>NC_143561.1:22837500-23450000 GCF_054136105.1 Typopeltis vanoorti | reverse complement strand
AGAATAGCCTTCGGTCTTTTGTGTTTGTAGTAATCAGTCTCATTGTAATTGACAGCTTGTAGGATTAGTGGGTTTGAATATGAACTTGACTTCACGAAGAATATTTCTGCAAGATCACGAAGAAGGGAGGAGATGTATGGAATGCCGGTTTCTCGGTGAATTTCTGATGAGCCACGGTACATCCAGGATCATCCTAAGGCGTTTGTTTTGGATTCTCTGTAATTTCGAACTGATTGATCTTGAAGTGTGACTCCATGCTCGTGAGGCGTAGGCAATGACTGGAAGTATTACCATCCGGTAAAGAAGCAATTTATTATGTAGGTTCAATTTGCTCTTGCGGTTGATCAATGGGTAGAGCTGTGCCATTACTTTGGAAGATTTGGAGCCAATGAGATTGATGTGCTTGTTGAAAACGAGTTTCTTATCCATTAATACCCCAAGATATTTGGTCTCTGATTGCCATGGGATCTTATGACCAGAGAGCACGATGTCTTCTTTATTGCAGATCTTTCTTTTTGAAAACAGCATGACTGAGCGTTTGAGGGGGTTCACTTGAATCCTCCAGTTGGTGAACCAGTTTGCTAGCTCATTGATACTTCCTTGGAGTCTGTGATTGCTAGGCGAGGGCTGAGCGATCTTGCTAGAATAGCGGTGTTGTCGGCATAAAGGGCCGTAGTAGTTGTTCTTGAATTGAGAGGAATATCTGCTATGTAAGATGTGAAACGTCTTGTGGCCAGAAGAGAACCCTGAGGTACTCCAGCCAGAATTTTGCGCCTTGATGACACAATTCCGTTGAGTTTTACTTGCATGTATCTTTCACTAATATATATGAGTATATGAGTTTCCCAAGTTTAATTAGGATATTGTTTTCAATTAGTTTGAAGATAAGGCCTTGATGCCAGACCTTATCAAAGGCCTTGGCAACATCCAAAAACACAGCAGCAGTGTGAAGGTACCAGTTAAAACCATGGGTGATATGTTCTGTTAGTCGGTGAATTTCTTGTACTGTGTTGTGAGCTTTGCGAAACCCAAATTGCTTATTTGGGATTATTTTCTGTTTGTCCACTGCTGATTGTAGTCTTGATAGTGTTTCGTCTTTTAGCGCACAATTTCTCATATCATTGTGTTCTTAACTTGTAAATGTACTCAAATAAAAAGTAATAAGTAAATAAAATAAAAGATTTAAGTTTAAAAAACGAGTATTTTTTATGAAAGTAAGGAATAAATGTAATATTCTTGTACGTATAGATGAGAACAGGGACTATATGAGTCATCTGTTCGTTGGACATCCACAGATGCCTTATGGTCACTCCGATCTCGGTGATGTACCACACCAGTCCTTGCCATGTAGTCCTGTTGTATGCGTTTCTGGAGGATTCGACTCTCTGAAGATCGGTCACTCCACACCATCCATCTCATTGACGGTCTACCCCTTCCTCTCTGTCCAGGAACTTTACCATCTATTGCTGTTGTGAGAAGTCCACTTTCCATCCTTTGAATTTGTGCAAAGTATTTCAACTTTCTTCTGCCAGTATCCTTAGGGAGCATTAAAGTTCTACCGATCCTTTCTAGCATCTATCCATTTGTCCTCCTTTCAGTATATGATATCCTCAACAGCCTTCTGTAACACCACATCTCAAAAGCAGCTAGCCTTTCCTTATCTGATTTCTTTAGATTCCAAGTCTCACATCCATAAGTCGTAGTTGGAAAAACAAATCCTTCGAGATTTTAGACAAGTCTCTGAATCTTATTTTAACCATTCCTAATCTTCTTATGACGTCTTCTGAACAGCAATTCTTCACATTAATAACAGATCCCTCACATTAATAATAATGTTCAGGCACTCAAACTTGCTAACTTCCTCAATTATTTTTCCATTAAGGTAAACTTCTTTCTCAAGAGATTCCCTGTTTGTATTTCCTGTGAGAACCATAATCTTTGTCTTGGTAGGATTTAGTTGAAGTTCTCTGTTATTACTGATCTTGTTAATTATGTCAAGAATTTGTCCTAGTTCTTCCATGTCATTACAAAGGAGTACTGTATCATCAGCATACCTCAGATTACTGATCAATCTACCTCCTATCCTAATTCCTGTCTTGAGCTTATCTAATACTTCACTCATGAAGTCCTCAGCATATATACTAAACAACAAGAGAGGAAAAAGTAAACGTTCTTGCCTAATTCCCTTTCCAACCTGAAGCCAATCGGTTAATCTAACACCTGTTCTTACTTGTTAGCTATCAGCCTGATGGTGTGTTGAAGGAAACCCATTGTTTTCATTACTTCCCACAGTTTCACATGCTTAACACATTTTAAAGCTTTAGAGTAGTCTAAGAAACACATTACCAGAGGGAATCTAAATGCTTTCTAATTTTCTATGATCTGTCTAAGGCAAAGGATCTAATCTCCTTACCTTTCATAAAACCTGATTGTTCCTCGGGCATCTCTGCCTCAACTTTGGCCTCAGTCCTATTTAGAATGATCTTCAATAAAATCTTGCTTGCATGAGAGATTAAGCTAATAGTTCTTGCAATCCTTCATATCTCCCTACACAAGACAGAGTGAATATTAGTGTTTCGCTCATGATTGGCTATTGCAGTCACGTGATAACCAACATGTTTCCAAACGTGGGGACGTTCTCTTTGAAACCAGCTGCATTCTCTTTGTGAATCTGTCGTTATTTATTTTCGTTTAGCTATTGATTTAGATAGATTGTTATAAAGTGTAAAGATATTATAATTTTACTGTAAATTAATATATTGATACTTCAAAAGAATGGGTTGTTAACACGGAACTTTTAGAAATTACTGTTTCAGTTTACTTATGTGCTTTTTAAATGCTAAAATTTTAACATTTAGATTTTAATATTAAAATGTAATTATTTTAGATTTTACACAACCTGATTGAATTCCTGTTACAATCAGTGCAAATATATCATGTAAATGTTCTGGTATCTGCAGCAAAAGTTACAGAGAAGACGGATAAAAAATTTTATGTGACTTTTAAGTAACATCCTTATAGTCCTTATAAGGACTGGCTTAAAGGGGGGGAAAGCAAGAATGCTTTTCATCTTCCCCGTTATCTGTAGAGGACAGTGTAGGGATAAGGTGTTATTGAGCTATTAAAACTCTGATCATGGCAGGAGGGTAACAGCAATAGCCGAGCCTCAGAACTTCATTGACTACAGCATTGCCATCAATTACCTTCCAAGGGTATTGAATTGAATGAATCAATCACCGCATCTCACGGTCGATTGATCCCAATTCATTCTTTAAGTAACATAGTTCTTAAGTTCTTAAAAGAACTGGGCGATGGACTGAGTCCTTGACTCTTTATCCCGTCATCTGAATGAAGTAAATCTGTGTGGATGGAGTGTTATTGAGCAAAAAAACTCTAGTCATCATGGCTGGGTAACGGCAATAGCCGAGCCTCAGTTAAAACTTCTTTGGCTACAGCATTGCCATTTATTTATTACCCTGGAAGTCCTAAAAAGGACTTTTGGCTCTTCATCCATTTTGTTTAAGTAACATAGTCCTTATAAGGACTAGCTTAAAGGGGCGAAGCAAGAATGCTTTTCATCTTCCCCGTTATCTGTAGAGGACAGTGTAGGGATAAGGTGTTATTGAGCATTTAAAGCTCTGATCATGGCAGGAGGGTAACAGCAATAGCCGAGCCTCAGTTAGAACTTCATTAGCTACAGCATTGCCATCCATTACCCTCCAAGGATATTGGATTGAATGAATCAATCTCGCTGTTGACACATCTGCCCCATTACCGCCCTCCGTTAAATAACATAACATTAAATTTATTATTTATATAATATTTATAAAAAAATAAATATCTGGTGTCTTAAAAAACTATAAAAATTTAAAAATATTACATTATTATTTCAGTATTCTTAGCAAAATAAAATTTTAAATATATAACAATATCGTATTTTATACAATAAAGTAAAGTATTTAATTAATTTTTTCTCTTTTTAAATATTTTAAATTTAATTTTTACATAACCCATAAACTCTAGGGATCAAACACGGGACTTCATTTTCAAGCTATTTCATGTCTCGAAATAAATAGGGTTGTCGTCACACAGAGGGTGATATAATTCATCTCCTAAAAAACCATATATTACATATTGAAAAACAATGTTTATTTTTTGTAATGTTTAGGTATTTTTGCAAATTTCAAAATGTTTTCTCTCTATTTTATCTCTCTATATATATTATTGTTACGATGTATATTTTAAAATAATAGTATATATCCTCTTACATATTTATATTTTTCTGAAATACTCGTATATATAATGTCCACTTTTGGAGTAACTTAATTAAAGCCGTTGAAACGACATTAAAAAAAAAAAAAAAAAAAAGGGAAAATGTTCCCAGGCTTGCGCTTTTTTTTTTTTTTTCATTTCTCCAATGCTCTTTTTAGAAGACTAAAAAATGTGATCAATACTTGGATCGAGGGCTGGTTCAAAACGAGTAACAAATAATAAATGAATGGTTACTAATAATGCATTAAGGGAGTGAAGTGAACATCTTTGACTGTCCGAGATACAATAACTTTAGCATCTGGGAAAATGCGTTTAGTATTTAACTTCCCAGTATCTACGATAACTTGGACAGTGTGACATGTTGCAGTGTTCCTACACGCAAATCTACGATGGATTCATTTGCTTGTATGAATACTTATGACCACGCAGTATGCTTCCGGCCAACCTGACTATACGGTTGGCAGGAAACTGGTCCATGGAGACGACATCCTTGTATGAGGATTGTTCTCATGACCATCACTGGGTACTCTCATCCCCCCCCCCCCACTGAACACACCTTCACCATTAATCCCTGAGGACTGTTTGGGACCAGGTATTTCCCTATATGGTGACAATGGATTCGGACTCTTCTATCATGATAACGTCCACGTCACATGTTCGAAAAGGATATCCGTGTACTCCCTTGCACCTAATTTTGTGATTTGAATCCCATGAAGCATTTGTGTGATCATATAGAAGGCATCATCCACGGGTTGACGTCAGTGCCTTGCTTGGTCGTTGACCTCCAGAATATTATTTTGTCTGGTTGGTTCTAGAATACCTCATCCGCCTTCCGGAACAAGTTTGAAAAACAAATGTGAAATATATCCATGATCCAAAGAAAACCCAACACGCTAGTAGGTAGGGTCGTGATGTCATTGCCGTAATGTCGTACTGCCAAAAACATTTCGACCACACCTAGTAGCGTGTTGGGTCTTCTTTGGCTCATGGATATATTTCACATTTGTTTTTGAAACTTTGTACATTCATCTCCTCTAGAGCATCCTGCTGAGATTCATTTTTTTTTTATTAAATAAAGAAGTGGTGATGATTTGCACCAAATTATAAATTTTCCAAAACTTTATTTAGAAATTGTAGGAAACTAGGATCATTCCAGCGTTGTTGTTTTGTTTTTTTTTGTTTTTTTTTTTCCATTAGAGCCAAATTCGGAGAGTAAGCATTCTCTGTATAGCAAAACTTTCAATTATTTTAGTAGCTCGAGATCTTCCAACAGGACATGATAAGAAGTTTAGGAAACAAAATTTGTACAGAACGATCATTGATTTGATAGCAACTATTTCGTATGCTTCCTCGTGATCTGATCTCAATCCTTGTGATTATTGTAGGGATTTGAAACATGACCAACTCATAAAAATACCATCAGGTAGATCTTTCAAAAATGCACTAATTTGGTGAGATTTGATCCTATCACTGCGGCTGGCTTGGCTGGTCGATTAGTTAGCGTATCTGCTCTTCAACCAACAGACTGGAGGCTCAAATACCGCCGTGGGCCCACATAGTTTTGATAGTTTTTCTCCCAGACATGAACAGATCTAAATAAATATAGGCTCTCCCAATATGGAGGGGATCACCATGGCAGAAGTAGACCCAATTTTTACCTCCCCAAATTCATTTATTTATCACCCCCCCCTCCACATGCAATTGGAGTACATAATACAGACTTCATGACCTCGGTTGCTTTGGCCACAATTCTAATCCAACATTTTTTTTTTTGTTCAAATAGATTTCCAACATGAGCTTTCTCATTGAGATCAATAAGCCACATGAGCAGATAATGGGTACAATGGAATTTACTTCCAGAAACTCGAACATGATCTTTGAAAATCTGGCAGTCTCCTACCGAATTGACAAGTTGGGACATTTATCTGTTCGGTCGGAATGACTTGAGTTCTAATCCTGTCAAAGCGATGAGAAGAACCTTTATAAGGAATTATCAACTGAAAATAAGGTGTTTTCCCTCCCGGAAAGTAGGTTATTTTTTTCACCTCTCAAAACAGGCAAAGCTTCTAGAGGAACTCAAATAGGAAAGACAGGAGAACACGATCCATTGTGTGTGTGTGTGTGTGTGTGTGTGTGTGTGTGTGTGTGTGTGTGTGTGTGTGTGTGTGTGTGTGTGTGTGTGTGTGTGTGTGTGTGTGTGTGTGTGTGTGTGTGTGTGTGTGTGTGTGTGTGTGTTTCGGTCACATTAATTGCAAAAAAAAAAAAAAATTCTCAAAATATATAACTAAATGGCATCTATCAACAAAATTTGGCACATACAAAAACCTTTATGACTCAGAAATGAAATAAACATATCGCAATGAACATGTTTGTTGAAGCAAAGACATTTTCAAACACTAAATTAAAGCCTATTGAAAAAAAGAAAAGAAAAAAAAAAATATATATATATATATACATATATTTTTTTTTTTTTTTTTTTTTTTTTACAGTAGTTGTTCTCAATCCAGCAGTTCTCCTCCTTATCCGCAGGGGATAATGGGGGGGGGACTACTGTACTATCTGAAATCGCGGATGGTACCAAACCCTATATATATCTCTGATAAAGTTTCATTTATAAATTATGCACAATAAGAGATTAACAACGATAACTAATAATAAAATAGAACAATTATAACAACATACTGTAATAAAGTTATGTGAATGGAATCTTAGGAACCTCAGCATCGATTTTTTTTTTTTTTTTTTTTTTGGTTCCTTATGAAGTCTAGAACTTTCACACCTTTTTCACTTAAAAGAAAGCACTTTACGACAAATCCGAATTGCCAGCATCACTTCCCTTGCGCTTTGGGGGTCATTATTAAGTAAAATAATGGTTACTTGAACCCAACCACTGCGATACTGCGACAGTCCATCTAATAACCGAGATAGCTATTAAGTGACTTAACAGGCAGGTAGTGTATACAGTACAGCGTGGATACACTGGACAAAGGGATGATTCACGTCCCATGAGGGACTACAAAGATTTTATCACTCTACTCAGAACGGCGTGCAATTTAAAACGTATGAATTGTTTATTTCTGGAATTTTTCATTTAATATTTTCAGACAGAGGTTGAACTAGAGGTAACTGAAACCGTGGTAAGCGAACCCGTGGATAAGGGGGGGGGGGGGGGGGAACTACGATTCTTTTTCTTTTCTGAATTAAATGATGTTAGTTGAAGTTTGATGGAGTATCTGATAGAAAATTTCGTGAAAAAAATATTTGAGCATTTTTAAATGTTATGGAAGATAAGAACGGACAAACAGACAAAGAGACATGGTGATCAGCTAAGTCTATTTTCATTAGAAAATCTCAAGCTCGAGATTTTGTATTTCCTCTTCAGGGAAACACAAAAATACTTTGACCATGGAAATACTAGGAAAATAAGTAAGAATCTAACGAACGCTATCTAGATACTAGAGAGAGAGAAAGAGATTGGCATTAAAACTAAATTTATCGATCCCTAATCGTGCCAGTCAAATGCTAGCTCATCAGAATCAAGAATTTTTCCATAAGAATGCTCTTTTTTCCTGTGCGTATGAAGAATGTGTTCATTGTTCGTGACCTCGCCACCTTGATCGCTGCAGTGCGATGATGGAATTTAATCTGCAAAGATGTTTAGTGGGAACTGCAAGCACCTTCCGGTGTCAGGAAAGGTATGGAAATTGCAGATTCACGAGAAAGGGCCCGCAGGTATTCGGGGTTAAATGGCAGCCTCTGTTTGTAGACAGAATTCTTTTGATTAATGGAATATTTACTTGCCGATTATGTTTAATGCGCTGTAGAGATGGATTATTTTGCTTTATTTTCTGATGCGAATTCATCAGAGTATAATAATAATAATAATGATAATAATAATAATAATAATAATAATAATAATAATAATAATAATAATAATAATAATAATAATAATAATAATAATAATAAATTGGCATATGCATTGCCGTAATAAATTTACTTCTGCAACTGGCATGCGCAAATGAAATAGGCAAACGAATTTAAATATCTCATTCAAATTACATTACAGTACTCTTTATAAAAATTTAATAAGAAGATACAATTTTAATAAAATTTAATTTCATATCAAACAGGCTGTTCATTGTTTATTGTCCATTGTCCACTGAGCTACACAGGCAGGTCTGTGTAGCTCAGTGGATGTGGCGTTTGCATACCACGGCGCTTAACCGCACGAAGGAAGACTTTGTTTCGAATCTAGTAATCGACTAAAGGAAATTTTTCTAAGCCTTTTTTCGACCGGTTCCCGAGTTAGTCGATATCTTGCACGGGCAAGCGGGTTTTTTCGTCCCGTAAACTCAAGAAAATCGACTGTATAACCCACATTATTTCAGACATTATATATATATATATATATATATATATATTGGTTTAGGGTTAGGGACCACGAGATGGCGACACTTGCTGAGTCGTCTCTCTTCACTGTGTGCCGCTTAATTAGTGATAGTCTTGGGCCAGCTATCTCTGATTGGCTGCTAGTGGAGATTGAACTGCCCGCTCAGTCTCAAAAAGATAGATAGGATTAAACGGCCTATCCCACTCCCTATATGGGAATAAAAAGGCGTTAACTGATTTATTTTTATTTTTTCAGAATTAAAAAAATTAGAATTTTCTATTTAATTTTTTAATTCAAAATTTATTGGATCATTCTTTGGAACACCATTTTTTTATTCGAATCTTTAAGTTATAAGGAATAGAAAAATGGAAAAAGAAGAAGTAGGGAGATGGAATACCATTGGAGGGTAATGGATGGCAATGCTTTAGCCAATAAAGTTTAACTGAGGCTCAGCTGTTGCTGTTACCCCCCTGGGGAGCAGAGATTCTAGACTTTGAGTTTGCTCTCTTAAGGTTTTTGCTTTAAGGGAGCCATTTGAGTCTCCGCGGAAAGTGTTTTCCGGCACGGTCCGGTGAGGGGCTTTGTCGGTGATGCTTTTCTTCGGAATATGAGCAGTTCTGCTCGGTGCTGGTGTGTGTGTGGGGGGGGAGGCCATCACTGAGTGGAACCACTGAGTTAGATGGTCTTTCGGCCATTATGGAGTGGTCTAGGGATCGTCTTAAATTTCCAGACTTTTAATGGAATTAAAGATTAAAAACAGTAATGAAGGAGAATGCTATATTTGGTTGATGTATTTGAATAACTCAAAAGTTTAAATATACCAATAGGGGGGAGAAAAAATAATCGGGTGTTCTCTAGACGGTTTGTCTGTTTTGGGAAAGATGAAAAACTGAAGGTTTCGTAGAAGGGCCATCCTACGACAGTAGCAAAAAAAAAAAAAAAAAAAAAAAACGAGGAATTATGACGTGATGATAATGAAGGGGAAAACTGTGGTTTACCTAGGACTAACGATTGTGCAAGTAAGGCTATGAAATTGAGTCATTCTTCGGTTAGGTTTTTTTTTTTCTTTTCTTTTGCTAAAGAAAAACCGGAGAAATATTCAAAGTGAGATTCCTAATATTCTGTCCACATTATGTTAATTTCAGAGACGGCTAAGATTTCATAGAAAAAAAAAAAAAAAAAAGGATATTATCGAAATTCTCTGTAAAAATGACTACTGCTGCAATCTACTGGCTCGTTTCCCATTTGAGACGCAAGCTGCTGATCAATTGGAGATAATCTTGCGTCACCTTATCTTAACTTCTTCTAAGTATTTTATCAGTGACCGGGGAGGGTGTTATCGGACATGATCGCTACCCGGGCAAGCTTACATCGGGCTATACGCTCGGTTAAACGCACACCACATGGCATTAAAGGGTTTAGAGCAGAAGCTAACAAGCCATTACGTGAAGGGGTGACAAAATCGACGAGATAGCGCACTAGACTTAGAACTTCCACAGCTTGATAAATAAAAATTGGGGTCATCTGTTCACTTGTGCGAGCGAGCATGGAAGTAACGGCGCTGAACGATTGCCCGCAAATGTTGTTGTGAACGAAGTGACAAAGTTCCGCGCTTTTAATAGACCTTGAGACCGCAAATCGATTCTTTGGTCGACGAAATTCGTTTCTGTTTACAAGCGTGGGAGTAACTTCTTGATCTCGAAAATTGGTTCTTGTTGCTCGGCAAAGACGAGTGGGTTACACTTGGATTAAGGCTTTGTCATGGAAACCAATGTCACGTGCTAACTCTAGGGGAAACACGGTTTCATGGCTGAATGGTAAAGCGTGTGTTGCCAAGGTTTCTACTGGTGTGGCTAGTAACGGAGGTAAGTCAATCGTGTTTATTTATATGTCTGTTTTTTTTTTGGGGGGGGGGGGGGGAAGTACGCTCTTTGGAAACCCAATAAATAAAGAATTGCAGTATAACAGTTATATCCATGAAGTAATGGACAATTTTATCTCTACCAACACGAGATAAACAGGCGCGTGCACAACAATGTGTTGTTCAGATGTGTACATTTCCATCCCAGAATTCCTTTTGATTACAAATCTACGGAATCGAATCATGAGTTTAAAAACAACCTTGTTGTAGGTAGATAGGTCTATAGGGTAGCACGTGGCACTTAAAAAAAACTTGTATGGATTGCGGTCACTTATCATTATTGTTGTAACTATGACAACGTGTTGACGAGAGAGGAAAAAGGGAAATCACCTGTAAGTTTCAATTGACGACAGGTTTTCTTAAGTTATAACAATAGCAGCATGTTAAGCAAAGAAACGAACACAAAATATCCAATTACTTTAAGGTTAGTTTTCATTATTGTTATACAACAACAGAATAAAACCTCTATGTAGATTTCTATCCCGGTTTCTATGTTCGTTTCAGTCCTTTTCTGTTTGTTATTTGACTATCGAAACACTGGTAATACAAAATAGAAACCCGTATTTAGATTTCCCTCAAGTCATTTTCATTACTGTTGTAACCATAGCAACGTTTTGACAAAAACTCTCGATATCTGTTTTTCAGGTTTTCATTACTGTTGTACAAATGGCAATATGCTGGTTGAAAAAGAAAAAAAAAAAAAAGGCAATTTAGATTTCTATCCAGGTTTTCATTATTGTCGTAACTATGACAACATGTTGACCAAAAGTTTGTTTAGATTTCAATCCAAACGATTAGCATTGTTGTTGTAACTATGGCAATGTTAATTAAAAAAAGAAAAACAATTAGATTTCTATACTAGTCAGCTTCTTATTGGTTGTAACTATAGCAACAAAAGAAAAGTATTAAAAAATTGCTTTTCTGTACATTGTTCTATCACGATCGCTTTTCGCTATTGTAACTGTTGATTACAGAAACATATTCTATATAGAAATGTGTCTTGGTCATTTTTCATCAAAGTTCTAAGCCCTTACATAGAAATTCCCCGATTGCTCAAGAACATTCATATGTAATTTTTTTTTTTCTTTTTCAAAGAACACGCAAAAGTTAATAATTATTAAATAATGGGATTTCGGTGTGGGATGAATGTTAGAAATCTGATGTTTCTCTGCAGGTTCTTATTGCACGCCAGAATATTGCTGGTTTAAACAACAATTTTCTTTTCCTGTGCGTTGGCAAAAGCAGTGAACAGAAGTTGAATAAATAGAAATATAAATAGCAGTTCTCGCTGGTCCATGACCTACTAACAATATCCCAGGTACCAGTGTGGGCGGTCGGGTTTTTTTTATTTATTTTTAAAGTTCGTTTACTTTCGAACCCAGTGACGTTTCACCCCTTTCATTAGAGAATTTTCGTGCTTTATTTTGATCCCTCTTAATTCATCTTCATGCTAGAAGCGTTTTACAAAAGTCGCACTAATTGTGCACACGTTACTGCAACAACATTACGACCGGCGCAACACGAGGCCAACAACTTACTCAGACGATGAAAGGAATCAATAATATTGTCGGTATAGAGTTCCACGTGTCGGTGTTAGTGCCGTTTCTAAGGCCACCACGAGTTAAAAACGTGAACGACCTTTCTTTCAAGGACAAGCTGATCCCCAAGGACTTCAGTATGTGGCAATCGATCATGTAGACTTATGGAAACAGGCTGGAAATATATTTGCGCTCAAGTGGAAATAAAAACTGTATTTTTCTCAATGATTTCTGAAATTTAATGAAATTTCAGAAAAAAAAGTGAAAAAGTACGGTAACTGACATTTCTTTTTTATTTTTTCTCTTTCCAAGAATTAAAGTTATTTGCTTTAATTCTTGGAAAGAATTAAAGCAAATAGCATCGAGTTCAGTAGCTTTTTTTTTATTATTAGCATTGCCGGTGTCAACTGTAATATATTAGCTTGAATATTTTTAATGCGTATTTCTTTTGAAATGCAATTGACATCGTTGCTATAGTTACCCAAAAGTGAGAAAAATTACGTCACGCGATTTCATTTCCATTGTTAAAATAGAAATATTTTATACATTATATTTGCATTACAATTGCATCGATGCACTTGTTGAAGTTCGTTGCCATTGTTACCGTGGTTACTATAAGTTTTTAATAATGTCTGTTCGGAATATTAAAAGGGCTTACATTTTACAAAATAAATGTCACAAGAGAAAACGGATTTTTGCTTTTTTATTATTATATTTAATTTGTATGCTCAATTTCATTATCGCAGCCACGATTAACTTTTAACAATAATTAAAGAGCCGAAAAGTCATTACATTTTGCAAATATAAGATTATGCGCTATTTTCTTGTGATTATTTTTAAATTATCATACTTGAATATTCTCAAACAAATACAACCAATTTTACATTCTTTACAAAATATATATCTGACCTCAGCCACGAGGGGGAACCATCTCTCTATTTCTCTCTCTCTATATATATATATTCTATATATATATATATATATATATATGTGTGTATTCTGTTAAAGATACCAAGCTATTTTAAATATAAACCTGGTTTTTTAAATATAAACCTGGTTATCCTAATATATATATATATATATATATATATATATATATATATATATATATATATATATATATATATATATTAGGATAACCAAGTTATTTTATAAACTTGGTTATTTTAGCCAAGTTATTTTAAATAATCAAGTTTATAAAATAACTTAGTTATCCTAATATACAGTATCCCCAAGTTAAAAAATTTATTACATATATATATATAGAATTATATTTAAATTTGTAATGAAATGTTTAGTTACTTTAGTGATTTTTTATAGTTTACTAATACACCTTTTATTTATTAATATAAACTTTTATAAGAAGTTCAGTGGCCAATTTCAATTTATATTTATATATAATATAAATATAATATAAATACAACAATAATATAAATACAACAATAATAATATAATATAATAATATAATATAATATAATAATATAACATAATATAATAATATGAATGGTGGATACAATGGATTAATGCCCTTGGAGGGTAATGGATGGCAATGCTGTAGCCAATGAAGTTATAACTGAGGCTTGGCTATTGCTGTTACCCTCCTGCCATGATCAGAGCTTTAATAGCTCAATAACACCTTATACCTACACTGTCCTCTACAGATAACGGGGAAGATGAAAAGCATACTTGCTTCGCCCCTTTAAGCCAGTCCTTATAAGGACTATATATGAAGATTATTGAAATTCAGTAATATGCCAATTTTCTCATAAATAAAAATTTACGATATCTGTATATTTCGTACGGTACTGCAAAACACAAAATAAGTTTTGGCAATAACAGCTTATGAGTGGTAAATCGATTATTGTCGCAGCAACAATAACTTCTTGTTTTAGATAGTTCTTATAAGGACTGGTTTAAAGAGGCGAAGCAAGATTGCTTTTCATATTCCTCCTTGTCTGTAGAGGACAGTAAAGATAAGGTGTTATTGAGCTATAGCTCTGATCATGGCAAGAGGATAACAGCAATAACCGAGCCTCAGTTAGGACTTCATTGGCTACAGCATTGCCATCCATTACCCTCCAAGGGTATTAATCACCGCATATCACCGACTATGTAAGTAAAGGTGAAATCTCAAAAATACGGACGATCTCTAGGCCACTCCATAGTGGGCGAAAGACCGTCCTAATCTCAGCGTTGGTTCCACTCAGTGACGGGCTCCCCGACCACTGAGCAGAACCGCTCAAATACCGAGGAAAATAATTCACCGACAAAGCCCCTCAGCGGGCCGTGCCGGAGAACACCTTCCCCGGAGACTCAAAGTGCTCCCTTAAGGCAAAAACCTTAAGAGAGCAAACTCAAAAACTCATCGCCCAAGTGGGTAACAGCAACAGCCGAACCTCAGTTAAACTTCATTGGTACAGCTTTGCGTTGCTATCCATCACCCCCAAGGGCATTAATGAATCAATCACCGTAATGTGTAAGTAAAGGTGATATCTCAAAAATATCGGACGATCTCTAGGCCACTCATTCGTGGGCGAAAGACCGTCCAAATCTCAGCGTTGGTTCTACTCAGTGAAACTCGATTACCGAGCAGAACCGCTCAAATTCCGAGGAAAATAATTCACCGACAAAGCCCCTCAGCGGGCCGTGCCGGAGAACACCCTCCTCGGAGACTCAAAGTGCTCCCTTAAGGCAAAACCCTAAGAGAGCGAACTCAAAAACTCATCGCCCAAGTGGGTAAGAGCAACAGCCGAACCTCAGTTAAACTTCATTGGTACAGCTTTGCGTTGCTATCCATCACCCCCAAGGGCATTAATGAATCAATCACCGCATATCACGGTCGATTCTCCTTCGCATCCATCTGATCTCTTGTTTTAGAAAAATTAGGTATATTTTATAAATAGCAATATATATGTTAGAATTAGGTGTATTATATTATATAAATATATATTTGGATTATTTATTTTGACTTTTGTTTTATAGTTTAATATTTTATAAAAAAAAATTATTATATTCTATAATATAAGCTATACACAAACACATTCACATTTCCTTAAGCTGTTTCTTATCAAATAATCAGAAACATCCAAGTGTTAACCAAATTATTTCCTCATCTAATCTGGAAAATCAGTTTAGTTTTGCCAGTAACAATCTGAAATATCACAGAAAAGTCTGTAGATCCTTCGTAGCTTCATCGGTATAGACCTAGTTGAAAAGCTTATAGCTCTTCTCCGAAATACATGATCGAAAAATTAATAATAATAATAAATAACATATTTTTATTTAAACGAAGATAAATTAATTCCAATTTTATAATGATAGTATTTTTTTTTATTAATTCAAAAGAAAAAAAATAAAACAATATTCTTTCTTTCTTGCTATTTGTGGCAAAAATTAACCTCTTCCTTTCTCCAACTAATTACAGACACTTGTACCGCATTTTTAACGTAGGGGGACACGGCTCGTGAACAAGTATTACATGACCCAGACATGGATGCGTAAGCCGACTATAATTTTCTAAGAAACGTTATATAATCCTTTCTCTCCCTCCCTTCCATCACATTAACTTCTCTAGGACTTCCGAAGGATTATGTAGGACTCGAGTTTGTTGGAAATGTCAGCTGTTTAGGGCTTCATTTCTTAGTATTTTTCTCACTATTTTCAACTCTTCCACTAATGTCTTTGGGATACATTTCGTTAGCAGACGATAACACCAGACGTTTTAATTACGAAGGGAAGGAGTTGCTCATAAGGTTGACCTCTAGAGTATTTATTTACTTTTTGAACTTCCTTCCTGAATTTGATTAAATCGGGATTTTTTTTTTCAACCCTGGAATACATTTGTACATTAAACTAGTAAGGTCATGTGGAATGGACAAATGCTAAATTTACGCATAAATTTATTTTAGAGAATAGCCTTCAAAAATTGCTTCCCATTCATTGTTCGTTTTATTATTCAATTTATTTGTTTATTTATTCTTATGACAAAATGAATACAGAACAGCTACAGGTCAATGTCCAATCTGGAAAGTCAATCCAAGGCCCCATATGTCACCTTGTGGATGTCCTGTAGACCACCACCGTGAAATTGGTGCCTTTAGGCAGTCGTTCACAATATGAGTAATCATCTGAGCCACGGGAGAACAATCACAATAAGGGTGGTCTAACAGCCTCCATTTATGTAGTAGGTAACCACATCTGCCCTGGTTAGTTCTCCTCCTGTTGATTGATGACCAAATCTTCCTAGGAAGAGCAAAACCAGGCTGCGGAGCACAGGGATCTTCTACCAGGAAGCCGTTTGTTGGGAGATTGTTGGACCAGTATTCTCTCCACATGTCAGGTGTTGATGGCAGGGTAGCTGGAGAGTTCGTCCATGGACCAGAAAGGCTTTCTAGATTTTAGGTGAAGACTAGGTGGATTTATGAGAGTCTGGTGCAGGGGCAGGAGCGGGTTGCTCATCACTTTATTAAAATTCTTTAATCAACGCTTGTCTTCGTATGTTTGGTGGAACAATGTTAGATAGGACAGGCAGCCAGGAGAGAGGGTGCTTCTCACTGTTCCACTAATTGTGCACATGGTAGAGTTTAGCTAGGTGTCTATAATGTTAGTGTGTGCACTTCTTTCCCAGAGGACACAATATTCTGCTGCAGAGAATGAAAGGGTTAGTGCAGACGACCTTAGGACTTTTGAACCACAACCCCAGGCTATTCCAGCAAGCCTTGAAATAATATTATTTCTCGTTTCAATTTTGTTGGACAGGTTGGTGATGTGCCTTTTATAGGTTAGGCTTCTGTCCAGGCTCATTCCAATGTATTTCGGGTGAGGCTCGTGTTCTACCATTTTTCCACAGAAAGAAAGGTTGAGGTGTCGATTCGCCTCTGCATTGTTCAGGTGAAATACTGTGGACATAGTTTTTATTGGATTTGGCTTCAAGTACTGCTTGAAGTACTCTTCCAGGATATTCAGGTCTGTGTTCAAAGTTGATTCCAGGTTGGCAAAGGAGGTAGATTGATGTAGAATCGCTAGGTCATCAGCATACATATACTTGATTGAGCTGGTATGTGGTAAGTCGTACACTTAGATGTTAAAAAGTAAAGGGGATAACACAGAGTCCTGAGGGAGACCATTGTGAAGGAATCTTGGCCTGCTCTTTTTTCCGACAATATGGACCCAGATCTTTCTGTTGGAGAGAATGGATTCAAAGAGCTGGAAAGTTTTTTGCACCTTACAATATTTCCTAGCTTTAGGAAAAGGCCCCTGATCCAGACTGTGTCATAAGCTGATTTTAGTCAATGAAAGTGGCTCCGGATTTGTTTCATTTGGAAGCCTGCTTCAATCTGTGTTGTCAGGGCCAGGACCTGGTCACAGTAACTTCTTCCTAGTCTGAAGCCAGCTTGTTCAATCGGGAGTGCTCTTTCGATGAGTGCTGAAATTCCTTTAAGGAGAATTCTTTCAAAGAGCTTAAAGGTGGAGGAAAGCAAATTTTGCTTGAGAGCGTAGATTTTTCACATCATTTGGATCTTTTCTTGGTTTGGGCACAGCAATTAGTTTGGCTTCCTGCCACAGATTTGGTAGTGTAATATATTGTTGTTCTTTACTTATTTATATATATATATATATATATATATATATATATATATATATATATATATATATATATATATATATATATATATATATATATATATATATATATATATATATATATATATATATATATATATATATCCAGGTGTTGCTGCTGCAGTGTGATATTCTCGGTACTTAATTTAATAAGTTCCCCTTATTATACTCTAGATTCCTACCTTCTGTGTTCTATACTCCTTCTACCCGAGAGCAATGGAAATATTTATTTAGATTTATTACTGCGCCATCTATGTCTCGATATGGTACAAGAAATATAGTACTTCCAGTAGGTTATTAAATCTTTCACAACAAAATCTCTTTATCGTCCTCAAGTTATCAATTTGCTTTGCAGTCTTGGCCCTTTTCTCACTTATTATTTATATCAACGCTTCCCGCATATATCTCTATTTCAATTAATACAAGGCACACATCATGTTATTTATCTAGCTTAAAGAAATATCATTAACGAACATCTTAATACTTGAATAATCGGCGTTAAGGACATGTTACGATTAATATAACATATTGTAAACTTAGTTAAGAAAAATCATAAAGATTATATACAGACATTAGATAAAAATCATAACCCAAAATATTTCCTAGGAATTAGCTTTACTCATTCTTAGATGCAATCATCAAAATCCAGACAGAACAAATATCTTAAAGTTATTCTGGCTATTAATGTCCCTCTTACATGCATTTTTCCAGTTCTACAACCTATTCTTATAGCGTCACACAGTCTAAATAAAACAATATTTTAACTCACATGGGCTGTCCTCTATTGGGTTGCACTCTCCAATTCCGTTGGATGTGGGTGATGATTCATCGGTGTGTTAATGCACTGGCGAAGGGTCACAAATTGTCAGGTCCTTCACGGACTTAGATAAGCTAACGGCTTATAGACAAGTTCGGCTGCTCCTCAGCTGTTTCGTCCCCTGGTCATCTATGCTTCTGGGCTAAATGACGGCTTGCGGTATGGCTTCCCTCCTTTGGCTTCCTCCTTGACACGTCAGGACATCACTCTCAAGCTTTCTATCACATCGTATGCTCGTTTCTTCTCTGTGCAAAAAAAAAAACTCTCCATGTCTTTGGAAATGCCATTTTATATTCCATCAGTTCCGAGACCCTGGGTTCCGTTTTCTAAACTCCGTGCACTTATGCGAACCCCTTACGTTGTCATATGATTCCTGGTTCTGGAACCTTCGACAAGCCCTTTTTTCTCCGTCTTCGTGTTCTAATCTCATTAAGTCAGCCAGCGTAACATCCGTTTGAAATCTTGCCGTCCCCTTTTTGCATTGACCTTGAGGTCACTTAGGGTTGAAGTTGTAAACAAAATTTCAAACGGCGTTCCGACTGTGGAGCATTTCCCTTAGCATTGAAAATTTTACATCTTTTGTTCAAAGAGATAGCTAATTCCCGTTGGACTGTACACATGTTACACACAATACTAAATGTTAAGAGAAAAGACTATTTACAGGTGTTTTGGGTTCTACCTAACTGTAAAAACCTCGATGCGTTCGTTATACAAAATTTATTCTTGTTGCATCGAAGTTTTACAGTAGTTTAACAGTCATTATAATTTCTGAGAAAAGGGCAACTAGCTATGTTTGGCCTTGTTGACTGAGATGTTTTAGAAACTCAGGGAGGATACCATCCACTTCTGCAGCCTTGCCATTCCCATTCTTGGTAAATTTTAAAGCTACCTCTTCCTGAGATACTAGGTGTACAAGTTCAGGAGGCTCGGGACCCGTCTTCAGGATTTGTCTGATGGAAGATTGCACAGTACTTTTCCTGATAGAGCTGGAACGTATCTTGGAGGTTTTCAATAAATGATTAGCCATTTGATCAGGAGTTTTATCTCTATTGTTTTGTGTGTTGTTGGTTCTACTTCACCTAATTTTCTCAGAAGTGACCAGCTTTTCCGGCTAGATGTGGTAAAATCGAGTTCATGGATGGTTGAGATCCATCTTTCCTTTTTATTTTTATTCAGCGTTGCTATAAGCTCCTTATCAACAGTTAGGACTTCAGTGTCTTCATATTTGGCTAAAGGTTCCTCAGTTTCTCTACTCCAGCATGGAATGTATTGTTTTCTGTAGCCTCTCGGAATAGAGGCTTTGGCTGCAGTTTTGATTAGTTGAACAAATATTGGATAGCAATTAGGAGTGGGTGGAATTGCTCTAATGGTTTGCTCGATTTGTTTCTGAAATGCATTCCAGTTGGACCTGCGAAGGTTCCATCTAGCGATTGGTATTCCACTGATGACTGGGATTGATGTGCCTGTCTCTATTAATGTAGGACAATGCTGACTATTAGGGAATCTGTTGAGGATGGTTCTGGTTGTTGGCAAAGGGAGTCTTTAAAGACTATGCGCAGATCTGGGGTGTAGGTTCTGTTCCATCTGGCTGAGTGGAGAGTGCCTTCCTGCTTGGCATCGTAAATCAAATACAGGTTATATGTATCCATCCAGTTAACTAGATTATTATCTTCCCTGTTGTTAGAGGAATAACCCACATGGTGTGATGAGAGTTGAAGTCACCAACATAGGTAGCAGGGTGAGGTGTGGCCGGTCCATCTGATCAGGCCAGGATTGCGATGGAATCATAAACTCAATTATTCAATTGATTTCATGACCAGGGATTTATTCATAGTCGAATCATCAAATCAATATATGTTAGTCCTATATTGATTTCATTATAACTGAGTTGACCTAATTGATTCATAAATATAAACTCATGAGCCAAAACATTGTGATCACCTACCTAGTATCACGTTCAGCCTCCTTTGGAAAGCAACCATCTGCACCCATCTTGAAATTAACTCCACTAAACTATGAAAGATGTCTTGAGGTATTTTGGACTAACTAGGTAGAAAAACCTCTCTAAGTAATCGAGGAAGGTACTGGAGTCGACCGGCGAATGCTAAATCCACATGACCCCCCACACACACAAACGTTCAATGGGATTCGAATTAGTAGAGGAAGGTCAGGAATGCTTGGATATACTGTTCAAAATTCATCACACTACATTGTCACCACGTCGGGAAATTAGTCCTAAACATTTCCCAGGTTAGTGGTTGAGGTGTATTTAATGGAGATAAGAGGAGGACCCAGTGATGGCCATGAGAATAATCCCCATACTAGGATACCGCCACCATCGGCCTCTTTCCCAACTTTGCAGTCCGGTTCGTCGGAAACTGAGTGGGTGGTCATCAACTTTTGGCTCATAAGTGTATCTATTGATACATTCATATATCTATATATATTACCTTCGTGAAATGAAAGTGGCATAATCGGAAGTGACGCTTATAGAACACTGTATATTCGTCATCTCCGGAAAAGTCACAACTCATATGATGAGTATTGAGGTGTACTTTCTTTTTTCTTTCATCCATATATAAACATGAATTGAATCAGTATTATTTATTTATCGTCATATATGAGACTGTTTTAATTTGATTATATGATCGATTAGTTTTGTTTTCCGGCCATGAAAAAAAAAAAATTTTTTTTTTTTCTTGTATGAATTTTAAAGTATATCCTCTCATTTATCCCTTAATGGAGAGATTTCGACGAAAGTTCATATTAGCTTATCTGTTTTATACTTGGCTTACATCAGTTAAATTTTAGCTGGGTGTAATAAGAAGGTGGGTGTAATAAGAAGGGATATTTCTTTCTGAAGATTTTAAACAGACCGACGTAACCATGGTAACAGAATTCCGAGGCCTAAATAACACAAATTCCAAACTCCACTATCTAATAAGTTAGGTCGCAATTCCGGTAATAAGAATGACGTCATAGGGACATGAAGATTTCTAGTTTACTGAATGGATGACCATTTTAATCCAAACTTTGTAAGTTGATATAGGTTATAAATAGACTGATTGTGGGTGATTATATTAATATTCGTGAGTTAGATTACAATAGAATTGCGTGTGTGGAACGATTGAGTGGGTTTATTTACTGTATGGAAAGAATATAATTCGAAGCTGTTGGGTTAACATGATACATTCTATTAAAAATGTTTAATACTTTCCTCGATATGTTGAGATGAAGCCGAGAGCTGGAGACTTGCTTATCAACTGAAATAACGACAAATATGCTGATCATTATCAGCAGATGAAATAAACAAGTCGTTTTAGGCAAAATATATTTTACATTGTTATCACGAAGTAGGTTATTGACAGCATATTTGTTTATTTATTTCCGGTTACATTTCATATTAAACTTGGAAATTATGAATTATAATTATTTTTCGTTTTTTTTTTTTTTTAATTATGATAAAATCGTTGAAAGACTTAAAGATTATATTGGTAGGTAAGTTGATGGAATTGATACTTGAAATCAAATTGTATAAAATTTTAAAATTGCGGACGGAAACATATAGGTTCGAATCCCTTCAGTTATACGTGTTCACGTTTAAGTACTTGAAATCTGAAGGAGACTTGGATGGCTTCATAAGCAGGTGAAAAAAGTTTCCTTTCGAAACTTCACGATTTGTTCATTCCCAGACATGCAAATCAGCCACAGAACACACAAAGCCTTACTTTCTTCAAAGTGGTCCTAAATCACAACAGCCCACTGACGCAATAACATTGAAAGCATACATTGATAAATGTACACTGCCTAATAAAAAAAAAAATAGTCACCCTTTTTTGAACCATTTGAATAGAAGCTAGATTAAAATACGAGAAGAATTCGATCTTCTATTTTTCTGGATATGCAGTGTCATTTAGGAAAAGAAATATTCCATTTTAGGAGTTGGCTGAAACTTATCGCCCAACCTCCCAAGTGATAGAAACAAATGAGTGTGACCTTTGATAAACAAACAGTGTTATCAGAACTATACGTCTGTGTGACCTCGTTTCATAGTGTGGTCTCGGATGCCAATCTGTTTATGAAACGAATAACATGTGCGAGTCAGAGTCAGCTTTGTTCTGGGTGAAAACGGAATTGTTTAGGTGTGGGTCATATGCATTTAACGAATATCAATTGCAAGGACATAAGAACGGTAGTGTACATTATGACATGACGTAAACTACAAAAGTTCAAATACGAAATTATCTTTTCCACCCTACTATTGTTCTTTGACAGTTGAATTTGGAGTGGGA
The DNA here is from genome assembly GCF_054136105.1 of Typopeltis vanoorti. Lineage (NCBI taxonomy): Eukaryota > Metazoa > Arthropoda > Arachnida > Uropygi > Thelyphonidae > Typopeltis > Typopeltis vanoorti. The sequence continues at coordinate 23,427,148 of NC_143561.1, read as the reverse complement.
AGCAGTAAACTTGGGTTAGGTAAGAAAATAAACCAAACAACAAGAGAAAGTACGGAAATATCTTCGTTGTATGTAATTCGGCACTTAAAAAAGACTTCAAAATGGACGTCACGTGGGGAGGTGGGTGTAATAAGAAGGGAGATTTCTTTCTGGAGATTTTAAACAGACCGACGTAACCATGGTAACAGAATTCCGAGCGATAAAATGATTTCCATATATTTATCCACTGCTGGAAGAACCTTGTTGGTTCACTGATCCTTGCAATTTAGAGATCTCGGGTTACGACACATTCAAGAGAGAGATTTGCTATCCACAAATAATCCTTTAAATGGCTCTAGAAAGGCTCAAATGTGGGATGCATATCTTTTGATGGTAAACATCTTCCGTTATACGTATAGTAGCTGGTATTGCTTGTCTTTGAGGTACTTAGCAGAAAAGGAATCTTTTCCTTGTATCTACGTTGAAGCTCTTCTTTGCAATCCTTCAGTGAACTTGAATAGCCTATAAATAACATAACACTCCCTTACCAATAAGCATAAGCACTTATGCAGCTGCACTGCTAAGTACAACGTTTCTTCCTTGAACTCACTCGCATTCGTCCTTATCCTTATAAGGATAAGGACTGGCTTAAAGAGGCGAAGCAAAAAAATGCTTTTCATCTTCCCCGTTATCTGTAGAGGACAGTGTAGGAATAATAAGGTGTTATTGAGCTGTTAAAGCTCTGATCATGGCAGGAGGGTAACAGCAATAGCCGAGCCTCAGTTAGAACTTCATTGGCTACAGCATTGCCATCCATTACCCTCCAAGAGTATTGGATTGAATGAATCAATCACCGCATCTCACGGTCGATTGATTCCCCGTTTCACCAATAATCTACTCTCACTCGCATTCGGCTTTCTCCAATCACATTTCATTGTATCAATATATAAATCAGAAATGGTGTATTTTATTTTTATCAGTTTTTTTTTCAGAATTTATTTTTTAATAAAACTTAATAGGCTAAAATGAAGTATAAATTAGAATTCAACTTGATTGTTAACAAATTTAAAATTAATTATTACGAATAAGAATGAAAAATATTTGAAACAGCCAAAATGGACTCTATGGCAGTGGAGAATGTTATGGTTAAAATTTTTGCTGAGTGACGTGATAGCAATTCTAAAACATAAAACATATTATTTCGTTTATATAATTCTGCGTGTTATTTATGTATCAAAGCCCAATTTCATACATACAACTCAGATTTCCGATTAAAGCCAAGAAAATTTCAATAAATTCAAAAATTTCATCGAAATCCGTAATCAGTGGATCAACGTGATATTTGTACAGAACAGCAGACTAATGGATATATTTTTCTCTCTCTCTCTCTCTCTCTCTCTCTCTCTCTCTAATTGGTGTTTATGTGTTGCCTTTTTTTATCTTCTTTCACTGTTTCATTCTTTCCCTTCCTCTTGATTCTTCGTTCTTTCTACGTCAGTCAATATACAAAACATTTCCCAATCGCGTTTTTCAGCTTGCAGTGAATGTTTCGCTCAGCCAGCTTTAGTTGTTTATCAGGCGTCTATTTCGTTGTTATGGAGACTGTCGAAAATTACGGATGACCGATTTATCTATATATTCACATCCCACTCGAAGCTGCAACCGCCTGGAAATGTCTAAGTAGCGCTCCATTACCCATGACTGACTAGCCTTCCTCAGCGCTGTTTTCTGTAGCTGGCAGTGATTGTTCATTTTGTAAATCCATTGGCGTGTGGAAAGTGGGGGAGGAAGAGGAAAAGGGGATAGACAGAAGATGAAACTGATTTATTATTGGACTGTGAAGGATGTTGAAAAGCGATGCATGATTCTAATTACATCCATAAAGATCGCTAACTTTAAATTATTTGCTTTGCTTTCTGTTTGAACGATTTTCCATTTAGTTGTTTTCTTAAAAACATCGATATTTTATAGAAAAAAAATTCTTTATTGTGTTATTGTGTTATTGTTTACCACAATAACTGAACAGATAGCTGCACAAACCTTGGCACATTTATCTATCAATGTATACAATACACTTTCTACCCATTCTTCAATGCCATATGACTTAATCATGATAACCTTCGTATTCCCAATAGTTTCACTATGCTCATATAGACAAAAATGGTAACACAGTCCTGATAAAACGAAATTGAGTAATAGAATCATACATAACAGATTCATGGCGGTTGTTTGACACTTTCATTGACAATGCCCATGAATTACTATAGAAGTTAGCTAAAGTAAATAAAAGATCCTTTCTTAGACATCAGATACTAGTGAACCTTCAATTCCATATTTAAAAAAATCATCATCATACGTATCAAGGATTTAGGCCTAGTATGGCCTGTTCCGGCCTTAGAAGTCATCGTTGAATCGTTTAAGAGGACGTCCTGGTTTTCTTTTTCCTAATGGCTTGTTTTGGTAATCTTTCTGTTTTCATTCTTTGAACGTGTTCCATCCATTTATGTTTATATTTTTTAATTTTTTCAATTACTGGTTCTTGGTTTAATTCTTTCATAATATCTTCGTTTCTTTTGTGATCAAATAGGGTATACTTTGCAGTTTTTCTCATAAACTTCATTTCTGCTGTTGTTAATCTTTGTTTGTCTTTTTGTTTTATTGTCCAGATTTCGCTTCCATACGTACTCTCAGGGGACTGTAACCCCTAGAGAGCGCGTCCCCTGGGTGGTGGATAGGGGAGCCCACCATGTGTGTGTGTGTGTGTGTGTGTACATGCGCGTGCGTGTGTGTGTATATATATATATATATATATATATATATATATATATATATATATATATATATATATATATATATATATATATGGTGGGGTGGTCCGAATATACTGAATAAGGACTCGTGGACCAACAGGGCCATAAGGGGCAATCATCTTGATTGTAAGGGAAGCGGCACTCCCATGGACCCCTAGCTGGATCTATCCTCTCCTTCTTCTACTTTGAGGAAGACCCACTTACTTTAATCTTTCCTATAAGGCCTTATCAGCCAACTCTTTTTACTTTATGACCCTTGTGCTATTAGAGTACTCGAGGGCCATGGGGTCTTTTCATTTCTGGCCTTACAACTATGTCCTCTCTATAAACCTTACTATATTTCTTCTATAATCTACCCTTTCCCCTTCAATATACCCTATTCCTCCTATGGGCTTAAATTCGGAAGAAGGCGAGTTCAGAAGCCTTAAGGTAGCAGCCCTACCACTGAACTATTTCATCGTCAAGCTAGTCCCCTGACATGGAGAACATAACCATACTTGTAAGCTGACAGAAAAAGATAATCGGATTGAATCTATGGGAAACGACCCTGGAATGGAAAAGGGAAAACGAAAATGGAAACGACAAAATATAATACACATAGCAAACTGGAATGTAAGAGGAATAGCATATAAAGAAATAGAATTAGACCAGTTATTAAATGAAAGAAACTTTAAAATAGCAGTAATCACTGAAACAAAAAAGAAATTAAAAGGAACTATGAGAACTGAAAATTTTAATGTGATATACAGTGGAGTCGACAGAGACCAAAGAGCACAAGCAGGAGTCATGATTCGGATTCATAACTCCCTTTCAAAACAGTTAAAACATTATAAATTATGGAATGAAAGAATAATAGAAGCTAGAATAAAAATAGATAGAGGCTATTTACAATAATTGGTTTATATGCCCCAGAAGAAGGAAGAGAACAGGATAATATTGATTTTTATAATCAGCTACAAAACATATATAATAAAATAAATAAAAATGATTATATAATTTCAGCAGGAGACTTAAATGCAAGAATTGGAAACACGAAAATTAATAATAATATAGGAATACATGGAGAACACACTCTAAACAGAAATGGTAAAAAATTGATTGACTTTGTAGTTTACTTAAAAAAATAATAATAATAAATAAAATAAATAAATATTTTTTCCATAATGCGGACCTCATTGACACCAAGTAAAAGAGTTGATTCAACAAGATGGTGGTGGGTGCCCTTTATTTATATAAGGGTATTTACCGTTACGTACCGAAATTGGTTAGACTATTGAAAACAATAAATTTGGGATTATAAACGCAAAATTTCCTTTCAGACATGAAAGAAAGTTGCACACGATGTGTAAAAAGCCTGCACAGAAATGATAAATATTATGAGTACTACTAGTATGCATTAAATGTTAGAATGCATTTTAAAAGACAATTTTTGTGTCTTTGCTACCAACATGCATAGCATAATAAAATTTAACAACAAATACTTTATAAATAACTGCAATTATTGCTTTAGATGATTTCAATACTATTCTTGAAATTACTGTTGGTTTTGTTGGTTATTAAACAACAAGTAATCGTGCTGAACCTTTTTTTTTTTTTTTAGAATCATTTATTGAGTGATCATTACATCTCATTCATTAAAATTATCTTTCAAGATGATAAAATTGTAAAACAGTGACATCCTATGTATAACCCAAGAGCATGAGCTCATCCGAGTTACAAGTGTAACAATTGCACAGCATAAATGGTACCCAAAATATCAATATATTTAGAGAATAGTGTGTGTGTGTGTGTGTGTGTGTGTGGAAATTTGAGCTTGGAAGTTAACTATCTTAACTAGTTTCACGTGCAAACAATGTTATTTTTAACAAGAGAGAATTAATTGGCGCAATTAAGTTGTGATTTTTGATAAACAACTCTACGGGCATTTTGAAATTACGCTAATTTCTCAAGTGTGTGTGTGTGTGTACGCGGGCACTCACTAGAACACAGAAAACAAACGGGTTCAGAGATTATTATTAGTACGGAATTCTATCACCAGGTGGATTAGCAGTACTAATCGAAAATGAAAAATATTCTGTTGTCTGTTTACATTAAATATACATGGGGAAAAAAAAAAAAAAAGTAAAACTCCAATGTAAGAAGTAGTGCCAATAACGAGGTCTGATTTTAGATGTGTTTTGATGTAAAAGGAGCAATATTTATTATTTTCACAATTAAAAAAAAAAAAAGTACATGAAATAAATTTCAATGTGGTTATTTTCGACTGTTCGTTAAGACATTAGTGCAGTGAATTTTTTCATTCTCTTATTACTAGGAAATACAAAAACTGTCAATAATGGATGTTTGTAACAACAACGTATTTTTTTTATTTTTTTACTGTTGTTAATTCATTCATGAATTGCTGAGAATATTCGCTCGTTCATAAAATATATTTTATTTTAACTTATACGTAATAAACTTTGCTAAATGTATTTCATTACGACATAACGTCATTGGTAAATCTTCCAAGCCATGACGTGAAGTTTCCTGGCTCTTGGAATGACGTTTCAATCCACTATATCACGATGACTGAAGAGCCAAACACATCCTCAGTGATTGAACACAGCTTTAGTACAAAGGATGGAGAGAATGTATCTTTCAGTTCCTATTAAATTATTTATAGCACAACCCCTGTTTGATTCAATCTGCAACCATGCTGGAATTTTTTTTTCCTGATTATTGGTCAGCTAAAGGCTACTCAGTAGTGGGTTTTGATATTCACGCTGTAAAAATTATGATTATATGATAGTTTAGTATTGTTTGGAGCGCCATCTATACCGTTGCTTGTGGTACCATAATCTCATGCAGATTACCTTCCTTTGATACAATATTAGAGCTTTTTGTTTTACATATGATTTTTTCACATATTTGATCAACTATTCATCTGCGTTTATTTTATTAGCAATAAACAAATATTTTACTTCACATCCTTTATATACGTATACCACGTATCACCGACCTAACATATATAACTATAACTAATGCAATAATAAAAGCAAATATCACCCATTAATAATATGCCAATAAGTGTAAGTGTGTGACTGTTGACTTCTATGGCGAGATGGACGTCAATCCCTTGGACTTCCATCCCTTCATCGTTAGGATTTGATTATTTATAAAGAGAAATTTTTGAGCACCTGGCTCGCCCGAATTGGGGCTGTGTAGAATCGTTTGGGTCGATGATCAGAGCTGCCTTCGGGCGTTTGTGTTTCCATCTGTTGTTTTCATCGTAGTTTGATGATTCTCGAATGAGTTGGTTGGGATGGAGTGATGCCTGAGCGAAGTACTTGGCAGCAGTCTGGATGAGAAACGTAGGTATGTCAGGTATGTTTCCGTCTTGGTGGAGGAGAGTGTTCCTAACAAACTACGGACGTCGAAGATCATTCGGAGGCATTTATTTTGGAGTACCTGTAGTCTTTTTTAACGTTGCTGGGGGGGGGGGGGGGCTCCACGCCAGCGATCCGTACGTTAGTGTGGGTCTGATGATTGCTTTATATATTCTTAGTTTGTTTTCTCTGCTGACTTTGCTTCTTCGGATATCAGCCATGGGATATCAGTGTTGAACATCGTGACTGCTCCGTGGTGAGTTGCTTTCCTTCTTGTAAAGAGTACGGCTGTGCTCTTGTCAGCGTTGGCATCTATTCCCCATTTTTGAAACCATTTTTCAAGATTTGTTGCTGCATTTTGTAGTCGTTGTGTGGCTAGGTGTGGTCTGAGTGATCTGGTCAGTATCGCCATGTCATCTGCATAGAAAGCCATGGTGGTTGATGTAGTGCTTGGAACGTCTGAGATGTAAATGCTGAAGAGTAGTGGCGATAGGAGGGGGGGGGCTTGCGGGACCCCTGCTGTGATGCTTCTCGCGGAGGATCTGAGGCCACGTAGCTTGATTTGAAATTTTTGGTCTTTCAGATAAGATTCTATGATTTTGGTGAAGTTTAGTGGGTATTTCGCAGTTATTAGTTTGTGGATGAGGCCTTTATACCATACTTTATCGAAGGCCGCATCCAGGAAGATTGCACCTGTGTGTTATTTCCAGTTGAATCCGATAGTTATGAATTCTATAAGTTTGTGGACCTGTTGAGTGGTGCAGTGGCCTGTGCGAAATCCAAATTGTTCTTTTGGGATTAGGTCTAGATTGTCCGTTTCGTTTTGTAGGCGTTTTAGTATTACTTTTTCAGCTATTTTCCCAAGGCCTGACAAGAGGCTGATAGGTCTGTAATTCTGGGGGAACTGAGGTGCTTTCCCCGGTTTGTGGATGAGGATTATGTCTGCCTGCTTCCAGCGAGTGGGGAAGTAGTTGAGTCTTAGCATCACGTTGATGATAGCCACTAGATGCATAACTGTTTTATGAGGGAGTGCTTTTATGGTTTTGTTTGAAATCTCATCAGGACCTGGGGCCTTTCTGTTGTTGAGGTTCTTGATGATTTGGTATACTTCCTTTGGTGTAGCATAGCTTAGTTTTCTTTGCTGCTGGGTTGATGGAGTGCACAGCGGACATGCCTGTGGATTTTTTTAATGAAGCACAAGTCCGCATGCTTGTAGTTTGGACTGAATTGCAGCTCCAGGGCATCTGCAAAGGCTTCTGCTTTCTAGTCATCTCGGTAGACTAAGCCCCTTTTTTTTTTTTTTGGATTGGTTATATGTTGGGGCGATCGCTGAGAAGGGCTTTAGTCATTTTCCATAGCGAGTTGTCTTCAGTGTTTAAGGAGTTTAGCTTCCTCTTCCACAGTTGGTTTTTGTGATCTTTGATTGCATATCGGACTAGGTTATTTGCCCTGTTTAGCTCTTGTTTATCCTGGGGGGACAGTGTTGTATGGTAATGGCGTCTGATCCTGTTCTTGATGCGGATGAGCTTTAGAATCTCTTCTGGAAGCAGGTTGGCTTGAATAGGAGTGGTGGAGGCTGCTGCTATGCCAGCTTGGATTGTGCTTTCCAGTTTACTGATCGCTGTGTCTACTTCTTTGGATGAGGAGATGGTTGGGACGGGGCCTGTAAGGTTGCGGAGAGTAGCGTTGAACTTTTTGAAATTTATGCAGGACTGCCTGGGGATGATTTCTGTTTCCCCGCCTAGCTTAGTAGTACCGAGTTGTGATCGGGGCAAAGATCATTAACAACTTGTAACTGGAATTGGTGCGACGTGTTCCTGAAGATGGCTATATCCAGCACATCAGGTCTGCACAGCGGTCCGTAGTGTGTTGATTCGGTGGGACCTGCTATGATGATGTTTCTTGTCATAGCGAACTTGTGTAGGCTCTTCCCATTGTTGTTGTTGTTGAAGTTTCTACTGTTCTATGCGGGATGTTTTGCATTTATTTCTCCTGCTACTATTGTTGCTTCGTTTGTGTCGAGGAGCTGGGAGAGATCCGAGGCTAGGAGTGGTTTGCTTGGAGGGTTGTAAACTGAATATTTAGGTTACTTGCATTGTTGGTGTGTATCTCAATTCCAGTTTCTTCCAGGTTTGTACTCGTTATCTTCTTGATCTCATTGTATCTTGTCTTTTTTGACAAAGATAGCCGTGCCGCCTCCTCTGCCGTTGAGTCTGTCATTCCTAAGTAGTGTGTAGTAGCTTAATTTGGGTTTGTCACAGGGCCGAAGGTGCGAATCGCTAATTAAGAGGATGTCTATTCTATATCGTATAGTAAATTCTTGTATTTCCAGGAGATTGTTGCTTAGGCCGTTAGCATTCCAGAATGCGATCTGTATGAAGTCCACCCAGATAACTTGGCAAGAAACAAAAAAGCTGGCACTCCACCACCTCAAAAACGTGCAACACTCCTGGAAGGAGGAATCCATCAGCGAACAACATCACATAGCTCATATGCTGCAGCAGTTACCTCAAAGATCAAACCAGCACGACCTACTCCCAATAATCAAAACTCAGCTGCTATCCTAACTGCCACCGTAGGGGAGATACTAACGGCTTTCAGCAAAACCAACCCTAATCAGAGTGATACAAAGAAGTTCCTAAAAAACACTCAAGTAATATTCTCAATAATAAGCAATGGCTAATACGCTCACTTCGAATAATTTCATACAAATCGCATTCTCTAAGTGCATTCATTAACCATTAACGTTACTGACAGGATGGGTGAAGCACAAGTGCTTTTCATATTCCCCTTTATCTGTAATGAGAATTGTTTGGGAAAGGGAGTTTTGTGAGCTTTAAGCTCGCCCTCTGAAGACAGTTGTATTAAGTATGATCAGTTGAGAGAAGAATAGCCTTCGGTCTTTTGTGTTTGTAGTAATCAGCTTCATTGTAATTGACAGCTTGAACGATCAGTGGGTTTGAATGTGAAATTGACTTCACGAAGAATTTTTCTGCAAGATCATGAAGAAGGGAGGAGATGTATGGACTGCCGGTTTGTCGGTGAATCTGTGAATTTCTGATGAACCATAGTGCATCTACGATCATCCTAAGGCATTTATTTTGAATTCTCTGATCTGAATTTTGAAATGTTTGATCTTGACGTGTGACTCCATGCTGGTGAGGCGTAGGTAATGACTGGACGTATTACCATCCGGTAAAGAAGCAATTTATTACGTAAGTTCAATTTGCTCTTGCGGTTAATCAATGGGTAGAGCTGTGCTATTACTTTGGAAGATTTGCAGCCAATGAGATTGATGCTTGTTAAAAAGGAGTTTCTTATCCATTAATACCCCAAGATATTTGGTCTCTGATTGTCATGGGATCTTATGACCAGAGAGCAGGATGTCTTCTTTAATGCAGACCTTTCTCCTAGAAAACAGCATGGCTGAGCTTTTGAGGGGGTTCACTTGAATCTCCAGTTGGTGAACCAGTTTGCTAGCTCATTGATACTTCCTTGGAGTCTGGTGATTGCTAGGCGAGGACTGAGCGATCTTGCTAGAATAGAGATGTCCTCGGCATAAAGGGCCGTAGTAGTTGTTCTTGAATTGAGTGGAATATCTGTTATGTAAGTTGTGAAAAGTATTTGGGCCAGAAGAGAAAACCCTGAGGTACTCCAGCCAGAATTTTGCGCCTTGATGACACAATTCCATTGAGTTTTACTTGCATTATCTTTCATTAATATATGAGTTTCACTAGTTTAATTGGGATATTGTTTTCAATTAGTTTGAAGATAAGGCCTTGATGCCAGACCTTATCAAAGGCCTTGGCAACATCTAAAAATACAGCAGCAGTGTAAAGGTGCCAGTTAAAATCATGGGTGATATGTTCTGTTAGTCGGTGAATTTGTTGTACTGTGTTGTGAGCTTTGCGAAACCCAAATTGCTTGTTTGGGATTATTTTCTGTTTGTCCACTGCTGATTGTAGTCTTGATAGGATAACCTTTTCTGTCACTTTGCCGAGGCAGAAAAGAAGACTGTTGGGCCTGTAGCTTTGGGGAAGTTGTGGGTTATTACCAAGCTTTTTCAGAGGTATAATGTGAGCGATTTTCCAATCTCTGGGAAAGTACTGGAATCTAAAAATGGAGTTGGTAATATTAACTAGTTGAATTATGGCTTTCCGTGGGAGTAGCTTTATTATTCTATTGGTAATACCGTCGGGGGCGGGAGCCTTTTTGTTCTTCAGATGGGAAATAATATTGATTACTTCTGTGAGAGATGTGGGGATGATGGTTTTCGAATCATCCTCAGGTTGTCTTAATGCTTTTCTGACTTTACCATGAACTTTGTAAATGAGATTGATATTTAAGTTTACATAAGATGGGCTGCATTGATTTTCCAGATTATCAATTAGGGCTTCTACTTTTTCTTCATCTGAGTGTGCAATTCCAAGATTGGTCTTCAAAGGGGGAAAGGGGTTGTCTTTTGGTACAAAGAGATTTTACAAATTTCCACCTGGAGTTATCTTCTGCGTTGAATTCCATGAGTTTGGATTCCCATTTGGAATTCCTGTGTATCTCGAGGGCTTCTTGAACCTGTCTGTTCAGGTTGTTTTGTCCTGCGGAGCTCTAATGTTGTGATATTCCTTTCTGGCCTTGTTTTTGGCTTTGAAGAGATAATGGACCTAATCAGGTCCATTATATCTTCTGGGAACCAGTTCGAAGCGTGGAAGATAGTGGATTGAGTGACTGATGCTATTGCTGTGTTGATTTGCCTAGTTAAGTTGCTTACAGCTTGGTCTATTTCTTCTTTTTTACGAATGACGGGGGAGGGTGGACCGATGTGGACTGGGAGAACCTTAGAGAGATTGTCCCATGGTGAGAAAAAATGATGGGGAGAGAGCTGATCTTGAAATCCTAGCTTGGGCAGGATGAGATTATGATCTGAGTTGAGCTCTTCTGATGTCTCCAGCTGGTATTGATATTTGATGTTTTTGAGGATAACTATGTCTAATACATCAGCACTTCCTGATGGGCTGTAGTGGGTTGGCTCAGTGTGTCCAACTACTATTGATGAGTTGAGTAACGTGTAGTTAAATAAGGTACGGCCTTTGGAGTTGATTGATGAACCGAACCAAGCCGTGTGTTTGGAGTTGGGATCTCCTGCTATAATTATGGAGTCCGTGGAGCCGAGGATGGAGTCTAAGTCTGCTGTCAATAGTGGAATGCTGGAAGGATTGTATGCTGCGTAGATTTTGAGTTTGCCTGGGTTAATAGTGTGCACCTCTATACCTGTCACTTCAAGGTTTAGAGCTTGGGGGGCTGGTCAATGCATTGTGGCTCAAATAATTTTTAATAAAAATAGCTGTGCCGCCTCCACTAGAGTTAAGTTTGTTTGTCCTATACAGAATATAACCTCTTAGTCTTGGGTTGTTTGATGGTCGGAGGTGGGATTCACTGATCAAGATTATGTCTGGATTGTATCTCTTTGCGAATTCATGCAGTTCAAGAATTTTATTTTTTAATCCATTGGCAATTCATGCTGTTATCATGAGGGAATTCGGTTTAAATCTTTTAAACATTATAAAGAGATGTTAATATGGATTGGGTTTCTAGATAAAATCTCTTTCTGGAAGATGGTGAGGTGCTTGCTTTGATGAACTAGTGCAGCATTGTTGCAAGTGAAGAGGTTAAAGCTGATGTGAGTTTGGAGCTTGTTTGCTCTTGCGATGGAGTCCGAGTTCTTACCGCTTCTGCATATTATTTGGACATGGATGAAGGTCGAGTGCCTTCCTGTGCTGCCGAATGTGAGGTATTATGATCTGGAGAGCGACCTGCTTAGTTGTTTGTGTCATTACTTTGAGGAGCTGGTTCGTTCTTGTTGATCCACGGTTTTTTGGATGGAAAAGCCTTGAGGATGCCTTCTTCCTTAGAGGTTCGGTTGTAATTTTAAGCTTACAAATATCAGCTACTTCATAGATTTTTTTTTGTGTATTGGAAATTTCGACCAACACCAGTAGAATTGGTCTTTTATCTGACCTCAGCATCCTACTGAATTTGATTGGGGTCAATCCTTGACTGATGAGTTCAGCTGTGATCTCATCAGTTGTGATGCCCTCATCCACCCCTCTTAGAACCACTTTTAGGTTCTTCTCGCTTACTAGCGCAATGGTGTGGAAGGACAATTTAGAGTTGTCCAGCATTTTTGCCATCTTGCTATAATATGTGACCGTGGTAGGATGAATCTTTACACCATCCTCAGTATTTCTTGCCCAGGAGAAATTGATAGTTTATTCCCCTAGGGATCTTGAGACTGAGATCCATTTATCTTTATCTGGAAGGATAACTGGAGGGACCTTTTCTTTTCTATCTTGGGTGACTTGATTTTCCTGAGTTGTTACATCCTCTTCCATTCCATCTTCCGATGTTCTGCGTCTTTTATTAGATTGTTCTTCCTGCGAACAATCGAACTGTCCGGGAGTCTTTGTAGGTGGAAAAGGTGTAAATTCCCCTTCAGTGTCCATATCATCGTCTTGGGTGTCATTTACTTGAGTGAAGAGATTCAAGCAACCAAGATATTCCGTTTCAAATTTCTTTAGAATGAATTTGAGAATGTCGAGTGACATATCTTTGTTTAAATGTTGAATGACGTCCTTAATATGTACAATGAAGGAATATACCGATGTGTTTGAATATTCCTGTTCGACCTAGGAGGGTCTATTGACAAATCCCTTAGACTCACGCAAGAGTCTACCAGCTAAGCAATGTATAATCACAAAAATAGTCAAAACGAATAAAGCTTACCTCTAAATATCATTCAGAAGTCCCAACAATATCACACTAATCAAAAACGCGAGACTAATAATAAATACACGAAAACGCTAACCAACGCCATCATGTCCTTCCGTAAGTGCTATCCTTATAAGGACTGGCTTAAAGGGGCAAAGCAAAAATGTTTTTCATCTTCCCCGTTATCTGTAGAGGACATTGTAGGGATAAGGTGTTATTGAGCTATTAAAGCTCTGATCACGGCAGGAGGGTAACAACAATAGCCGAGCCTCAGTTAGAACTTCATTGGCTACAGCACTGCCATCCATCACCCTCCAAGGGTATTGGATTGAATGAATCAACCACCGCATCTCACGGTTCTTAAAAGAACTGGGTGATGGACTGAGTCCTTGACTCTTTATCCCGTCATCTGAATGAAGAAAATCTGTGTGGATGGGGTGTTATTGAGCTAAAAAGCTCTAGTCGTGGCTGGGTTACGGCAATAGCCGAGCCTCAGTTAAAACTTCATTGGCTGCAGCATTGCCATTCGTTACCCTGGAAGTCCTAAAAAGGACTCATACCTCTATCCCGCATCTCACGGTCAAACGCATTATATTTATGTAGCAGGAGGGTAACAGCAATAGCCGAACCTCAGTTCTTATAGTTCTTATAAGAACTGGGCGATGGACTGAGTCCTTGACTCTTTATCCCGTCATCTGAATGAAGTAAATCTGTGTGGATGGAGTGTTATTGAGCTAAAAAGCTCTAGTCATGGCTGGGTAACGGCAATAGCAAAGCCTCAGTTAAAACTTCATTGGCTACAGCATTGCCATTTATTACCCTAGAAGTCCTAAAAAGGACTTTTTCTCAAGCGCCCCGACCTCAGTTTTATTATTATTAAGGCTCTGATCATGGCAGGAGGGTAAAAGCAATATCCGAGCCTCAGTTAGAACTTCATTAGCTACAGCATTGCCATCCATTACCCTCCAAGGGTATTGGATTGAATGAATCAATCACCGCATCTCACGGTCGATTGATCCACTCAAGTGCCCGACCTCAGTTAAAACGCATTATATTTATTCGTAGTCAATAAATAATAATAAATAAAAGGTGTATTACTAACTTTGCAAAATATTGAAATTTTTTAGAAATTTTAAAATATTTTACAAAGTTTTATTAGACATTTAAGTTTATTTAAATTCTGTATAGAAAAAATTATTGTTTTACCAATACTACTATTTTTTTTTTTTTTGAGTTGATCACTATGCTTACAGGATAACTAATTGCAGACAAGTCCTTAATTATAGCATGACTAGCATTTGGTTTTTACTTTTTTAAATGTTCTGTTTTTTTTTTCAACTTTCCTTTTTATTCATTCATTCTTTCCAGTCCTTTGTTTCCATGACCACATATGAATGTATATTTCCATGACCACATATAATGTATATTTCCATGACCACATATGAATGTGTGTGTGTATATATATATATATATATATATATATTAAAATTAAAACATTTTCTGTGACTATCCAATTTCATCAAAACAACTTACAGACTAACCGATTATCCGGAATGCTCTTAAAAGGACTGGGAAGTGGACTGAATCCTTGACTCTTTATCCCGTCATCTGAATGAAGAAAATCTGTGTGGATAGGGTGTTAATAAGCTAAAAGCTCTAATCATGGTTGGGTAGCCTCAGTTAAAACTTCATTGGCTACAGCATTGCCATTCGTTACCCTGGAAGTCCTAAAAAGGACTTATTCTCTAATGCTTAGTCCTTATCCTTATAAGGACTGCTTAAAGGGGCGAAGCAATATTGCATTTCATATTCCCCGTTGTCTGTAGAGGACAGTGTAAGGATAAGATGTTATTGAGCTATAAAGCTCTGATCATGTTATGGCAAGAGGGTAATATCAATAGCAGAGCCTCAGTTAGAACTTCATTAGCTACAGCATTGCCATCCATTACTCTCCAAGGGTACCAATTTTAGTCGCCTCGTACGACATGCATTAGCTACATTGGTGCTATTCTTATCCCGGCAACCACACGGGCAACCTCTAAAATTATTCATTCATATTTTTAACATAGCCAATAAGTAATAATAAATAAAAGGTGTATTAAGATTTCTTACTATTAATTTTAAAAATTTGAAGAAACCTATAATATTTTAAAACATTAATATTAGATATATATATTTTTTATGTTTTTTATATATAATAATTGATTTATTACATTAATATAGTATCAATAATACTTATCTCTGCTGATCAGAATGCTGTGTTAATAGAATAACCAATCAAAAAATATGCCTTCATAAGTATAACGTGGTTTTTTATTTTTCTTAAAAAAGATTCGTCTGTGTACGTTCCTTTCTATACATTCTGTCCTATCGTTTATTTCCATAAAATATGAATGTGTATTGAAAGACTTTTCTATGACTACTCGATTCCCTCTAGGCAAGACTATACCCGTAGCTTCATTACTTATACAAAAAAAGACATCATATAGAGAAAGAAACCAAGCTAGGGAATTTAATACATAATATCTCCCATAGGAACCCTCTCACTTGCCATCTTAATGTCACATATCTGGTAACATGTAATGTTCTTAAGCAGCAATATCTTTAATGGTACAATCATTAGGCTCTGCTACACAATATCGTTGGCGAGTGGGTTGGCGTGTACGACTATCAGGGAAAGCTAAAAGTACAGCAAATCACAAGAGGATGGAACCAGCGCTCGATAAATGGAATCCTAAGTTGCCTATTCTTCCCATCACTCACTGGGAAGTAAACACGTGCGCTTCATGACGCAATTACAACCCACTTTCACTTCCTTCACTAAGAACTACACAAATAGAAATATCGCGATTTGGTGTGTCGCTTAGATGCATTTGGAGGACGGTAGGGGCAGGAAGAGAAAGACAGAATGGAGAAATCTAACGAGGGAGACCGAAGAGAAGATTAAACAAACAAACAAAAAAAAGACAACGACAGAGAGAGTGGAAGAAAGAGAAAGTAGCAATGACTTGTATAGTGGTGGATAAGTGGAGCGCAATTTTAGACTGATTCCTTTATTTAACGAACATGTTTTTGTTTTGTTTTGTTTTTTCAAAATATTCGGTTCTCTTACTAATTATCTAGTTAGTGGAGGCTGCAGCTTCTTTTAGGATATTTTTGGGATTATCCTCTTTACGCACGAATGTTTTTCTTTATTTGCCCTACTGTAAGGAAAGGCATTCGCAATGAAGAGTGAAATGACTATTATCGACATTGGCTGAAAATGAAATAGATAAAAAGAAACAAACGAAAAGTATATAAACATGGAAAGGGGGGGGGGGAGCATGAAGATGAAAAAAAAAGTTTAAATAAGGAAAGAACGATAAAAAAATGAGAGGGGGAAGAAAAAGGAGGTGAAAAGATGAGATCCCCCCCCCAAAAAAAAAACGATACGGAGAAACAAACCTAGTGAGATGGAAAGATAGAATAAGAAATGAGGAGGAGGAGGAGAAGAGAGAAATATAGAAAGAATAAAGAAATATGAAACAGACAGAGAGAGAAAGAGTAACGATGAGATGAAAGTAACAGTATAAGAGCGAGTAAGATGCTAAATAAAGACAGGAAAGGTCAAAGAAAGAGGATGACATATGACAAAAATCAAAGGTTCAAATATTAGCAACCGCACACGTTCATACGCGGGGAGCGCACGCACACACACACACAGAAGAAAAAGAAAGAATGAAAATTTGATCAAAACAGATAATTTCCGGGAGAAACAGTATAAATAATGAGAATAGAGAGAAAGTGTGAGTCTGTGTGTATATTTTTGAGAGGGAGAGAGAGAGAGAGAGAATATTATGACCACTCAGCCTGTTTCTAATCAACTGGACTACGCGGTTAGCTAGAAACTGCCTGGTGATGGTGACGGTATTCAGAGAAGGGGATTGTTCTCATGACAATCACTGGGTTCTCTCATCCCAACTCATCATATCTTGGCCGCTAATTCTAACCTGTGGAGTGATTTGAATTCAGATATTATATGTGGTAACATGGTGGCCAAATGGATAACCTTGTTACGCTTCCAGCGAAACAAGGCTCCTTGTAATACTCACTTTGGACAATCATGATTCGAAGTACATCGATTACGGTTTTTCACTGTACTCGATGTCAAGATGCCACGTTCAGCTGAATTGAAAGACTTCCAACGTGGGATGGTAGTTGGGTGTCACATCAGTGATCTTTCTGTCCTTGACATTGCTACCCTTCTCAGTATACCGAAATCCACCATCACTCATGTCACTCGGAGTGTTGGTGATGTTATCATAGCAGAAAAACGCCTTTGGAGGCCACTAGTAGGTTTCAGTATCCCGCACGTTATCAGCGGCGGACATTGAGTTCAACCTTTCACTGTGATGGTTGTATTTGGATCTGGAGATTACCCGGGAACGGTACCAGCAGGACTGGATCATTCCAACTGTCAAATTTAGTGGAAGCTTGATAATGGTATGGGAGTGTTTCATTTGGATGGGACTTGGTCCATAGGTGGACGTGTCCAAAACCACGACGTCTGATGGCTACCTGGACATTGGGGGACAATTTCATGCTTCCGACGCTGTGAAATTACTTCGGCAGTGACGCTTCAGCACGACAGTGGTCCATGTCATATTGCACTGCGTGTCCGAGACTAGTTTCTACAAAACAACGTTGGACTAGTCAGCATCAGAGTTCAGACCTCAACGTCTTCGAACATTTTTAGGACGAAATAGAACACTAAATTCGCTCCTGACCACAGTGGTCGTCATCAACAAATGGGGGATAGCTTTGCGCGAAGAATGGAAGAATATTCTTGTCGTGATGATCAGAAATTGGTTGAAAGCAACTACCGAAGGGTAGTTGCTGTCATTCAGGCCAAAGGTGGTCCTACTCGGTGCTAAAAATGTAATTGCAAGGCCATTTTTTTTTTAAATTACCACAATTAGGTGTCCAAATACTTTTGTCAACATAGTGTGTATGGTGAAATACAGATATAGTGAAAGAAACGAAGAAATTAAGGAGCACAGGAGAAGAAAAATGCGCTTGTCTTTGCACAATAAATTTTCACATGAAACGCATCTCCCCCCCCCTCGAGACTAATTCACTTAATTACTAATTTCAGGCAGTTGCGAGTTTAAGTTCCGCATACCCGACACAACGCTGAATGCATGCTTAAGAATTATCAGACGCAACTTTTTTACTATTCCTCAGTGTCTTTTGTGAATAAAGAAAGTAAAAAAAAAAAAAAAAAAACTACAGAAATGATTGATATTCTCGTCTTACAACTCATTTATCGTTCCTTTCTTCTTCTAACTAACAGAATTTTTTGTTTGTTTGTTTTTATTTCCTTTCTCTCTACGCGCCATGTTCATATCTTTGTAGATTTCAACTACAAAGCTACAAAAAAAAAAAAAAGAAAAAGAAAATAAAGCAAGGAAGAGAAAGAGAAAACGTCAACCGAAATACATCTGATATCGACAGGACGGCATTCGTTAAAATCACGTGACTTAGCAACCAGATATTTCCCTTAGCAACCCGTTTTCGTGATATCATCACTATACAGAAACATCTACAGATAACTGATTTTTTTCCTCAACGAAAGTGCGTAAATCAAGGCGTTTTAGAATATGGTAGACACATCAGTATTGACAAGAAGTACTTATACTGTTTTGTATCAAGTGTGTATAGGTTTCTGTGTTTGCCAGCTCGGTTAGCGTATCTGCTCTACACCACCAACAGGTTGTGGGCTTGAATGCAGTCGTGAGTGTAGTTTCCAAGCAACATAATGATTGAAAAAAAAAAAAAAAAAAACTACTTAACATTAAAACGTGATTAAATAAAAAATAATTTCAATGAAGCCCGCGGGCCACTAAGCTACACTGCGGTATTTCGAATTGTAAGATGCTTTCCAGATTCCCAAGGAAGGCTGTGCATTTGATACTTTACATAAAATCCTATAAAAATAAATATTAAATAGACATGCTTCTTCAGCCATCTACCGGCGCCAAGCGGTACTTGAGTACTAGTACTAACGTCGCAGTAGATCACCGAAGCAGTAGTTCGTTCGAGTGCGCTGTCTAGTGCCTTCCAGATATATCTCAAAGGTTCTCGATACTTCTTTATTTTCATATAAATACAAGAGGATCTCATCCACAGTCAGTCAGTCAGGCGTGAGCAGTGTGATATTCGTGTATAAGCGGACGCAGGTTCGTTGTATCAGCCATAGCCTATTGTGGTTTTATATTGCTAGACTTTTTCATTAGTGTGAGACATATTCAGGGGATAAAAACCGTTACACAGCCATTTTGGATCATTTTTTGGGTTCACCTTCCATCACCATGGCGTCTGCGAGTAAAAAGGATAAATAAAGTGATTCTTGTCGGGTTTTTAATGAAAGGGGGACCAATTTGTACTTTTTCGTGCTGATCGACGATAAGCCAGTGAGTTTAATTTGTCCTGAGTCAGTGTCAGTATCAAAAGAATACAATATAAAACGACACTATGAGACAAAACATGCACCCAATTTCGATCACCTTCAAGGGCAGCTTCGTGTGGACAAAGTGAACGGTCTCCAAATTGATTTAAAATGCCAGCAGGGTACGTTTAAAAGACAGAGGGAAGAGAGCGAAACGTGCGTCAAAGTAAGTTATGTAATAGCAGAAAAATTGCTAAAAAAATTAAAAGTCTTCTTGGACGGCGAATTTGTGAAAGAGTGTCTCGTCGCTGTTGGGGATATTCTGTGCCCAAGTAATAAGGAAGTGTTTAAAAAAAAACGAGTTTGTCTAGGATAACTGTAGCACGACGTGTCGAAGAACTTGCCAATGACATTGAAGGAACATTAAAAAAAAAAACGGTCGTCCGAATTTAGGTCATATTCACTTGCTTCAAATGAGAGCACAGATGTGAGGGATACAGCACAAATAGCTATCTTTGTCCATGGTATTGATCACCAATTCAATGTGTCAGAAGAACTGCTAGCGTATCTATAAAAGGAACGACGAAAGGCACTGATATTCTTGAAGCCGCCAAGAAAACGCTCCAGCGTTTCGACCTCAGCTTAACCAACCTCGAGGGGGTGGTAAGTGATGGTGCCTCTGCTATGGTGGGAAAGAACGAAGGGTTTGTTGAGCTGCTACGGAAAGAACCGGAACTAGAAGGAAATGATTTCGTTTAATCCACTGTTTAATCCACCAGGAGAATTTGTGTACGAAAACTATTGGATTTGACAATGTCATGAAAGTTATTGGGACTATCGTCAACATTATTAGGGCAAGAGGGTTGAATCTTCGTCAATTCCAAGAGTTTTTGATCCAAGAGTGCGAAGCGGATCACGGCGATGTGGTTTATTATAGTGATGTGCGTTGTTGAGCAGAGGGAAGGGTCTTAAAAGAATCTTTAACTTAAGGAGCGAAATACAGCAGTTCATGCAATCCAAGGGGAATCCGATTGAGGAATTTAACGATCCGAAGTGCATGACAGACTTTACCTTTGTGACCGACATCTCGTTGCATATGAATGACCTAAATACGCGGCTATAATCCAAACATCATCTGGTGCACACTCTGTTTGATCACATCAAAACTTTTGTAGCCAAGTTCAAACTTTGGGAGGAACAACTCGCAAAAAAAAGACAACTCATTTTCAGCTTCTCGCTGAGTCGAACTGTTCGTCTCTTGATGAAAACGCTACAAAATTAGTCGTGTTGCGAAGTGAGTTCGAAGAGAGATTTAGTGATTTTCGTAACCAACAGTCTTCTTTAGATTTATTTTCGATGCCATTCAGTGTCAATGCTGCCGAAATCCCAGGCTCAGTACAAATGAAGCTGCTTGAACTCCAAAATAACTGATCTTTGAGGGAAAAATTATTCAATGTGCCCTTGCTTACATTTTACAAAGACTACATTTCTGAGGACGCATTCCCTAATCTTTGCCGGCATGTGCGCTTTATTAGGAAGCACATATTTATGTGAGCAGTTCTTCTCCAGAATGAAGCATGTGAAGTCCAAGATAAGAACTCAGATTACGGACCAACATGTCGAGAATACTCTGCGCATAGCGACTTCCAACACTGATGCCAACATCGACAAGCTGGTCAAGGAAAAACATTGCCAAGTCGCCCACTGACATTGTAAAAAATGAATGTTTTTTTCATTAAATTATCTTTTTTCAAGTATTGATTGTATTTACTTATCATGAACCCGACTCCTAACTACGCTCTTAAAGCTGATTTTGTTTATTTATTTTTATATGATTTTATGTCAAGTATCCAATGCACGGCGTTCTTTGTGAATCTGGAAAGCATAGCTTAGTGGCCCACGGGTTTCATTGAAATTTTTTAATGCGGCCCGCACTGTCCCGAAAGGTTGAAGACCCCTGTAGTATAGCAATACGATGCCAAAACGTAATCATTTACTTCTTATCATTTTAAATAAAACCCTCTAGCGGCAATCTTTCTGTGTTGAATATTTCATAACGAGATGCATTATAATGCAAGGGAAAGTGGAACTTTTCTGCTGGAGTGTCTAAACTTCGTAATGAGTTGCAAACAACTTGTTTGTGCAGCTAAGATAAGCTGGCTGACTGACTCCTATTTAGAATTTAAATTATACTGAGAAGCCTAAAAGTATTCGTTTAAAATGTGTACCTGGGTGAATTATTTATCCAATCAAGAAAAGTAAAGAGCTGTTTCTCAAATATAATTAACCGGAAATGAGACTTTGGACTTCCGGCATTATACATATACCTTTTAGTTTAATATAAACTATATATTTATTAAAATGTGTAACCATATTATAATAAAAAATAGTAATAATTATTAAAATTATTAATAGTATACGTTCGAAAACTGGAACAAAAAACTATTTTCACTTTTGAAAAACAGTTTTGAGTCTGGAATGGTTTTAAATGCTGCGACAAGTTCAAACGATGGTTGAAAATCAGGCGCTCCCCACTTTGCATGTGGATTGCGTTATTAAGACAAACGTTCGCTGGCCTTGACTCAGCCGTCCGCGGTTGTCGACACCCCCGAACGCGAGTGAAGTACGGAGGTATCTATTCTAGGAAACGTGCAGCCACAAGCAAGGTCAGTGCGATGCGATGCGGCCCGGCACGCCTGTAGTGTGCGCTGTCTCATTTCTGCAAAGCGATACAGTCTGCTGTGGCGATGGTGTACGCTTAGCTTTACATTGAATACGAGACCAATGATACTCGACTCTAACTAAAGTGTTCCGTTAAAATTTCAGGATTTGTGAAATGTTCCGTCGTAGGAAAAGTTTGAGAAACCCTGCAATAAGCAATATTCTAATATATGATCAGAGATACGGTAATTATCTTACATATAATATAATATCTCTCTAAGATAATATGCAACATGGAAGTAATAAAAATATGTACATGTGATATGTAAATCATAAATATCTAATATTATATATATAAAAATAAATGTTACATTTCATTTTGTACTTTTAAAAATTCAATAATATATATAATTTATAAATTAATATCTTCGTTTGCACATATGATCTCTAATAAGTAAAAAAAAATTAACCATTAACATTACTGACAGGATGGGTGAAGCACTAGTGCTTGTCATATTCCCCTTTATCTGTAATGAGAGTTGTTTGGGAATGGGAGGTGAGTAATAAAAAGTTCTTAAAAGAACTGTGCGATGGACTGAGTCCTTGACTCTTTATCCCGTCATCTGAATGAAGAAAATCTGTGTGGATGGAATGTTATCGAGCTAAAAAGCTCTAATCATGGCTGGGTAACGGCAATAGCCGAGCCTCAGTTAAAACTTCATTGGCTTTAGCATTGTCATTCGTTACCCTGGGAGTCCTAAAAAGGACTGGGATGTCTTAACTTCCTCTACCTCATTCGAGTAATAAGTCCTTATAGTCCTTATAAGGACTGGCTTAAAGGGGCGAAACAAGAATGCTCGAGTAATAAAATTATGTACAAATATAAAAAGATCAAAACTATTATTAATGTGTCTTCGTTTACACAGATGATTGGTTTCGTTAGTCGTTTAAGTATCACGGCCGAAGGGACTAAGGCAATGAGGCTAGTTTCGAATTAAAGAACAAGTCATAGTGTGCAACAATGTTGAAAACCTAGTTCAGATAAGCCAAGACGTTTATTTCGTCTTTTAGTGTGGAGCGCCGTGTCGTTCTTTTATTTTGGGGATTTATCCTTCATTTCGTTCACAATCATAGCCATGCTCTATATAGTTCCGAAAGATGGCCATATAGATTTGCTTGTTACCGACTGTTCCTGCTATAAAGCTAACCAGTATCCATAAAAGCGTTATTGGAAATGCATTCCACACGTTGTAGTCCATCTCTTACATTCTTGTTACAAGACAGTTTCCGCTTTTTTGGCTCATATTGTAGAACACGTTTCATCGTAATAGCAAGCTCAGTATACAGCCTTGAACTTTCAGAGTTTTAAAGATATGTTGGCTGAAGACCATAAAAGAAACTATCATTTGAGGGTTTTTTTTTTTTTTTTTTCTTAGTAAGAAAGGCTGCGACAATTTCGGAGATAAGATGGACTAAACAACCAGGATGACGCATTGGAGGTAATAAGAGGCATTGGTTATACTATAAGAGCTAAACTGGCAATAATTCAGTATTATGGTTTCATTGTAACCGACAACTTTTGTTTCTTTCGGCACGTGCGTTACTTAGACAACCATTGTTATGGAGAAAGAACTCACATGAAGATATTCACATGCTCTTTAGTTGCCATGGTTTTAACACTAAGTCGGAATTTGACTACAAAAGTACGCAAGCGCACAAGTCTTGGCGTGCAGAAATGTACAAGTAATTGTTGGACTGCAGAACAAACAGTTTGGTTGGCTAAGAGAATACTTCTACCACTCAAGTGTTTCTTTTCAGCTTCCGTGAGTACAATGGATGTGTTTAATGTAGCTACTGAAGTAGGGAATGTCTGTTGGTATTCTTTTTACTCACTCGCCAGGGTCATTCATCAAGTGTCGCCGGAAATAGGAGCGTTAACAGCTCACAGTGATTTACGGTGTTAGATTATATCTACATCTCACGAGGATTTCTTTCATTCTTTTTCTTCTTAAGTTCAGGTGAAAGCATTGCTGAATTTAAATGAGAACAGGTTGTAGTATGGAAACAATAAATATGCTATTGGGTTTCGAATACAGGATTATTAACTTCCAATGTCGCACACTTTTTATAATGGCTTTTGAAATAGATTATGCTCACGATACGTATTGGGATCATTCTGAAATGTGATACATTGTTAGATATGAAAATATAACCTTGGTAATTAGAAGAGGCGAGGGGGGGGTGTATCTGAAACAATGTAATGTCAAAGCATTTTCTTGAAGGAAAAAAAAAATTCTTTTTTTTTTTTTATTCAGATTGAAATGTAGCGCTTAACAAATTTTACAAATCCCTAATATGATATTTCTTCGCCTGGATTTATATATATATATATATATATAGTTGGCGACTAGAAGAAATTTTCTAAGCCTTTTTTCGACCGGTTTCCGAGTTAGTCGATCTCTGGCACGGGCAAGCGGGTTTTTCTCCCGAAAACTCGGGTTTTTCGTCCCGTGAACTCCAGAAAATCGACCGTAGAACCCATATTATTTCAGACATTAATTAAATACGAGTGTTAGGGTTAGGGACCACGAGATGGCGGCACTTGTTGAGCCGTCTCTCTTCACTGCGTGCCACTTAATTAGTGATTGCCTTGGGGAAGCTATCTCTGATTGGGTACCGGTGGAGATTGAACTGCCCACTCAGTCTCCAAAAGTTAAATAGGGCTAAACGGCCTCGCCTACTCCCTATATATACGAGAATAAAAAGGCGTTAGCTGATTTATATATATATATATATATTTGGGGGGAGAGTATAAAATTCGGTGTATTCTCTCATCCTGAATTCAATCGTCAAATCCGAACAGGTATTGTGACTAGTCGCGCTGTTTACACTCTAAGAACAACCCTTTAGTCGGAAAGAAACTGGTTCGAATCCTGTAAACAGGATTCGAACCAGTCAAATGGTAGTTAGCTAGTCTCATAGAGATGAAGGGTTTTTCGTCCCTGAAAACAGGTAAACCAACCCGGTGACCCCCCACTCCACAGATCTACGGGCATAAGTACTTTTCACTTCGGGAGGGGGGGGATACAGCAAAGTGGGTGGGGTACGGCTGCATAATTCTCCGTGGCTGTAATCAGGGTGGAACTCTACCAGTCCTAAGGGAGTGATGGGTTGAAGAATAAGATACTGTAATATTTGGAACGCCAAGTTTTTCTGCACATTTTTATACCTCTGCGTTAAGTCTGGGGATTGTTTAGTGTTTCGAACTTTGAACAAAAAATAAAAAAATAAGAAAAAGAGACGTAAAATGTTTTCTCCAGTAAACCACAATGTCTAGTAACAGTCACCATAGTAGCAGTCTATACTTTGGCTAGACTGAACAAGTAGCGCCTTAAGAATAGGGTAGTGACTGAGGTAGACAACTGAGTCCAAGGTGATTTATTAAACTTAACTGGGGAGAGGAATTTTTTAGGAGCCAGAAAGTATCAGACTTCGTAAACTGAGTCTGACACTAATCTTTCCGTGAATCGATGCGATTATTCCGTATAATCCAAATTATTAACTAACATTTTTCTATTTGGAAGATTCAAAGCGTTTCCAAGTTTATTTTATTTTATTTTTATGAAACCTGAAATGCGTTTGGTTTGAAAGATATTTCCGGAAGTGGCATGAATGCTACGACAAACGCATAACACATGGCCTAACCAAAAAATAAAATAAAATAAAATAAAATAAAATAAAATAAAATAAAATAAAATAAAATAAAATAAAAATCCAGGAGTATTTATGTAGGAATATTAACACTTTCATTGCCAAGCTGAAAATTGGAATTTCGTGTGGTGGCCAGTTTTTTTTATTAATTTATTTAGTTAGCGATGTTCACGCGATAACGCGTGATCGGCCGTTTGGTGGGGCGTCGCATCGCGCGATATCGCGTGATTGGCAATTAACGTGTTAAAGCACATGCAACTTATCCTAAGTTATTCTTTCAAAGGAGATTATTCGCAGCGGTTGTAAAATCTTTCCACTGATTAATGCATTTCTGGTGGGTCTGTTCAGTAATGATCCAAATCTACTGTTGAATTCATTTGCATATCTGCGAGAGTGGCTTTTTAAGTCTTTAGGAAGTTATCAGACGATGGTGAGCTGTAGGAATGTTACAATTGACTAAAAATTCCTGGATATTTTTAATCACGTGGCATGGGGCATTGTCCTAATACAGAAACTGCATCAAAAGGCTATGTGAGACCCTTTATGACGAACAACATCTCGAAGGGATTATCCAAGTAGTTAGCGTATCCGCTTTCCAACCAATCGGCTGCCGATTCAAGCTCCACTGCAGACACGGATTATGGTGAATGTCTTTAGGTGATAGATAAGATGAGGCCAGGGTCCTCCTTATTGGAAACTCCAGGTGGCCTTAAAATTTTTCATGCTTCATCCCTACACAAGAAGTCCGAATTCTTTAACTTTAGCCCACTAGTACGATGCTAAGGAACCTTTCATTAGTGGGATTTAGATAAAAGTCTGATTCATAGTTTGTCCTTGGGGAAGAAATTCCTGATGCATCAGACTCTTTGTCAAAGAAACTACTAGCATTGCCTTGATATCTGCCATTCAAATGTCATGTATCCACTCAACCTTCTTTCTCCGATGTTTGTTATAACATTTCATAAACGTTGGCAGGTTTGCTTGGTTAGCCTAGTGGCTATGTTAGAAGGTCTTGGGCGTGGACAGCAAGGCTTTTTCCGTCAGTTTATCTGGGGTTTTTCAACTAGCAATCAGGCAAACCTGCCCGTGAACACACACACAGGCTACAGTCATAGGATATAGTACAGCAAGAAAGGCAACGGAAAACAGGAGCGAATGCTGGTCTTGAAATTCACGCTTGCTCTTGTTATCATTCAGGGAGTGATTCTTGTGATTGAAGTCTGATTAGCAGAATAATGATTACTGACCATTTAAAACTACATATTTAGAAATGTATGTACATTTAATCATACAAATACAACATTTATTTTACAAATGATATTCTATCTTTTTTAATTTAGCTACTTGAATACAAATTCTACCTTACGGTTCTTCTTTGTGAACGGGTCAATAACATCGTCATAAAAATGTTGTAACTTAATTTTTCCAAGCAACACGCACACTTGTAAAGGCTGGCTGAAGCTCACTGGCTAGAGCTACGTTGACTGTATATGGCCAGTGTTTAAGCAACAGAGTGAGACGACGTGAAATGGCTATGCGCGCGCATGAAATCACAGTGCTGCTGCGAGACCTGGAAGCTCCTACAACCGAGCAAGCCAGGGCAGTAGCTTTGACTAGACGAGCAAGCATCGGCCTTCGATACACAACGCAAAGCTCAATTTTTGCCCTCAAGCTTAAGACGTCTTCTGTCTACAAAAAATAAAAGCCTAAATTAAATGCTTATAAATGCATGCATTTATTAACAAATAAATAGTACTTCTTGCTCAATTAATGAGCTTGCGCAGCAAGCATACAAGCATGGAGGATTCGCCCCTGACGGGAAACCACCTTGCTTATAATCATTTCCCCAGATGGTGGCATATATAGCTACCCCCAAACAGCCGTAAGGCTAAATATTATCAATGAATCAAACGTTGGTAACCTGGTTTGGCCGATCGATTAACGTATTCGCTCATCATGCATACATACATACATACATACACACCTCCCAAAATTGACAGAGTCACTAATGGCAGAAGACCAATACTCACTCATTTGGGCGAGGCCTTTGCGCAATGGGATTCTATAGGCTGATCAAAGCCTTTGAGTCTGCATTTAAAATCACCTCCGCAGTCAACGTTCCACTTTCTAGTTTTCCAGTAGGTCAAAAGTTGTTTTTATTTTGGTAATTTTGATAATTTTTGAATATTTTTTTAAAATATATTTTTCTCTAATTTTCATCAGACTACAGTCTGGTGCCGTTACTTTGAGAGGATCAATGTAAGAAACCTTAGTTTATAATAAAAGGGCTTTCTTTTGATACAAAGTACATAAACGCGACTGTTGTGTCCTTTTCCATCTCGTGTATCTGCAAAACCATTAGCGAACACCATGACCTTGACATTAAACCTCTTACCTGCTACTACCGATAAGTATCCTACAAGGATCCTTTTCAGCGATGTCTTTACTATCGGAGGTCAAACAAATGTGGGCGTCCTAGCGGCTCCTAACAGACGACCTTTGGACGAACTTGACGTATTACACGTTGGGGAGTTTGGAGGAGAGGAGGATGTGGCGATATTTATGAAACACGCGCTCATCTTTTCAATGAAGTTCTCTCAGAGAGTAGTCATTCTGGTATGGGTCATAAAATGCCTCTTCGAAGAACAGTTCTCCTCATGATAAGAATTTTGGAATGTCTATCAATGTAAGAAACCTTAGTTTGTTTTAAATGGGAGATGGACAATAAAGTTTAAGGTCAACAGGTTATAACGACACTATGACAGTGGATTAATTGAGAGAAGCAAATGGAATGTTGTCTCTGATATTGCAACAAACACCTGCTTGCGTGTGAAATATTTGTTGACCATAGGGAAATGCAACTGGATATGGGGAAATTCCACTGTTTTGTTTTCTTTTGTGTGTGTGCTCACGTGCGCAATTAAGTGAACGCATATGGGTGATACTGGATAGCTTTCCATGCATGTACGAAATAAGGGGGGATATAGCGTGTGCCACCTAGCGAGCACTAACCGTACTAAAAAATTCCAACTGATATTCGCGTGATTTTAAAAGTGTAAGTTATTTTAGTGTAAAAACAAAACGAAATTTGGTGATACTGCTGTGCTTCTTTTTATTTATTTATTTATTTATTGTTGCGTTTTTGTGTGTGTGTGTGTGTGTGTGTGTGTGTGTGTGTGTGTGTGTGTGTGTGTGTGTGTGTGTGTGTGTGTGTGTGTGTGTGTGTGTGTGTGTGTGTGTGTGTGTGTGTGTGTGTGTGTGTGTGTGTGTGTGTGCATGTAATGAACACGCAAAAATAAAAGGATGGAAAGGGCTCAGAAACTGCGTCGCTTCTTACTTCCTTCATCAGCTTCATTTAATTCCGACACGTACAACATTCGTTGGCTAAAGTTCGGGGAAACCTTAGCAGACGGTGCGTTGCCATCTTGGCTGGCTTCCAGTAACCCTTGAGCGGGACCGACTGTTAAAAGTATGGGGTGGTGTTGGATTACCTTCCATGGCAATCAATCTCTACACTGAAGGGTGGTATTGTCTCTTCCTGCCCACTGACAGATGTAGTTCATCTCTCTCTCTCTCTCTCTCTCTCTCACACACACACACACACATACACGCGCGCGCACACATGTATTTGATCCAGTTTTCTTTCCATTTTCTTGCTTATCACTCACACTATCTTTCTTTCAGTTTTTTTATTTCTTCCCTTTTCTCTTATTCTAATTTTATCACTCTATTTCCTGTCTTCTTTCTTTCAGACTATATTCTCTCTCTCTCTCTCTCTCTCTCTCTCTCTCTCTCTCTCTCTCTCTCTCTCTCTCTCTCTCTCACTCCCCTCTCTTTCCCTGTTTCTCTTCTTCTTCCTGTTTCTAACTCTTTCTCTCTTTTACTCCCTCCTTTTCTCTTCTCTCTCTCTCTCTCTCGCGCGCGCCCGCTTTTGTCTTTCTTTCTTTCTTACAATTGTTTATTTTTTCTGCAACTCTTTGTCTTTCAGTCTTTGCTTTCACTCTGCTTTTTTACTGACTACTCTCTCTCTCTCTCTCTCTCTCGCTATTTCTCTCTATCTATCATTTCTTTCTCCTTTCCACTCTCTCTTTATCTATATCCCTATATTCCATCTATCATTTCTGTCTTCTTTCCTTTCTCTCTCTCTCTCTCTCTCTCTCTCTCTCTCTCTCTCTCTCTCTATCTCTCATTTCTGTATACTTTCTCTCTCTCTGTCACTTTATCTCTCTCTCTTTCTCTCTATCCATCTATCTACCCTTTATTGCATCAATCACTTCTGTCTTCTTTTCTCTCTCTCTCTCTCTCTCTCTCTCTCTCTCTCTCTCTCTCTCTCTATCATTTCTGTCTTTCTCTCTCTCTCTCTCTCTCTCTCTCTCTCTCTCTCTCTCTCTCTCTCTCTCACTTCTGTTTTCTCTGTCATTACTGTCTCCCTCCCTCTCCCTTTTTATTTTCGTTCTTTCTTTCTCTGTCACTATATTAAATTATCCTTATCAGGATTAGCAGATATTCCTTTATATTGGGAAACCTTCTTTATAGAGGACGATGACAACTTTTTTCTTTACGTTCGCTGTCCATAACTCGCTCTGTCTCTCTTCATCCATTATCTTACAAAAGAGGAGAATAATCGCAACCGCACAGAAGGCTGACGTACTGTTTCTTTTCGGCTTCCGTGCATTCCACTTTAAGCAGTATTTGAAATATCATCAATCATTCTTTTGCAGACGTTGTCAGCAAGGGGAAAAAAACGCCATAATGTAATGGCAACTGCCTTCCCCCTGTTCTGCAACTCCCACTCCCACGCATCTGTGTTCAGTATACATCCGCCATCCTGCAGTAGAAGGGGCCTACAACCATCAAAAGTTTAAAAAAAAAAAAAAAAGGAAAGAAAGAAAAAACAAGCAACAATCTTCGTCAAGTTTTTCTCTCTTTGAAACACTAAACTGGAGAAAGTCACGTGACAATGTGCATGCTATTTCAGTTCCCATAACACACATACACCCGCATATGAAAGCCACTTTGTTATCCGGCCAAGGAGGGGATAAATGTCACAGTTGCGCATTCGCCATTGATAAGACTTCGTACATCAGCAAGTCGGTAGATATGAATCTGTCATCGTATTTCTTATTTATCATAATCACCTCTACACCGGAAATCCCACCTCCACTCAGTATCGTACGCGACACCTTCCCAAGATCCCTCTGACGGGTTTAAAACACTCCTTATGAGTCTGCGCAATGTCTTCTGTTACACATCACCTGTCAGAACAAACATTTGGAGCAAACGAAGTTAACGTAAAAAATCAGTTGGCAATTGCCTCAATGAAAGCCATTACAAGCAGTCTAGCCATGGAAATGGCCAATGTTTTCCCCTCTAATACAAATACTGACTGACAATTCGTCTGAACCATAGGACAGGTGGACTAATTGCTAATGTCAACCGAGTTCTGGAACTTGGACATGAAATATTTATTTTTATATGTTGATAAATAACTGTCTTGTTTTATTTTTGTATTTAAATTCTTTTCTTGATAATTTTAGAAATTTTTTAAATACTTCGGAAAGGCTATTTTAAAATATTTTAAAACATTTAAAGTTATTTTAAAGGCTAGGCTATTTAAAGATTATTTAAAGATATTTCAAGGCTATTCTAAATGTTATCTAAAGCTATTTAAAGGATTTTAAACCCAAGACTACTTAAAGGTTATTTAAATCTATTTCAAAGGCTATTTGAAAGCTGTTTGAAGGCTAATTCAAAGCTGTTATAAAGGCTAGGCTATTTAAAGGTTATTTAAATCTGTTCCAAAGACTATTTAAAGCTGTTTTAAAGGCTAGGCTATTTAAAGGTTATTTATAAACTATTTAAAACTAAGGCTATTAGGAATGGCATCAAAAGCTAATTTAAAGGCTATTAAATTAAGCTAAACTAAACTAAACTAAAGCTATTTTAAAGCTGTTAAAAGCTATTTTAGCTTTTAATAGCCTATTTTAATATTTAAAGCTATTTTAAAGGTTCTAGGTTATTTAAGATATTTTAAAAGTATTTGGGATGTATTTAAAGCTATTTTAGAGGTTCTAGGTTATTTTACAGGCTATTTTAAAGGCTATTTGAAATTGTATCTAAAGCTATTTTAAAGGTTCTAGGTTATTTAAGCTATTTTAAAGGCTATTTGAAATTCTATCTAAAGTATTTTAAAGGCTCTAGGTTATTTAAGATATTTTAAAGGCTAAACTATTTAAAGATGCTCTAAAGTCTAAATAGCTAGGCTATTTAGAGTATGTTATTAAAGGGTATTTGAAATTAATTAAAGGTTATTTCAAAATGTAAAATATCTAAGAACGAACACTTGCTGATGAGTCTCATTCATAAGAAACAACTGCTAGAACCTGAAAAGCGTCTTTTTATTTAAATCAACAATTAAAATTCTTATGCTCCACCTACTGAATTACAGACGATCTTAGTTAATCTCTTGTCTTCGCAGTGTCACTGTTACATCATCCCGACTCGTTTTTGAAATGACAGTGTCTGAGAACCTTAGCGAAGGAACGAAATTTATTCTTCATTGACAACTAAGCGAAAAATCTGATAAAGAAGCAATATTGCATATATTGTTTCCGATATTGCTTAAGCTAAACTTCACAATGAGAGTTTTCAGATTAGGTAAGCAAAGTTACTTTTCCTTCACATAAATGTAAATTGACATTTTGTTATACTGGTAAAATATTTGATTATATTACAAATAATTAAGTCACACTTTCGTGATATATTTGAACTATTTAAATTCACAGTACATGCAGGTTATTTTACATGGAAAGGGAAAATAGACAACAATTAGATGGGACAGTAACGGGCTCCCCCCCCCCTTAACCAATTTCTACATAGAACAGTTGGAAAAGCTAGTTATGAACAGCTCTCAAACCAATGCTTTGGTTACGCTATGTTGATGGTGTTTGCTATTTGGCCACATGGTCCAGACACATTGGATACATTCTTAGCGCATTTAAATTGCCAACACCCAAAAATCCACTTTACAATGGAACTGGAAGCTAATAACTGTCTGTCCTTCTTGGATATACTAATCACATGGCTTCCAGATGGTTCCTTATCTTTTTCGGTTTATAGAAAACTCACATATACAGGGAGATATTTGCACAGTCACACCATCACCCATCCCAGCACAGAATCTCTTCTTTATCACGTCCAGGAGTCTCAGAAATGTCCTGCTCATGTGACCAAGCCTACTATGGACAGACAGGAAGAACTGTGGACATTCACTAGAGTGATCACAATAATGCAATAGTGGTTGGGATCGTTGTTAGGGATATGCTTTTCAATGCTAGCATTATTTTGTCACCCCTAGATTCAAGAAAATATCTACAATTAAATAAAAATAAAAATACAGTTTTTTTTTGTTTGTTTTTTTACCAGAATTAGTGCCATTGAAGTAAGGTTTGATCATATTTTCCTAGCACACCTCATAGGCGCAATAAAGCAAGGGCTGAATGGTTCAGCTTATTTGAATGACCATTTATCCTACATGGGTGAAATACTTCCAGCAGGATAACGTGTCATATCGTAGGATATGTGTCCTCCAAAAATGGTTATGAAGTACATGATAGTAACTTTACTTGAACGAATTAGTACTCCTTTCTCTTTTCACTCAATCTGTCCTATGGAACTTCTGTGGGAAGTGGTGAAACCAGACAAGGTCATGGTGGACACCGAGAGCCAGCCAATCCTATGAAACTGTTCGAATTCATCGTGTCAAACATACGTGAGATACTGATACAAAGGTGCATGCGCTTTACCCTAATGAGTCAGCAAAGCCCACTTTAGTATTTTAATCCTGTAAAACTGTGTGTGTGTGTGTGTGTGTGTGTGTGTGTGTGTGTGTGTGTGTGTGTGTGTGTGTGTGTGTGTGTGTGTGTGTGTGTGTGTGTGTGTGTGTGTGTTACAGTGTATACGCGCGTTTGGATAAAATATCAAAATTATGGTAAAAATACAAAAAAAAATAAACATGATAAAATATTGTTTATTATCGATAAAATTATACAGTTTGGTATAATTCAAAATTACTTTAATTAAAATATATTCTTGTTTTGTTTCATGAAAAAATATTGTTTATTATCGATAAAATTATACAGTTTAGTATAATTCAAAATACTTAAAATAAAATCCATTATCATAACCCCAATAATGTTCTAAAATAAAAACTATAACAAATGTTATGTCTTTAATTGTAATGTCCAAATATTTAAAGAGAAGGAGTAAACACGATAAGCACTACGAACACTTGACTACTTGCGCAAACTTCATATAAACAACAGTGGAACTGCGTGACGGACAGTGCCGCATTACGCTAATAGCTCGCATCTTGACACTGTGGTAAACACAGTGCTGCTAGCGTCCTACACCCTCCTAACTGCTACAAGATGGACTTTTATTATTTTTTATACACAATAAGAGAATTGTATAGGATTGTTGATGAAAAAATTAAATATTAGAAGCAAATATAAATAAATAAATAAATATATTTATATATCGAGAAAAATTGGGGGTGCTGCAGTTCCGCAGTGCCTATGCACGAGCTGCCCCCGCTCGTAAAAATTTCACCTACTTAGCAGCATCCGTGTTATGTAGAAATTTATTTCTGTTATATGTTCAAGAAAACAATAGCCATAGAAAAAAATATATATAAGCAATTCTTTATTTATTTTATTTTTTTCTGAATGAGGATAAAGTAAGTAAAACTAAGGAAATATTTCAAACGTTAGATCAGAAAAGAAATAACGAAGATTTCTTTGTTCATGTGATCGAATAGAAACCGAAGTGAAAGAAATTCTTTTACTTATTTTTCTTTTCCTTTTTATTTATTTATTTTTGAGAGAATCAAGACAGAATTGAATTTTATTGCCTACTGTCTGGTAAAGAATCATCTACAATTGACGCATCTAAGACTCTACTCGTAAAGATTTCTTTTGGTTTGTTGCGTAGTGCAAGATTTGTCAAATAAAAAACCAGAATTGCTTCCCATCCAAAACAATAAATCGAATTCCTAGTTAGTGGATACCGAAAAATCTGCGATCCGTTTATGCATTACTGAACAGCGTATTGTTAATTCATTGGCGACTGATGAATTAAGAATACATCGGGAAACCAAAGCACATTAGTTATTCTATCATTCTATCCTCCTTGACCTGATCTTGAATGAAACTAAATTTCTGAGATTTTTACTGAATTTTTTTCCCAAATATTTGCTATTGCATTGTTTATAAATGTAGATTTATATGGCAAAAATATAGGAAAAAATTGCACCTGGCTCGAGACGACTGAAATCAATCATTAATTCAATATTAGCAATATGGTGGCTTAGAATAATTCTTCCATACTTTAGAAAATAATGAAGGATAACAAATGAATTACTTACTATTAATATTCGTAAAGGAAGGCAGAGAGGTCTCAGACTCTTGAGTATATACACTGGTGTCCAAAACCAAAGGACGAGTACTATTTCTGAAGGTTACAATCGCAAATTCAGACAAATCCGATTGTGGTAATTTATATAACTGACGATTTCGAGTACAAAGCGGGTACATATTTAAATTTTTGAATCGCGCGCAAAGGGGTTACGTGGTAGCACTGAACAGGATAAAAGGCAAAAGGATGTGCTACGCGAATTGTATTTGAACGAAGTTCTTTTCTTGAAGGAATGAAGTTGTAAACTTGGATGTCTTGTAATGTCGCAAAGACATCATCTAGATGATTTCATGCGAGGAAGAATTATTGAATAGTTTGAAGGCCGCAGAATTATCGATAATGTCAGAGAGTTTGTAATCTTACATAACGTTATATCCAGGCTCTCAGTAGTGTTTTAAACTAATGGAATGGGTTTCAAACGTTTGATTAGAGGTCGCCTTCGCTCTATCACGGAGCACTACGACAAATGTTTTGTTATAACAGCAAAACGTAATCGATGCACCACGGCAGGTCAACTTGCAAGTCGGCTCCATTCAAGCACAAATACGAGAATATCTCGGCAAACTGTGGCAAGACGTTTGCGAAAAGCAAACGTCTTGCTTATACCAGTCAGTCAGTCTCTTTTTCCAGCTACAAATGCTGGAAAAAGAGACTGACTGGTGAACAACATGGGCCAGGAAGTTCTTCAACGTCATGTTCTATTCTTTCGTGGTGCTGTACGCAAAGAATTCATTTTTATGGATGACAATGCCACACCACATCGTACACGAGTCGTGAAGATACTTCTGAGGGCCGAGAATATTAGTCGAATCGAGTGGTCAGCAAGCTTCCTAGATCTCAACCCCATAGAACACTTTGGGACGCAACAGGAAGATGGAATTGCTCCTGGAAAGTCTCCTCCCGAAAACAAGCAAAGCCTTATCCTTGCTCTGTAGGAGGAGTGGGCCAGTTGGGCTCAAGAACTCCTAAATCACTTGGTGCTAAGCATGGTACGACGTTATGAGATCTGCATCGCAGTTCGGGGTGGACATATCCCGTAATGAGATATCTCTCCGCATAGTTTTCTGTAAGCAGCACTGTACATTAATTCCTTAACTATGTCATTTTTGCGTAATATAATTTATTAGCACGCTGGCAATAAATTTATGTCCACATTTGGCTGTAGTCATGAACATTTTATTTTCATATACAGATAGAAATGTAGTTCGTTCTTAGATTTTCGAAACCAGTGTATAAATTCCTTGCTGAGAAGCACTCTATGTTTTAAGCATAGAGTGCTTCTCCTTGTTAAGCATAATATTTTATTATTATAATTATTATTGATTAAATACAGTCTTTGATGGCTCGTTTATCATTACAAGTTTTTAATAATGCTGTATTATTTGGTTGTTTTGTATTCAACAGAAAGGAACAACAAGTAATACTTACTACCTGATTAAAAATAACAAGGGTATTTTTTTAATAGAAAAGGCAGTCTTTTTCTGGCTATCTTAAATAGCATAAATAAGTTATAAATCTGCAGAACAATACACAAAACCAGAAAGTACTGCTCAATTCGCTCAAATCTACTCTTTGAATACTTTATTCTTACCAAAGCGATACGACACTCGAGCATTCAACTGTTAGCACTTATAGTATATATATATACATACTGTATATATATATATATATATATATATATACGTTTTCCTTCAATCAATCAATATAAATATAGCCTCATCCAAGATAGAGTTCAGACATGTTAAATAAATATTATAAAAAATAAGGCCTCATCCAATATAAGAGTTCAGAAATGTTAAAAGAAGTACATCTCGAAAGTATTAATACTAGTTGTCGTTACCTTACCAGTGCTGATAACTTTTATCACGGTTGAATTTATTGTCATTTATTTATTTTTCGTTTTTCTTTTTATTTACTTTTTCTATTTCTTTTTTGATTGTTTATTTTCTATATAAAAAACCTATTTATTACTATTTTATTTTTTTCTTCCCTTTATTTTTTAATGGAATTTATCTCATCTGTGACCTAATAACTTACTTTAGATAACAAAAGCAATACAAATCATAAACCAAAAGGTAATAAAAGCAGTCAATCAAATTTATATTTATTACATTTGATTCTTGTTGTTTTCGAGTTTCTCGCTATCCAACTGAAATCCTTTTCAGAGCCCCTAGGGTAAAGAAAGATTACTCTGGAGAGAACAGGCAGCCAAACAGATCGATGACAAAATAAAGCGATACACTAGTTGATTCAATAGAACGATGTACTCGCATAATGGAATTCGGAACCACGTAAACAATTCTCCTAAGTCGATCTGTAGGCAAAATAATAATAATAATAATAATAATAATAATAATAATAATAATAATAATAATAATAATAATAATAATAATAATAATAATAATAATTTCCTGGGTCTGCCTATGTTTCTTTTTCCTATTTTCTGGCTTTCGTATGCAATTTTTGTTATTCTTCCTTCTTCCATTCGATTGAGATGTCCAAACCATCTCGTTTGGGCTTGTGTTATGAATTGATTCAGAGGTGCAACTTGAAGGCTGTCTCTTATGGTTTGATTTCTTATTCGGTCTAGTCTTGTTTTTTGTGCCACTTTCCTGAGATATTTCATTTCAATTGTTTGCAGTTTATTTGTGTTTCCTGTTGTTAAACACCAAGACTCACAAGTGTATGTTAATGTTGGTAGAAACACTGAACGGTACACTGCCATTTTGGTATTCTGGGTGACTTCTTTCTTATCTAGGAGTGGGCCTTTCATTGCATAGAATAGCTTTGTTCCTCCTCTTATCCTGTTGTTAATTTCTGTGTCTAGTCTACCATCTTCTTATATATATGATCCGAAGTATTTAAAGGAGTGGACTTGTTCCAGTTGGTGATTCTCTATTTTTATTGTGTGTTTTTGTTGGTTTCTAGATACGATCATTGTTTTAGTTTTATTTATATTTATGGTCATATTCCTTTTCTTTGTTTCTTCATATCAAATGTTGATATTGTACTGCAGATCTTCAGCTGTATTTGCTAGAATCACTACATCATCTGCAAAAGCCATATGTGAAATCCTGGTTTCTTTCAGTTTCCTGTATCCTAAGTGGAACTTTTTTGTTTTTGTTTGGCATGCCTTTAAAATTTCATCCATTACTACGATGAAGAGAGGAGGGCTGAGGATACAGCCTTGCCTCACTCCTACATTTGTTTCAAATTCTTTTGATCTACTATTACAGGTTCTTACATAATTTCTATTACTTTTATCAAAGGCCTTTTCAAAATCTATAAAACATGAATGTAGTTCTTTTCGATATTCCAATGTTTTCTCTGATATTTGTCTAAGACTGAAGATAAGATCTTGTGTGCTTCTATTTTTTCGAAAGCCATATTGCATTTCATCCAGTGTGTCCTCTATTTGATTCCTAAGTCTCGCTTCTAAAATGCGGGTATATAATTTTCCTGGAACGCTTAAAAGCGAAATTCCTCTATGGTTTTCACATTTGCGGTTGTCTCCTTTCTTAAATATAGGGATTATTATAGCTACTTCCCAGTCTTTGGGAACAATTTTCTTTTTCCATACAACATTGAATAGGTGTAAAAGAAATTTTATGGCTTTCGTTCCTATTCTTTACCATTTCTGGTGTTATTTGGTCATGGCCTGCTGATTTGCCCAGTTTTATTTTATTTATTGCTGCTAACAGTTCATTTGCATGAATTTCTTCACTCTGATCTTCTATTTTGCTTGTGTGTCTTGCTCTTAGGGTTCTATTTTTTCCGTGTCATGCATCTTCCAATAATTCTTGAAAGTACTGTTTCCATCTTTCCATGGTGTCCTCGGAATTTGTGAGTAACTTTCCATCCTTATTTTTGATAAACTTTATGGGGAATTCTTTCTCTGACCTCATTCTTCTTAAAACATTATAGAAGAGTTTTTGGTTTCCTTTGAAATTTTGTTCTAAAGTATGTCCGAAGTCTTCCCAGCATTTTCTTTTCTTTGCTTTCACTAAGGTTTTAACTTTATTTCTTTGGTTGTTGTACAGTTCTCTATCAACCTGCAGCTTTGATGTTATATATCTCTTCCATAATTGCTTTTTCTTTTTAATTTCTTCTTTTAGTTCTTCAGTCCACCAGGGTGTTTTATGTTTCTTCTGTTTATTATTTAATGATACACCACAAATTTCTTTGCTTGTTTCTAGAAGAAGTGTTTTGAACCTGTACCATAGGTTTTCTACATCTTGGTCTTCATATATCTCTTTTTCTATTTCTTTCATCTTCTCTTCTATTTTACTTTTATACTCAATGGCTGTTTCTTCTTTCTTTAGTTTGTAGTTCTTTATCTTAACATTTATTTCCTTGCTACTTTTTCTACATTTTTCAGCTTTTATTTTATGGATCGTTTCCAATACTAATAAGTAGTGGTCACTGCCTATTTCAGGACCTCTGTAGACTGTTGCATTTTTTGTATACTTCCAGTACGATCTGCTTATGATGGCGTAGTCGATTATAGATTTTACGTTTCTATTGGGCTCTTCCCTGGTAAACTTATGGATTTCTTTATGCTTGAACATAGTATTCGCTATCACTAAATTATTTGTAAGGCAAAGATTTATTATTCTTTCTCCATTATTATTCCGGGTTATTTCTCCTTGTGATCCCAACACTTGTTTCGTTTCTTCATCTACTTGATTCCCTACCCAGCCATTAAAGTCTCCTAGTAGTATGATATGCCCTTGAACTTCTTCAATTGTTTTTTGTAAGAGTTCGAAGAATTCATCTTTAATTTCTTTATTGACATTATCGTTTGGGCCGTATGCAACAATTACAGTGAATACTTGGTTGTCTGATTTAAAATCTATAGTAATTGTCAACAACCTTTCGTTTATTAGTTGCCATTTAGTAATATATTCTTTGAGATCTGGTTTAATTATGCAAGCTACCCCTTGTTTTCCCCATTCTCTTCCATCCTTCATTTTCTGGCAACTTTGACGTTTCTTTTTTGTTTCTGTGACTGCTAGCAAATCCAATCTTGATTTTTTAAATTCATCAATTAATTCGTTTTCTTTTCCATATAGACTTTTAAAGGTCCATGTTCCGTATCTCATGTACATTTTCCTCGCTTTGTCGTTAACCAACATGTTCATTGCCAATCACGTGATATCGCGCGATGCGGGCTCTCACCAAACGGCCGATCACGCGTTATCGCGTGGACGTCGCTAACTAAATAAAAAAAATAAAAAAAATTTGGCCACCACACGAAATTCCAATTTTCAGCTTGGCAATGAAAGTGTTAATGAGTGAAATTTTAAGGTGTGCAGGGGATTAGCCTTCAGCACCCGAGTCTGGTGGTGGGGCTGCCACCTTCGAGGCCCCCAGACCGGCCTATGAGGCAAGTGCTATCCTGTTGGTCCGCGGAAAGTATTTTATTTCCCTCCTACCCTTCATAGTAAACTATGAAGAACATTCCCCGATCCGCCACCAGGGGACGCGCCCGATGGGGTGTTACAGGTGTCCCCACACGGGTGATTCCAATTTCAGAGCTTCAAAATGACTTCGATGTTCTTTTCGAAGTTAGCAATGCTGCAGTTTTTATCTGGCTTCAAATTATTTTCAGAGTCTACAGGGGCGGGGGGGATATGGAAAGTTCTGATGAACACCTAGAACAAAAATGATATTAAAACAACTGAAATAACCACAAGAAAAAAACATACAAGGATATAAGAATAACCTTCATAACTCTGCTACTAGTATGTTCTTTCTTGTGGTTATATCAGTTGCTTTAATATTATTTTGTTCTAGGTGTTAATCAGAACTTTCGGGGGGATTCCTCTCTTGAAGATCCCCCTCCAAATCTCACTGAATGTTTCTAAAGGATTAATATTAAGCTCATCACTCCTGACATGCAGGGGCGAATGCTGGTCTTGAAATTCACGCTTGCTCTTGTTATCATTCAGGGAGTGATTCTTGTGATTGAAGTCTGATGAACGGAATAATGAATTACTGACCATTTAAAACTATATATTTAGATATTTATGTACATTTAATCATACAAATACAACATTTATTTTGCAAATGATATTCTATCTTTTTCAGTTTAGCTACTTGAATACAAATTCTACCCTACGGTTGTTCTTTATGAACTAGTCAATAACATCGTCATAAAAAGTTGGTTGTAACTTAATTTTCCCAAGCAACACGCACACTTGTAAAGGCTGGCTGGAGCTCACTGGCTAGAGCTACGTTGACTGCGTATGGCCTGTGTTTAAGCAACAGAGTGAGACGACGTGAAATGGCTAGGCGCGCGCATGAAATCACAGTGCTGCTGCGAGGACCTGGAAGCTCCTACAACCGAGCAAGACAAGGTAGCTGTTGACTAGACGAGCAAGCATCGGCCTTCGATACACAACGCAAAGCTCAATTATTGCCGCTCAAGCTTAAGACGTCTTCTGTCTACAAAAATAAAAGCCTTAATGGAGCTCTAAATGCATGCATTTATTAACAAATAAATATTACTTCTTTCTCAATTAATGAGCTTGCGCAACAAGCATAAAGAATTCTCTCCATGTCAGTGACATGAATCACTCCAGGAGAGGAAACTCAGGTGTCTCCTCTCAGTGATAGGCAAAAACTTGCCACCGAGCATATTTTGTAACAGAACCACCCTACACCCAGAATCAGTGGGAGCTAGACCAAGAAGAGGTATATTGTTTGGTATAATGCTCACCAAGTTCTATGAAGGACATATTCCCTTATAAACTATAATTATCAAGGTTTTAGATTAGGCCTCCACTTCTTTAACGATTTACCTTTGTTGCTTACCATTCTTCTGCTTCTTTGAATCTCCCATTGGTCTACTTAGTTACTTTGTTTCCATCGGTTGGCTACTGAATGTGAATGTTGGAATGTGAATGTCAACCATCTTGACATTCACATTCCTGGAGATCCTACTGAGACTATGGTTTGAAGGGAGAAGCCGATAGGAAAGAGGGATCATATTCTGGCTTGAAAAGGGAGAGGGATTGTTTATCTTAATATCTTTATTGGAATTTAGGTTCTCCCTTGTGAAAGGTGCCCAATTCCTTTTCTAGCTTCTGTTCATCATGCAGTCTTGTTTACTTAAACTTATATAGGATTAGTTTTGCGTTTTGTAACTGAATGATGAAACATGGATTACTGTTTTAGTTTGTCAGCAATCCACTTCTCAGTGCTAACCTTATTTCTGGGTAAGGTCAGTATTTTTTTTAAGATTAGCGATTTAGTCTATTAATAATCCGTTTGCATTAGGTTAGTTGGATTAGAAATCCTACATTGGTTTGGAGCACTTTCACCACTTTTCACATCATTGTAGAAGCCACTTTCGTTGGGCACCTGAGGTTGGTCTTACATATAAAGTAGTGTCGTGTTCAAAGTGGCCAATACTCGAACCTGCAAGATAAAGTAAGGTTAATATATTTATGAGTTTAATATGCTATGTTTAAGGGTGTTTTGTATACTGTGTTAAAAATAGCATCGTAGATGGCTTTATACATGTAAACTAATATTGGGTGTAGTGGTTTACATGTATAAATGCACGCTTTCAATTCTTATTTTCC
This sequence comes from Typopeltis vanoorti, assembly GCF_054136105.1. Lineage (NCBI taxonomy): Eukaryota > Metazoa > Arthropoda > Arachnida > Uropygi > Thelyphonidae > Typopeltis > Typopeltis vanoorti. Next base: position 23,384,367 of record NC_143561.1, on the reverse strand, counting down.
GATTGTGAAATCAGAATTACTTGGTTATAAATAGAAGCAGTAAGTTTTGGAGTAGACTGTCGGTTGCTAGGTTGTATGCTTCGCGTTTAATTTTAAGAGTTTTTTAGTTCCTTTATTACTTCAGAATAACATTTTGTTGGTGTTAATGTTATCCGTGACAGTTATCTACTTTTCATTAAATAATGGGATTTTAGTTCTTAACTTGTATCTGGTGAACCGCCTGACTTGGTGTTCTTCATTTTGTAGACTATTTTTATCAGTTTCATTGAAGCTGTTGTAATTTTAGCGGTGAAGTGGCGGAAGTCAAAAACCCCCCAACTGTCTTCGGTCCGTACATTTCATCTCTGGCAGCCTCTTCTATTTTGTAGTTCCAGAAATAACGATAATCCATTGATTGCATTTTCTAAGCCATTTCTTTACTTGCTTTCATTGGGTGGATTTGTCCTGTGTGTAGATTGGTGGGCAGAAATATAGTGCTCATGATACGAGCTCTTGATTCAAGCGAGAACATGCTTGTCTCCTTCAACCCCTATTTTTGGTTATATAGTTTCAGCCATTCAGATTGAACCCTTTGATGTTCCTATCAGTCCGTATAGTTCTCAGTAATGGTTCCGTACACAAGATGTACGGGATTTCTGTGGTTATTGTTCCATCTATTTGGATCTGTATGTATAGTACTATAGTACTATCGGTGAAGTCGGTGAAGACCGCATTTTGGATCTATACCGTTCCAAACTAAATTTTGTAGTAATGGCTGGGGGAATTCCAAAATAGTAATTGTTGCATTGTAACCAATACTGACAATTAAACTGTCATCATACAATTGAAATATTATGATACAAAAAATTGAAAGGTGTATTAAAAATATTAGAATTTTAAAAAATATTTTAAATAAATTGAAGAATTATTAAATATTTAGAATTGTAATATATGTTACATAATTATTTCATAGATATATTTAATTAATATTTTATAAAATTTATTACTTAATGTATCAATTTTGCTACCTAGAAAGTTAGTAATGATGTACATTTTTCATGTAGCACTATCACATCCTGTACACCCCTTGAAGGTATATATCAGGAATTTGATGATAAAAGCAATGCTAAGTAGATATTCGTTAAGAAAGCTGCTTTTAAAATAGTTAACGATTAATAACAAAAATGGCTTATCTACAGATCATTTGTCAGAAGTCAAGTACACCAGTATTTGCTCATTTATTAATTTAGTTCTCGTCCGTAACAGCTTTGTTTATTTTACTGTCTATATCCATATTTATTTTCCCGTCTTTACTACAATTCTGTCAAAATACCGGAAGTATTTTATTTGTTTTATGTTTTCCATTGAGAATGTGGGTAATGTTTTCAATGTCACACCTATTTTCATGGTTTTACTCATTTTATAGTTGAATGATAACTTTGATACAGCAGTTATTCAATTTAGTTTCTATTCTCAAGATTTATACTAGACTTCTTTAGTTACTTCTGACAAGATCAAGATCAAGATAAGATAAGGAATCGTGACGTGATTGGTTGTTCATTTCATGACGTCTTTGTGTGTGACGTCGTGAGTTTGGAATTTCCCTGGGGGGAATTTGTGTCAGTGACATCAGTTCTTGTATTTTAGTTCGCGTATGGAATTATAGGTGATGGTAGAGATACGAATTCGTGTTGTGATTGGTGGAACACTTCGGACAAGATCAAGATAAGATAAGGAATCGTGACGTGATTGGTTGTTCATTTGATGACGTCTTTGTGTGTGACGTCGTGAGTTTGGAAATTCCCTGGGGGAATATGTGTCAGTGACATCAGTTCTTGTATTTTAGTTCGCGTATGGAATTATAGGTGATGGTAGAGATAAGAATTCGTGTTGTGATTGGTGGAACACTTCGGACAAGATCAAGATAAGATAAGGAATCGTGACGTGATTGGTTGTTCATTTGATGACGTCTTTGTGTGGAACGTCGTGAGTTTGGAATTTCCCTGGGGGGGGATATGTGTCAGTGACATCAGTTCTTGTATTTTAGTTCGCGTATGGAATTATAGGTGATGGTAGATATAAGAATTCGTGTTGTGATTGGTGGGACACTTCGGACAAGATCAAGATAAGATAAGGAATCGTGACGTCATTGGTTGTTCTTTTGATGACGTCTTTGTGTGGGACGTCGTGAGTTTGGAATTTCCCTGGGGGGGGGATATGTGTCAGTGACATCAGTTCTTGTATTTTGGTTCGCGTATGGAATTATGGGTGATGGTAGAGATAAGAATTCGTGTTGTGATTGATGGGACACTTCGGACAAGATCAAGATCAAGATAAGATAAGAAATCGTGATGTGATTGGTTGTTATCAGATGAAAATAAGTGACGTCATTTGTTAGTTGTAAATAAGTGAAGTTTTTGTTTTGAATGGAAAGGAAGATATATTAGAGATAAAGATTCGTGTTGTGATTAGTGGTGCAATTCTGACAAGATCAAGATCAAGATAAGATAAGGAATCGTGACGTGGTGTGTGTTGCTATGAGATGTAGATAAGTGACGTCATTTGTTAGTTGTAAGTAAATGACGTTATTGTTTTGAATGGAACGGAAGATATATTAGAGATAAGGATTCGTGTCGTGATTGGTGGTACACTAGTGACAAGATCAAGATAAGATAAGGAATCGTGACGTGATTGTTTGTTGTTATAGAGATTGGAATGTTTGGAATTTCGCTGGGGCCCTCGGCTGTCAGGGACATCACATGGTGTTTTGGTTTGGCTATGGAATTGTGGGCAATGTTTTTGAGATAAGATATCTTGGAATTTTCCCAGGGTGACACACATCCGTCATGTTTTGTTTGGTTGTCTATAGATGGGTGTACTAATTTCCAATACATTATGGGGTATTTCATTCCTGTTAAAGGGTGTGAATTCTTAGAGTAGAGTAGAGTCGTGATGGCGGCCGTGTTTAGGATTTTCTGAATAATTTAATTATATATGCTAATGTCACTCAAACATACAGTTTCGTTTTCTTCTATAGATGGCTGTACTAATTTTCCAATACATTTGGGGTATTTCTTTCCTGTTAAAGGGTGAGAATTCTTAGAGAAAATCGTGATGGCGGCAGTGTTTCGAACTTTCCTGAATAATTTCATTATATACTGGTATCCCGCAAACACACAATTTTTTTTCCATATTTCCGTATTTTCTTCTATATTCATATTCTAATTCATGTTTTATTCATAATTCATCCGAATATTTTGATTTGTCTAAAATTAAGATCTTAAAGTTCAATAAATAAATAAATAAACAAATCGTGTGTGAATTCACGGCGATTTTGAAAGTGATCTTACTTAAACATAGCACATCATGTTTGTTCTTTTAAGTTTACATATTTATTTCACAGATATTATTTACAATGCAATATGCAGAAATAGGAATTTACAGATATCACGAATGCATAAAAACTATTCAGTATTAGAATTACGCTTACCGAAACATACGAGCATTGATTATTGAAATTACAATTATCAATTGTCATGTTTAATTTTAAAAAAAAATTAACTTACATTTCTTTCCAGAATGGGAACATCTTGGTACTATGCTTTTCTGAATAATTTAATTATATGCTGGTGTCTCTACGGTATTTTAAAATAAATAAATTAAAATAAACGGACAGTTGAATGGATTACAAAACCTTTTCTATGTATTCTAGAAATGCTAATGATAATTTAAAATTACTTACAGCTTTGCAGAATAGCTCTTCTAAATACGAATTTTCCAAAAAAAAAAAAAAATTCCAAAATAGCTGAATATATATATCTACACCACAACACAAACACAAAAACCACAAAGAACGAAATTTCTGTAAATACTGTAACCTGAAATAGTTGAGTCCTTCCTCCTTTAGATTTCAGCCCGTAAATGCTATGTTATCGTCATGAGCAATACCCCCCCCCCCCCCCACAGACAACGGTTACTACAAATCGCAGTTTTCTTCAAAGGGGTCTTTCATGAAGATGACACGAGTCACATCCGTAAATTGCGGTATTGTTCAAAAGGTATAATTTTCCCAAGATTGGATGTTTCTCAAATACTTACATATCACTAAGTGATTAGCATTCACAAGTTTGTGATGACACATATCCTAAAAGTATTCATTCTTCGTTCCTGTGGGAAATTATTGGTGTAGTAAATTAATGCTTACATTTAATTTTTTAAAACCAATATTGACGATTAATTTTACCTGCGATTCCTTGTGCTCTTAACCTATTTCTGTAACTGAAATTTATTTATTTTATTTATTTTTTCTTTAGCATTAGTAATTTTAAGTAACGGATATATGCGACAAACAAGGTTTGGAACTCGGCGTTGCGTTTTCTTTTAGAAATTTCTTTTGCCAGTACAACAAATAAATAGTTATTTCTTATTATTTCAAATGAATATTAGTTCTGTAATATATACTTTGTTAATTTCTATGTTAACTTTTATTTGACTGTAATATTATTAACAAATGGCTCTGTAAAATAGCCAAATTCTTACAGTATTGTAACTTTTCAGGTGAAATCTTCTCCACTAAAATTCTGGCTATTAATTTAATACCCGATTATTCCTTTTGGTTCCAAGAGTTGACAGTTTCATGAAATATTTTAGGAGTTGCATGAACAAATAAGACTTAATTCACTGAGTCAAAAAAAAAAGTCTCTGGTAACTTTGTGGCATGAAATTTCACAAGGAAAAAAATGTTATGCTCTTACTTAAATTTTGTATAACACATCAATGACACCCAATTTCTTCATTTAAATTTACACATTTTATTTGAATTAAATATTATTTACAAATTGTATTTACCGAATCTAACATACAGAAAATAAATAAATTGAAAAATACATCAAAAGTTCTTTCCCATGCTTGTGGAATTGCCATCATGTAGTTTTTGACAATGTTACTCATCTGAAAGTTAATTTTTCATTTGGTGTTCGTTGGGAATTTATTACTGTAGTAAAATTAAGGGTTGCATATTTATTTTTTTGAAACCAATACATATACGTCTGAGAATTATTAAAAGCACAGAATCTTTCATTATGTTTCCAAAAGCATTTAAAAAACACATCATGTTTTCACGTTTTGGGCATCCAATTTCATTCAAATATAGGTCGATTTTTTTCTTAGTGGATTTAAACAGCAGTAGGAGATTCAAAAATGAACCTTTTGTGCCGATGACTCAACGACATGTTTTCACATGCTGCTGGATATACTGTTGGTGTGTTTTATCTTACTTTGTGGGGAAAGGTAAAATTTGTATATGTGTTATCTGAGAGTACAAACATTTTTTCTATACCAAACTTGAAGAGTTCAAGTCACGTTTTGGGTTAATTATCTACTCTCTCTCTCTCTCTCTCTCTCTCTCTCTCTCTCTCTCTCTCTCTCTCTCTCTCTCTCTCTCTCTCTCTCTCTGTAAAACAACCAAATTCTAACAGTTCGGATTTTCGATTATGTGAAAGATTTGTTTTCAGATAACCTAAACAATGTCAATAGGTAGCATTAGACAATTTCTAAAATAATTAATACATGAATATCAGTTTTCAACACTTTTTCCCGTTTCTGGCATTAATATCACAGATGTGATTTTTTTAAATAATTAAACAGAATTGAATTAAGATATAAAGTTGTGGATTTAAATATCAAGTTCTAATCAGAATAACTGAGTAAAAAATTCACTGTGGAAAAACACAACAACAAAAGCACACATCTTTGTTCATTTAAGTTTACAAATGCACATTTTATTTTTCTGAAATACTATTTACAAGTATATTCACAGAGAAAAATTCGAAAAAACATGTAATTACCTAAAAACATTTCACAATATTTAGTTTAGACTCTTAACATTTTCCAAAGAGTTCAATGAATAAAATTTTTGTTACTCACTGTTTCTTGGTAATGTTACATCAAAATAGCTGGTCACGCAAAAGAGTTTTTAAATCAGTTACCATGGTAACCAGACTTCCATACATTTGATATTGTGTCAGTCTGGAAATGACACCATGCCTCCCTAAACATTCTGTGTATTCTTTTGTCAGCAAATATACACAAACAGTTTTCATAAAATGTTCGTAAATGTCCCAAAATAAAGAATCTTTATCGAATTGGATAAAATCTTGAAAATCTAATTTTTAAATTGATGAATTTAAATGATTAGCGATAATTTTCCCCATGATATGAATAGATGGTAATTCAGTTTCCAAAAATAGTAAATGATTATCAATGTCATACATTTTTGGTGAAAATCTCTCAGCTTCTTCACAACTAATAGAAAAAACTTTACTTCCATTGGCTCCTGTATCATCAAGTATTAGTTCTCCATCTTGGCATTTCAGAATATAACACTCACCGAGGTCCATTTCATAGTCAACTCTTCTTTGCAAGTAGCCGAGGATATCAGACACTTCCTGCATAAATTTTCCCAAGTGATCCTGGATAAATACATCACAATGTATGTGTCTTCTAAAATAATAATCGGTTTCCATCCTTTTAGAGCGAAGTGAAGAGTTTTGTCTCATGCTATTTTCCTGAAGAAAGAAAATTTCAATGACTTTTGTGGCTCACCGATTATTTTACTTTACTTTCCTGGATACCATTCAACACAACACAATACAATAGCTGCACGGGATGAACGAAATGCCGTAACTGCAAAGACACTTGACTCATTTGTTTTTCCTTATAGTACTACCTGACCCTTAACCCTGACCGTTCCTTCCAAAATAAAACTTTCATGCAGATGATTCACGGACATGTTTCTACATGCTGTCGGATATGATGTTGATGTGAGATTATCTTACTTTGAGACGTCATAGGGCAAATCTTATCTCTGTGGCTCGAAGGGTATTCTATATTATTTGTACTCATTATGTTAAGTATTTTATCCTCAAAAAGTGTTTTTGATGTTAGACCATGTGACTATTTCTCTCACTCATATGTCCGAAAATTGTTGGGATGGGAAAAAAAAGGGTGGAAGTGAAAAGGTCATCAAGAGGGTGATAGAGGTCTTCCCTGCAATGCTCCCCCACTGCACCCCTAACTCCATCACCCCCCCTCCTCCAGAAGATGTCTGCTCAGCCAAATAAAAAAAATAAAAAACGCGTTATTTTATTTTTTTTTTTCTAAAAAGTTAACATCATAAAAACGCGTTTATTTAAATTTTTTTTCCTAAAAAGTTTTCAGTATCATTTGGAGGCGACATCACTAAAAGATATCTGCAAATGATGAGCTAGCTCATCTCCATGAGGCTGAGCAGACATCTTCTGGAGGAGAGAGGATGAGGAGGGAGTATGGCAGGGAAGACCTCTGTCACACTCTTGACTACCCTTTCACTTCCACCACCTAATGCTATTTTTTTTCCCTCCAAAGTTATCAGTATCAGTTAGAGGGTGGCATCACTAAAAGATATCTGCAAAATATGAGCTCGCTCATCTCCACTGGGCTGAGCAGACATCTTCTGGAGGAGAGGGGAGAGAATAGGGGTGATTGGGTTAGGTGGGGGAGCATTGCAGGGAAGACCTCTGTCACCCTCTTGATGACCTTTTCACTTCCACCTACTAATGCTTTTTTTCCCATCCCAACAATTTCGGACATATGAGTGAGAGAAATAGTCACATGGTCTAACATCAAAAACACTTTTTGAGGATAAAATACTTAATACCCTTCAAGGCACAGAGATACGATTTGCCCTATGATGTCTCAAAGTAAGATAATCTCACATCAACATCATATCCAACAGCATGTAGAAACATGTCCGTGAATCATCTGCATGAAAGTTTTATTTTGGAAGGAACGGTCAGGGTTAAGGGTCAGGTAAACAGTACTATGTTTTGTTTGGTTATCTATAGACAACTAAACAAAACATGACGACAATGACGGATGTGTGTCACCCTGGGAAAATTCCAAGATATCTTATCTCAAAAACATCGCCCACAATTCCATAGCCAAACCAAAACACCATGTGATGTCCCTGACAGCCGAGGGCCCCAGCGAAATTCCAAGCATTCCAATCTCTATAATAACAAACATTCACGTCACGATTCCTTATCTTATCTTGATCTTGTCACTAGTGCACCACCAATCACGACACGAATCCTTATCTCTAATATATCTTCCTTTCCATTCAAAACAATAACGTCAATTATTTACAACTGACAAATGACATCACTTATTTACAACTAACAAATGACATCACTTATTTACAACTAACAAATGACGTCACTTATCTTCATCTGATAACAACAAACATTCACGTCATGATTCCTTATCTTATCTTGATCTTGATCTTGTCCGTAGTGTCCCACCAATCCCAACACGAATCCTTATCTCTACCATCACCCATAATTCCATACGCGAACCAAAACACAAGAACTGACGTCACTGACACATATGCCCCCAGGGAAATTCCAAACTCATGACGTTACACACAATGACGTCATCAAATGAACAACCAATCACGTCACGATTCCTTATCTTATCTTGATCTTGTCAGAAGTGCATCCACTACTACTGGAGTATAACATCATCTGCATAAAATAAAAAAAAAATGAGTTGAATATCTTCAGTTCAGTGCCACTTTCCTTCAGAACGCGACCCATATAGATGATGAATAACAGTGAAGAGAGTATAGATCCTTACCTCACACATGATTTAACATTCAACCATCTTCCCGTACTTCTTTCGTAACTAATTGGCTTAATATATACATATATATATATATATATATACATACACCCACTAAAGAGAATTATTGGGTATCAATAGTATATCATAGCATACAACCACTGAGAATAATCATTGAATGTCATAGTATAATTGAAATATTATGATACGAAAAATTCAAAGGTGTATTATAAATTTCAGAATTAATAAAAAAATATTAAATAAATACAAACAACGTTATATATTTTGAATTGTAATATATGTTTTATAATTACTTCATTATTATTTCGCTATAATAAAGATATTCTGAATGAATAAAGTAATTACTGACCAAACCTAATGCTAGAATTATGGAAGAATGTCTCTGGTAAGTGTTCTTCCGGTTAGATTTATGCATATTTACACCATATAATTTTGTATATCTTTTCTCTTGGCACTGTGTCGTATCATTTTCTTAAGTTTACAAAACTTAAATATAGAATGCCTGAATTCTTATTCTTCCTAAGTTCGCTTCCACAATTTTTCTCAGCTTCTTCTTCTTCTTCTTCTAGGGACATTCCTCCGTAATTCTACATTAAGTTTGGTTAGTAATTACTTCATTCATTTAGAAAATCTTTAATTTTCATATCGACTCAACCATCCCTGATTCCTATGACAGCAATATTTCCTCAATTTCTAAGCTTCTTCTGTAGTCTCAAGAACATTTTGACACTTTCTCGATATATATCTTCCATATTATTACCCAGAATCTTCCCATAACTTCTGTATAGCGAGGTTTTTTAGCTTTCTTAAATGTTTCTCTATTCTCTCAGGGCACTGCTGACTAAAAATGTTGATGCGATTGATTTCTTCTTATCCATTAGTACCTGTTTAAATCTTGACTTTACCAAGAAGCTGGGATTTTTCCATCTTTGCAAACATCTTCACCATATGCAGCCCGTAAATCTGAAGAATCTGAAATTAAAAAATAAATCTGAAAAATCTGAAGAAGACGTTGAATCATTCAAAGTCTTCTTCAGATTTTTCACCTAAGTCTCCAAGATTTAATTCTTGTTTTGATGTTCCTATTCTACATTTCACTTACGAAAACTACTTTAATTCTTTTCAATACTTTCTTAGATTTTTTTTTTCAGTATGATCTTTTTCATCATGCTCAAAACTAAATGGTGATGATTTCTTATCTCCTCTTACACGCTTGTGTCCTAAACTAGAGTGAAGACGTCGTTAGTAACAATAACGTAGTCAATAAGACTTCTTATTTCCTGTGTTATGTTGATCTCTCCGTGTGAATTGATGAATAGCTACTACGTTAGAACATAGTATTATAGTGTGCATTCACAACAGAATACAGCAGATATTATTATTATTTTATTTCGAATTTTCCTATTATTATATTGAGAGCTTCCGTATCTCAGTCGGTATAGACGAAGTCCTTTGGTCGGAAAGACCTGGGTTCGATTCCCGTCCTGTGAGGAACCTTTATCTGTTCTCTTTCGACTAAAGGTGAGTTAGCCGCTCTCATAAGGAGGAAGAGGGTTTTTTCACCCGGAAACGCGGGTTTTTCGGCCTTCAGAAGATGCCAACCGGCCCCTTGAACGCACACACAAATTTACAGACTTAATCCCTAGTTAGGAGGGCTCAATTCCCACCCCCTCAAAAGGAAGGGGAGAAAGGGGGAACTATACGAATAAATAAATTATGTATATTATCATTTCCTGATTTTTTTTTATTGTTTGTTAATAAAACAAGACATTTGGAGCCCTTAAAAATAAATTTTAAAATAGATAAAGAAAGAAAAGGGAAGAATCCCATGGAAAGTAAAAAAAAAAAAAAAAATAGACAGTTATGTAACTTTCTATTACTTCATCTTCGTAAATATTACTCATCAATATTACCCCACACACAATCACATACATGATTAAGCAACTTTTTCCTTCTATTCATGCCGATGTATTGAAATCTGCTTCCACAAAAGATGGCTAGTCAGAGGTCCTTCACTTAAACCAGTGAAATCAGAGTTAAAGGTCTCTCTCATTCTCTCTCTCTCGCGACGAAAAGATGTCAAGGGCATGGAAACAAACACACAGACACGCGAACTGCGACGATCCTCCAGTGATAACACAGATACGAAAATAGCCCGTTTGTAGAAGGTCAGATAGCTGTACCTCCTTGGGACCGGTAAACAACCAACTCTTAATATGCGGTCATCCATGCCTGGTTTTCATAACTCTCTAAAAGACTCGAGTCTTCGTTTGCAGGTGCCCTTAAAAAAAAAAAAAAAAAAAAAAAACACCGGATTACACTAACACTTTGCCAGTCACAGTAAGCAACTATCTGGGCTGCCATTTTTGCCGCATTCGTAACTGGCAGACCAACCCTAGTGAATTGAAAGTTGTGCTCGCAAAGCTTGACGTCTGTCTCGACTGGTTGCATTGCGTGCATAATGGGGGGCTCTAACCGGACTTCGCAGGTAACAGGCGTATGTGATATAATAATGATGACAGTGGTGGCAAAATTACCTCCCGAAGGTCAGAGGTGACGGATATTCGTACGCAGATGTGTATGGGGGAGGATAAATGAGAATCAGGAAAGGAAAGTGCTAACAATGTCTCAAGATACTTTAGAAACGTCATTTGTGTGTGTGTGTGTGTGTGTGTGTGTGTGTGTGTGTGTGTGTGTGTGTTTCATTTGTTTCTCACACCGACCGAGAACAATGAGCGAGTTTATGGTTGCCAACTAGGTAGGGACTTCTGAAAAGCTCGTGCATAATTAGACTGACGTGCTATTGTGAGAAACGACTTATAATGTGCAAGTCCTTGAAGTTAAATTTTTACGCTTTCTCTTCTCAATGTATTCGAAGTGGTTGTCACTTCGAATTCACAGACAGAGAACATAATGATTGGAATGCATAGACAATGTACACTGGAGATGATTGCTGACTGTTTTACTGTTCTTGAAATGTCATTTTTATCCTTTATTGCTTTAACAACCCCTCCCAGATGATGTATGTATAATAGAGCATCTAAAAAAAAAGGATGCGAACCACTTCATTGCTATATGAAAAGTTTCTCGCTTAATGAAAGATGATTTCGACCGATGTTAGGATTTTCATCTCTTGAAATGATTACAAGCAAGAATGTAATTTATTCTAAAGTATACGAGGGGGGGGGGATAGGGAAAGTTTTGATAAACACCTAGAACAAAAATCAATTCATTTTATGTCTTCTTATATATCTTAAAAGAAAAAGAACAAATTATTACAATTTGATGAAACATGGGGGTTTAAAGGGATTTAAGTTACGTTCTTTTTTTGTGGTTATATTAGTTACTTTAATACCATTTTTATTCTAAGTGTTTATCAGAACTTTCCAGACCCTCCCCTCCTCGTTCCTATAGAATATAAATAAACCCTAAGTAAGGTAAATGATGCATAATCCATAATATTATTATTATTATTATTATTATTATTATTATTATTATTATTTAAAAAATTTACAAGATGTTTATATTTTATTGTATAATTTTCATTTTTACTTTATTATACAAATCTTAAATAATTTATAAATTTTTATTATTTCTTGAATATATATATTTGGCTAGATGGGTGAAGCAAGAATGCTTTTCATATTCCCCGTTATCTGTAGAAGACAATGTATAGCTAGGGTAATATAGTGCAATAAGCTCTGATCATGGCAGGAGGGTAACAGCAATAGCCGAGCCTCAGTTAAAACTGAGGCTCGGCTATTTCTTACATATATTTAGCTATTGCTTGAATATATTTAGTTCAGATCATCCTATTTATATTTTGTTTTATATTTTTATATAAAAATATTAGTTCACATAATCCTTTTTATGAATTTTTTTACCTAATAGATATATTTATATAAACACATTTTAAATCATCTTTTCATCTTTATTTTTATATATAAATTTAAAAATTTATATTATTTATATTTATTTATTTATTTATATTTATATTTAAAATTTATATTATAATAAATGTATTTTATTGGTGAATATATTTTTTAGTTTGTAAGCACATTTAAACATTTATTTATAAATATTAATCATTTCATATTATTTTTATAAATAAATATAAAATTTATTTTATATATATTTTTATTATATATATATTTAAAAAGAATTGAATGGACTAAATTAACATTTAATTTATATATATATATATATATATATATATATATATATATATATATATATATATATATATATATATATATATACCATCATTATATATATATATATATATATATATATATATATATATATATATATATATATATATATATATATATATAAATTAAATGTTAATTCATAATCCCCTTTAATTTTAATGTTATTATTTTTATTTATAAATTTAAATAATTATTTTAATAAAAAAATTATTATATATATATATTTATCAATAGCACAATGTCCTTTGATTGGTCAAGTTATCCTGGTGATTTTCCCCCTACATAACAAACAAACCTGCTAGAAACATACGTATTGGCATTGATCACAGACCAGACAACTGAGAATTAACTGCCGTATCAATATCAAAAATTAAGTTCATAAAAAAATCACGTGACTAATAGATAAAGGGGAGTGTTTATTTTACTTATATTTATAGCGAATCTTTATACGAAACTTACAAGATGAATTAAAATAAAGTTTACATTAATAAATTTAGCATGTATTTTGTGCAAGTGAAAGCAGAATGTGAATCCATTGTTTGTATTTTTAGAACCAACAATTAAACAAAATAATGAAAATGCAAGTAATAAAGTTTACAATCCCGGAATGGGTGGTTGCTGATATAAACAAGTTTTAGTGACTGCAGACAGTTTATGGCATTTTCATTGACAATGTCTTGACTACAGTCCTCGCGCAATTTTTTCAGAAATATAATGAAAGCTACTCGCATCCTGGTTTTATTGAAAACAATTTATGGCCTTTAAATACTATAATTTGTTTTTTAGTTGGATTATTGAAACCGGTTTTTAATATGGTTTTAAATGTATTTTATATCTTTCAATAAATCTGCAATCTATGACAATGAAACGAGTTTTTCTTCGAAAATGCCGACTCAAGCAAAGATTATAGTTGATAATGACGACATAAATATCAGAGGGCGCTCTAGTACGACTGTTTTCATGTATAAGCATTTGCGAAAGCAGTTGTCTTCTCATGAAATCCGAATCAATATTCAACTGCAGTAATAAATAATATTTAATAAAACTAAATATTTAAATTTTATAAAAATAAATAAAAATTAGTAATATACATGTAAATATTATATTTTATTGAAATATTGAATAAAACTTTAAAATAAATTTTAATTTTTTGAATTATTTATGAAAAGTTTTTCTATACCTTTTAGTATTCAGTATAATAAATTAATAATTAAAAAAAAATTCACTATTTTGATTATTATATTATATTTTGATTGTTTTATTGCAAATTGTTTTATGTTTTGATTGTTTTATTGCAAATTGTTGAATTTGCGATGTCCGCCATTTCCCTCTCATTTTCGTTTTGAATCATTGGATATGTTAAGGAGGAATGGAGTTTTAATTATAATCCAATTGGGACAATTCTTGATGCTAAAGGTCGTTTTTGGTGAACGAATGTTATTATGTTATATTTTGATGAATGTTATGTTATGTTACATATATGTTAAGGAGGAATGGAGTTTTAATTGTAATCCGATTGGGACAATTCTTGATGCTAAAGGTCGTTTTTGGTGAATGTTATATAAGCTTAGTGTCATACCTACCATTGTATGACAGTAAGCACCTATTTGATCTTTACTTTTGTGTTTGCGACCATCAGTAGCTGATTAACAGGTAAGAATTTAATTAAATTTCCTACGCAACACTTAAACTAGGACGACTTAATCCAAAATGATTTAAAACTTTTTTAAAAGATCAAGCTTGATCATTTTAAAAAGCTGCTGAAGAAGTTTGAGCTCGAGTGGCCTGGATACCTAAACCTATATTCAATAACAAGTGACGATGCTGGTACAGAGGATGAATATATAAACTTAATAGTTTTCCCACCTAAGGAGATCCATCAGTTAGATTCACAGGAAGAAAGTAAAAAACGAGGGACTGAAGAAGTTCACAATCATATGGAAAATGACTCTCCTAGAAAGGATATTCAAAGTAATAGTGGGAAGGTTCCTCCAGTCGTTCTGTGTGACAAAGAAAAGTGGACTTCGGTCATACTAATTATTAAGGACACAGAAATTACCTAAGTCAACTAAACTTATGGACAATTTAAACTTATAATAAATACTATACTTTTGCTCTAAGTAAGGAAAGAAACCTGAAGGTTGTACTTAGAGAAGTCACTAAGAGTATCACCTCAGAAAAAATCTCAACAGATCTTATCATGGTTTGACTTCAATAAAGGTGATTCGTATGTACACGGCTGGCAAAAAAAAAACCAATGCCACTTGCATTAGTGAAAATTATCAATACTCAGAAACAAATTTATGAATGAATTTCAATCTACGGCCTCAGAATTACTACTGAATCCCTTAGAAAGAGAATATCATCAGGGCAATGCCATAGATGCCAAAATGGTCATTCCCAGAAGCTGCGTAGGGTTGACTACCGAAATGTGCTGAAAATCACCCAACTAATTCTTGTGCTATGCCGTTTACAAATTACAAAGGATGTCGTTTCTATTCAAAAAATCGATGGACGGGAAGAAATACACAGCCTTCCTCCCATGCGTTCACCCTTCAATTTAACTGATCATCCTCCAACTCAAATAAACTCTACAAATCAGAAAGTAAAGCTACCACTGAACAAAACTTAGCAGTTGCGGTGTGTTCCAAGAAATCGACACGCTATGATTAAATAAATCCCAAGATCATAACCGCCTCAGTAGCTACCATGTTACAAGTTTTTTAGCAAAATCCAGCCCACCACTGATTTCTACAAAAATATTTCTGCAAGAAATCCACTCTATTCTAACTGCACTTAGTAATGAATAGGAACAAAATTCTACCAAACTCTCTCCTGATGGCCGCTATGAATATCAACGGCCCCACCAACAAAAATCCTTGAACTGCAAGAATTCGCAGTCAGGTCCAACCCAGATGTAATTCTAATATCAGTGAGACGCATTTTCGGCCAGCAAACAATCCGAACTTAAGAGGATGCACTATGTAAAGAAATGACAGACTTGATTCCGAAGATGGCGGTACTGTCATCTATATTAAAAACTACCTTAAACATATACCACAACCAATCCCCAAACCAAAAATCTCGAGAATAACAGGCATTGAAGTTTACATCAACAATGCTGGAAAACTTAAAATCTATGTCGCCTACAACTCACCTAGTCAAACTCTCCTGATGGCGGGTCTAAACGCTATCTTAGCCACCAAAGATTCCACCATCATTGCAGGGGATTTAAATGCTAAACATTCATCGTGGAACAGTAAAATGACCAACAGAAATGGTCGTATACTAAACAATTAATGAGCTATCATCAGATCACAACCTTATCTGACTTAAATTAGGCACTAAGAACAATTCCCCCCCCCCCCCCATTCCTTCACAGCCTGGAAAAAAATATCCGAAGTGTTCCCCGAACTCGTTGGTCCAGTGCCCACTACACAAAAAAAGGAGGAGATAGATGAAGCAATGGCCAACCTCACAAATCAAATTAACAAAGCATTAGAAGCAGTCACCAAGACTTTATGAATTCATGAATTTAATCAGAGAAAAGAACAAAGCTAGGAAAAACTATCATAACACACGTGCTCCACAAGATCGAAAAATCCTTAACAAGTTAGAGACGCTCTCAGAAACCAAGAATGGGAAAATTAGCTAACATCTCTTAATCCTGAAAATCACTCAATATGGAAACTTTTGAAAACTCTCCGTAACAAACGCAAACCTCTCCCCCTATGCAGGCCGAGCACGGTATTGTATATACAGATGCAGAGAAAGCCGAAGCTCTTGTCAGCGATCTGGAAAAGCAGTGCGGTCCGACATGTGAAAACATAGATTAATTAACATCATCAAACATCTCAACAACAAAAAACGCACCAGCTCCTGGTGGCAACATAAACAAAATCACGAAACTGTTCCCACGCAAAGCTATAGTGCATCTTGTCAATATCATAAACGCAATACTAAGATTACAGTATTTTCCCGCAACACAGAAAATTGCCGACATTATTCCAATACTGGCTAAAACCCGCAGTTTCCTCAAAACTACCGACCCATCAGCTTACTGTCCAATCTACGAAAAACTGTTAAAAAATTCATCCTATCTAGATTGCAAGAATCAACAGATAAATTAAACATCATTCCAAATGAACAATTCGGTTTCTGACGACACCAAAATACAGTTTAACAAATCCATAGACTTGTCGAATACTACAGGTTATAACTGAAAACAAGACACTGATGCTGTATTCCTGGACATTGCAAAGGCTTTTGACAAAATTTGGCACTAAGGTCTTCTATACAAACCTATCAGAGTCAATATACCAGTAAATATAATACGTCTAATTAAATCATACCTCAATTAGAAAAATGCATGAAGATCAATGGAATAATCTCTACTAAACGCAAGCTGGAGTTCCACTGGCTCGGCTTTTATTCTCAATCTACATTTCAAATATCTCACAAAACCCTATGACGACCATCACAGCGCTATACGCAAACGATATTGCAATATTAACAAGCTCTCTCTCTCTCTCTCTCTCTCTCTCTCTCTTTCCTTGCCTGGTAACCAGAAGACTCCAAGACGCTTAAGAAATGGTTCTCTGATTGGAGGCTTCAAGTAAATCCGCGAAAAAGCACAGTCATACTCTTCACCAGAAGGCTAGCATCTCTCAAAGGAGATAATCAACTCTTTAATGCTAAAATCCCGTGGCAAAACAGAAACTAAATATCTTGGGATACAGTTAGATAAAGGACTACGATTCAACAGTCACATCAAACTCATCTGTACGAAAGTATCCAAAGCCATCACTCAACTTTAACCCATGATTAACCGTCGTAGCAAACTAAAAAGTACAAATAAACTGTTATTCGGTCAGATAGTGATACGCCATAATCACTTATGCCTCGCCAGCTTGGAGCCATACTTCGAAATCTAACATACTAAAACCACAACGAGTACAAAAAATATGCTTATGTGTGATAGATGCTCCGATGTTCATTTCTAGTTCATCAGAAATGAACAGATTTACAGTGATACTAATATTCCATACATCTCTTCTTTTCTTCATTCTCTAGCGAGTTCTTTCCACACATTTAAATCAACTAATCGATCAAGCCGCTGACTATTATGAATTTCACCACTACAAGCACTAAGGATCAAGATACAAGATCTAAGGCAATTGCACTATCTTCTGAGTATATTTAATCCCACAGCCGCCAAAGGATGAGCTTAAAGCACACAAACTATTCTTACCATCATGACTTTCTACTCAAAGGGGAATATGAAAAGCAGTTCGCTTTAAGTAGCATTCTTGTTGTTGTGATTTTTATTGTATGGAAAATTTGTTGTGGAATGTAATCTAGTCTAATAAATGATAGTTCTGAAATTGCCCAATAGGTTGTAAGCCAGATTGCAGTACATTAGTATAATGGGTGGGTAACGGTTTTATCCTGCTAGATGAAAATTAAATTTTCATCTAGCAGAATGCTTTTTCATTATTTTTTTTCTTAAGTATCTCTTTTTTTTATCATTAATAATGTCTCTTTTACATAGTTTATTTTATTATGCATAATATCTTTTTTTTATTAATCAAAACAAGTAAGAAATGCACTTTATAATATCATTCTTGTCTAGTGACATTATTAGTTATCATGGGAACTGAATCTAGAGCCGTTTTTAACATATGTTATCTGGTCATGATTTTGGTTTGTCTAATTCTACTGTTGAAACGGTTAATGAAAAAAAAAAAATCAATAGCGATCCCAAATACCGAAGTTTATTAAATTTCAACCCAGAATAATAATTAGTACAATTTCGAATCTTTTTGCCAAGTATGATTGATAGTATGGGGCCATTCAAACATGATAAGATTTCATTTCCACCCTCTCCTGGCATAAACACATCGTGGTTACGTCTTCAACCTTCAAAACACTGATATACTTTTCCATTCAAGAGACGACTTCTCACCTAACTCCACTGCTAAACCTGGAAATCCCAACCTTCTCGTAATACTCAAGACTTTGGAGTGGTGGATCCAAAACTACCTAACGATTGCTTGATACCGCCAACAAGAGGTCCGATTAGTCCGACTAATCAAAGAATCCTCTTTCACAAATTCTCTTCAATCACTCTCTCAAAGGCGTTCTGATTCTGGCTTATGTTTATTTACGAACAACTTAGCTAGAACAACTTAGTTCCCAAACACTATAACCTTCAGCTGGGTCAAAAACCACATCAACAATTCCCTCCGTCTTCTAACCCATTTTCCCACTTGACACTGAGGTATTATAAGTTTTGAAATCTTTCCTGTGTGTAGAACGACATAAAAAATTCCATATAATCAATGCAATTATCGTATTTTGAAAATACTGTATTTTACCCGCAATGCAGTTTGCGACTAAAACTTTACAACAGAATAAATTTTCGATTGCTAATGATTCTATTGAGTGCTTGTAAGAAGTAATGATGACAAATTTACGTTAGAAACTCTATGTAGAAGTGTTACTTGTGCAAAAATCGTGAATTGATCTGATTGAAGTGATTTGATTGACAAATTTGAGAAAGCGTCCTAAATATCGAATTCTAACTAGTGCATCCAGTTGGCGCATAGTCATTATCACTTGGAATAGTTTTGCCCAAAAAGATGATTGTGTGAATTCTAAATCTAATTCTAACATAAAGCATACTTTTAATAATACAAAGATAATTGTGTTTACAAATTCTGTTAGGCTATTTACAAATGCGTTGTTTATTTTATTCGTTCTTTAAAACACAATATAATATTTTAATAAAATATATAAGTATTTAAAAGAGAAACTTAAAAATTATCAAGTTTTAAGACATATTTCTCTTTTATCGCTTTTAAATTTAATTTTCTTTACTACACCTATTAAATTTCAATATAATTTTCAACTAACTAAAACCGTACAAAACATTTAAAAAATTTTACTTTTTTTCTTCAATCTAGTTTTATTGCGCGACTATGAATGCAGAATTCATTAGGAGTGTCTGAGAAGTAGAGAATGATTAATTAAGCTAACTGCTCTTCTAAATAGAATCAAGGATATTTAAGGAGGTTTTAAGGTGGCCACCCCAAATGTAGGAATGATAGTGTATGGTGGGCGGCATGGGATTTGTACAGAGAAGGAGAACCACCCAGAGAGAAAGTGGCAACCTAGTTTTATGGCCGCTGATGTATATTTTCGTAGCAATGTGCTAACCGCTCGTTACTTCACCGTGACAATTGTAGAGTGTAATCCAAGCTCTCTGATGGAGTTCATTCGATATTTGGAATATTTCGGAAAATGAATTAATATGGTATAATTCAGTTTGGGTTTAAATAAGACCATGACTGTATTGTATCATGACATCATCGTTTTCAAATATATAATTATAATGTGTTTTTTTTTTTTTTAATAAAAAGAAGTATCATGCGAGAAAAGTTGGTTGATTCTGTATAATATAATAGTTATGGAATTTGGAGTATCCACCTTGCTAGGAAGTGCTGCCTTCCCCCAGAAAAATATTGTAAGGATTTTTCAAATGAAGATGAACTAGCAGGTTTCAGTACAAAGATGGCAATTTTTTCTCCGGGTAACTCTGGTTTTTCCTTCCTCAAAATAGCAAACCTGCCACAGACCTCATAGTCATGAATTCTGCAGCAAGGTTCTGACTTCTATCCCTCCTCTTCAAGACCTAGAATCTTTTCCGTTCAAAGGTACAGCAATAAAGTGGTTCTACGGGAGGACCACTCGATGGTACATGAGAACTAACCTGATAATTAAGAGACTTCCCAACCTGCTAGGGCACAATCCTACTGTCGGGTACTCTGACAAACTGTGGCCGGAAGGAGTGCAATTACTGTGGTTAGTATATGGTAGGGGCGGGCGATGTCAAGGCTTTCATGGGCTGAAAATCACTCGGACCACGCAACCTTTTTCCACTGAAGCTGTACCATTTCCTACTCAGCAGACAGCTTCTCGAAAAAAAACGAAAGCAAACCTATATTCAACCTATTCCCAAGAACAAAGATAAGCATTATCCTCGCCTGCGTTTTGTTTAAAATTATTCAGAAAGTCATTCGCATTCAATTCTTCACTGTGGATAATGTCACAGAGACTCACTAATTAAGCAACAATCGTTAGCATAGATTCCTTCGCTTTAAATCCACAGCAGATTTTCTATCTTACATAACCTGCCTGTGGACGTAGCCATGAAAAGGTATGAACGAATTGAAAAATGGTGTTCTTGATATTTTCAAAACATTTGAACAGGTCTAGCTCGTGAACTGTCACACCATGGTGTGGTTCCCACCTTTTGTAGACAATTTCCTTTCTGGTTGTTCGCTATATGTCATACAGGATAGCTTACTTCGTATATATCCCTACCCATGTGAGAGTGCCCCAGGGCTATGCTTTATCGCCCACTCTCTTTCTTCTATACATGAACGACCTTCTCTCACTGACCTCAAATCCTATTTGATGACAATACACTCCGTTCCTCCTACTCATTTGACATTCCTTGCGGTGCTTCAAGATTCTATGCTTTACGATTTTCATCAGCTAATGCCTGAAATACTGATCTCGCATTCTTCAATGGGACAGCCTAGTGACCTTTAGTGCTACCAAAGAACATTCCATCTCCTTTCCGCACAGGGAAAAAAAAAAAAAAAAAAACTCAGTTCCCTTACCTTCAATAAAAACTGATTCTGAGATAAGCTCAGATTTCACTTCTTGAGTTGATTTTTACGTCTGACCTTTTTCATCCTTAAAAAAAATGTAATATCCCTTTCTCCTCAAGACACTGCTTTTCATCTGTCCAGTGGTGACTTTGTATAAATCACAAATCCGACCCGTGTATGAACGGAAAAACTTTATAATCTTTAATGCTATTTAAAAGAGTGCAGTTTAGCTGATTGAGGACTCTCTCTCTCTCTCTCTCCCTCACACACACACACACACACACACACACACACACACACACACACACACACACACACACACACACACACACACACACACACACACACACACACAGAATGGAACAACAGTGTCCCTGGAAGTATCGGAATAAATCATTTACAAGACTTTCGTGGGCTGCAGTCTAGAATCCATTGTTCTTACGTGCATATACTGTAGTTGTAAGTAGTTAGTACCGTCGACAGGGTGTAGCATAGAGGCAACCTGCCTCACGGCGCGGCTTAATAAAGGCGCTCGTTCAGCCATATTGCGATAGGCGCTGTCGCTACGCAACATTAATTGTTAGCGTAGCAAGTGCGGGAAGAAGTTTTTCCAAGCTTAAATAGATTAAAAATTATTTGCTAGCAGCAATGACCCAAGAAAGATTGGATGGTCTAGCAACTATATCGGCAGGCGGACATAGCTTATAATTGAAATTTAGAAGAGTTTATGAACAGTTTTATTGTGCGATATCCCCGTAGAGCAAACATTTAATTAATATGATTATCTAATTGTTTTGCATTAATGTTTCTCTTGTAATAAAACAAAATAGCAATTAGAGATGTTCTTCTATTTTTGTCTTAAAATCCATCAGGTGCGATATTTAACTGTTTGCCTCAGATCTAATCCGACAAAGGCCCTATAAGTAGTACATATATATATATATATTAAAAAAAGCTAATGCCTTGTATTCCCTTATAGGGAGTAGGCGAGGCCTTTATACCCTATCTAGCTTTTGGAGGACATAATCTCCACACATAATCATCAATCTCCACCGGTAGCAATCAGAGATAGCTGGCCCATGTCTATCACTAATTATAGCAGTCACCGATGAAGAGGCTCGCAAACATTGCAGCATGCCGAAGAAATCTCAGGATTCCAATATTAACGAGTGGATAAAGTCTCCGGGCCTGCAACATGTGCTGACGAAGTCTCAGAAACTGCAACCTTAATGTGCTGGTAAAGTCTTAAAATCCTGCAACCGTAATGTGCTAGTGACGTCATTGTCTCCGCTTACGCTAACCAATTTTTATATTTTAATTTGTTCTTGTTGGATGACGCACTACTAAAGCTATACAGTATCTTAAATACAAGCATTATTTCCCTTTTGGCTTATATTACGAAGTATGTAAATATTTTTAATTAAATTTACAAGTTGACTCTTATCTTTTACCTTCCTGATGACGCCCACGCCTACACTGTTGTGTTTGCCTCCTTGGCGAATACTTCCCGTATTTGTGCTGTAAATAATTTTGGCTGTCACATCAACTCCAGATGTCCTACTAACTTCTTGACCTGAACTGTCCGCTAGTTTCTGCTATCATGCTCCTCCTCTTCGGCAGGTTCTACCACCCTATCGTTCCCCCCCCCTCTTGAGACTTGAGGTCACACGCGTTCACGGACGAACTCGTACGTGTGCGAGAGAAAGAGAGAGAGAGAGAGAGAGCCCGTACAACCTGCTTAACCTATACTTAGAAATCCTATCCCAGCACACACTTTCACTAACGGCTACAGGTTTTCAAGCAGAGCGAAGCAGACTTTAGAAGGTTCGCACATAAAAACATCTTCCTCCACACACACACACACATACATACAGACAGAATTTAGGTCATGGCTCTTCTCTCACAAGGTGGCACTGCCTGTTGCCAATGCCATGGCTGAGTCCATATTGGCGCTAATAAGTCATTGTACTGGTTTCTTGGAAAATATGATTCACAAAATAGACAAATACCAAATTCACGTGCATATATAACGCCATTGCACGATTTACGATAAAAAATATCTTGAGAATAAGTTATTTAAGTAGCATTTAGAAGAAGGGAATTTGAATTCAAACCACTTTATTAGTTAGTCTCAGTGGGAGGTAGGTTATATATAAATGGAGAGAGAGGTTCAAAAACTGGACATAGTGAGATAGAAAATTCCAAAAATAGAGAAGGATAAACAAATGATTCTATATTTGCCGACATATTGTTTTTCAGTTTTGCTTTTTATTGGTGATTTCTTGGGATTTTTCACTGATCTGACATTTAAAGTTCTATTAGCTCTGTTCAGAAGATGGCAAAATACCAGGATTAACTGCAGTATCTATTTTACTGAAAGCGTGAAGTCACATGAAAAAGATATATCTGGTGTCTATGCCGGTTTGATTTTTACAGAGTGGTTAGCATATCCACTCTCCAAGCACTAAGATGCGAGTTCGAATCGAATCCGATGTAGGTCGTAGAAGATGATATTCTTCTACGGCTTAAAGACTGTAGAAGAATATCATCCTGCACTGGGTCTTGGAGCTGAAGAGACTAGAAGTTCCATGTTTGGTTCTACAACAGGATTTACGGACTATGTAAAGAATGAATTTTTAAAAAAATACAAATATATATGCATATTATCTTCTTTTTCTCCCTTCTACGTATTAGGCCTACTGGCCTGTTACAGAGCTATCTTCAGCCCATCTAAGTCGAAACCCGTCGCTAGGATAAGGTGACTAGCTCTATGATTCCCATGTATATATATATAAAATCAATAAAAAATAGAAAAAATATTTATCCCACTCAAGTTACTAATATACTAAAGGCTTAAAACAACTTTTTTTTGAGTGAGAGAGCCACATTAAAAGAAATAAAATAAAATAAATAATAATAATCCTCAATTCGCTCACAGTACTAAGACAGTCCTAAAATATCCACCTTTCTAGACAGGATTGTCATAAAACGTATACCTAAAAAGATAAAGGTACCATATAAAAATGCCAAAATATTCATTTCTAGTAAAACAGAAGATATCATATATCGATCACACACACCGTTCACTTCAAATAATTCATTTAGAGAAAAGGCATTCTGAATTGATATTATTATTACGTGACACCTCCACTGAGTCCAGACTCATCGAGGGAGGACACCTACTCTACATCTCTCTATTCAGGCGCTTAATCCACCAACTACAACTAACCGCAACTACACCAACCACATCTACCGCCCGCCACCACCACCACTTGTATTTCCACAGACAATCACTCATCCGTGCCCACGGCAGGGTTCGAACCCTCAACCTTTTGGTTGGAGTGCGGATACGCTAACCACTCGGCCAACCAGGAAGGATATATAATTATAAATAATATAAATAATAAATATATATAAATATGCATATATATATATATAAATATAAATAAATTTATATATTTATAAATAAATTTATATATTTATAAATAAATTTATATATTTATAAATAAATTTATATATTTATAAATAAATTTATATATTTATATATAATTTATATATTTATATATAAATTATATATTTATATATAATTATATATTTATAAATTTATATATTTATAAATAAATTTATATATTTATAAATAAATTTATATATTTATAAATAAATTTATATATTTATATATAATTTATATATTTATATATAAATTATATATTTATATATAATTATATATTTATAAATTTATATATTTATAAATAAATTTATATATTTATAAATAAATTTATATATTTATAAATAAATTTATATATTTATATATAATTTATATATTTATATATAAATTATATATTTATATATAATTATATATTTATAAATTTATATATTTATAAATAAATTTATATATTTATAAATAAATTTATATATTTATATATAAATTTATATATTTATATATAAATTTATATATTTATAAATAAATTTATATATTTATAAATAAATTTATATATTTATATATAATTTATATATTTATATATAAATTTATATTTATATATAATTATATATTTATAAATTTATATATTTATATGTAAATTTATATATTTATATATAAATTTATATATTTATATATAATTATATATTTATAAATTTATATAAATATATTTATAAAAATAAATAAATAAATATAAATTTATTTATTTATTTATGATATTGATTCATATTAATATTAAATATTAATTATCATCTTACGCATTAATTAAGTATTATCTGAAGTATTCATTAAGTATTAAATAATAAGGTATACATTCCCGATGAAAATAAATAGCATTTTGCATCGGTTTATAAATATTATTTCATGCGTACTAAATGTAAATAAACAATATGTATTACTTTAATTAATATAAATAAATAAATAAAAGAAAGTTATTCATTTAATTAATAAAATTTACTTGAACTAAAATTTTCTACTTGTAAATATTTAGGTATACTTGAAATTTAGGAATAAATTTAGAAGAAGAAGAAGAAGAAAAGTCCGTATTGTGATAAAAATCCATATGTTATATGTATACAAATATTCTAAACCTTGTCTAAAACTTTATTACATATATATATAATCCTCTGATTCGGTTCCTGTATGGAACTATTTTAGGCCTGATTAATCCATAATAAGCTATGCCTAGTTAAGCCTATTAAAACATTTCATAGTAAGTGACGTATATTAGGTCTACTACATAACATTGTATTAATATTAAGCCTAATAACAGTATAATCTAGATCTTCCAATATGTTGATAAAGCCTAATATCATTCATGGAAGAAATAATAAAGGCAACCCATCTCTTTCATACGCCACATAAAGGGTATTATTATTACCTTGAAATGTTCCAGCATAGAATATACGAACATTATTATTGCGTACTCGCTTCTGGTAGGCAACACAAAAGAGAATCCCCATTAGTTTACTTAACGACAGAACCCACAAGGGGGTGTACTTTAATGAAGTAACTAATATCCAACGTTTTAATGGCTTTCAGCGCCACAAGTTAATTGCATTTTCAATCTTCGCCCGGTTGCTAATGTGATGTCCCTGAAGTTTGTTATAAGCTGTCCAATAGCTGTGTGACGTTGAAGCTTTCGTTACGACTTCAGCCTTGGTTCAACTAAAACACATGTTATAAGTATACGTATAACTCAATGAATATATATGATCAAATATATATATGACATGTTTCTTCAGGTATTATTTAATGAAATAACACTGGCAATCAGCAGATCTGCATATTGGAGGTAACATGTGCAGTGCTGACACCATTGTAACGTACACATAGGATGAACTACTTTGTTACGTTAAATATCTATATTTATTTGCCAAACTTTAATGAAATGCAGCCATATTACAATAAACTAAATAGTAATCATATAATTTATTATTTTATTATAAATTTTAAACATATTTTTAAATAATTAAGATATTTTTGAGTAAAGAACATAACACCATTATTTTAAATATATAATATTTTTCATAAGTAGATTTAGAGAAATTAGCATTCTTAACATTTTAGATTTCCGGGTGGTTGCCGGGTTAAGAATAGCTTCACCGCAAATCCAAGCCTGTCGTAAGAGGCTTGGATTTGGACGTAAATGGACGCAGAGTTTCGAGAGTTTTGCTCTCTCATGTTTCTTCTGGAATTTCGCTCCTGGTGAGGGGACTTAGATTTCGAGAGGTTTGCCTGGAAGTGCATACATATATGTTTGAGTCTCTGGGGTGGGTGTCCTCCGATATAGCCCGTTGAGGGGCTTTGTCGGTGGATGCTTTTCTCTGAAATATGAGCGGCTCTTCTCGGTGGTGGTGGGGGGGCCCCATCACCGAGTGGAGCCAACGCTAAGTTGGACGGTCTGGCCATTATGGAGTGGTCTAGGGATCGTCCTAATTTTTAGAGTCGGCTTTACTTAAACATCGCCAATGTAGCTCATGCATGTCGTACGAGGCGACTAAAATGGGTACCTAGGGAGGGTAATGAATGGCAATGCTGTAGCCAATGAAGTTCTAACTGAGGCTCGGCTATTGCTGTTATCCTGTCATGATCAGAGCTTTATATATATATATATATATATATATATATATATATATATATATATATATATATATATATATATATATATATATATATATATATATATATATATAGCTCAATAACACCTTATCCTGACACTGTCCTCTAGAGATAACGGGGAAGATAAAAAGCATTCTTGCTTCGTCCCTTTAAGCCAGTCCTTATAAGGACTATGAATAGCATTTTAGATTATTTTGTTTTATGATAGTACTGGTTCTAGAACAGTTTAGCACAGTAGATTTGAGATCGTGGTTGTTTTATGTATAAGCTTTTCTAGTATTTGTTATTATGTATAAGTGTTTGTAGTATCTATTATGTATTATATATCAGTTTTCTCGAGCATATATTTATGACAGCTGCATGGAATCCAGCGTCTGATTATAATACCCTAAAGCGTATTTTTGACTTACTGCATTTGTTCTGTGGAAGTATTCCTGACTTGAGGGGGGGGGGGGAAGAAGCTTTTTGGTGACGAAGAAAAAAAAAGCTATACAGTTTTCATGTGAAATCGACTAACTTACCTTCAATTTTAAAAAAAAAAGTTCATATGGCTTTTTAAATCGAAGTTATCTTTCATTTTTCATCTCTGGTTTTTGCCCCTCAAGTCAGGAAAAATCTGTATTAAGTGATTTGTCAGTAAATCAATTCAAAGCGAAGTATGCAGGACACCTATTATGTGAATGATAGTGCTCGGTGAAATGCTCATGGGCCTCCCGCGATGCCTACGAATTCCAGGGAGGCTCCCGTATAATAATAATAATAGATTGTTATATATAAATAGCGATGATATCGGGGGGGGGGGGGGGTGCCTTGAAATCATGTTTTTATAGCCATTTCAATTATCAGTTTTGGATATATTTATATGAAAGGTCAAATATATGGGGGGGGGGGATCTTCCGACCATCCTATTGGAATGGCAGTAGGGCTTGTCTCTGTGAGATGGGATTGCTGGTTATTGTAGGCCTTCCCAACATTGCTACTCATGAACTGTGATGCTTTGCCACTAACCAAATAATAATAATAATGGAATAAAACAAATAATTAAACATATGTAAATATGGGATTGATTATGACGATATGATGTTTGAATTTTTTATCATTTAATATTAAAATATAAGAAGAATTACTCTCGAATAAATTTTACATATAAATATAATGAAAATTAAATAATTAAGATTAATATATAAAAAGAGTTCTTAGTAAATTTGTGTTGTAGTTTTTCTTGGAAAATAATCTCCCAAACCAAGCATTTTATTATATAAAGTTTATTATTCAGCTTTTGTATATATAAGCACAGAGAATTGCGGATACGGATATTTCCAAAATTTCAAAACATACTTGCGTAGAAATCCCAACTCAACTTAGTTGTAAGATTGCCTGTAAAAATGCCTGTTTTTGATATAAAAGACTTAATCAATCCTCTTTCAAATCCTTTTTTTTTTTCATACCGAGTTCCTTCTTGTCCATTTAACTTTCAGCAAAGGCAGACATTATTAAGTCACATGTTGGAGAAAAGTCAGCCCTCCGACCTCCTTTTAACATCCCTTCTTTTTGTTTAGCTGCGAAGAACCTGTGAATTACTGGTAAATACTTGAGATAAAGCACTACAAAGTTACTCCCCTTAAAGTGTCCTGGGTACAGGTAAACACTGGTAATTATGTAGTGATGGATGAGGCATCTGCGTGGCTCTCCTTAGCCACACCTGGCCTGTGTGCTGGATCACTTGCATTGCCTCGTAAGCTTACACAGATGAAAGATGAGCTTTAGGTGAGATCTCTCTTATGATGGCAATCAGAATAAACCACAAATAAATCTTCAAGTATTAGTCGAAAGTGCACACCTACTAGAATTCTCATAACAATGTATAAACACGCACACATCGTATAAAATACTTGATAAAGCAATAAAAAAAAGTATCAAAAGCAAACTAGGATCTAAACTGTCTTCTCTTCCTAATAATAATAATAATAAAATTAAACATGCAGAGGCAGATTTCTTAGTCGTCTCAAAAAATACAAAATAAAATAAAAGCTTGGCTCTCAACAGATCCCCGAGTTTACAAAGAATAATCTCTATCACGATCGTAATCATATTTTGTTGAGATACTTATATTTGCTACTGCATTATGTATTTATAGAAATCGAACACTAATTCATTAGTCCATAAACGTGTAGACTAAACATGTTTCATAAACATAAATGTACCATTAAAAGAAATAATAGCAAAAGTATTTGGGGGGAAAAAATTCAGATATGTATTTTAAAACAAAAGCTTCTAATTGTGAATCATTTAATATAATTATGAACAAGAGAATTTGAAAACTTACGTAATTCGTGTATTACAAAAATTATATAAATTTATTCTTTTAAAACAAAAGTGAGCTACTAATTAAAATGTTTGATTAGCATGAATTTGAGATTTGCATCGTGTTTTATACATGTATATATCACTTAAAAAAAATAAATCTGACATCAAAAAAGTCACCAAGTTCAAATAAGTTTCCAAGAATCAAACCTCTTGAAGATCAAAGGTTTTCTTAAAGTCCTTAAAAGGACTGGCTAGATGGGAGAAGCAAGAATGCTTTTCATATTCCCCGTTATCTGAAGAGGACAGTGAAGGAGAAGGTGTTATTGAGCTATATAAAGCTCTGATCATGGCAGGAGGGTAACAGCAATAGCCAAGCCTCAGTTAGAACTTTATTGACTACGGCATTGCCATCCATTACCCTCCCAGGATACCCATTTTAGTCGCCTCGTAGGACATGCATGAGCTACATTGGGGCTTATAATTAAGTAAAGCCGTCTCTAAAAATTAAGACGACCTCTAGACCACTCAATAGTGGTCAAAAGACCATCTAACTCAGCGTTGGCTCCACCGAGTAGAACAGCTCATATCCCAAGGAGAAGCATCCACCAACAAGGTCCCCTCATGGGCCATGCCGGAGAACACCCCCTCCCAAAGACTCAAAATGCTCTCTCAGGGAAAACCCCCTAAATCTAAGCCACCCCCCCTCACCGGGAGCAAAATTCCGGAAGAAACCTTAGAGAGCAAAACTCTCGAAACTATGCGTCCACTTAGTCGCCTGTTACGACACGCGTGGATTTACGTTGGGGCTATTCGTATCCTGACCACTACACGGGAAGAGAGGTTTTCTTTCTTAAAGTTCTTAAAAGAACTGGGCGATGGACTGAGTCCTTGACTCTTTATCCCGTCATCTGAATGAAGAAAATCTGTGTGGATGGAGTGTTATTGAGCTAAAAAGCTCTAGTCATGGCTGGGTAACGGCATGAACCGAGCCTCAGTTAAAACTTCATTGGCTACAGCATTGCAAACCGCTACTCTTGAAGTCCTAAAAAGGACTGGTATCGTCCTCTCAGAGGTTTTCTTCCTTATCCTTATAAGGACTGCCTTAAAGGGGCAAGGCAAGAATGCTTTCATCTTCTCCGTTATCTGTAGAGGACAGTGTAGGGATAAGGTGTTGTTGAGCTATTAAAGCTCTGATCATGGCAGGAGGATAACAGCAATAGCCGAGCCTCAGTGAGAACTTTATTGGCTACAGCATTGCCATCCATTACTCTCAAAGGGTATTAATCACCGCGATCGGGTGGATTGCATCATCCACTCGATCGAGGTTTTCTTCTTCTAACTTCTAACTTCTATCGCTGGATAGACCCTTAGATTTTTATCCCGTAATCGGTATTCTTTTAAATGTTTAAAGAAAGAATGTTTTGAGCACTTGGCTCGCCCTAATTAGGGCTGTGTAGAAATATTTCAATCTATGATCAGGGCCGCCTTTGGAAGTTTATGTTCCATCTATCTTTTTCGTCATAATCTGATGACTCACGAATGAGTAGGTTGGGATGGAGTGATGCCTGAGCAAAGTACTTGGTTGCTATCTGGATGAGAAACGTAGATATGTCTGACAGGTTTCCGTCTTGGTGGAAGATAGTGTTCCTTACAAACTACGCGGCATCGAAGATCATTCGGAGGCATTTGGTTTGGATTATTTGTAATCTTTTGATGTTGCTAGGGGAGGTGTGGCTCCACGCTGGTGAACCATAAGTTAGTATGGGTCTGATGATTGTTTTGTATATTCTTAATTTGTTTTCTGGACTGACTTTGCTTCTACGGTTGAGTAAAGGGTAGAGTTGAGCTATTGCTGAGTTTGCTTTGTTGCAGGCATGAGAGATGTGGGAGTTGAAGCTGAGATGGTTATCTAGTTTGATTCCCAGGTATTTTACTTCTTTTTGCCATGGGATATCAGTATTGAACATCGTGACTGCTCCATGATGGTCTGCTTTCTTCCTTGTAAATATTATGGCCGTGCTTTTGCCTGCATTAACATCAATTCTCCATTTCCGAAACCATTTTTCAAGATTCGTTGCTGCGTTTTGTAGTCGTTGTGTGGCTAGGTATGGTCTGAGCGATGTGGTCAGTATCGCCATGTCATCTGCATAGAAAGCCATGGTGGTTGATGCTGTGCTTGGGACGTCTGAGATAAAAATGTTGAAGAGTAGCAGCGATAATGGGGAGCCTTGCGGGACACCTGCTGTGATACTTCTTGTAGTGGATCTGAGCCCACGGAGTTTCACTTGAAATTTTCGGTCTTTCAGGTAAGAGTCTATGATTTGGATGAAGTTTAGTGAGTATTTTGCAGTTATTAGTTTGTGGATGAGGCCTTTGTGCCACACTTTATCGAAGGCTTTCGCCACATCCAGGAAGATTGCACCTGTATGTTGTTTCCAATTAAATCCAATAGTTATGTATTCTATAAGTCTGTGGATTTCTTGAGTTGTGCAGTGACCAGTTCGAAAACCAAATTGTTCTTTTGGGATTAGGTCTAGATTGTCCGTTTCGTTTTGTAGGCGTTTTAGTATTACTTTTTCGGCTATTTTCCCAAGGCCTGACAAGAAGCTGATAGGTCTGTAATTGTGGGGGAACTGAGGTGCTTTCCCCGGTTTGTGGATGAGGATTATATCTGACTGCTTCCAGCGAGTGGGGAAGTAGTTGAGTCTTAGCATCGCATTGATGATAGCCACTAGATGCATAACTGTTTTGTGAGGGAGTGCTTTTATAATTTTGTTTGAAATCTGATCAGGACCTGGTGCTTTTCTGTTATTGAGGTTCTCGATGATTTGGTATATTTCATTTGGTGTAGTATAGCTTGTGTAGTCACGGCTGGTGGTATGATGAAGTGCATACCGTACTTGCCTGTGGATTTTTTCAATGAAGTGCAAGTTCGCATCAGTGTAGTTTGGTTGAAATTGCAGCTCCAGGGTTTCTGCGAAAGCTTCTGCTTTTTCATCATCTCCGTAGATTATACCTCTTTCTCCGTGGATTGGTTGTATGTCGGGGTGATTCACTGCGAAGGGCTTCAGTAATTTTCCATAATGAGTTATCTACAGTGTTTAAGGAGCTGAGTTTCCTCTCCCATAGGTGATTCTTATGGTCTTTGATTACATATCGGACTAGGTTTGTTGTCCTGTTAAGCTCTTGTTAAGCTCCTGAAGTGATAGTGTTGAATGGTATCGACGTCTAATCTGTTTTTGTTGCGGTTGAGCTTTAGAATCTCTTCTGGGAGCAGGTTAGTTTGAGCTAGAGCGATAACGGTGGAGGCTGTTGCAAGGCCAGTTTGGATTGTGCCTTCCAGTTTATTGATCGCTGTGTCTACTTCTTTGAGTGAGGAGATGGTTGGGACAGGGCCTGTGATATTGCAGAGATTTGCGTTGAGTTTCTTGAGATTTGTGTAGGATTTTCCGGAGATGGTTTCTGCTTTTCCGCCTAGGCTAAGCAGAACTGGATTGTGGTCGGAGCTAAGATCATTAATAACCTGTAACTAGAATTGGTGTGGGGTGTTCCTGAAAATGGCTATATCCAGTACGTCAGGTTTGCCCAGTAGTCCGTAGCGTGTTGGTTCAACAGGACCTGCTATGATGATGTTTCTTGTCATAGCGAATTTGTGTAGGCTCTTCCCATTATTATTGGTGTTTCTACTGTTCCACGCAGGATGTTTTACGTTTAGGTCTCCCGCCACTATTGTTGCTTCGTTTGTGTCAAGGAGCTGGGAGAGGTTTGAAGCTAGGAGTGGTTTGCCTGGAGGGTTGTAGACTGAATATAGTTTTAGACTACCTGTGTTGTTGGTATGAATTTCAGTTCCAGTTTCTTCCAGGTTTGTAGTTGTTGTTTTCTTGATCTCATTGTATCGTATGCTTTTTTTAACAAATATAGCTGTTCCGCCCCAATGGCATTGAGTCTATCTGTCCTAAGTAGTGTGTAGTACCTTATTTTGGGGTTGTCGCAAGGCCGAAGATGCGTCTCGTTGACTAAAAGGGTGTCTATCTTATATCTTTCAGCAAATTCCTTTAGTTCTAGGAGGTTGTTGTTTTGTCCGTTAGCATTCGAATAAGCAATCTTTATTGAGTTTGCTATGGTAACCGTGTTATCCATTAATCATGGAGAAGATGGCTTGTGTGTTTTTGAGGAATTTATTGGTGTCGGCCTGATTGGGATTTGTTTTGCTAAAGGCCATTAACATCTCTCCTAGAGTAGCAGCTAGGATTGCTGCAGAGGTTTGGTTGCAAGATGCTGGTTTGTTACTAGTAGAGACTGCAGATGCGTATGATTTCTGGTGTAGTTCACTTCTGATTGGGCAGGGGTAGTGCCTCTCTAGCCTTCTGCAGGTTGAATGGGTGGAGTGAACATCCCTTGTAGTTGGCTGGGTGTGGGCCGCCACAGTTCACACACTTAGTGGGCGTGGTTCGTGGTTTGACGCAAGTATGCGAAGGATGGTTGTCACCGCACTTGTAATCCGCTTTACATAGCTTTTGTGCATGCCCATACTTTTGGCAGCGATGGAATTGACCAGCTGAAGCCTTTCTTCTGAGAGATTCGGTCTTGATGACTAAGCTGCAGACTATTTTAAGGTCGTAAATTTCTCTATGGTCTTTACTGATCTCGACCAAGACCAGAGGCATGGGGAGCTTGTCTGCTCGGTATATGCGCGATATCTTAATTTGCTCTAGGCCTTGTGATCTGAGGTCAGTAGCTATTTCTTCAGCTGGTATGGTTTCAGCCAGACCTCTGATGACCACTTTTAGATTTTTTTCACTCTTAAGCTGAAATGTGTGATATGGGACTTTCAGTTCATCCATAAGTCTGGTGAGCTGGCAGTAGTCCAAAGTTCTTTCTGGTTGAATCCGAATTCCTTCATCTGCACTCTTGGTTGATGTAAATTTGATGTTTGCGTTCTTCATAGTCTCTGTAATTAAAGACCATTTTTCTTTTGTTCTTAAAATTAAGAACAAAACAGACCTAAATTTAGAAATTTATTTCAGGTTGTGCAGCTGGCGACCCTTCTTGCGCTTCTTTCTGCTGACAACCTGATAGTTTGTAGCATTATCTGAGTCCACTAGGGTCTGGTCTTTAACCGGCGATATAATCTCTCTGGTGTTATCTTGAGAAGTGCTGGGGAGAGGGTCAGGGGATTGATAGTCCTCTGCTTCAACCTCTTCTATTTGGTGGATTGCTACCTTTCCTGGCCATTTCCTTTGCAGCAGGGCTCCTACATGTTTAAAGATTGCCAATAGCTGCTCGTCATATGGAGAGTCCATAATTTGGGCTAAGAGAAAATAGCAGTTGCTAGGGTTTCCCGAGTAGTTTGAGTGATCCTGTAGACTTTAAGAATCTACTAGCTAATCCCGTAGACAGCTTAGAGTAAGCGTCTACCAGCAAAAAATTAGTTTATTATAGGTGACTGTCCTAAAAACAGGGAAAAAGGACAGTGCAGAGACCTACCTCCCTAAAATACCATTCATCCACCACTGGTCCTCATTGTGCGTGGGGCATGCCGGCCATTAGACCTCTGCATATTTCATACAGAGTGGGAGATAGTAGGTCTCGAACTGCGTTAGTTCCAGTGCAGTGCTAGTTTCCCGAAAAACCTCATATAAAATTCAACTGGGCAGAGTCTAAAGGAATACGTCCGATCACAACGACAGCCACGCAATCAGAGACTAACAAGATGAAAAATCACAGACTAGCAGGATGAAATAAACAAAACAGCCAAAAATTTTTTCTAGGTTTTCTTCCTTCCTTATAAGGACTGGCTTAAAGGGGCGAAGCAAGAATGCTTTTCATATTCCCCGTTATCTGTAGAGGACAGTGTAGGGATAAGGTGTTATTGAGATTAAAGCTCTGATCATGGCAGGAGGGTAACAACAATAGCCGATAGCCGAGCCTCAGTTAGAACTTCATTGGCTACAGCATTGCCATCCATTACCCTCCAAGGGTATTGGATTGAATGAATCAATCACCGCATCTCACGGTCGATTGAACCATCCCTAGGTTTTCTTCAATAGTTTTCAGTATTTTTATATCTTTTGGATTCTGATTTTAAAATTGTGTGAAAATGAAAAAATTGTAAAAGGAAAAAATAATCGGTTAAATATTTATTCTAAAATTAAAAAAAAAAAAAATTAATATCTTCTTTTTACTTATTCTTAACATGTAAAAATCAATTACTTTAAGAGGATTTTTTTTATCCTTCATGTGAATTCAACCGCAAAAGGTATACCTATACATTAGTACGTTGTTGGGTTGAAGGTTAGATAATCTAGAAACTCTGCTCTATAGCCTGGAACTTCATCGAGATGGCAATCATCTACCACTTAAAGACATCTACCAACATCCATGGTCACGATGTCAGTCAAACCCAGAGCAGAGGAGAATGCTGGTCTTGAAATTCACGCTTGCTCTTGTTATCATTCAGGGAATGAGAGGTGTGATTGAAATCTGATTATCGGAATAATGAATTACGGATAACCCTCGTATAACGCGGATGTTAGGTTCCATAGAAATGCCGCGTTATATAAATCGCATTATGCGAGACTCAGATCACATACAAAAAGTAGGGTTATGTTCCGAAATCGTTTTTTTAAAAAAAAAAAATTATATAAACAACAATGACATATCCAACAAAAAATATTTTTATTTAATTCAGGTAATTCATATAAGTTAAGAAAACTTATAAACTATGACACAAATACATTAGTATAAAATTATAAAAATTACAAATTGTAATTAAGCTGCATTGCACGTAATGCATAAATGTTTTAGGCAAAATAAAAATAAGTGCATATAATTTGAATTTTCTTTTGAGTGCGTCTTCTTTCCATGTCATTAGAGATTTCTCCATTTTTCTCTTAGAAAATTGCGTACACGAGCAACGAGCTTTGCACTTACCGTTGACCCAGCAATAAACACTTTATCGGATTTTATGTTCATTGTGTTTGATTGTTTGAATTGTTGATTCATTTAAATTCAAAGTCCTTTACAGCAACTGGTTTTTCTCCATTTTTCAACCGATCCATGATTTTAATTTTTTTTCTTCGAGAGAAATTTTCTTCGAGACGAATTTTCTTTCAAATATTCATTTTTTCCCTTTCCAATGCAATTTGTGGCCATTACTATAAAAATAAGTTTTTTACATAAAAAAGCATTACATATTATGTATATAACTCACGAAAATAAAGTGCTCAGCTTGAGATAACACACTTATGATTTTTTAATGCGCTTTCCTGGCAGAAAACGAAGACAATTTTCAACAATAAACACTTAATACGGTATACAATTGACTTACATGCGTGCTAAAGGGTTTTTCCCCTAATATAAATTCATTACTTATAACTACCTGCGCGATACGGGCAGACACAAATTTAACGAAGATAAAATTTGACTTTTAAGTCGCGCGTTGAAAAATATATGAAAAGATAAAGGGTTACGTTACTACAATTTCTAGACTATGTTTTTGTCAAAACCGCGTTGTATAAGTGCCGCGTTGAACAAGGGTTACTACAATTTGTAGACCGCGTTATATTGAAACCGCGTTATACGAGGATTACCTGTACTGACCATTTAAAACGATATATTTAGAAATTTATGTACATTTAATCATCCAAATACAACATTTATTTTACAAATGATATTCTATCTTTTTCAATTTAGCTACTTGAATACAAATTCTACCCTACGGCTCTTCTTTATGAACTGGTCCATAACATCAGAGTGAGACGGCGTGAAATGGCTATGCGCGCGCATGAAATCACTCTGCTGCGAGACCTGGAAG
Source organism: Typopeltis vanoorti (assembly GCF_054136105.1). NCBI lineage: Eukaryota > Metazoa > Arthropoda > Arachnida > Uropygi > Thelyphonidae > Typopeltis > Typopeltis vanoorti. Next base: position 23,346,600 of record NC_143561.1, on the reverse strand, counting down.
CTCCTACAACCGAGCAAGCTAGGGTAGTAGCTTGGACTAGACGAGCAAGCATCGGCCTTTGATACACAACGCAAAGCTCAATTATTGCCGCGCAAGCTTAAGACGTCTTCTGTCTTCAAAAATAAAAGCCTAAATGGAATGCTTATAAATGCATGCATTTATTAACAAATAAATATTACTTCTTGCTCAATTAATGAGCTTGTGCAGCAAGCATAGCAAGCATGGAGAATTCGCCACTGTTACTGCTTGGATAATGTTATTTTAAGATTTCGATACAACACCAAAATCCAATTTCCTGGACACTAGTGTGTACATCATTAGCGGGGTAGTCGATCTCATTCGGTGGCATTTCTAGCAGCTCCCGCGTTGCAGTTACCAAAACTCTGAATGAAGTAAATATTAGTGTACTCTTCGTTAATATATATATATATATATATATATATATATATATATATATATATATATATATATATATATATATATATATATATATATATATATATATATAATTTAGAGAAAAAAAAAACACTTATCCAGCATATTTACGGATAAGTAAATAAATAATTTACTTATCCGTAAATTATTTTTTAAATTTACGGATAATTTTCGGCGAATTTCTTTTCATAATTCATCGAAACATTCTTATTTTTGTAAGATTATTTTGACGCTTTTGTAATACCCTAAATAATATTAAGAGAGACATAACGCCCGTAAGTTAAGCCACCGAGAATTTTAAGAATTATCTTTGCCCTATTTTCGAAGATTATTCTGTACGCTACATATCACTACATGAAAATGGTCGCTTTCAAACACTATCATCCAAAAACTGTTGTCGTAGTAACCTTCCTGTGCGCCATCTCATCTCATAACGTTTCATTAGTAATTTCTAAAATTAAAGCGAAACTTTTTTCATTGTTACATAATTCAACATCTGCCAGTACATTTGCTCTACAAAAAAAATGTAGTAAATATAGAAAAGGACAACATTTTTGTTACAAAAGATTCGATTAATTAAACAAACAAAACAAACATAGATAGTTCATTTCTATCACGTGGTCTGATATTAGAACAGCTACGTCTTGAGGAAATAATTTCATATTTTCGGATAATTAAATACACGCTGAGTACAAACCCTTAGGCACGTTTGTAAAGTTCCAACTTATTACCTTGTCAAGTAAACAAATGAAGCTGCAACAGAAGGTGTAATTGCCTACAGGAGGACGATGTTGCAACTTGATAAACGGCTTCTTTGAAGTCGTTACTTGGAAATGAATGTAATGGAAGGCTTTGAAAAGATGCTGCAGTAACGCTCGTAAGTTAACTTCGGAGCAGATGCAGTGATAGATGAAAGAGAGAGAGAAAGAGAGAGAGAGAGAGACGAATTGTCTACAGTTGAAAGACAATTTCTTTTAAGAATAAGACTAATCAGGAAATTTTGAGTTTATTTTCAGTAATATTTAAGAAATCTTCAGGGTTTAACAATATGAACGTATTACGAATCAGATCTGACGGAATACAGTGGTTAATCCTGTGTCTGTATATTGCGTGTGTTCCTCTGCCGATTTGCCTGTTTTGAGTAATGAAAACGCCGAATTTCCGGGAGGGAAATACCCTGCCAATTCAATACGAGACCGGCTAATTCCCCTTCACATGACAAGTTCTGATAAAGGTTCTTCGCGTCCTAGACGGGAATCGAACCCATGTCTCTTCAACCAAAGGGCATTGTTGAAACCGATTGAGCTATGGAGTCTTAAATTCTACTACTATTAATTCTATTATTACTATTACCAGCATATGATAGCTGATTAAAAATATCATGGACAAGAATATGATGGGCAATAAAGTCACAATAGATAAATACTACTTGGTTTATCTTCTTCAAAATCAGGCGTCTATATTTTACGCAAAGTTCATCCATATGGTAGATATGAACTAATCGTGATGTATTCAGTTGTACATCCGAAAATTATTGAAATAATTTCTCCTTCAGAGTGCTATTTAGCTTTGAAAAGAAGAAATCGTACGATAGCAACCAAATATGGCGAATACGCAAGCAAGAGATGTTATAATTGGCTAAGATAGAGCCGTTTGGTATGATCATTGTTTGATATAGAAACCAGATGTTGACAAACTCTTTTCGAGGTCGTATCCAATAAATTGCATCTCAAATTCAGAATACTTCTGTAGATGACATGATTCTTGATCTGTTCTTGGAAGCAAATTCTTGACACATTAAATCCACCGAGTGAAAGAAAGTGATAGCATTCTTATCGTGGAAGTGTCTTGGATCAACTTAGCACTGGTTCTCTAAATACTCGTAATATTCATTAGTTTCTGCAGCTGTTTTTAGGACCACTTTACTTACTCATTCACCTCATCGTCTTGGTTAGGTCGATTTGGATTCTTTATGAATCCAATTAAAGATATTGTCATATAGTTCTAAATATGTATTTAATATACAACTCATATTTAGATATTTTGTTTTTGGAATTACTGCCAAAGCCATTGAGACTCAGACACCAAAGTATTATATTCGCTAAGTGCGTATGTTCTTATGGTCGGTTTGTCTATTTTATGTGATGTGATTTTTTCTCTTTAACCCAAGTTAAAGAGAGAAAAAAATCTGCTATAAGATCGGCTAATTCATCTTGAGTTGAAAAATCAGGAGAAAAGTTCCCGATCTCTTAGACGAACCAAGGTTTTCCCTACCAGAATCCTCTGTATCTTTAATTTCTCTATATTCCATTTAAATCATTATTTTTATTATTATCTTAGTTTTGTTGTCTATTACTTTAATCTTATAAATAAGAGATTGTACTTTAAAAAACTTTAAATAATACTTTAAATAATACTTAAAAAACTTTAAATAATAGATCGTACTTTAACTTAAAAGTATGGCGGCTGTAGTGTGTGCGACACACTACGGCCGCCATCTTGAAATCCTAATCCTAATTACTATTATTGTCTGAAGTAGTGTCAAGTCTACAGAAACATCAATACATTTTCTGAGTTGCACTGTTAAAGTTTCTAGAAAAGAAAAAATGAAAAAAAAAAACAAAAAAAAACATTAGTTCCTTACACTAAAGATCTACTAACTGGAGAGCCGCTGCAAAAATGTTCCTGTAGTCGGCGAATGCAATCTATTCGAACCCATAAGTGTCTTTCTTCTACAGATCTAACCTTTTGTAAATTTCCCTAATGTTAAAGACACGCTTCGACCATTATTTTTCTATTTTTTTTTTAAATTAAAGTAGATCATCAGTCTTAAGCTTTTTGACAAGAAAGTGAAGTTAATAGATAAATAACGTGTTTGATTTCTACTGCACTCTCATACCCAAAGGGTATCCGTATCGTGGTTACTAATTTATAGGGTAAGTAGGTTACGATAACTAAACATTAGAGTCAGCAGAATTGTTTTCTTAATCCTACTTTCTTTTAAAAGACTTTTAATATCTTCGAATGATAGGGTCCATTCGAGGTTAATAACCACAGAGAAATAGTATTATTCTTTCTCTCTCTCTGAGACGTTGTCCAGTAATTATTATTATTTTCCTTTACTGCATGCCTTTTTTGACTGTGGCTTTGAAAAGGCCACTTATGTAGCCATTTGAAAAAAAAAAAAAAAAAAAATATATATATATATATATATATATATATATACACATGTGTGTGTTATTCCCATATATTTTTAATTGGTCCTATTTTTAATCTCTAAGATTAGATTTCGCTTTATATATCTTCAGATTTTTTATGCTGTCAAACATTGCCCTATTCCATATCTTCGTGATATGATTAGGATTATTTCGATTATAGGGAACATAAGTAACTTTATCAGGTTAAAGATGCGAGCAACAGTGGCGTGTATTTTTAAATTGATAATGATTTTGACCGACGTTTTTATGAAACTTCGCTCCTATTCTCGAAAACATATACTAGATCGAAAATGAAAATTATATTTTTACAAATCTCCCTTTGCATATCGGTATCATAAAAGGTATATTAACAAAAAAGAGCTTGTCAAAACTATTTAGAAAATTTAGAATTCATATAATGTTTTAAATTTATTATCTTATTATTATGATATCTGTAGCAGCTATAAAACCCTGCATTACAAGTTGTGGTTTAAAAATTTCTGGACTCACCTACAGATGACGTTATTGCAGTTACTACCAAGTTATTCCGCTAGGTGTACTTGCTGTTTATTTCAAATGTGTAGCTTGCATTATTCAGATATAATACTTTATAAAAGGTCACTGTGTTGTGTCGTTTGTTATTTCATCTACATCAAAAATGGCAGACTTGGAAAGAAACTACGCATGCGCATTAAATTCTATTTCAGACTGGAATAGAATTATCTTAAACTACTTTCAGATGTTGTAGTTTACTATTTTTTTTTCAAGTTTGAAAAGGTGTGATTATACAATATTTACACATATGCAATCTAAATATTATATTTCCTAATTTTCACAAATGATTTACATTTTTTTAAAAATTTTTTATTACATTGCATACATTTGTTACACTTATTACATACATTAGATTACATATAATACATTACTTACATTTGTTTACATATGATGCTTACATTACGTACATTGGTTTACATGTGATACGTACATTACATGCATTTAGTTACATATGATACATCTCGGATGAGAAGTAATTTCTCTGCTTTCATCCTCGAAGCGTATATGTAAGCTTATCTGAGGATGACACCAGTTTATTTATTGTTTTTTTTGCTGTGTTGGGGAGCTACGAAATCTATGATTGAGAAATTCGCGCGCGCACACGCACGCACGCACACACACACACACACACACACACACACACACACACACACACACACACACACACACACACACACACACACACACACACACACACACACACACACACACTAACTTGGAATGTATTGATGCGTCGTTGAACTGGAAGCCTGAACGAATATATTGTGTTTCATTAAGTTTGTATGGTATTTTGGGTACGTGTTTCTTGTTCATAGTATGTCCTTAGAGCTCTTTTCAGGCTATTATAGCTTGTAAGGTTTCTGTATTCAAAAGGTAATTTGTTTATCATGTCTGGGATTTAGAAGTCTCGTATGGCTTTTCTGTAGTGATTATTGTATTTATATGTGATATAATTAGTTGTCTGAGGTCTTATTATGCGATGTGTTTCTGACTGTCCTGTAGTTGGCATCGAAATAATGTTTTAGCAAAACTGCATAGTGACATAAATGTTTTGCAGTCAGTATTTTGTTTTCTGACTTCTGACATTGCAGTGTATATAAAGTCGATATTGTCTCTTTGTTCCCAAAAGATCAGTTTTATGATTTTGTACTGTAACGAGATTAATCTATTTAGTTTGTAAGGTGCACCGAAAGCATACGTTGTTATAGCGTATCTTAGTATATTTTGAAATAGTGCTTTGTATATTAGTGTTTTTAGATGTGTGGAAGCTATGTCTTTTAACCTGTAGAGTTTGCCAGTTATTGTTCGGAGTTTGTTGTGTAGATGGTTTATGTGGCTATTCCAATTCATATCTGCATCGAAGTAAATTCCAAGGTATCGTAGTGTATCAATCTGAGTGACTGTAGTGGTTTTCTGTGTGTTTTTTATGTTGCAGAGTGGATGTTGGATGGTTATATATTTGTTATCACTGATCGAGTCAGTGGATTTCTGAATATCATTATGTCTTATCTGAGTTTAGGTGTATGGAGTTTTTCGTGAACCAGTTTGTGATCAGATTTATGTCGTTGCATACTGTATTTGCTCGGGCTATGTTTGTGTTATTATGGATGGATATTATCGCTGTATCGTCTGCGTATTGGAATATCTTGTCTTTGAGTGATAGCTGATTAATATCGTGCGTGTAAATGTTGAATAGAGTTGGGGAGAGTACAGCTCCCTGTGGCACTCCACAGGTTACTGGTAGCTCTCTACTTCGGTTTGACCGATACGTGTGGTATTCTTTCTATTTTGAAGGTAGTTTGTAAACCACCTGTGAAGAGGCCCGTCTATTCCAACATGCCTCATCTTTTCTAACAAGGTTTGATGTGTGAGTGTATCAAATGCTTTAGTTAGATCAATAAAGACTACCATGGCAATTTTGTTTTTGTCTAAGGCGGTATTAATTACGTCTGTAAAGTCTTCCAAGAGAGATGTTGTTCCCTTATTTTTCTGAAAACCATATTGTGTTTTGAGGATAATATGAAAGGTCTCTGTATATGCTATGAGTTTCTTCAGTATGATCCGCTCCATAATTTGAATGATAATTGGTAATGTTGCTATGGGGGCTGTAACTACTGATTAAATTTCTTTTTCCATGTTTGTATATGGGTGTGATTATGGCGGTCTTTAGCATACTTGGTATACTTGTAATAATAATAATAATAATAAATCATGCTCTACATGTTCACTTTTCTTTGTACTCGCGACCAAATATGAAACTTTTTCATGCCACTGGGGGGTGCACTCTAGCTCGCCTCCTTGTGGTGCACCCTGGGTCACGCTAAAGAGCTAGAACAACCTGGCAGCAGACTAGTGTGCAATCTCCTGACTATATTTACACATGGAAATTCAAAATCTTCACAACGGTTCTTCTTGGAACCAGCTGATAAGGAATATTGGACATAATATCCATATCTACCAGTCTCATTCAAGAATCACATAACGAAACTGAAGATCAAGTTAAATCTATAACAACAATCCCTCGCTAGGACATTCTCGGGATTACTTACAGTCGTAGCTATGGCAACATAACACAGGTCCGAAATGGTATTGAGAATGCTGAGCTGATATTTTCTTCTACTGATGACAAAATCCATAAGATCACTGTTAAAATAGCAAACATTACGATTGTGAATGTATATATAAACCACTTACAACTGTTTGGCCAAATGATGTTCTACTGACATACTCCCACCCAACAGTGTACTCTGGGGACTTCAACAGTCATCAGACTTCTTGGAAATACGATCGGAATGATCAAAACGGAGAAATATTAGCTAAATAGGCAGATCGACACCGTCTTCACTTGGTTTTTGATGCCAAGGGAAAGGCACCTTTAAATTAAGAGCCTGGAATAAGGAATATAACCCAGATTTGACATTCGTCCCCACTGATAGTGAAAATCAACTCTACAGACTTTCAGACGTATTCTTGAGGTTTTTTCAAATAGCCAGCACCGTCCCATCTTCATGGAATTAAGAGTCCAAATTCCAGTGATAACATCATTTCCTAGACCAAGATGGAATTTCCAAAAAGTCGACTGGGAAAACTTCACTACGGATGTAGACGCACACCTTAGAAGAATTCCCCCAACTTACAAAAACAATACACGGTTCACTGGAGTGGTTATAGCGGTTGGCAAAAATACACATTCCTCGAGGCTACCGAAAAGAATACGTGTCTGGATGGACCAATGAAAGCGAATCCCTGTATCGGGAATTCCTTGCAAGTAAGGATCCCGAGATAGGAGAACTGCTCCGTAGTCTGAACGCTGCTAGTAGGGAAAACTGGATTCAAATAACTGAAAACATAGATTTCAAACACTCTAGTAGAAAAGCCTGGTCGCTACTTAAAAAGCCCCTCTGTGCCGAAGAAATCTCCTTTTGTCGATCCAAATCAGATAGCTGCTCGTATTGTTTCGCTTTGTATGCTCTTCTTTGTCCGATAGACAAAGAAGAGCATACTAAAGAGGTAAAACACCAACTAAAGCTATGAAGTCTGTAACTCAAAAGAATCAACAATTCTCTTTGCATTTTTCCCGCGAGGAATTATCCTCGAAGTTTCAAAATATCAAAATGGAGAAAGCTCCTGGATTTTACAATATTCATAATGAATTTCTAACCTTATGCAAGATTGTGGCTGACTAAGTTCTTTAACGATATACTTGAAAGTGGTTGCGTTCCTAAAGAATTTAAAAGGACATAAATCATTGCTGTGTTGAAACCAGGTAATCCAGCAGACAGAACTAAAAGCAATCGCCACATAGCCCTTTTAAGTGCGACCTACAAATTGTTGGAGAGACTAATATTGAATAGGATCAGTGAGAAAATTATGGAACTTGTTCCAATAGAACAAGAGGGATTCAGAAGAGATCGCAACTGCACAGATCAAGTTCTCAGCTTAACAACTTATATTGAATTAGGATTTCAAAGATGCCTGGAGACTACTGCAGTCTTTATTGACTTAACAGCGGGTTACGATACTGTTTGGAGGGAGGGACTCACATATAAATTTCTTAAGGTCATCCCATGTAAAATATTGGGTCATCAACTAAACAAATTACTATGTGATCGATATTTCAGGGTAGTCACTGGAGGAAGCATCAGTAAGCAGAGAGTACTTAAGAATGGATTACCTCAGGGCTCGGTGCTCGTACCACTGCTTTTTTAGCCTTTACGTCGCAGATATTCCGGAAACAGCCAGCAGGAAGTTTGCGTATGCAGATCATCTAGCTTTGGCGATCAGCGACAAGTCTATAAAAAGAACTGAAGAAATATTGACAAATGATCTGTCAGGTTTATGGCAGTTCTATAAAAAATGGAGATTAACACCAAATTCTGGTAAAACCGAATGTTCTTGCCTTTCACCTCAATAACAGACTTGTAAATCAAAAACAGAGATATATGTTAATGGAACATTAATTTCGTTTAATCCGACACCTAAATATCTGGGAATAACTCTGAATAGAACTCTGTCATATAAACAGGATGTGATTAATATCGCTTCTAAAGTTCGCACCAGAAATAACATAGTTCAGAAGATTTGTGGTACGATATGGGGCTCAAGTGCCCCCCAACTCTGCGGTGCACCGCCATGGGTCTAGTTTACAGTGCAGCAGAGTATGGTGCTCCTGTCTGGCTCAATAGTTACCATGTCAATAAACTAGATGCTCAACTTAACTCCACTCTGCGTTTAATAACGGGTTGCATTAGGAGTACACCCTTACAATGGCTCTCCACTTTGAGCCATATTGCTCCTCCGGAACTACGACGACAGGAAGCCTTGCTTCGTGAATATAAAAGAATTTTAAATAACCAAAATCTCCCAATACATGAATTTATTCTAGATGCTTTATCCAATAGACTAAAATCCAGAAGACCTCCCATAAAAACCGCCCGTAATCTTCTTAGCCAGAATGACAGTATGGTGAGTAGGTAGGATGTACTGTGGTCCCAAGCAGTATCACCTGAAGTTCGTAATCACATAAACATCTTCCAAAAACCATCTGGACTTGACCTGCCCAGGAATATATGGACGACGGCTAACAAGATTCGTACAGGCTATGGTGTATGTGGAGACTTACTTTTAAAGTGGGGTAAGATACCTAATCCTCATTGTCCCTGTGGAGCCGAGACCCAAACCATTCGCCATATAGTAGAGGAATGTGAGCTGACGGCATATCCAGGTGACTTTAAGGATATCTTTGACCTATCCCCAGAGGCGATCAATTGGATTAAAAACCTAAATGTTAAAATATGATTAATCTTCTGTCTGCTGCTTGTCATAAATTTCGTGTTTGTATCTGCCTGAATGTAGATGTTTTACTTTTTATTTATATTATCATATACGTGTATCTTATCTATATTCATGTGTATTTTACCTTATTGTCTTTTAACCATGTGTACATGCCATACGATAAATAAATAAATAAATTCATGCCACTTCAGGCCTCCGATAAGCAGGGAGGTGGTCTCACACACACCGGGCAATGAAATTTCATCTCTCACCTAAACACAGTCTGTCCACCACGGTGCGATTCGAACGCCGCCTGTTGGTTACAGAACGAATATGCTAATCATTCTGCAAACCAGGTTAACAAAATCATAACCAGCTGTTTGTTAACGAATAATTAACAAATATTGTTTGCAGCAGTCTCTGAAATAGCTTTAAGGAGGTTAAACCAAAGTTAATGTACGCTTCTTCCTCTTCAAAAATCGTAGACAACTTATCAGTTCAAGCACGTGTACATAAAAACACGGAGAGTTATAATGGCTACATCCAACAGATGACCTCGCAATGAAGAAATAAGAGAGAAGTTAGAATACTTTTTTATACTTCATTGGCTTCCATTCTAAGAATTTTTGGGATCCGACAATAAAATGTTGCGTCAAGATGTAACATTGGATCATCGCACCAGCCTATACTGCTATATAAAGCAAATGATAACACTCCTGGAGTTAACTGCATGTCTGTATGCTGTCAGTGGCACGTGTAAAAGAACTTATCGGACTTCACTCAAGTCACTGATATGACATTTTCTGAATGACATCATAAAATGTCATCATATCAGTGCCTATCCGTTCGTTATATTGATAAAAGATTATCCAGAAACAATTAAAACAATATTATGTGTGAAGGTGACATTCTAAAAAAGAAAAAAAAAAAGCACAAAATCCATATGTTCCATTGATGACTTTTGGGATGATTGGAAAGAGGTAAAACCATGCGTCCAACATCAGCAATGGACGAGTGATCATGTTGATAAATAATAATCCAAAATGTCTAAATGACATTTTGGATTATTATTGGTCTATATATATATATATATATATAGTATAGGGAGACGGATCCCCCCCTAGTGTGTATATATATATATATATATATGTGTGTGTGTGTGTGTGTGTGTGTGCGCGCGCGCGCGCATGCGTGCGTGCGTACGTGTATGTGTGTTGTATTTTTATTTACTTTTTACACATTTATAATCTAATGAGTTTTACTAGCCGGAGATTTAAAGTTTTTAAGTTAGTTTAGAACATGCACAACATGGATAATGTAAGTTTTTGCACAAACTGCAAGGGAGCCTCCAGTAGCGAAAAAATATATACGATTTTATTTTATTTATTTATTTTTTTTTTAAGTTTGAAAATATGCGGAATGGCCTTCATCTTCAACAACACTATTACGGCTAGAAGATAGGCTAATTAGCAATTTATGTATAATGATTATCTAATTTAGCACTGTTGAGGATGTTGTTATATATGTAAAAAATGGGGGGGAGGGAAGAAATATTTTAATTTTTAAAAAAATATGAGAGAAGGAAGGAAAAAGATAGATTATAATACTATTTTACATTAGTACCGTTCATGGGATAAAAGATAACTATCCAGAAGCTAGCCAGGATATCACTTGCATACACACAAAAATATATATTTGGGAAAATACTAACCACCTTATCCAAAAATTATGTTTACAAAAGACAATCTGAGTAGATCACCTTCAAGTAGTACCATGGATTATATTATTACTTACTTTAACTGAAGGTAAGTTAACTAATAGATACTGAAGTGGCAGGGTTGCATACGTACTTCCAGGCCATTAGACTGACTATTGTAGCTGTAATTTTATGAAAAGTGCTGGTACTATGTCTCATACTATCGCTTTCTTGGTCTTCCACTTCTTTTTCTATTTATTTTATATCCGCTTAGTATTTTTGGCAGTCTACTACTGTCCACACGATTCAAATGTTCTATTTATTTTTGTCTATATTTACTTACGTAATGGTTAATTGGTTTTTATATTCAAGGACTGTAAAATTTCTTTATTTGTTTTATGGTCCCACTTGGTATATGCAGCTGTTTGTCTGAGAAATTTAATTTCAGCTGTTTGAATCCGTTTTTCATTCTTTCTTATGGTCCATGTTTCACTTTCGATAGTAATAATATTATTGTTTGTGTATGGATATAATCAATTAAAAGTAGTAAAGCAATGTTATAAAGGTGAATTATCAACAATAGGATTAATGGTACGCTTTTTTTATTTTTTATTTAACAGAATTAACTAACAGTTACATTTGTTTTAGTATCGAATGCACAGAGATTGTGCTATTGGTCAATATCGATATTAGAAATATCCCACTTCATGGAATGTTTTGAAATCCTATTAGACAATGAGATCGTTCATCGACTCCTATTAATGACTCGTGCGATAATTTCTTGGGCAAATTTGAAAGAATTGCCTCTTCTTGAAGAAAGCACAAGAAATCGTTAATTCAGTATCATTCCCAGTTTTTGTTTGAAATGTGCAAACTAAAACGAACTTTCTTATCCATATAAGGACTGGCTTAAAGGGGCGAAGCAAGAATGCTTTTCATATTCCCCGTTATCTGTAGAGGACAGTGTAGGGATAAGGTGTTATTGAGCAATTAAAGCTCTGATCATGGCAGGAGGGTAACAGCAATAGCCAAGCCTCAGTTAGAACTTCATTGGCTACTGCATTGCCATCCATTACCCTCTAAGGGTATTGGATTGAATGTATCAATCACCGACTATGTAAGTAAAGGTGAAATCTCAAAAAATCGGACGATCCACTCCATAGTGGGCGAAAGACCGTCCATATCTCAGCGTTGGTTCCACTCAATGACGGGCTCCCCAATCACCGAGCAGAACCGCTCAAATTCCGAAGAAAATAATTCACCGACAAAGCCCCTCAGCGGGCCGTGCCGGAGAACACTTTCCCCGGAGACTCAAAGTGCTCCCTTAAGGCAAAAACCTTAAGAGAGCGAACTCAAAAACTCATTGCCCAAGGAGGTAACAGCAACAGCCGAACCTCAGTTAAACTTCATTGGTACAGCATTGCATTGTTGCCATCCATTACCTCCAAGGGCATTAATGAATCAATCACCGACTATGTAAGTAAAGGTGAAATCTCAAAAATACGGACGATCTCTATCTCTAGGCCACTCCATAGTGGGCGAAAGACCGTCCTAATCTCAGCGTTGGTTCCACTCAGTGACGGGTTCCCCGACCACTGAGCAGAACCGCTCATATTCCGAGTAAAATAATAATTCATAATTCACCGGCAAGTACCCCTCAGCGGGCCGTGACGGAGAACACTTTCCCCGGAGACTCAAAGTGCTCCCTTAAGGCAAAAACCTTAAGAGAGCGAACTCAAAAACTCATCGCCCAAGGGGGTAACAGCAACAGCCGAACCTCAGTTAAACTTCATTGGTACAGCATTACATTGTTGACATCCGTTACCCCCAAGGGCATTAATGAACCAATCGACTATGTAAGTAAAGGTTCAATCTCAAAAATATGGACGATCTCTAGGCCACTCATTCGTGGGCGAAAGACCGTCCAAATCTCAGCGTTGGTTCTACTCGGTGAAACTCGATTACCGAGCAGAACCACTCACATTCCGAGGAAAATAATTCACCGACAAAGCCCCTCAGCGGGCCGTGCCGGAGAACACTCTCCCCGGAGACTCAAAATGCTCCCTTACGGTAAAAACCTTAAGAGAGCTGACTCAAAAACTCCTCGCCCAAAGGGGTAGCAGCAACAGCCGAACCTCAGTTAAACTTCATTTGTACAGCTTTGCGTTGCTATCCATCACCCCCAAGGGCATTAATGAACCAATCGACCGCATCTCACGGTCGATTGATTCAGCCCGTATCCTTCCAAAACGAACTTCAATCATGTCAACTGTTATACAATGCATAGACATCGAAAAAAATTTTAGATGTTTGAACTTTATATCAAAAATAATATTATTAATTATCAAATAAAAAGCAGAATTCTAAGAAATTCATAGTATTTTTTTCTTACAGATTATTTTTATAAATATATTTTATTTATACACTAAAATTGAAACTTTTCTAAAGCAAGCAAAGACATTAATGATTCTTTATTAAAATGAATACAGAAGTTTGACTTTTTTTTTTAATTTGCTTCTTAGTTTCAGATATTATAAGGCACGCAGTAATAAATATGATTGTTCTAGATATATCATAAATATTGACAAAGAATTAGTACGGCCTACCCATTAAACCAATGTTTTAAACTTAGAGACGTGTGCCCTACCGACTACCTATTAAGTGGTCATCTTATCAATCAAAAGTGAGATTCGATTAAATATGTCTACAACGGCCGCCAGAAGTCGCCACATGAGTTAGCATAACCGATTCTTCCTCTAGATGCAGGTGAAATATTTGCTAGGTTACTTCGCCATTTATGTGCAATTTATTTATTTCACTTAGGTTAAAAAAGGCATGGATTTGAATTCCGAATAAAACCCAGGACGTCATGAACCTTTATAAGGGTTTTTCACCTGAAGGTGAGTTCGTCGGTCCCATGCGATGGATGGCAGAATTGTTCCTCCCGAAAAAATTTTTTTTTCATCTGCAAGACAGATCAACCATCCAGAACACACACACACACACACACACACACACACACACACACACACACACACACACACACACACACACACACACACACACACACACACACACACACACACACACACGCGCGTAATTTTGGGCCGCAATTCCAAAACAAACAACCAATCTGATTCATAAACAAGCAAATTGCAAACATTTGAGTGGTCTTCCAATTCTTTCTTTTTTTTTTTTTTTTTTTGTCATTCCCATGAAATTGTGTGTTATGAATTCGTTCTGAAGGGTGACACAGGAAATAAACATTAATATTTCGGATGATCTTGAGTATCTGCGGAAACAAGTGAGATAAAAACTATTTGAAAAGTGGTACACTGAAGTTTGATTCCCACATACTCTGCCTCGTCTTTGCAGAAATTTCTCCAAAGACTCAAATAGTAAAGAGATTTAATGACATCATCACCATCACTGAAAAAAAAAAAAAATAATAATAATAATAATAAATTGTAGAATATACTTGCCATATTTCTAACGGCACTTCTGCAGATATTTGTAAAAATATTGCGAATGCTGGGCTTTCTCTATCAAGGCAAGGGTACTTAGAAGGTGACAGTGTGGAATAATAGATGAATGCTTTTATCTTAAAAGAAAGAGAAAAATAACATCTTATAGTTAAACCCACAGCCTTGCTATTGTCAAAACCATTTAAGAAGCTATTCATTTGTGACTGATGTCAAACCTACCATAAATTTCTCTTGAATGTCCCTAAATGCTATCGGATCTTTTGTCTGTTTTTTTAACATTTCGTTCAGGTTTGAAAACCGCCAGATGTCACTGCTATCTCGGAAAAAGGTATCAACCAAGTTAATTATGATTTTAAATGTGGCTCAAATAACCTTTTAAATACAGTCTGTAATTCTATTTATCATCATTACAGAACATTAAGAACAAAAAGTTCTTGAGCAAATCTTCATAGGCTTACTCAGTAGCGCACTCAGGATTTAATCTTGGGGGCGAGTTGAGTAGACGATTTGAGAATACACACTACGCATCGCATTGGACCTATGACTGAGCATCTGCAATGATCGCTAATTCATAAGTAGTACGGAAATAGAAGACCCGACACAACATAAATAAAAAAAATTAATTTTAATTTGGAAAAAATTTTTGGAAAATTTTCTAGTGTTTTTTTTTTGTTTTTCTTTGGGGGGGGGAAGGGTCCCTTGGCCTCCCTTCTTGGTGCACCACTGGACTTATTTAACGTTTTGATTCCCTTCCAATCTTCTACAGCTTCGCCCAGAAATTTTCTTATTAACTGTTTTTCCCAAGCAATGACCACCAGTCTTTATAACGGCATTATGAAAAGTGCTCGAGCTCGCGTAAGTACACACACACACACACACACACACACACACACACACCGCCCTTTTACGCTATAATGACACCTCATTTGCTGTAGAGCGGCACAGTTCAGTTTACGGAGGTGTGAAATATTTTATGCGCCTTTAAAACCGAAATTAGGTAAATGACTTAGACCAAATTGACGGCCATTTTTCTTCGAAAAAACAGACAAACCATACAATGAACACAGGCAATTGACAAGTCTAAGTATATTTGCTTCAATATCCTTGTTGCGTTGAAATCGGTTAAATAACTCCTCACTTTTTTTTTTCATTATATTATAATGAGTTGAATTGTCTTCCAGGAGAAGACAACATAAACTTGGAACTTATCAAATATGCAGTACTTGAATTCTCACTCAGGTTACTTAACTTTTATACTATGATTTGGAAAGAAGGAAAATGCCCACAAGATTGGACCAAAGCAATAGTTATCCCATCTACAAAAAAGTATATGCAAAAATATTAGCATATAAACTTAAACGTATAGTAGACCCAAAATTAATAGAAGAACAGAATTGATTCAGAAAAGGCAGGTCTTGCATCGACTCTGCGTTTACGTTAAAATTATTAATTGAAAAACTCAGAGAAATGAACATAGAAACACACATAGCTTTGATAGATTACACCAAAGCATTTGATAAAATTATCAGAGAAAAACTATGGGAAATCCTAGAAGAATATGAAATACCAAACCAACTCTTTAGAGCCTTATATAATATATATCAAGATAATAAAATATCTGTGGAGTATAATAATTCAGTATCAAGCTGGAAACCAATAAATCGAGGAGTACGTCAGGGTTGCCCTCTCTCACCGGTTTTAATTAATATATACATAGATAAAATTATAAAAGAATGGAAGATAACTAATGAAGGAGGATTCAAGATAAACCGTAACACCAGATTAGCTACTCTTCTTTTTGCTGATGACCAAATAATCCTTGGAAATAATGAAGATGAACTACAAAAATCATTATGCAGTCTAAATAATCTGATAAAAACATATGGTATGGAAATATCAACCGACAAAACAAAAGTCATGGCCTTCAAAGGTGCTAATCCGATAAGAAGCAAAATAGTAATAAACAACAAAATAATAGAGCAATTAAATACATTCAAATATTTAGGTTGCACAATGTCCTATGAAAATGAAGCTGATATGGAACCAAAGATATCGAACTTTTTAAAAGTAACAGGCATTATAAATAAAAATTTTAAACCCAATTATGTACAAAAACACACACGAATAAGAATCTACACTGCAGTAGCTAAATCAACCTTACTTTATGGCAGTGAGATATGGACAATAAAAAAAGTAGATGAAAGAAGAATTGAATCATCCGAAATGAAATTTCTGCGCAGAACTGAAGGAGTCACCATAATGGACAAAATGAAAAGCAGCGAAATCAGAAAAAAAACTTGGAATTACAACCTCCTTAAATGAGACAGTGATTTGCTATAGAGAAAAATGGAAAGAACATATACTGAGAATGAATAGAAGCAGAATACCTAAACAAATTCTAAATTACCACCCAAAAGGATGGAATTGAGTCCGGAACAGGCCACTTGGCCTATAAGCATGGAAAGGAAGAAGAAGAAGAAGAAGATAATGAGTTGCAGAGTTTGTTTCTGGTATTTCAATGTCTCAATAATTTTAACCCACTTCGTTAAACGTCCATGTTAGCCAAGAAGATTAGGAAAGGCGTGAGTTTTTGTCTGTAAATTGGTGATGTTTTAAATAATGCTTAATTTATAATTTATTGCAAGACGCAGTGTGTATGTTTAAATGAAATAAAACCATCTGTTTTCCAAAAAAAAAAGAAAAAGATCTTGCCATTTCCTTCATTGCCTTTTGGTTGAAAAGACTTGGTTTAGAATCCAATATAAGTGATTTTCATTTGAAAAACAATTCCCTCAAAATCTCGTCCCCCCCCCCCAAAAAAAAAGACAAACTAGCCTAAGATATCACCCAGTTTACAGCTAATACAGTTAGTTGAGCTTAGTGGATAGTGTATCCACTAAGCAACAAAACATTTATTTCTTGGCTACCCACCCTAATAATGTACTATAGGTGTACAGTCTTTCGTGAATGGACTGACTTGGAAAAAAAAAAAAGTAAACAATTAACCGATCATATTAAATCGATCAGGGCAAGAACCCTTCTTTTCGGACACAGGTCCTCTCCAACTTTTCGTATCAATATGTGATGTACTGATTTACAGAAGTCTCTTCGGTTCTTTCAGTTTTTGGGAACTTCTACATAATATTAAAAGCTGGTTCAACTATTCTTTTTCCTTTGGTGGGGATAGGAAATGTATTTCAGAGCCGAGTAATTTTTCATGAAAGGAGAGAGAGAGAGTAGAAAGTAATTACTTTTGCCACGAACACGCGACACAGAGAGAGAGCGTTTAAAACTTTCAAGGTTTTGAAGATAAAATATCCCAGAAGACCTTGAAGCTCCATTTGCCAGGTACTCAACGTAAAGGAGAAAACAGAAACCCCTAGATTTTCTAGTGGGGAAATAGCATTTCCCCCTTTAAATAAGGCTACGGAAGTAGATGGCAGCAAGTAGTTGTAGAGAGAGAGCGTGCCTTTCACTTGTCTCTGGCTAGGTGCAGTCAATAGGCTTATAGCGAGCTTGGGCCTATTTGGAGCACGCAGAGGGCACTGGTGGTGGCGTAGTTCCATCATTGGCTCCCAGCTCTTTCGTTTCGACTCCGCCTGACTGGCCTACTTACAAACTCACTTGTGACGGCGTATCACGCGAGCTCCATGACTGGCGTTTTTCTTCGCATGCGTTGTAAGCGCAGCCAGCATGCAGCGGACCCGCTGCGTCGCCTAACACATGGGCGATAGATGCCGTGGACTTGAGTTGAGTGCCACCCGTTTGTTAGCCTTGGCCAGCCTTGACTGACGGGTGTCATCACGCAACTTGTATCCTCGTCATTGTTACACCCCCCGGGGTCTTGTGGTTGTGTTTATTTGGGGGGGCGAGGATGTAAACTTCCCCCCAAATCCCGTCCGTAGTTTGTAGTGCATCCAACCGCAAGAAACAACCGATCGGTGATTTTGTCTTTAGGCCAAGAGTGTTTTTATCTACACGTCCGCTTTTTAAGTTTTACGATTTTAGTCTGTGTTCAATCCCCCTCCCCCCTGCAAGAGTGGCCTCCAACCAAGGATCATATACAAACTTACCTAACTGGAATATAAGTCATTAATGAAGCCTTCTTCGTTCATCTATACCATGTGGTAAGTGACACACTTTCGTTCTATCGTTAAGCCTAACCGTAGCCTGCTGTGACTCTGTTTACATTTTAGTGTTGAGGCTATTGACGTGTAAAAGCACTCTCACGAATGGTTTACTGTGCTGTGAATATTTCAACAGACCTTATCATTCAGTTTTTATTCTTCATTGCTTTGAAATATCCGTATAAGCATGAATTTTCGTGTGTTCATATTCTTAACGTTAAACTTCATCTCTGATCTTGGCACAATTTTGCTTCGGCATGCTTTCTGTACGGAAAGGAAACGGTTGTAACGGGGAAGAACAAAAAAAAAATGAAATGAGGAAAATTTACCAGAAATTATAATCGTCAATCATGTGATGCTTTACTTTACCTTAAGGGATAATCACATAAAGTCATTCCGAGGGGAGAGGATAGGTTATTGTATTGTTAAACAGCTGTGTAAATATCAGTGTACGTGTCTACAGTTGATTCCATATCCTCCCAAATCGACCTGAAGCTGTAGAATAGCTCGCTTTCCCTCTATGGATTATAAAAGTATAGAAATTTGCTTTTTCCATAATATAGATAATAACCCGTGTATAATTCCATGAAATTAGAAGGAACTGGTTGTCGAACACGTGCTAGTCGATTTCTTACGCAAACGATTGCATAGAAACCACGTGGTGTCAAGTGAATTGTCCATAATGTCGATTTCACAATTTATTACACTTCACTCCTGAATTTCTCACTCTTGAAAACTGAAAGTGGTGACCCACTTCTCTAAGCAATGTTTGCTAAAATGTCGCTAAAAATCTTAATGGCTTCTTAAAAAAAAAAATATTAAAAAAAAAGTTGAAATTGCTTTTACTATCAGTAGGTCATTTGAGTCTGATAAACAAGTGCACTTTGAAACTAAATTACAGAAGTTTCATTTGTGAAAGTCGTGTAATTGTCTCTTCACATTTTATGAGTAATTATCAATCATTGCATCACTATTTTTCTTTTTCCCTTCCCTCCATCATTGAGTGTTCCTATTTTTAATAACACAGCCACAGAACATAATCATTTAAAGTTAATTAAAAATAAAAATATTGAAATATTACCCGTGTACATCAAAATTTGTAAATGTCATCCAATGATAAGAAGACATCCATGATTATCCAATGATATTCATTCATAGAATATTCATTAAAAGACTAAAACCGCCAATGATATTTATTTATTTCAATTTCTCTATACAAAAAACTAAATGGTGCATTAAAACATCTTCATTAAATATAGTATTAAATTAAATTTATGAAAGATATTTGATGATTTTTATTTTAATTTTTCTATAAAAAATAAATAATACACGAAGATATTTAATTAAACTCTAATGTTTTGAAGTTATAAAGGCATTTTTAGAAGAATTCACTTCAAAGTTATTATTCATTCACAAACTATACAAAACGTATGCCATAAACATATTCTAATTTTACAAAGCGCCCTCTATCTATTCATTAAATTAATCAGAACATAATTTCTGATTAATTTTATTTTAATATGATTTTATAAATCCTCTTCAGTTGAACATTTCTCATTAACATTCGTATGTCATTTTCTGTTTCTTCTTTAGTCCTTGAACTTAACAAAATGTTGTTGACTACGATAGGTAAGACGAGCATAAAAATAAGGTTTAACTCTCACACCTATACATCGACAATAATATGCTGCTATAAATGAACAAACTAGTTTAGCCCTTATTTGTTAGATGGACGGGGATTTAGATTCCAATACCCTTGGAGGTAATGGATGGCAATGCTGTAGCCAATGAAGTTCTAACTGAGGCTCGGCTATTGCTGTTACCCTCCTGCCATGATCAGAGCTTTAATTGCTCAATAACACCTTATCCATACACTGTCCTCTACAGATAACGGGGAATATGAAAAGCATTCTTGCTTCGCCCCTTTAAGCCAGTCCTTATAAGGACTATAAGGATAAGGCCCTTATTTGTTACAAATACAAAGAACTCATTTTATCCGAGGGTAATATCTGAGGGTAATGGAAGGTTCTATTACAGCTGTGGGCACAAATATTGTATGGGCATTTGTGTGCTAAAGGGAAAAAAGTGGAAGATTGAAATATTTTTAATTTGCATACATTATCTTAGATTAGATTATAATATTTTCCAGCCAATGATTAAGCTATTGTCGACTGTTAGATTTCGTAGTAACACATAATTATAACTAAACATAGAATAAATAAATAAATAATAGGAGAAAAATTGACTAAACTAGGAAATTTAATAGTATTAAGTTGGAAACTAGGAATTAGCATGTTTCTAGATCAGGCAGTTTCCTAAATGACACATATTCCTTCCTATTTTTTGAGGAAGAGAGAATAATTAAAGCGAATCGTATCGACAGCGTATCCTGGCGATTTAGCAACCAAAAGCAGTAATGTCACGTGGTTAATTTCGACACTCACCATGCTAAGGAAGTTTCACACAAGCCACGAAATAAGGTCATAACATTATTAATATTATATAATTACTAACGCAGATGGCATGCATTTAGCGTAACCTTTATGGTGGCTCCTTTCTTGACTAAATTCTTCGAAATAAGATACACAGTGGGATCGATATTGTTTTGTTATACTAAACCCTATTACACTCAGCAATTTTATATTTATTTAATTGTTTTCAAAGACTATTATTATAATAAAGTAATTATTTGTTTTAAAAGATGAATTATAATATATAGTTATGTAATTCAATAGACTTTTATTCTAAACAGATCTATAGATCTGTTTAGAATAAAATTAGTTATTTTATTATTTTAAAAGTTAAAACAATTGACATAATAGTTGTAATGGCGTTATATAAAATATTTATTTAAATAATTTTATCGTAATTTAAAAGTTGAAACAAGTTAACAGGAATTGTAATATGCAAGTTGTTTTCAAAGGTAAAATAATTGTTATAATATTAATTTCTATTTAATTAATCAATTTATTACTTTATGTTAATTTAATTATTTCAATTATATTAATATAATATACGATATTAATAATTTATTTTAATTATATTAATATAATATTTAATTTATTTTAATTTTGCTATTATTAATAATATTTTAATTTAAATAAAATAATAAAATAAACATCAAATATATTTTAATTTTAATAAAACAAATTACAAACATCAAACAAATCATTAAAACAAACAAACCATTACCCTCAAAGGGTAAGTCTTAAAAACAATGTCGCATTGATTTCCATTTTACAATTAAAGGATTTGTCGTATTTTACTATAACGATATGATATTAAATATTTAAAGGTGTCGTTAGTCTATTAAAATTTAAAAAATTAGTTTTTGAAACATTAAAATTCTAAAATATATTTTTAAAATAAAATATAAGTTACATTATTTATGTATCATACATAAGATTTATTCTCGATGTCACACTGCATAGCCTCTCAAACAAAACTTTATGTTCTAGATATAAAGACGTTAGATATAAAGATGAATTAAATGACTCGATTTATATCTGTTATTTCTTCCTGATATAAATACCTCTTCTTATAATGTCTAGTGTGGGTTACATCATTGGACTCATCGAACGTTATTGTTTTCTAGTTTGTGCGCGTGTGTGTGTGTGCGACCGCGCGTGGGTGTGCTTCATCAACCAGTGTCAGAATGTCTGCAATCCATCATTTCATAACACACACATGACTGAATTGCCAGTACACTACTATTACTTCTCGCATAGATTCCTTTCCATCAAATAGTGTACCTATGATAATTTATCGTCTGTGAGTTAGCGCTGTGTTGCGAACACAGACGAAACGTGCTAGTTTAAAACAGCCTTAGGTTTAGTTCTCATTACGTCCAATACACAGTTCGTGAAACAGGACTTGTAGCAGGCCCCTGACGGCATGTGTACTAGGGGGGCACCAATAACTGGGCCATCTAGTATGTTAGTGTTACTGGGACATAGCCTAGTTCTTCTGTATCAAGCCTGCAGGAACACAGCGTTCACCTACATCCATGTAGGCTGCTGATACCGAGAACTAGGGACACGTGCACTGATTGTACAGGAACTGTGTTGAACAGCTTAACATGTAGGAAGAAGAAATAGTTTTCGTTTTCTTAAGTAGTGGATGTCATATCGATTAGGCCTAAGTTGGAATAACATCACCATTTTGGAGGGAATGCACTGAAATACAAATATAAAGTGGCCATTTAATTTTATGTCTTTATTATTAAGTGTAAATACTTAATTACTTGCCTATCTTGTCTCTCATTTCCTCTTCATAAGAGAAGAAAATTAATTTTTAACTGATTTAGGTCAAGTCGAAAGCGATCTGTATCTATACTTGAGGAATCTGGAGCACCTCTTTATCACAGAAACGCCTCCGATTCAGCATCTGGGTTGCTTCGTTACTAAGTGCTTCAAGGGGGGAAAGAATAAGATAGAGGATAAGGAAATTTACAAGCAACGGATGAATATATGTAAAGGTCACAACGTCTTTTAATTCTGAAGATCATGGACACGACATTTATACACACATATATATAGCGAAGTATATGTGGCTAAAACAAGTTATAAAAGCGGTTTCGAAAACAAACACGAAAATGCAAATATAGTGATGGATCTATGGCTAAAACAAGTTTCCAAAGCTGATTCGAAAACGACTACAAACATGCAAATATTTAAATAATCATAGAAGGAACTAAAACGACATGTAACATAAGCAAGCAACAATTACATATCGGTATGTTCATTTCAGGTATATAGTCGTGTATATGACATGTAATTTCTATGTAAACAATTTTTGATTTAAAACAAAAATTCAATAGCATTACAAGATGAGCTTTCTCTTTGCTCTGATGTTATAGCAATCCTTCAAGAGATGTAGCTGTGCAGGTTGCTATAGCAACTGTACAGAAAGAGTAGGAAATGTACAAAAGTGCTTTTCAAACAGATTACAATGTAACTTGCATAATTGTTAGAAAACTAAAAAAATTCTTATATAATTATATTGGAACTTTTTAATTTTATATATTCTAATTAATTTAAAGTTTTTTACTTTAAATTAAGAAAGTAACTATTTTTAAATTAATACACCTAAATTTAATTGATATATTTTTTAAATATGGCTACTTAGCTTAGCGTGCTTCACCCAGCGATAATGGACCATGATCGGTGAGATGCGTGATTGATTCATTCAATCCAATACCCTTGGAGGGTATTGAATGATTGTAGCTAATGAAGTTCTAACTGAGGCTCGGCTATTGCTGTTACCCTCTTGCCATGATCAGAGCTTTAATTTAATAGCTCAATAGCACCTTATCCATACACTGTCCTCTACAGATAACGGGGAATATGAAAAGCATTCTTGCTTCGCCCCTTTAAGCCAGTCCTTATAAGGACTAAGGCTTCACCCAGCGGAGGTACAGCCACCCTTATCAAAAACTATATATAAGCCATCATTCCATAACCAATCCTGCAACTACCAACCTCGAAATCACAGGCATTAATAATGTCCTCACAAACTCAGTTGGAAACCTAAAAATTTTTGCTGCTTACAACCCTCCAACAAAAACATTGTTGACCTCAGATCTGGATCCATCCTTGGTGTAAAAGGACTGGCCATCATCACTGAAGACTTCAATGCAAAACATCTTGCTTGGAACAGTAAATCTACCAACAAAAATGGTCGCTTACTGTTTAACTACTCAAGTTCCAATTACATTACATTGAACTGTGGCTGGTCCTTCAATATCAACTCATCTCAGTCCAATTGGCTCCTCCGACGTCCTAGATATAGTTGTCCTCTATAATGTCAAATTGCAGTACAACTTGGATTCACTTGACGAATTAACCTTTGACCACAACTCTATTCTGCTCCAATTAGGCAATCAGAAGGGACTGTTCCCCCCCCCCGCTTCATACCTTGGGAAAAATTATCCAATGTACTTCCAAACTACTTTGGTCTTGTTCATCATATTAACTCCAAAGAAGAAATTGATTCTGCAGTCAATAAATTTACTCAACAAATCAATGCAGCCTTATCGTCTATCACCTCAAATACGCCTACTTCTAAGCTTAAAAGAGTTCCAGAAGATATTATCAACTTGATCAGGGAGAGAAATGAGGCAAGAAAAAGATACTTTAATACCAGGGCTCCTCAAGATAAAAAGTCACTCAACCGGTTGAATAATGCAGTGAGAGATGCACTGAAGGCTCACAGAAACAAACTATGGGAAGATAAACTAGCTTCCATTTCACCCGGTGATCAAACCGTTTGGAAACTGTTAAGAAATATCAAAAATAAAACTCTTCCTCCTTTCAAATCGGATTTAGGCATAGTTCACTCAGATGCTGAAAAAGCCGAAACTATAGTCAAAAACCTAGAAAAGCAGTGCAGCCCATCTTATGATAACCTGAACTTCAATCATATTTATAAAATCCACCGCCACGTCAGATACGTACTAAAACAGTGTGATACCTGTACCAGCCAACTCACACCTACTTCTCCAGCCGAAATCTACGACATCATACAAAATTAAAAAAATAAAACGCTCCTGGACCTGACGGCATCCGTAATGTAAGATGTACGAAAGGCCATCGTACATCTTACAACAATAATAAATGCCATGCTTAGATTCAAATACTTTCCTTATGCTTGGAAGTTGGCAGATGTGGTCCCTATTTATAAGCCTGGTTCGCCCCATCAGTCTGATTTCCAATTTGGGCAAAATCGCTGAAAAAGTCATCCTCTCCAAAATTCAAGTTTCTGTAAACAAGCCAAATACTTTTAGAGCAGTTTGGTTTTCGCAAACTACTCAACAGATCCATAGACTAGTTGAATACATTACCACCAGCTTCAACTGGCATCAATACACCGGAGCAGTCTTTCTTGACTTAGAAAAGGCCTTCGACAAATTATGGCACTTTGGACTCCTACACAAGCTGATTTTAGTCGGCATTCCATTGGATCTGATCCACCTCATTAAGTCCTTTCTTTCTGGAAGACGCATGCAAGTTAAACTAAATGGGGCGGTATCTACCGAGCAGCGGATCTTGGCTGGAGTGCCTCATACTGGCGCCGATACTTTTCTCGATTTACATGGCGGACATCCCACATAACCCGGTGTCATCTATCATTGCTCTCTATGCCGAAGACACAGCAATACTGGTTAGATCTCTTAAACCGCATCTTGTTACAAAGAAACTGATTGTACTGCTAGACAGAAAACTTCCCTTCAGTCCGCATATAAAATCCTTATGTGCAAAGGCATCAAAAGTCATAGCACAGCTTTACCCTCTTATCAGATAGCAGGGATTAAAAGCATTATGCTTCACCCAGTAACGTTCTGCTTCACCCAGCAAGTCAGTAACGTTGCTGTTGTTGAGAAATTTCGTTATGGGGAGTGTATGTCAATTTTCTGTTGTCAGGCATAAAGCGTATGTAAAATAAACATAAATAAGTGTAATGTAATATAATAAATATATGAATATAAAATATAATTATTTTTTAATTACGACATTACGACGGTTTAAGATCCAGGGAGGAGGAGGAGGAGGAGGAGGGTAAGAAAGAATGTCATCCCAGGAAATTGAGTAAGAGCTTGACGATTAGTACGTCAGAACTAGACTTTCTGCTTGAAGAGTGGTGAATGGGTTGTGACAGAATTTGTTGTATTTTTGGCATTGAAAGTTCAAGGACTGGTATTGTGTAGATAGAAATCATTATTACGATAATCATCTATCTGTGTGAATATAATATAATATAATATAATATAATATACAAAATATAATATATGAAATAAGATATGTAAATATAAAATAAATGATACTTAAATATTTATCTAAGTAAATAAATATATATATCCTTAAACTATTTCTTTCTATATAAATATAATCTAATTAATAAATTTTTAGATAATTAAAAAAAAAACGAAACTATATGTAGCAGGTTTTGGATATTTATATAGAAAACTCAACCAAAGAATCTTACATACAGAGTGAAATATTAGCTTAGTGCTCACATTGCTCTATACAGATTCTTTTGTGATATTTAATGGTATAATGTTTATTTGGTGCATATAAAATACCTTTATAAATATAAATATAAATATGTTTATTTGATGCATATAAAATACCTTTAAAAATACGAATATAAATATAAATATAATGTTTATTTGATGCACATAAAATACCTTTATAAATATAAATATATTTCGCAGCAATGAATAAACAGTCATGATCATTTTGGTAAACCATTTGTATATAATGTTTATTTGATGCATATAAAATACCTTTAAAAATACGAATATAAATATAAATATAATGTTTATTTGATGCATATAAAATACCTTTATAAATATAAATATATTTCACAGCAATGAATAAACAGTCATGATCATTTTGGTAAACTATTTGTATTTGTGCGTAGAAAATCTAAACCGAGATTCAACAGGCAGAAAAAAAGAATTTTTTGTGATTCTCTAGCATCATTTTCTTATCCTAGTTCAATAAGCGTAACTAAAGTGAAAAAAAAAAGATGTCGAAGCTGTTTCCACTAACTTTTTAAGGTCAGTGGATTTAGTCCTTATAAGGACTGGCTTAAAGGGGCGAAGCAAGAATGCTTTTCATCTTCCCCGTTATCTGTAGAGGACAGTGTATGGATAAGGTGTTATTGAGCATTTAAAGCTCTGATCATGGCAGGAGGATAACAGCAACAGCCGAGCCTCATATAGAACTTCATTGGTTACAGCATTGCCAATACCAAGGGTATTGGATTGAATGCATCAATCACCCTCTCCCCGCTCAGTGGATTTAATGTCCACTAATACAAATTTGTATTTATTATATCAATAGTTAAATTTGGTGTCTAAAATCTTTATAAAAATTTTTCCAAATTTTATCAAATTTTGGATTCTTCTAAACTTTTCAGTTGTTTATATATATATTAAAACTGTTTATATAAAAGAATGTGGAATTAGTTTAATTTCAATTATATTATGTACTTGCGAGTGCAACTAATAACGATGACGTCTCTATAAGAAAGACGTCATTGATTATCAGACCATGTGACTAGAGACCATATTTTAATATAATATTGATAATAATTTTTAAATTCTATTAAAATACGAATAAAATGCATGACATGAAATGTAAAAATTGCTGAGAAACTAAGAAATACTCAGAAACTTGAAACAAAACGAAGGCATTTGTTAATTCAGGTCTATTAGTTTTTATTAGTTTCTCTATCAAGAATATTACGATAATAGAAAATGGTGTGTAAAATTTCCATTCTTGACGTTCCAAAAATAAAAAAATAAACAACGAATATTTTATATTTATTTTCTTTTCGAGTTCAATGCTTGCTTCTAAGAATTTAATTGATTAAGAAGAGCAAAAAATTCTAAGAAAATCAAATGGATGGCATTCATATTTTATCTTTATTTCGACAAGAGAATTAAGAGGCTATTTCACTCATCACAGAACGTTATTATAAGCGAAATCTCATTCAAATATAACCTTTCCTGTTTTACCCTTACACGTATACCCCCCCCCCCAACACACACACAATCTTATCCGGCTTCAGAACCAAATCTATAGAGTAGTTAATCCTTATTCTCGTAGCATCTTATGTATGTATATTACGTATGTTCTTCGGACTGGTTTGTCTGTTTTATGGGATGGGAAAAAAAAACGAGTTTTCGGGAGAAAAAAAAATTTCAAAATTTTTTTCTTTCGAAGCGGGGGGGGGGGGGATTTAATAAATTCTTCACAAATTTGGTTACGCTGGAAAAGTCGATACCCCCCTTCCAGTTATAATTTATTTCATTTGCATTGATGTCTTTTCTGTAATGTTTTTAATCCATACACTCAAGTTAGTATATTATGCCCTAACTTGCTTCAAGACGACAGGACTTCGCACTTTAATAATACGCTCATTCTTGTGGAACTAAATACGTCTAACCTAGTGGCATAATTTAGCGCGGCAAAGCGTCTTTTTTCCTCCCCGCCAGACCCAATATGATGACATTAAAATTGCACCTGTTGGCACCAGAAATCGAGTGGATTGTTAGTGGAGCCTGGATCGATAAGTTGGGCAGTACATTCGTCTGCCATGCTGCTCATAACATACACGTGGATTTTTATTTATTATTATTATTTTTTTTTTTTTATTACGACCACAGCCGGTTTTTAGCGGTTGCCCGCATGATAGTGCTCCGATGGCGTGAGTAATATCTGAAGATCCAAGTACTATTACCTAAATTGATGTTGTGAAAGACTCCTGGTTTAGTGGTTTTGAGATCGGGCAAGTGAATTCTAAGAAAACATTCTAAGAAACTGACAATATTTTAAATATTGTCAGTTTCATTGAACTAAACAACAATGTTTGGATTTTGCACATTTCCTTGTAATTGTTTGTTAGTTACAACAATGATTAAATATTGTCGATTTCATTGAACTAAACAACAATGTTTGGATTTTGCACATTTCCTTGTAATTGTTTGTTAGTTACAACAATTATTAAATATTGTCGATTTCATTGAACTAAATAAAATTGTCTGGATTTCGCACATTTCCTTGTAATTGTTTGTTAGTTACAACAATGATTAAATATTGTCGATTTCATTGAACTAAACAACAATGTTTGGATTTTGCACATTTCCTTGTAATTGTTTGTTAGTTACAACAATGATTAAATATTGTCGATTTCATTGAACTAAACAACAATGTTTGGATTTTGCACATTTCCTTGTAATTGTTTGTTAGTTACAACAATTATTAAATATTGTCGATTTCATTGAACTAAATAAAATTGTCTGGATTTCGCACATTTCTTTGTGGTTTGTTAGTTGTAACAATGATCGACTATTACAAATTAGTCCATTTCTTTTTTTTATTTCTCTTCCAAATTGTTTTGTTTTTGTTTGTTTCTTTATCACGGGATTCACTACAGACAGGATGTCACGCGTTTGGTGCTCTATTGGGGTGAAGTGGCTATACTAACTGGGGAGACTTGACCGCATGTCCCACATACATGCCATTGTGTGTTGACCTCCCAGATGCGGTGATGACGTCAAATTGAAATAAGGCCAGAATTTTATAAACAGTAGCATACTGTGCAAATATGGGGTACAAAGGTCAGGATTAACATAAATACATTTCGTACACCCAGATAATATCCGATTTGGAGTATTAAGATGAAACTAGTGGTGTGTTTGTATTTGCACACTTTTTTATTTTGTTTTTATGTGACACGAGAATTTGTTCAACTTATAGTAGTACAGATAATAGCAAAATACTGCAGAATAAGGATTATTCTGAAATCTTTTCACAAACTCTTTTTAAGTAGGAGATGAATTTCATCGACCGGTGTGACACCACCGTTCCGCATATCGGAGGCCTGCTGGCTTGAAAAAGTTCTGTTTGATCTCTAGAGCAGGTTTCCGGGCTACGGAAAAACCAATAAAAATATATTAAAAATAAAATTAATAAAAATAGCAAAAAAAAAAAAAAAAGCTTCGCCCACTTACAGTACTGATGTACTATACGCTTATAACCTTTCGCGAGTTGGAGCCATATAAAAAAAAAGCCTAATTTAAAGGCCACTGAAAAATTTGGTCGGAAAATAGTAATTGGTAATGGGGACATAAATATCGTGGATGGATAGAAGGTTGTGAAGAAAGAATAATCTTATTAATTAAAGACAACAGCAGTAAATAGTAACTTCCCTCTCTCTCTCTCTCTCTCTCTCTCTCTCTCTCTCTTTCTTTCTTTGTGTGTTTGTGATAAAGATAGGACGCATCTTCCTTTATCACTGGTTGTTTCATCTTTTAAACCTTGACCATTGGCATCCATATAAAATTCAGAAAGAAAACAGGTTTAAAATGGATTAATTAATAAGTTCGTTTTTATTTTATTATTATTTTGCGCGCGCGCGTGTGTGTGTGTGTGTGTGTGTGTGTGTGTGTGTGTGTGTGTGTGTGTGTGTGTGTGTGTGTGTGTGTGTGTGTGTGTGTGTGTGTGTGTGTGTGTGTGTGTGTGTGTGTTTAAAGGACGCCTTGAAGATTATGTATAGTCCAGTTGGCACATTGCCATTTCATTCTTAATTATTAAGATTTTCCTATCTTGATAGCAAAGTGGATATCTCTCTCTATATAACAAAATATTCTTTGCTTGTGACTAAGGCTCATGTGACGTAGTGACGTGTGTTACCAAACCAACAATTGCTATTGTTGGCTTGGTAACTACCAGCATACGATGATATTATTATTAATTTCAAATGATCTGGTTTTCAATCTAACTTATACTACACATATACAGCCAGTATATATTTATACTGGCAGCTACTCCCGAAGACCAGCATACTTATATGAAATGAATGTTTTGAATTTAATGCAAGAAACATCTTTTATATCTATAGCTACTCTGATAACCATCAGGGGAGCTTGTAATCAAAGCATATCAACGCTAAGAAAGCCACCCGAATTAGTCCCATGTTACATGCATCCTAGTTACTTTTGAATCGGACTTGCAAGTATTTCTCTTTCGTTCGGTTATTAGAAAACTTCGAGTTATACTAGATTAGGGAACTTTACATCTCCATAAACAACTCTAGCTTATTCACAGTACGTATTTTCCCCCCTGATTCATGATATTCGTTAATTTGAGAGAAAGAGCAAACGTACAAGTGTGGAAATAAGCAGGTTTTGCAAGCGCTAATAAATTCTACTTTACCACACACCTTTATAGGACAGGTTTAATTATGGTGATCTTTTTCCTGCTCATTTTTCCATGCTGTTTATCCTAGCATGCCAGTTGATTAGTTCCTTTTCGCATCGTAATAGCATAGCTTGTAATTTTGAACCATTTTTATGACTTCAGTGTGGGCTGATGAACCAAATGTGATTTTATATTTTATATAAAGTCCAAGGTTGATTACTGTAAGCAATCATCGTAGGCGAATTAGCAAAGGATGGCATCTTGGTATTGCGTTTTTTTTTTTTTGTAATAGTTCTTTTTCTTTACTTTCAACCTTTCTCTTTAAAATGACTTCATTTTAATTCCATTTGGCATCCTTAGGAACTA
Organism: Typopeltis vanoorti; assembly: GCF_054136105.1. Lineage (NCBI taxonomy): Eukaryota > Metazoa > Arthropoda > Arachnida > Uropygi > Thelyphonidae > Typopeltis > Typopeltis vanoorti. The sequence goes on along the minus strand of NC_143561.1, from coordinate 23,314,755 downwards.
AAATATCTTCTATTTTGTTCTTCCTTCCTTAGCTCATAAGAATGTTTGTAGTATAAGTTGGACTCACACACAGAAAGTTTGGAAACCATGGCAACCATGTTACCGAGAAAGGCTCTCCTTTTATTGTTGATGACATAACACATCGAAGTATTTGTCAAGCGCCTTCATAGTTCACTAAGTATCAATGATTCCCATTGGTTGGAGAGACTCAGGTCCGAATCCTGTCTAAAACGCGAACTTTATATAGATTTAAAATTTAATTCATCTGAAAGTGAGCTAGATGGTCTCATACGACAGAGAAGGGATTTTCCTCCCAGGAACTTAAAATAGCATTATCCTATGAAAGTATTTATAAAAATGTTTTATTTAAAAGGAGAAAAAAAAGAACATATCGGTGACTAACAAATGATAAATATTATTGAGATAAGATTATAAAACTGTAATGTTTCACTGTTGCCATTACATGGATATACTGCTTGTGATGAATCCTTGGACATAAAGCTAACAGTTATCCTCTGTTTTTTTTTTTTTTTTTTGTATGTATTTAAATACATACAAATAAATGTACAAATCTACTGATTAGGTAGTCACAAAGAACTGTCGGTGGGAATAACAATCATGCAAATACACTACAATATATTTGAGCTTTGTTAACAATAACAGCAATTTTTTTTTTTTTAATAAAAATACTCGTCTAAATTGGAAAGAATGCACATAGATTGATCTCCCATCTTAACAATATCCTCTTAGCCAGTCTTCATTCATTCGTGGACAGAGGACAGTAATTTCTAGAACTCTTCAGGTCAGGTGAAAGAATCTATACACTTATAAATCATTACAATATTGTTTCTTAAATGTTAGTTACATTTTATGTGTTCCTATAAAAAAAAAAAAAATACACATGTATTTGGCGCTTCAGCCAATGGCTACTCAAGACAATAACACGTTCTGTGAGTTATTGTGAGAGAGTGAAAAATACAGGTATGTTTCTGGACTAAAACATAACCTAATTATATAACATATTATGCTTAATCATTTCATAATATGGCTTCCGCTAGAATAGGAATAGTTTGTAAAAATATAATATTTTGGTTCATGAAATGTAAAATTTAATTTAATATCAGTTAAGTATTTTAAGCATATGATGCTATCAAGTATCATAGTATCAGGTACCTTTTTTTTTCTTTCTTTTTTTTTTTTTTTTGGAAAAACCAAATGGCCTAAACGGATTATTGAAATCTGTATGTCAGCCTTCGTAGCAGTTTTAGTGCAGATTTCAATAAAATACTTTGAATGTAGGCAAATAAAGAATTCATTTCTGATTTTGTGATAAGAAGATAATAATATTGTAGTTATGACTTTCATTGTGTGTGTGTGTGTTCCCATTAAATGTGAAATAACAAACAATACTAAAAGAGACACTTATGGCTTAATTGTAGTTCCATTATTTTAATCTTCAACTAAAGATTAGATAAATACTAAACGTGTAAAAGATTCAAAAATGCCACTTCATCCATTTCTATCCATTCAAAGCTGTGCTAGTATTTGACTTGATCATCTATATGCATCTGAACTCTAAGATTAATGTGTAGAAATATGAAACCGTAAGTTTTATAAAATAGCTATCTATCATAATAATTCGGAGTTAAGTAAATTATAGTCCAATTTTTTTTAATAGATGAAAGGAAATACAATTACTGCTCAGAGCTAGGAATACCCCGTATTTATTCACTGAGTTATCAGCTTATAGCTTGACTGTTATCTCCATGATATGTGAAAAAAATACTTAAGTATATACATATTAGCTGTTAGCTATACATTAATTATAATTGACTAAGAGAAGAATTTCAAGGTCGATTTTGTGTTTGCTTGGAGAAAAGGATGATATTTCACAGTCAGAGACCGACTAACTTAACGCTACAAGGGGAGAAAAGGGGGGGGGAAGGAGAATGAAAAGAATAATATACGTGTATATCATCATCATCATCATCATCATCATCAAATTCCTGCCATGTACCCTCAAGGGATGTACAGGATATGATAGTACTACATGAAAAAATCACATCATTACTAACTTCCTATCTACAATTTTCCTCCAAATCAGTCTGTTACTTGTCAAGACTCCAACATTATCAGATCTTATATTTCTATCATCTAAGGCACTTTGTACCGTATCAATCCACCTATATCTTGGTCTTCCTCTGGGTCGTTTTGCTGCCAACCTGGCAGAGAACACTTGTTTTGCTAATCTTTCCTCGCCCATTCTGTTTAAGTGACCATACTACCTGAGATTAGCTCTGTTAACGCATTCCTGGATGCTGACAATGTCAAGTTCTTTCCTAATATCCTCGTTTTTAATATGATATTGCCATTGGTGCCATCTGTTCATGCCTCTAAACTTTCTCAGGACTCTCATATCTGTGGTCTCTAGTTTTTGGTCAAGTGTTTTACTTCTGACCCAGCTCTCAGATCCATAAGTTAAAACTGGTTTAACTGTCTTGTATACAGCTAATTTAGTGTTCCGACTAATTTCTCTCTTATTCCATATGAATTTATTCAATTGACTTCCCACCATACCTGCTTTGTTGATTCTGTTGTCTATTTCTATATTTAATTTACCGTCTTCACTAAAAATCGTGCCTAAGTAGCTGAAATGTTTTACTTGTTCACAGGTTCTCCATTCACAACACAGTTGACATTTTCAATGATTCTGCCTATTTTCATTGTCTTTGTCTTTTTATTGCTGACCTTCATACCATATCTATTACAACAGTTATTCAATTTAGTCAGAGAATCTTGGAGACTTGTAGCGGATTTATTTAGAAGTATAACATCGTCCGCATAAAGCAAAGAGCTGACATTAACATCTCCAATTTTGATATCATGTTTAATACCACTTTCCTTCATAATGTTATCCATATAGATAATGAATAACAGAGAGGATAATGTACATCCTTGTCTCACACCAGATTTAACATTAAACCATTTTCCTGTACCTCCTTCAATTCTAACTGCTGACTTACAACTCAAATAAAGACTAAGTATTGCTTGATATAATGCCCCATTGACACCATATAACTGTAGCGTATTGAATAGCTTCTCTCTTGGTACCTTGTCATATGCCTTTTCCAAATCGACAAAACTTAAATACAGATCTATACGTATATATATATATATATATATATATATATATATATATATATATATATATATATATATATATATATATATATATATATATATATATATATATATATATATATATATATATATATATTGCTCGTCAAACTGTATTACTCTTAATATTAAATAATCAAGCTGGTAGAACATAATGTCTAAATCGTGCGCCTGATTGACTTTGGCATGCCCGTATGTAGTCACCAGCAATCATGCCATTCTTAAACTCTTTTCCAATCTGGCTGAAGTCCAGTAACTTACACTAGTGCATTCTATCTATATCCAGACCGTATCCTTGAATCCAACTTTATCTTCCACTTGTTATCTAGCAAACTTCTTATTCTGTATATATCCTAAATGTGTCTACATTGTATCCATCGTAGAAAGAAAGAGAGAGACAAACTTCGTCTGATTATGTATTAAGAACGTTATCAGGCAGGCGCCGATAGTAAGAACGAAGGTTACAAAGAGATGACAAAAGTTCAAATCCTAATAGACTATCAAGGTCACAAAGTTCTGGCGACCCTATTATCACATTTATTTTCGTTTTATTTCTTATTTTTCGGTTCTTTAGGTTCTCATAGTGTCAATTTGCACAGCAGACGTCATCAGTGACACCACGTGACCAATGCGTGTCTCGTTTTGTTATTGTAGTGAGTGTTTGGTTCGTGCTATGTGCTTGTTCGGGTTTCTGTGTGTGTGTGTGTCAGTGGAGACGTTTGGGGGAAATCGATTGGTCTAATCTTCCAGACAGTATTAATGTTAGCGCGTAATGAGTACGATGAGGGTAATTACACCTTTATCAGCATCTTGCATATGGCAATTTAAATTGCTCGAGTAATAGTACTCATGAGGGATTTATTATTATTAAAATTATTATTAAAACTATTTACTATTAAAAAAATGATAAAATCGAAATATTCGGATTGAGATATTAAGTACTCATCATATTCTATTAATATTTTGGTATGATATAATATTCCAAAAAAATCTTAGAAAATTTGTTTAAAAATATAACTTTTTATCATTTTAGGTATCTTTTTTCTAATTACAAAAAATTTTATAATAATTAATACAAATGCTTTAAATATATGGTATTTTTATTTAATTTTTGACAGTCTTACCAACAAACGGTTCTAATCATAGCATAGTACTGTGGGTGTGCTGAGAATTAGATAAGCCAGAAATCCTGAACTAGAAACTAAACATAGTACTCTGTCAAACCACTCCAGTTTGACAGAGTACTAAGCAATTTGGCGTACTTACATCTGGTGGTGGAAGTTATGTGCTTCTTGTTTAGACATGAATATGGAATCAAATATATTATTTCAACACATTAATCATTTAAAATATTTAGCATTTTGAATGTATAGTAAAAGAAACAGCAAAGTATATGTTATAACATTCAAGAAGTAATACTATTAATGCACAAATCAGTAAATATATTTAGAGAAAATATAAAAATATCCATAAGATAAAAATTATACGAAAACAAACATGCATACGCTATGCATTGGTAATTTTACTTGACAAGCCATGTTCTTTTGTTTCATTTCTGAAATATGTCATCTCGTTCTATTTCTTATGTATTCAATAATAAATGTAAAATAATTATAAAAAATAATATACTTTCTTAATAGAATATCGCTTCATTAAATAATTAAAATTAAAATTCGATAGTTTAAAGAATTTAAAATTATTAATGTCTTTAAAAAATATTGCACCCAAAATTGTAATCAATCACATTGTATTAAGTAAGTTTCCGATTAATAAATTGAGACCTTTGGAGCGTAATGGATGGCAATGCTGTAGCCAATAAAGTTCTAACTGAGGCTCCGCTATTGCTGTTACTCTCCTGCCATGATCAGAGCTTTAATAGCTCAATAACACCTCATCCCTACACTGTCCTCTACAGATAACGGGGAAGATGAAAAGCATTCTTGCTTTGCCCCTTTAAGCCATTCCTTATAAGAAAAGTATTCCCAGGAGAATCGACCGTGAGATGCGGTGATTTTTAACAGTTGTCAACAAACGGTTATAATCATAACATAGTACTATGGATGTGCTGAGAGTTAGATAAGCCAGAAATCCTGATCTGACCTGATACATTTGGAGGGTAATGGATGGAAATGCTGTACCAATGAAGCTTAACTGAGGCTCGGCTGTTGCTGTTACCCTTTGGGGCCAGAGATTCGAGAGTTGAGTTCGCTCTCTTAAGGTTTTTGCCTTAAGGAAATAATTTGAGTCTCCGGGGAAAGTGTTCTCAGGCCCGGCCCGGTGAGGGGCTTTGTCGGTGAATGCTTTTCTTCGGAATATGAGCGGTTCTGCTCGGTGATGGTGGTGGGTGGAAGGCCATCACTGAGTGGAGCCAACGCTGAGATGGACGGTCTTTCGCCTACGATTGCGTAGCCTAGGGATCGTCCGAATTTTTAGAGATAGCTTTACTTAGACATAAGGAGGGTAATGGATGGCAGTGCTGTAGCCTGAAGTTCTAACTGAGGTTCGGCTATTGCTGTTACCCTCCTGCCATTATCAGAGCTTTAATAGCTCAATAACACCTTATCCTTACACTGTCCTCTACAGACAACGGGGAATATGAAAAGCATTCTTGCTTCGACCATTTAAGCCAGTCCTTATAAGGACTATTCCCAGTTGAATTGGAAGATCACACGGGATGGACCGTGAGATGCGGTGATTAATACCCTTGGAGGGTAATGGATGGCAATGCAGTAGCCAATGAAGTGTTAAATGAGGCTGGGCTATTGCTGTTGCCTTCCTGCCATGATCAGAGCTTTATATAACTCAATAACAGCTTGATATCCTTACACTGTCCTCTACAAATAACGGGGAATATGAAAAGCATTCTTGCTTCGCCCCTTTAAGCCAGTCCTTTTAAGGACTAAGATTAAGGACTATTCCTCTGTGGTGGCCTCATGAGCTACATTTGGACTATAAGAATAGCCCAAATGTAGCTCATGCATTTCGTACGAGGCGACTAAAATGGGTATCCTGGGAGGGTAATGGATGACAATGCCGTAGCCAATGAAGTTCTGACTGATGCTGCGCTATAGCTGTTACCCTCCTGCCATGATCAGAGCTTTATATATCTCAATAACACCCTATCCTTCCCTGTCCTCTTAAAAGATAACGGGAATATGAAAAGCATACTTGCTTCGCCCATCTAGCCAGTCCTTTTAAGGACTATTGTACGAACTAAATATTCATTACGTTCTTTTCACTTCTATTCCTGTTGATGTTTAACTGAATATAATATAATATAATATAATAGTGATATCATTAGCAACAAGTATATATTAGTTAAATATCACATTTTGTAAAACATTTCTTCTTGATATTATATAAGAAACATTATTGTTAAGAAATTAACAATCACAAAACAAACATCTATATCACAGTGAGATTAAGTATATCTTGAATAAGCTGAATGATTTTCTCACACCTGTTTATGAAAATCATTCATCAATTATGAATTTTCTCTGTTAGGTGACCTGAATACTTTTCCAATGTACAAAGTCATTCAGGTCCACTGATGAAAATGAAGAAAGATTGTTGTAAGCGTGTGAAAATAAATAAAATCAAATTTTTGTTGTCAACACTTGCTCCTAGGCCCTGGATATTATCCTTTCGCCAAGTTTATCAACTCGGTCTGTTGTTCACATGTCAGCTCATCATTAACTTTCTATTTCTTCTTCCCGTTTATCTTGAAGGTAACAATTCTTTATGGTAAACTGTTCAGTCGCATTCTGCCAGATGATCAATCAGATTTGTTTTATTTACGAACTTGATCCATCATTAGCTGATTCTTGTTATTTCCGTTTCACGCACATTTTTATATCTTCCGAAACGAAAATGACATAACACTAATCGGGGTTTTTTTTTTTAAAAAAAATAGCACTTTGCTGTTTTGTGTAGATTGTAATTAAGAAATACAAACGAACATCAAGTCTTTCCTCCTTCATTTTTAAAACATTTTTTCTCTTCTTAGTTATTTTATAGAATATTTTTTATTATTTTTTGTAATTTCTTTTTTTTTTTTTTAATTTTGTAATGGTAATTAAGGAAAATTCATATTTCAATAACAGAAAGAACATAATTAACCTTTAAAAAAATGATAATCTCTTTAGTTCATTGGGTGGGGTTATGGCAAATAACTGGTGAATTTCGATCTAGAAATCAAATCACTTCATTCACCTAAAGAACGTAATTTTTAGCTTAAAAATTAAATTTATAGACCCAACTACCTTTTACGATAAAAAAATTTAATAACATTAAAATTCTACGTTTCGACTATTACAATAAGATTATCTTCAGGAATATATACATCGATATGAATATTGCATTAAAGCAACCTAACACCATACCATTGAGTCACATAATGCCCAAAAATAATTCACTCGCTCAGACTGTAAGTAGCTCAATGGCATAGTGCAAGGTGCTAATGCAATGTGTATGTCGATGTATATATTCCTGAGAATGATCTTAATGTAAAGGCCGAAACGTAGGATTTTAATATTATCAAAGTGTTTCTCTCTCTCTCTCACTCCACTTCTCTGACCAACTGGGACTACATTTGATTATTTTAACAGCCAATAGGAGTACAGTATTTCTAATTTTCATTCATATCATTTTTATTAAATTTATTCAAGTAAATTTTGGCTATGCGCAACATTTTCTTCAGACTGTATTTCGTGACTTTTAATGGCTCGATTCAATTCCGAGAATATTTTGCATAAAACCTGAGAGTTATCCCATTTGTTTTGTAATTAATTTATTTTTCAAAAAAAAAAAAAAATTTCCTTTGCCATATTGTTTAAGTGATCACACTACCTGAGATTAACTTTGCTCGCATTCTTGAATGCCAACAATGCCAAGTTCCTTCCCACTATTGTCATTTTGAATGTGATTCCACTTTAATAGAATTTCATATGATAACAATGATATCATCTGTTTACTTCTTTAATTTTTCGCTGGACACTCATAACCTGAATTACTGATACAAAAGTTTAAATCCATTTGTTTGAATACTATATTGTATATATGTGCTTTTGATGCTATTTTGGATAATTTTTTCCTTCTTCATATAAATATTCTACGCTCTTTCCACTATAGATTTACTTATTTTATCATCCACTTCCATATTTCATTTGTTATCTGCACTAAAATAGTACCTAAATAGTTTATTTAGGTTCTTCATTGAGAATACGGTCAAAGTCTTCCATTACTCTACTTATTTTCATAGTTTTTATCTTCTAAATGACTGATGTTCGTGCCAAAATGGTTACAGCAGTTATGCAATTTTGATTATGCAAATGACTGGAGCATCATTTGCATAAAGTGAATAGCTCAGATTAGCATCTTCAATTTTGATGTCATATTAAATGCCCCGTCTCTGGATAATGTGCTCCATGATAAATAAAAGTGGAGATAACATACGCACCTGTCTCTTACATGATTTTACATCAAGCCGTCTTCGCGTACTTCAAATCTAACTGCTGACTTACAACTTAAAAGACACTATATTTTTTTCCGATACTGTATGATACTCACGAGAAATAAGTATCTTTAACTACTTATACAGTACTATTTTCTACTGTTCTGCGACCGCGTATCTCATTTAACAATTTTTCAACGTAATTGCTTCATCAAAATATTCTATTCAGATTTGATGTCGCCATTGCCATCTATCTTGATTTCGCTTACAATACTCATTACTTTCTTTTTTACGCTTTTCTTTGTATTCTCTTAAAGCACATGCTGACTTACTTGACAGGAACTTGGGATATAGCTTCTTCTTTTTCAGGACTGTCTCTTTTAACTTTTTCAAAGCGCTGTGTTTTTTCTGTCTTTCCAAAAAATCTTCAGAATATAGGCCCTTATCTGAATCAATGTTTTCTACAGATTTTGTCACTGTTTTTATTTTCGGACTACTTAACTTACCAATACTATTTGCATATTTCGGTTTGTAGCACTACAACACACCTGAAAGCTTCTCAGCTTCTTTTAAAAATTTTGTTCAGTTTTTTTTTTTTTTTTTTTTTTCCCAATGTTGTACTCACTTGAATCCTGCTCAAAACGGAATAGTAATGATCAAATATTTCAAATCCTTTATACATTTATCTTGAAGTGGTCTAACGATATTATTATCAACAATAACACAGCGAATAAGACATTTTATTTCATGTATGTTGCAGGGGCGGGTCGTGCATAGGCATACGGAACTGCAGCACCCTCCCAATTTTTCTCGATATATAAATATATTTATTAATTTATTTATATTTGCTTGTAATCTTTAATTTTATCATCAACAATCCTATACAATTCTCTTATTTTGTATGAAAAACAATAAAAAATCCATCTTGTAGCACTTAAGAGGGCGTAGGACGCTAGCAGCACTGTGTTTACCACAGTGTCATATTGCTACACGCGCAAGAATATGCATCATAGTGAAATGCGAGCGTAAAGCGGCACTGTCCATCGTGCAGTTCCACTGTTGTTTATATGTAGTTTGCGCCAGTAGTAGGGTGTTCGTAGTGCTTATCGTGTTTATTCCGTCTCTTTAAATATTTGGACATTACAATTAAAAGACTTAATTGTAATATCCAAAAATTGTAAATCCATTCCTTTAATTACAATTAAAGGAATGGATTTACTTTTTAAGTATAATTCAAAATTTAGTATAATTCAAAATTATACAGTTTAGTATAATTTTGAATTATACTAAACTGTATAATTTTATTCGATAATAAACAATATTTCTTCATGTTTATTTTTTTTTCATTTTTACCATAATTTTGATATTTTACCCAAACACGTATACACTGTACTTACAGTGTGTATGTATATTTTGAAAGTCGCAGACCCCCCCCCCCCCCCACACACACACACACACCACCACCACCACCACGATTTCAAGCCACGAGCCGCCACTGATATGTTGGTTTGAACATTGCAGAAGCAATTAAGGCTATCAGGCCAGTATATTAGATCTGTTAAGTGAATGTATTCTTCTTACTAGTTCTGTCTATTTCGTGAGATTGAAAATAAAGTTTTATACAGAAAAGATAAGATTTTTTTTTTCTTATTGGGTTTTTCATCCCACAATACAGACAAACTGGCCAATAAAAGACACTTAAAATACTTAAAAAATTACAAGTAGCGTATTCGCATTGTTATTATTCTCCTTCACATAAAAGACACCTTTTTACTCTTGAGAACCCAACACACACACCTCTTATTAGAAACCTCATCATGTATTGTTCCTCGGGACATTTCTTAATAACGTAATAAAAACAACTCATTGGCCAAAAATGTCTAAGATCTAAGATTATTATGAACGCTGTCTGTTTGTCTTCATGGAGGATTTTCTATTAGTTGTCAGGGTTACCAGGAAGGTCACTCACCCCCCGTATCTGTCCATCCACGTTGTTTTAATGTTGGTCTATTTCCAAATAATGAGTACTTGTGTGGACTAATTAAGTGAATCCTTACTTGTACTGCGTGTCTGTAGTGATGCTAGCTGCACGTTACACTATTGTAGCGGTGTGAGTCATGTATACATTGCGTGCGTGTGTGTGTGTGTGTGTGTGTGTGAGCGTGCTCTGAAGAGGGAGGTGAAAATGAAGAAAAAAGAACAAAATTCTAAAATTCTATTAGACATGTTTTAATTCTTTTCTTCTCCGCTAGGAGAAGCAAGTTTGTCATCTTAAGTTGTGTTGTACTTTGCTATAGAATATTAATTGATTAATAAGAGAAATTAGCATATTTTAATTACCTTGGTGACTGCGTGGTTTGCACACTATCTTTAAATGGTATGATAATGTCAATTTTTATCTTAAATTGTCATTGAGATTTACAACTTAGACTGATTTCGATTCAAAAGATATGGATTTTAAAAATGTATATTATATTGCATATTAAAGAAAAGTGTATTCCAGAATCTAGTTAATCCGGATGTAGCGATCTTTGATATATACTATACTATGCAAATACACAAAAAAGAATAAAAAATTACAATATAAAATAATGATTGTTATATAGCATACTACGTAAATAAATAATCTTCGAACGCTTTATTCTCGCTAGAATTCTAGGAAAACTTCCAAAATTCAATCAATCAAAGGAATGTGCTAAAATTGCATTTACTTATCCAAAATCTCATATTTAGTAATTGATTTACGATTTATAAGTCCTTATATACTTATAAGGACTGGCTTAAAGGGGCGAAGCAAGAATGCTTTTCATCTTCCCCGTTATCTGTAGAGGACAGTGTAAGGATAGGGTGTTATTGAGCTATTATTAAAGCTCTGATCATGGCAGGAGGGTAACAGCAATAGCCGAGCCTCAGTTAGAACTTCATTGGCTACAGCATTGCCATCCATTACCCTCCAAGAGTACTGGATTGAATGAATCAATCACCGCATCTCACGGTCGATTGATTCGTTCCTACGATTTATAACACATGCTTGAATGTCATTTCATTTCCTTGCATACAGAAAACAAAGTGGTGTCTAGCCATATTTCTAAAAAAAAATTCTAAATTTTAGGTCAAGCTACAATGATTTATTTATCAAGTGATGTAACAAGGATGATTAATTAAAATTTCTTATAATAATATCATTATAAATTTGTAAGGAGAAGATTTTTTGTATATTCCAGTTATCTAACTATAGGTAAATATGCCATCTGTTAGGATATCGATGTAACTTACACACTTTTACTTCTATTGTTGTTCCGTTTTTTTTTTTTTTTCCTCCTTCTTTCGTTGCCTAGTTGTGTCATCTGTGACCTTGTACTGTGATTATTCTACAACCTCTTGTCAATACAAGGGTCGGATCTCCCTGGCCTTGCTTTTTTTTTTTTTTTTGTGCATTATTTAGGCCGGGTATTCTTTCTACCTTTAAGACGATGTCGACCAGCTGTAGCAGGTGTTGTACTATCCCCCCCTCTTGGTTTCCCCTTCCCGTCCTGCAACCTCCGTCTTATTGAGGGGCTTTTCCCATTCAGGGAACGAATCCCAAATGGGGTGCCAAACACCCTCCTGTTACAAAGTCAGCTGTTGTAACCTACTTCCTAGTGATATTCATCATGACGCAGTTCTGTTAAAAATGGGAAGGAGATAAGGAAGGGATGTGGAAAGAGGGGATGAGGGAAAGGAAACTGGGGTTGAGGGAGAGGACAAGCGAGAGGGAGAGTGACGTTGTTCTAGACCTACTTTCCCATGCAAATCCGCAAGCTGTAACACAAATTCGGAGAGCCTTTCAAAATCGCTAAATGTGTCAGGCTTCACCCAGACGCCGATGTGACACCAATAGCATTTCCGATGCTGTATTGAAACCGCAAACATGGAGAAGTTATTAAAAACAACTGCAGTGGCTTAGGGAAAAACAAAATCAAACCAAATTCAGAATTACGGTACACCTTAGCGCCATCTATTGACAATATATAAAACTTTATAAGGCGTCACACTTGAATGATTTTAAGTTACGCTACATTAATTTTGGAAACTTAGATTCCTGAATAAGAGAAATCAATGCCGTCAAGATGCTCTATTTCTTACTGAAAGTAATGAATAAAAAGTTACCACCGATACCTAAACATAGAATAAAGTATGGAAGAAGGTTATGCTCGCTGTGTAGGGTTCAGTCAAGTTCTGTAAACTGCGTGGTCAGAAAGAATGGTTGTCAGCAGAAAGTCTTACGACTACCACTGACTAACTCAGGACTTAAGATAAAATCCACCAATGTCAAAAATAGAACGTCATTATTGAGTAAACCGAGTCTCTATTGTTGTTGGCCGACACCATTTTCTTAAGAAGAGATTTGTCCCGAGTTCCAAGAAACGAGGTAGATAAACGAAGAAGTAGTTCCTAATTCGATGGAAAATTATATTTTCCTCGGTGAGGATATGTTGGCCGACTGGTTAATACATCCTATCTCCAATCAAATATATTGGAAATCTGAAATGGCTTGAAAATAGTTCCATATTTTTAGTGTTCAATACAGAGTTTGTAAACAAATACAAACTTCGATTGCAAGAATTCATGGACAATTCCTCAAAAGGACTGGGAGATGGACTGAGTCCTTGACTCTTTATCCCGTCATCTGAATGAAGTAAATCTGTGTGGATGGAGTGTTATTGAGCTAAAAAGCTCTAGTCATGGCGGGGTAACGGCAATAGCCAAGCCTCAGTTGAAACTTCATTGGCTACAGCATTGCCATCCGTTACCCTGGAAGTCCTAAAAAGGACTGTCTAACTTCTTCCTAATTTCAATCTTCTCATTTACAATTCCTTAAAAGGACTGACTTAAAGGGGAGAAGCAAGAATGATTTTCATTTTCCCCGTTATTTGTAGAGGACAGTGTATGGATAAGGTGTTATTGAGCTATTAAAGCTCTGATTATGGCAGGAGGGTAACAGCAATAGCCGAGCCTCAGTTAGTACTTCATTGGCTACAGCATGCCATCCAATACCCTCCAAGGGTATTAATCACCGCATCTCACGGTCGATTACCATTCCGAATTCAAGGGCTCCCATTTATAATATATAATATAATAATTCCTTATAAAGACTGGCTTAAAGGGGCGAAGCAAGAATGCTTTTCATCTTCCCCATTATCTGTAGAGGACAGTGTAGGGATAAGGTGTTATTGAGCTATTAAATTAAAGCTCTGATTATGGCAGGAGAGTAACAGCCATAGCCGAGCCGAGTTAGTACTTCATTGACTACAGCATTGCCATCCATTACCTTCCAACGGTATTAATCACCGCATCTCACGGTCGATTGTATACTAATTCCTTATAGTCCTTATAAGGACTGGCTTAAAGAGGCGAAGCAAAAATGCTTTTCATCTTCCCCGTTATCTGTAGAGGACGGTGTAGGGATAAGGTGTTATTGAGCTATTAAAGCTCTGATCATGGCAGGAGGGTAACAGCAATAGCCGAACCTCAGTTAGAACTTCATTGGCTACAGCATTGCCATCCATTACCCTCCAAGGGTATTATTAATCATTAATCACCGCACTTATATTATCTATACTAATTCTTATAAGAACTGAGCGATGGACTGAGTTATTTATAGATATATAAATATATATATATCATATACTAATTCCATTTAAAACATTAATTATATATGAAACATTATTGATTAAATAAAATGGTTTATTGCAATATTCTAACTAAACTTTGGCTTTAAAGAAAAATACAATTATTATTTTTTTATTTACTCTTAGTATTATAATATATATGAAATTTCATGCATAATATTTGAAATTATCAAAAATAAGAGTTCCATTGCATCTGGGAGCTAGTTATCAAGGTAAAACCCTTTCGAATGACTAGATTTCTTTCTTCTTTGTTTTTTGTCCTTTTAAGAAAATGAAAAATCTTTGTGGCGCGATTAAAATGTTACAAATTTCTTCATAATGTCTGCTCATCTATTCACCATTAGTGGTATTATTCATCTGCAAGTAGTTCTGTCTATACTTACTAAGTTTTATTGATGGCAGCAAGTGTATATTCTTCAAAAGTAGAGTTTTTTTTTCGTACTTTTTAATCTACTTTTAAGCGCGATAAAGTATAAAAACACCTTATAAAATTACGAATATATATATAAAAGGCAATATAGCATTATATTATATTATTTTATACATAAAATAATCTATTATTTAAAATATTATTATTATAAATGACTTTTACATGTTTGTATCTTTGTTGATTATGAATAAAATGACATTTTAAGAACTATTAAAAATATTAAAACGTTTACATGGAATAATTATTATTATTTAAAATAAATTATTATTATTTAATATTAAAAATATTAAAACATTTATAAGGAATAATTATTATTTAATATTATAATAATAATATAATATAATATAATTTAATAATATACAACAATATTAATGTAATAATAATAATTATTATTATTAATTTATTTTTACTTATAATATCTTATCATTATCATATAAAAATAAATTAAAACGGTGTTTTATTTTATTGTTTCTTCTTTTAATGTTTAAATTTAAATTAAATTTAATTTTAAATATTTATTTTTTACTGTTTTAAAGAATGAATTAAAATTACAGCCAAAATATTTTGAAATAATTAAAATTCCATAGTGATATTTAGATCACGAGTGCATTGATTAAAGTACTTAATAATATTGATTTATAACACAATGCAATATTAAAGACATATTTTAAAGACAAACGGGTACAGATTACAACAGATGAAATTGAATTATTATGATATGAAAAAAAAATTGAAAGGCACGTGCAAATAACAACAGAGATAGTGCATAATCTACTGTACGCCCACAGATACGAGACCCTTCGACACTTCTGCGCATGTCAAAAGAAGGAGAATCCATTCTGATATTAGGGTAATCAATGTGTTTCGTGGAATGATTGTTTATTATTATACGTCGAAAAATGAGCTTTTCTTTTATTAGAATTGTAGTTCTTAAAGTGGTAACTATTTTGCTGGTACAACAGTTGGAAAATTTACGTATAAAGCACGTGATTTCGTGTTGGTGACCAATTCGTACATCCTTTATTTCTTTCTCCCCTTCAGCATGAATTGACTATTCTTGGCACATTGCCAATTTTGGCTCTACGAAGTGTGGGCGTACAAAAGCTGGGAAGTTCAGTAAGGAATTACTTTTTTTTCTATAATTCTCACGATCAAATGCATTCCAGTCATATGGAATTCGAATTTGCAACCAAATCTACCAAGTTATACAGTAGAACTCATCACTATAAACATTTTATGCCTCAATATTTAAGCGTTTTGGATTGAATATTATCATGTGAGCTACCTTTCCATATTTAATGATTCTGATAGGTTTTCTACTTTCAATATCGAAATACTCTAATGACCAATTTCCTCCCAGACAATTTCAATTACGGTTCTGCCACTGATTACTTTATTGAATAATTTTCAGGTTATTGCTTAACAGAATAACAGAATTCTCCAGAATAACCTTAACTCCAATTTTTCTATCACCTTTGTGATCTTTTATTCCTTTTACGACACTTGCCTGCATTTCCAAAAGAATTTTCGATTTCCACTATAATCCTCTTCAAGTATTTTCCCAATGACTTTTGTACAATAACTTTTGGACAAAGTTTTGCTTTGCATTTTTAAAATTGTCATGATTAAAATTTAAACGTTATTGATTATTATGATAATAATCCGTGGGTTCGAATCCATCCGCAGCATGGATTCTAATAGGTGAGTGTCTTTAGGTGGCAGATAATATTTGTCATCCGATGTGAGACTCCTCTTGCTTATTCGAGACCTGAATTGGTTTGAAAGAATTTTTGAATAATACTAACCCTTAGGTTCATAGCCCTTAGTTCATAGTACAGTAGTTTCCCAATCTTTCTCGTGAATAGGATTCTTATTAAAGAAAAAAAAATTCAATTAATATTATGAACACATCTCAGATCATTCATTCCTAACTAATTTTCTGGCTGAACTAAAATGTATAATTCAGTTCTGTTAAAAAAAAATAAAAATAAATAAATAAAATTATATATATATAAAAAAAAGAACTATCTATGAAGTCTCGAAACATCTCTGAAAGCGTTTTTTTTTTTTTCCCTTCAATTCATCCGTCCCTTGGGATGAATATGTCACAGGCCAGTTTGTTTGTTCTCAGGGACGAAACACCTAGGTTTCCGAGAGAAACAACCCTCTACTTCCGAGACTGGCTAACTCACCAGTTGATTGAAAAACCTGATAAAAGGTTCCTCACATCATAGACGGGATTCGAATCAGGGTCTGTCTAACCAAAGTGCTCGTCTGTACCAACTAAACTACGGAACCCTATGTTGTATTATTAGTCATTTAAATAATCAATCTAAATATTAATATTTGTATATTAAATGATGCTGAATTAACATACAATCCTCTTTCTTTAGTCGATCCGTTGCCTTTCAAGCAGTTTCATATTTATAGCAAATACGAAATTCCATGAATTACGAATTTCCATCCGTTAGTTCTTGCCAATTTAAATTCACCTTCAAAAACTTAATGAAGCATTCTTGAATTTGACCTTCTTTAGTAGTTGAAATGAGGCCGAAACACCGTGATATACATCACATAATTGGGGTCAGTAGTTCTGTTTAATAAACTCAATCAGAACGTGTCTGTGAAAAAAGTGTACCTCCTGTGTACTAAAATAGCTTGTTAACCACCATGAAGTATCATACAACACTAACAATGCAGGTAGATGGGCCAACAGAAAAAAATACGATACTAGCTGATTGTTAATTTCAAACTTTTTTTTTTAATCTTTATGGGTTGGTATATTTGTTACTTATAAATCCCAATTGTTTTGACTACGAAATTCGACACGTGATGTTTTTTATTCACATTACGATGAGAGTGTCATTGTTATCGCAACAGAATCTGAATGAGTTAACACTTCTACAAAAAACAGTGTCAGTGGCCTACATAGCTACCTTCAGAATGACCGCCATTTTGCAGACACGTGGAATCTAGGAAGATTGTAAGGTGTCGTCCTTGTCTGATTTGTTGACCTGCTTTTCAACATATTACTGTTAACTCTTTTCTTTCAGTATCGTAAACATTTATTGGTTTCCAAGATAAAATACAGAGATGTGTCAACTCTATCTCGCTTTCTTTCTCTCTCTCTCTCTCTCTCTCTCTCTCTCTCTCTCTCTCTCTCTCTTCTAACCACTGGTTTTTGAAGCTGACATATTAATAATTATTTTTCTTATGACGATGCTTAAAATAGGTTAAGCCCGATGTATGATGACTAGTGGTGACAGCAAAAACGGGATTTGAATAGAGTTGCCTTCTTAATTGGCCAATTTTCAGTAAGAAGTGAACTAGTTAATCCTGGAGGGATTAAAAACTGAATTATAAAATAAACAGTGTTTCTAAATGTAACTCTCTGAAATATCTTGCTTATCGTTGGCGTTTTTGTATTCTTCGTTTGGGTAACACTCAAATGAAGAATACAAAAACAAGGGAAATAGTTCTGAGAGACAGATACAAGATCTATTCACACAATAACGATCAGGGAAAGGAAGAAGTAGCTATAGTATTCAGCAGTAAACACCAAGATAATCGTATTGAATTGCAGGCAATATCAAGCAGTGATGTTGGCAATAGGAAAATGGTGAATCCTGAGTCTTATTTTTGTTTGTTCCAACAGAAAGAATTTTTTGAGTGATTAGAGACTGTAGCTGACATAAACATAAACAGCAGAGTAGGAAATAATTACCAGACATTTGGAGAAAAGAGCAAAGCTAATAATAATTGTAATTTACTGCAGCATTTCTGTTTGAGACTTAGACTAGTCCTTACAGATACGATGCTTCAGTGGCGCACCCAGAGGGGGGGGGGGCAAGGGGCCCGGGCACTCCCCAAAGAAAAGGAAAAAACACTAGAAAAATTTCCAAAAATCTTTTCCTAATTAAAATTCATTTTTTTTTATTTATGTTGTGTGCTACTTATGAATTAGCGATCACTGCAGATGCTCAGTTATAGGTCGTATACGATGTGTAGTGTGTATTCGCAAAACGTCTACTCAACTCGGCCCCCCTCCCAAAGGTTAAATCCTGAGTGCGTCACTGCGATGCTTCATCATAAAGATGTGCACAACATATGGAGAGAGAGATGCTCTTGAGTATTGATAGAGATATCTTTCGGTTGGATCACTTCCTATTTCAAATCCCCTGCATGTTTTTGTGTCTTGATCACTGAAGAGAAAAATATGTAAGAAAGTTTTAAAAAGAATCCAAGTTAAACAACTTTCAGAGGTTAACTGTAGACTCAAATACTAAAGGGGGGAAAAAATGAAAGAGTTTGGAAACAAGAACCAAACATTGGAGACTGAGTGGCAGACTCTTTGAAAATATTGATTTAGCCAAAGCGCAAGTGGTGAAGTTTTCAGGAGGATAGAAAGAAAAAAAAAATCAGAATTCCATAGTGGTTTCAGGAAGTAAAAGAAGCGGTCATGGAAAAGCAGAAAGCATATCAAAAGTTCCTTGCAAGTAAGTCAAGATGTGCTCTGAGAGAAGACAGAGAAAAATGCAAAAGTACTAAGTTACGTGCAAAAGCAGGTAAAGGAAAGGTATGCAAAGACTGTGGCTAGAATATAGAGAATAAAAATCAGGAAGGTGATGTGCTAGAGGCGATTGAAATATTTGAAATGAAAGAAAGAACGCTGTAAAAGGAATTAGAGAAGATAAAGGTGACATGAACAGTGGAAAAGATAATCGGGAGTAATGTCTGGAGTAATTTAAAACATTTCTCAATGAAATGAGAAGTGAGAGAACAGTGGTAGAAAATTCAACAGAAATGCTAGAAAAAAAAATGAAATGTAGAAAAGCCACTGTAGTAAGTGATATTCGACCAGAAAAACTCAGATAAGTGTATTACAAAGAGAATTACAGAGGAATGTAATTAATTAAAGATCAGGTTTTCACTTTAAGACAAATAGTTGAAAAATCACGGGAAATATACCAAGGATCTGTATTTAAGCTGGTAGATCGGGGTAAAGCATATGACAGGGTATTCAAAACGCAACAGTTATATGATGTAAATGGATGAAAGACTTGTGTAGGTGTATCATCAATTAATCGTAATGGAAGTACTATTAAAAGTGTAAATAAATAGTTTTTATAAGGCTTGTTTTATTTTGAGAAATGTGTTTAAAGCCAAAATTGAAAGAAAAACTTTTTTCTTTCTAAATTGTTCAAAGAAGCGGTGAAAATCAGGTTATTTCAAGATTCTAAATGAAAGCGTGAGATGCATTAAAATTTCGAGAAATTAGTAAATTTGGCACCAATCTGCATGCTTTGTGTAAAAAAAATAAAATATATATATAATTATGATAATTGATAATTTTATAAAATTATAAAATTATAATAAAACTAAATATACATTTAAACATTGGAAATAATATTTTATTATTTGAAGTATTTATTAAGAAATTTAATATTATCTTTATATTGTAATTGGATTATAATATAATATAATAATATAAATTAATGGTGCAAGTATAGGGTAAAGAAATCCACCGCGAGATGCGGTCTATTATTTAGTTGTGTCATTAAGTTTAAATATCGTTTATTTTACGCGGTAATTTTTTTTCTCCAATCGGAATATTTTTTTTTTATTGGGGGCATCTTGGGGATAACCCCATTTTAAAGGAGTTGTTCGCAGATATCGAGGTAAGAAAACACAAAAAAGAAAACAATAATAATAAAAGGCCAAAGTCATGGATTTTGTGTGAAGTGGTTTTGGCAGCCCGTGTGAAAAGCTATCAAATTGCTCGCTTTTTATGTCGGATGCTTCTCCATTAATGATTGTGACGACCTCCTCCGGCAAAAAATCGATTCGCTCACGGTGTCGCCACCACTTGCCGTACAAGAATCGTATTTAGTCGCCCAGCCGTTCCCCACATTCCAATTTATTTCCCGTAGTTACAAGAAAATTATTTCTTTTCTTTTCTCTGCACTGTTTCTGCTTTCTTTCTTTATTTTATTTTATTTATTTATTTATTATTTATTTATTTATTTATTTTTTTTTTTTTTTGCTTTCAAGACTTTTGTCTTGCGACCTGCTTTGCTAGGTTGAACATCTGGGCTCCGCCATTAGTTCAGCTTGAGACGACCTTTCTCCGTCCTCTGCTTTGCCGTACATCGTTTCATACTTTGCTGACACTTGTGAACGCACGATCGGAATAAATTCGGGCATCCTCGAAATAGGTTGTATAGTAAATAACCCATTCGCCTTAGTTTTCTTGCTCGATTGCAATGGGCCGTTTTATTCCGTTGTGACTTCTCCCCCCCCCCCACGTGGCTGGTCCACTTTCAAGGTTTGCTGCTTGTTTTCCATGGTCTACTTACTTCGGTGTGGATCACTCTGGCTTGTCCCCTATGCAATAGCAACAATGCTGTAGTAATTATAGCTTTTATAGTGGATTAACCTGATTTTCAACTTATGGGCATACAGAGTAGCCATAGCAACTGTGTTAGATGCGTGCCTGCTCGTGTGTGTGTGTGTGTGGGTGGGTGGGTTGAGACTTGAGGGATGGATGTTGGACAGTTCTGGAATAGGCATCTGTTGGAATGTGTAAAGTTATTATGTGAGCATTTAGCCATTGCAAAGAGCGAAATGCAATTAATTTTATTCGTCAAATCTTTTTATACAATTTCAGGTGCTAAGAAGCGTTTAGATATAACAGGTGGGAGGATCTCAACTACATCTCAAAACTCAAATCGTTCGAGAAAATTCAAAAGAAAAGCTTACCACATATTTAAGCATTTATTAATGAAGATTAATTTTGTTGCCAATCAAAAATCGGACATTTTTGGTTGGCAACAAAATGATGCTGAGATCATAGCGAGGTTTTTACATCTATTTTTATTAAAATAAATATATGAATAAAAATAAATACATAAATATATTAAATGAAATAAATTAAAAAGCGGTAGCTCGTGAGCTCAGCTATTGACGATGGCTAAAGGTAGACGGGTTACCTACTGATTTCCAAAAATTTGTTAAGGCTAAAAAACTTCACCTTTTTTAAAAAAAAATAGAATAAATAGATGTTAATTACAGTTTTATTTAAATGCATTCATCAGCGTATTGGTTTAATTTAATTATAACAATGGTTGTCTTTTTAAGAGAGAGAGAGAGTTATATTTAATTTTTTTTTTTTTTTTAATCATAACATGCACTCCTGAGTAAAAGCATTATGACCACCTACCTGGTAGCATGTTGGGCCTACTTTGGCAGCGATAACCGCTTGCATCTGTCTTGGCATTCACTTCACTAGACTACAGAAGGTATCCTGGGCTATTTTGGGCTAACTGAACAGAATAACCTCCTGGAGGTCAGAGATCAGCGGATGCTGCGTTTCACATGATCCCATGAATGTCCGATGGGATTCAAATCCGGAGAATTAGGGGACCTAAGAATGCTTGCATACGCTCTTTGAACCATGCTAGCACATTGCGAGCCTTGTGACACGGGGCGTTGTTTTGCTAGGAGTCCAGATCCATTGGAGCCATATTGTCCCCAATGTATGTCAATATGTAATCGATAAAAATTTGCAAACAGTTTTTATTGAGGTGGAAATTAAACAAAATAAATAAATAATTTGGAACGACTACGTTCGGGAGTTATTCAAATATTAACGGAAGCCAATGCAAATTATGCATTGAACAGACGTTTTTTGAATGGCCGAATCGTTTTTCAAGGATAAATGACAGGCAATCCAGCCACCCACAAATATCTCATAATGATGAAAATGTGAGATGTTTGACACAGAACGCTAGGCAAGATTGGTCCAGAGACAAAGTTACAAGATTGGCAGAAATGAATATGTTAATTAGGCGTACAACCTGCCAAGAATGTTTAGTAACTTTAATTTTAGAGCGTCCTACACAGAATTCAAACCCAGTTGTTTTTCAGCCAAAGGGCTTTGAAAACACTGGATTATAAAAGCTATACATAAAATTTGTATAAGAAAGAAACAATGTTAAAAATCTTTATATGAAAATTAATTAAATATTTTCTTTAAAATTCTAAAAGGATTAAGTACACCTTTCATATTTTAATATGAGGCTATTATAAATTAATGAATATTTATAAAAACTTTATATATATATATGGTGGGTATTGATTGGAGGAGGCTTAGAATCCAATACTCTTGGGGGGTAATGAATGGCAATGCTGTAGCTAATGAAGTTCTAACTGAGGCTCGGCTATTGCTGTTACTCTCCTGCCATGATCAGAGCTTTAATAGCTCAATAACACCTTATCCCTACACTGTCCTCTACAGATAACGGGGAAGATGAAAAGCATTCTTGCTTCGCCCCTTTAAGCCAGTCCTTATAAGGACTATAAACTTTATATATATATAAATATATATATGACCAGTTTAAAAAAAAAACTCAAAGATACAAAGTGAATGGATATAATTGAGATCCCAAAATTACTGCTTATGTAGTGAGTTTACCATATTTCTGCATTTTAATGTTCCCATGACAGTCAGAATAGACAATGTAAAAAGCTTACTTCTATAACAATCCTTTAATTATATCTCCCAGCTGACAGCCGGTAACTCCGAACCACCATCTCAAAAAAAAAATTTTCAACGCATCAACTCTCTGACAAAAGTTCATTGCTTTTGAATAGTACTCTTATTGTGATACCCAGTGGTTGAAACAGATGATGACGGCAAAGCAAACGTGGCGTATGGTTGAACTTTGAGGTCAGCCGTGGAGGAGTGGCAAAACACAATTTACCCTTGCGTATGACCTAAGACCAGCGTTGTAGGCGGTGTGGCTGTTCTTTCCCTCCCAAAATCTCTTTCGTTCCCCTTCTGCCCGAAGGATCTTCTGGCCTTGGGCGATTGTTAAGTTCAGGATGTGAAGGACATAATATGAGGGTTTCATATGCACGCGCCTGGGTAACATTCCCTTCTCCAGTTATAATAACACAGATAATAGCTTACGGTGCTCCTCTTGGTTATATTAACCTCGAAGAAAAATGCGAATGTTTTTCGCTGGTTTTTCTTAGTCACGTTTGGCAAAAATCGTGAGGATGCCTTGACGATAACGTAGTGAGGTACCCCGCCTTGGACTCCTTGGCCCCCTCTTTTTTTTTTTTTTTTTTTTTTAATAATTTCTTCACCGCCACCCTCAATGTATTTAGTACCTTATCCTTGGAAACTGGTATTTTTATAATGTTGGGTAATTTTGAAAATTGTACAAAATTAGGCTTTGCTTGTTCACTATAATTGGCTCACTTTTGCTAACATTTCCATAAATAGGTGGGTAATTTCTTTATTGGGACACTCCAGAGAATGGGAGAGACAGCGTGGATTTTGTACGCCAAGATAGCTGAAAAACAGAATTATTTGAGGTGTGTTTGGATCCAGCTGCTGGAGCTAATTTGATTCCAACGGAATTCTAAACGTACACAGGGATTTCAAGTTCATTTCGCGCTGTATTCAAAACAAATGTAACTAAAAACGAAAAATTGAATGTATCTTTTTAGGTAAAGATACTTTCTTTTTCGTAGCTTGAGCGCGTACTACTTATTCCCGTCAACCAAATGTTTAGCAGAATGCTCTTTGCTTTCCAACCAACAGACTAAGGATTGAAAATCCACCATGGCCATGAATGTTTATGAAAGTCTTAAGATGATAGATGAATTTCACCCCTCGGTGTGAAACCACCTGCTTATTGGACGCCTAAAGTGGCCGGTAAAAAAAATCCATAGTCTAAAGTTAGATAATCTGCAAATGTGGGTGGGATTCGCTTTTTTTTAAAAAAAATCAAAGTTCCGTTTAAACATCGACAAAAATAGAAAGACCTACGGAGAAGTATTCTTTCGGTTCAAAGCCTTTCGCTGCTGGGACACTAGGGAAATTTGGTTCCGATTACAAAGGGAGCATACAAATGCGTAAAAACTAAAGTTTCTTTAAAAGTGGATTGGAATCCATCTTCTTCTTTGCTTCTAGGTCTTTTTCAAAGGCTATCCAACCAAGTTGAATTCTACGTATAATTTCTTCTTTTACATACTCCCGCTACTGCGACTTTTGTCTAGGTAAACATAGACAAAAGGTTAGTATATCAATTTCCTGGTGTTCCATACGTAATGTTTTTTGGCGATGTTTGGTTTTATACATTGATGTTTTATACATTATTTTTGTTTTGTCTTTATTATATATATATATGATCAATAGTTCTGTAATTTTTTCTGAATCCTGCTTGTTCTGGAAGTTAGCAAAAATCTTGCTAATGATTTGGGTGAAAATTCTGTATATTCCTTTTCTAAAAAGGTTCACCACCTGCTTTCAAAACTTCTATCGGTATCTCATCTTCGCCTGATGTCTTTCCACTATTCATACTACCCATTGCTTATCGGACTTCTTCTTTTAAAACATCAGGGTATATTTCTTTCTCTTCCATTTGGGATATTACATTTCTTTTTTTTTTTTTCATATTAGTTTAAGTTTAGAGAATCATCATATGATATGGCATACAATGATTCCATTCTTCTTATGATGTACATAAAGTTAATCCTTCAACATCTTACTAATGACACTGACTGGAATAGTATCTAGTTGCAATTGAAATCAGGCTGAGTGTTCAAGGGGGGGTTGTCCTGGTGATGTTTCCAGAACAACTTTGTGAGGTATGTTTTTGGATAGTCCCACCCCTTTTTTTTTATTTCTCACTAATTATGCGCTTAAGTCATACATTCAACATTTTAAGCAGCTGTGGATCATTCAGGACGTTCTTGTCATTTTGTAGAAAATTACAAAACCTCAACCTCAAATTTCGCAATCACTCGAAAAGTCTTATACCTCTCATTATGTTGCTTAAAATATTCTTTACATTATTAATTCGTGAAACACATGAATTAATAATACCAAGAGCATATCAGTATGACTTTCAGACGATTTCAACACAGAAGTTACATTCCTTTTGAATTTTTTTCCCCCCGAAATTAACATAAAATAATATAATATATGTACTGGTTTTTCAATTTTTCATGTATTTTCGTTTTTATGTTCATATATAACTTATGTATTGAAAATATATGATGGTTTGCCATTTGATAATAAGATGGCTCTAAGTATTTTTCATCATATATAAAAAATAAATAAAATATCGTGAAATAGTGTCGCATTTATACAAAACTATTTTATCATAAAAAGAGAAACAGAAATTATTTTATTTTATAACCAAAAGTGGACAGTTTATTATTATTATTATTTCTAGTGGTTTTTCTAGATTCATGGTATGCTATGAATTGCTATGCATTCCCTTGGTGGAGAGCGCACGAGATCGACATGGTTGTAGATTGTTTTATGTGCTTTTTGTTTAATAAAAAAGGAATTTATAGGAAAATGAGATAAATAGTAACTAACCACTGTAAAAATCACAAATTAGAAAGATAAAACACTAGGATTATAATGTTACTCTAGAAACATATTTTAATTTGACAATATTTATGCTACTTTTATTTTATTGTGAATAAAATAAATAAATAAACACTTTATGATTTAAAAAATGTATAATAAAAATAAAAGCATTGATTTTGCTTATTTCTACTGTTTAATTAAAATTATTAAAACATCTTTTTATTTTTATTAAATTATTTATAAGTAGGAAAATTTTATAACAATTTTATTATTGTTTTGGAAGAGGAACAGAATAGCTGATTCTAATTAAGAAAGTTTTTAGTTTTTAACTTCTAACTTTTCAGGGAAGGGGGAGGATAGAGATTTTCATTCTTTATTGCACTGATCGCTCAAAAAGACCTTTCTGTAATTCATTTGATGAATACAACTGGATTATATAAAGAATATTTTATGACTTGTTCGTAAATTTCTTTTTATTGTTATATCTACTGGTGCGGTAAGAATAGCGTCACGCGTTCTCCAACTAAAATATTGTGGGTTCGAATCCTATTGTAGCATGGATGTTTACGTAAGTCTTTAAGTGGAGGAGATCTTCGTCACCCAGTGTGTGTGAGACCACCCACACTGCCTATTGAAGATGTGAAATACTTTTAAAAAAAATTCCATGTTTTGTCTCTAGAGTAGGGGAACCGGATCATCTAACTTTAGGCCACCCATCGTCACGTGATCGGTTACAACCTTTCATGGTGGGTTTCCCGTTAAAAGGGGTGCTATCCATTGTTTCTGTAAGTGCTAAGAGTATCTCTTGTAGTCTTCCTTTTGAGATCACGTTTATCATTGCTGTTTGCTCTTATTTCTGAATCCAATCCCTGAAATTTCTTGAAATCTTATTCTTTGTGATATAAATCCATATTGGAGATTCGACTTGAAGATAGATACGAATACATGGAATTCTCTACACTAACATTTGTCCAAAATCACAAAATTGAGTCTAAAATGTGTCCTTTCCATTGTCTCATCTTCATATATTGTTTATAGCATTTCAAAAGTTTTCTTAAAATAATTTTATCGTAAAGTTGTATAAATATTTAATAGCTTTGAACACCTTTACACGAAAAGCTATAATGGGATAACTCAACAGACTAACTAATGAAGCAATGGAAACTCCTCTTACGTGGATAATTACAATAAAAAGGCTTTTCCGAAATATAATTTTTGCTTCCGTAATTTAAAAAAATTGTATTTGTCTACTTTTCTGAATATCTTTAACAGTCTATAAAAACTAAATGATACTCAAAATGTTTTTAAGTTATTTTAATTGTAAAGACTACTTTATGAAATCTATCTTGTTATCCTTTTATCGGTTTCATTTAATGATATTGTTCTTGTCTTCTTCTTCTTCTCTTCTTCTTCTTCTTCTTCTTCTTCTTCTTATTATTATTATTATTATTATTATTATTTTTTTTTTTTTTTTATTTATTTATTTTTTTTTTTTATTATTATTATTATTGTCGAAGTATTTTGTACTTCAATAACAAGAGGGTTACACTATTTTTAGCATTTTTTTTATTTTTGGCTTCTTCCAGTTGGTTACAAAATAATAGTTTTAATCTATCTTAACTAAATATTTAAGTTAGATTTAATTAACTCTATTTTTCAGAACTTCGAATTCCTTTTATCTCTCATTTCAAAGTTACATAAAACAGTTTAGTTAAATTAAGCTAAATTAATAAAATAAATATCAACTCGTAAATTTTCTTTATCCATTTATAATACTGTATAGATATATACTAGACACATTTTTGCATATGTGTATAATCACGTGAGACACGTGACACATGTTGTTTTCACTTATCAATGTGTTACTCGCTCTCTGACGTTTTCGGGATATTTGAAATTACGTAGAAATATTCTCAAAAGGAAAGGTGGCGCTGCTGAAAACATTATCCAATGAGAGCATTAGTTATAACTGAATTCCTGATATTTCTTGTTGTTAAATTATACATAAGCTTTGTTAGCTATTATTATCATCGACGTACCATAATTATTGAATATATAAGCATCATTTAAAATATGAATGCACAAACTGTTTTGACATTTTCTTTTAATAGTAGAATGGATATAAAAATAATTATAACAGATAAATAAAGTTTATTTTAACTATTAATTATTTAAATAAAGATATATTTTAAAAATATATATACGAAAGAAATTTGCATGAATTATACGAAAACCTGAACATTTCACAAATTTTGATGCTATAGGTCACCCTTTGGTGAAGGCTGTATTTTGGTCCATTCTTTCACCAAAATGAAGTCAGTTCTTGTGGTGAATTCAGACGGTTATAAAATCTGGCCCTTATGGAATCCACTCTTTTTTAGTACTGAATATTTTTGGGTGTCCCTTTCACCCTATTAAAAAGGCTTCCGCGTTTTGGGGCTCTGCAAAGATAAACTTTGGCCTTTAGCCCACTCTGGAGTCTACCAAATACCATGCCAGTGTGGTTTATCATACTCCAGTCAAACAGGTAGATCAGCGGCTGTTCGTCGTGATCAACATATCAATTACATTAAATTCCATGAGCTGGAACAGTCTGGACTAGCAGAACATGCCACTCCACTAAACATCATCTGGAAAAAGATTAAGGTTCCTTACAAAAGCAAATTATCACATGGATCGTTTATACAAAGAAAGTTGTAAAAGTTTGCTTCACCGTTCAAATCTGAATTGATCCCTATTGTGAAACTAGTTCTTCTGCACACTTTTTAGTCAACAGATTAAAAAATAAAATAACAATAACGTGCCACTCTATGTCATGTCATGTCATGTACATGTAGTTGATGTGCATTCATTGTTGAGTCTTCCGGTTCTCTATTCTACTTGTATATTTTATGCTAAATAAAGCATTTCACTAAGCGATTCTGCACTTCATAATTATTTCATACATTTTCTACCTTTATGACTTCGTCGAATAGTTTTTACAGAATAGTGTATTTATCATGTCTTCCATTAATGTTAGGTCCAAGTCGTGTCAAGGACGGTGCTTCCGATCTCTGAAATGTTTGTCAATGCAAGTGTTTTATTTTTTTTTATTTTATTTTGCTGCTGATCGCGTTGCAGAGATACTAAATGTATTTATACAACAACAGATTAAACTGGTATTTTTTAAAAAATCGAAATCATGTAAACTTTTGTGAATAGAATCAAATACAGAGCCACTGACAACACCATCGACAATGTTTTAACTAGAAATTGCATGTTTTTCTGTTTTCTTTACGTCGCAACATTTTTTACATGGCTAGTTACGTTAAAACTGAATCAATGTGATAATAAACTTCCAAATAAACATTTAATCTAGAGTTAAGATGAAAAATCTTATATTTATTAAATTAAAATTAATTTTGCTAATTATTCTTGCCAATTAAATCGGAAATATCACAAATCAAAATAAATAAAACAAAAATATTTAATTTATTTGGTATTTGATTTTTTAAAATTTAATATTTAACATTAAAATTTTATTAATATAATAGCATGATATTCATGGATTAGTATTTAGAATTCCATTTAATATTTAATGCCTTCAATGATGTAAAACAGAATTAAGATATAGAGAGAATACGTTACTGATGTAGGAC
The DNA here is from genome assembly GCF_054136105.1 of Typopeltis vanoorti. Classification (NCBI taxonomy): domain Eukaryota; kingdom Metazoa; phylum Arthropoda; class Arachnida; order Uropygi; family Thelyphonidae; genus Typopeltis; species Typopeltis vanoorti. The sequence continues at coordinate 23,284,994 of NC_143561.1, read as the reverse complement.
AAAACTGACAATGTTCACTATGAGTGCAATACGCGAACACGTTTAAAGCGAATGGTAGCATTAACAGACATATCAGCATAATGTAACATAACATAACTTATTAGCCTATAATTTTGTATAAAGTATCTTTGCATTCTATTAAACTATTTTCATTACTAATGTTATCATGTTTAAAGACAGAAATTAAAAACAAAATTTGGTAGTCTTTCTATTCACCTTTTCAAAGACATTAATACTCTTCTTTATATAATAGTTATCAAGGAAGTTATTGAAAAGGAGATGGTGAGATGCGGTGATTAATACCTTTGGAGGGTAATGAATAGCAATGCGGTAACCAATGAAGTTTAACTGAGGTTCGGCTGTTGCTGTTACCCTGCTGAGTTTCGAGAGTTTGCTCTCTTAAGGTTTTTGCCTTAAGGGAGCATTTTGAGTCTCCCGGGAAAGTGTTCTCCGGCAGGGCCCGCTGAGGGGTTCTTGTCGGTGAATTATTTTCTTCGGAATGAGCGGTTCTGTTCGGTGGTCGAGTTTCACTGAGTGGAACCAACGCGGAGATTTGGACGGTCTTTCGCCCACGAATGAATGGCCTAGAGATCGTCTGATTTTTTGAGATTTTACCCCTTTACTTAAACAGAGGGTAATGGATGGCAATGTTGTAGCCAATGAAGTTCTAACTAAGGCTCGGCCATTGCTGTTACCCTCCTGCCGTGATTAGAGCTTTAATAGCTCATTAACATCTTATCCTTACATTGCCCTCTACAGATAACGGGGAAGATGAAAAGCATTCTTGCTTCGCCCCTTTAAGCCAGTCCTTATAAGGATATAAGTCATTGACAATGTATGAAACATCTGTAGCTAACATATAATACAATACAAATGAACACAATAAATACAGGAGAAAAACCTCTACTTAGCGGGCTAAAGATCGACTAACTCAAAACCATACAGAAAAATAAATAAATAAAATAGATAACACACAATTAGTATTCAAAATACACTAGTTTCTTAGCCTTTTTTGTATTATCTGAATATATTCTTATTCTTCTCAAAAATGACATACTCCTAAGGGATTATCATCTAGCTCACGCCAACATAAAAATAAATAAAAGACTGGAACTAAATCTTAATCTGATATGACGGATTTTTAAATAAATAATACCATAATGTACAACATATTCCATGTCATCATTGTAATAAGATTAAAATGTGACTAATTAATGAATTTTGATGTTATCTTTCGTTTGAAGGATTATTTATTTATACGTGCTTGCTGCAAATGTATATTTGAGTAATTCCCTTTAAATATAATTAATTAATCATGAAAAATGACGCTGTTAGCAGAAAATAGTTTTTTTTTTTTTTTTTCCGCTAATTTCAAATCAATTTGAGTTTAACACCATAGCGCCATCTGCATCTGTCAATTTTCTTCATCTTATATCTCTTGTAAAAATTACTCACTAAGCAAATTAATTATTGTAGTGACTGAAAGAGCTGGCAGACGGCGTGGTATAATGCTAACAAAATCGGACGAGTAAACAATATCAAGTTGTATTTAATTGGCATTTCTGAAGGTTTGGGATGAATAATAGCTTTCTACATTCGTTTTATAAATAATGATTTGATAGTAACGCCTGCAAAATGGGATAAAACTCTTGCGTGCTTTAAATAGATAACAAAATTTCTTTTTATACGAATTTGATGTCAAAAGGCTGGGGCGTAGGCCGATCTATTAGACTACCGACTAATATTAGCTGGCCTTGTATTAGCTGGGACCTCTGCATCCGTATGCTGCTATTCAAATCACTAAAAAAAAAAAAAAAAAAAAAGGACCACACTTTAAACATCATACCACCTACGTCACTTTAGCGTGAAGGTCACATTGACATTGTGAGACGTCACAAAGTTACCGACCTTGTTATGGCCTTGACAGTGTGCTATGAAGCAACATCTTAGTAATGTGGGCACAAACGTTCTGATAACGTAGCTATATTGGCTTTTGATGATGTTGGCACAAACTTCGACTATTAACTGTTACTAGGGGACAAGAGGAAATAGACTCGTGTCCCCTAAAGGGTGAACCACCGAAATGCTGTGTACAGTACACGAATGTAAATTCGCGATTTTTTTTTCTGCAAAAATCAAACGATTAAAAATCTAAAAATAATTCTTATTAATTATATAGTTAAGCTTATTAGTTAATGTTTAAAAGCACAATATGAAAAATATTTGCGCACTCTTTTTCAGAGCTGACGAGATTAAACCGCGTGTAGAAATAGATAAAAGAAAACAAACCTATGTCCTATTTTCCATTATCTTTCTAATGTTTTTCAACACATTGAGTTATTGTTCTTTTGATTTGCTCCACCTGGTGTCACTGGGACGAATCAGTCAATGAGGCGTAGTCTATGAGCTAAGAAATAGATCATTTATAACACCTGTCTCGGATGACCTCATTACAGTCATTATATTCAGCGAAGAGTTATTGATGTTATCGTTAATCGCTATTATTTATTGCTACAGCAGATAAATACAGAAATGTCCTGTTTATAGAACGTGTGACAGTTCATATTCTTAAGTGTCTACCGTTTCATGTATTTGAATTATTCAAATTAGTGTTAACAAAATAATAATTAAATAAAAAGAAATACATTAGAATCATACGCAAAATAAAATTAAAGAAATAATTGAAAAAAAAAAAAATAATAATGGCAGTAGAAAGAAAATTAACTAAACTGAAAATAAATAGTTTTCTACATTCTGTTTATTTTGGCATAAAGTTTATATAAAACGATTAAAAATAAATATTTTATATAAAAACATTTTATATAAAATTATTTATCTTTAATAAAATTAAATAAAACTTCTTTATTTTTAAATTTAATTAAACTTTTTTATTTTATAAAAAAGTTGTGTTCTAATGTGTAATTTATTTCAAATAATTTTATTATATTAATAGTGTTAGACATTACTAAAGTGCGTGATGTTTCATGTCCTCTTCGGGGTAAGAACGAGCAGGAAATCGGTAATGCTGAAAGAATAAAGAAAAAAATTGAGACTGTGTCCTCAAAGAGCATTTACTTAACTCTGTTTATCTTTTCGTTTTGTGTGTGTGTGTGTGTGTGTGTTTTTCCTGTTAATCTTCTAAATTCCCCTTCTTTCTCTTATCGCATTTTTTCCCCTTTTATAAGCACCAAAATATTATCAGTTTCTTAATTCAGTTAGTAACGATGGTGTCCTGCGGGTGGACAAGACCTGGGTTCGCATCTACGGAGGCAGAAATATGTTTGCTCCTGGATATTCGAATTTTTCATCTCGCAAACGAAAAAACACACGCAACTGACGCTTCTATGAAGCCAAGTTATGTCTTCATATAAAACTATGGGAAAAAAAAAAAAAAAGAGCTTGTTGAGCCTAACATTTAAGGGGGACCGTATTTAGGATTATTTATTTATAAAAAGTCCAATATCCAATTTAAAAATTAAAAAATAAAAATAAAGTGAATAAATAAAAAATAAAATATACTTATTAAAATATTTCCGGCATAAGTTTAGGGCTGTTAAATAAGTTTTCATCTTATGCTCTATGTTCTGTCTTTTATGTCTGTGTTTCCAGCTTCCTCCATCGTTTTCTATTACGTGTGATGGTGGGTGAATCTTTAAACTGTGCAACTAATGCTGTAGTTTCACAAAACTTTGATCTTTCACTTTCTCTCCTTGTTCTGTGTATTACTAGTCTTTTTCAGTCGACTGCAAATCCAATCCACAATTTCGTCAATGACGACACATTGCATTCCTCTTTCTCATTTGACAAACCTTATGAACACAAATAAACAACTTCTAGAAGAGCTGTTTTTTTTTAAATCCTAGATCAGTCGGTGGAGACTTTATTGCTCAGTTGGTATATAGACGAATCCCTTTTGGTTGAAAAGACCTAGGTTCGAATCCCGTCTAGGATGCGAAGAACATTTATCAGGGTTTTCAACTGAAGTTGAGTTAGTCGGTCTCATACGGAGGTGGAGGGTTTTCTCTCCTGGAAACTCAGAATTTTCACCCCCCAAAACAGGAAAACAAGCAAGAACAATACATGAATTTAAGCCATAGTACACTGTAGATAGGATTAACGGTCCTATTAGAAGTTACTTGACTGTAACAGGCCATTGAGTCTAACACAAAAAGGGAAGATGAGATGAGATGGAAATCGGTTGGTAGTTCTGGTATCTTTCCTAATTTCTATGCAGAAACATATAAATATGGTCTCCTCAACATCTTCAAAATTCAGTTTGCTCTATCGCTAATAATGTTACTTTATCCTTGAACAGATATTAATTCTTCTTCTTCTTTTCTTCCTTTCCAGTAATAGGCCTAGTGGCCTGTTTGGGTCTCTTCCCATCTTTTTAAGGGCTCTCCTCTACAGGGGCGGCTCGTGCACAGGCACTACGAACTGCAGTATCCCCAATTTTTCTTGATATATAAATATATTTATTAATTTATTTATTTATATTTGCTTGTAATATTTAATTTTATCAACAATCCTATACAATTCTCTTATTTTGTATAAAAAATAATAAAAATCCATCTTGTAGCACTTAGGAGGGCGTAGGACGCTAGCAGCTCTGTGTTTACCACAGTGTCATATTGCTAGGCGCGCAAGCATATGCACGGCATAGTGAGATGCGAGCTATTAGCATAATGCGGCACTGTCCGTCGCGCAGTTCCACTGTTGTTTATATGCAGTTTACGCCAGTGGTAGAGTGTTCGTAGTGCTTATCGTGTTTACTCCGTCTCTTTAAATCAGTGTTTCTTAGCATGGGACGTACGTCCCACAGGGGGGAGGGAATTTGAATATTTTAAGGGGGCAATTAGAAAATGTACATGTACATATTTATATTATACGTTTTCAGAACATGGCTGACTATTATGCTAGAGGAGGGCATCAAAATCTTTGAGACGTTGAGGTGGGGCATGATTCAAAAAACGTTGAGAAACACTACTTTAAATATTTGGACATTACAATTCAATATTACTTAAAAATAGAATCCATTATGGGGATTATGATAATGGATTTTATTTTTAAGTAATTTTGAATTATACTAAACTGTATAATTTTATCGATAATAAACAATGTTTTTTTAATGTTTACCATAATTTTGATATTGTATCCAAACACGTATACACTGTACTTACAATGTGTATGTATATTTCGAAAGTTGCAGCACCCCCACGATTTCAAGCCACGAGCTTCTACTGCTACTCTATTTCTTCTCCCTTGAGGTCGATATCTCTGTATCTCCCTGGGGAGTCTTCTTTCACTCATTCTTTCTGTATGTTTTTTCCATCTCTTTCTCTCTCTCTCGCTATAAAGATCGATGCAGTCTATTTCACCTCAAGTTCCTTTAAGATATCGGTATTTCTTTTGAAGTCTAGTCTATTATATCCAGCTGTTTTGCGCATGAATCTCATTTCAGAGTTTATCCGTCTTTTTCTATCTACTTGAGTTATGGTCCAGACTTCTGAACCGTATGTTAGAATAGGTCTTGCTATTGAGTTACGGATTCTTATTCTTGTTTTCTTGCTTATTAAATCTGGATTTGGATTGAATATCCGATTAATAGTTTTTCTTAACTCTGTATAAATCAAAAAATCCGCCCAACCTTGAATGCGCTTCTCACATTTGTGGTGGTGGTGTCCCTAAGAGCTCCTTAAAATATTTGACTCAGTACAGAGGATAGCAGTTGTGTTGATTAATAACCCGTCTATCACCAATTTACTCAACTCTCTTTCACGTAGACTTAGCATAAACTAAGTGCATTTTCGGTATTATTTTATGGTAATCTTCATCAGAACTGGTATCGCTATTTCTCCCGCTGTCGTCTACATTAATGACAAAAAAAACATATGCACCGACTACTTATCGTCTCGCTCAATTCAACTGTCCCTCTCTTTCTCTCTCGCTCTCTCTTAGGAATTTTAAAGAATATGATCTGTGAATTTTCAAATCCAACCTTAACAACTTTCTGCCTATCATGGTACTAATATACTGTAGATTAACCAACCTCTAGCGTATGCTCATAACAAAAAACTCTTGTGGAATTCTTCATTTGAATAAAAAAATAAAAAATAAAAATATTTTATACCCACCCAGCTACATTCATAATTTTCAGAATACTTAATAATAAGAATAACCGAGGGGAAAAAAAAAAAGTAATGGCAATACCTTGTCAACAGAGTGGACAACATAATCGCACTCCAACCAGCAGTCTGGGGAGAGATTCGAATCCTGCCATCAGTATGGATGTTTGCGGTTGTTTTTAGGTGGGGAAAGAAATTACATTCCCCGTTGTGAGACCACCGTCCGGCCTATTAAAGGCCTAAAGTAGCGTGAAAAAGTTCGATGTTTTTAGTTAGTCTCTACAACATAATTTCCGAACTGTAAAGAAATAACAAAACTAAAAATATAAATTAAAAATGTAACAAAGTAACACACACACACACACGCACACACATATAACCTTAGCCCACCCACGGCGCTCACGTACTACAGGTTTACAACCCTTCGTGGGTAGAAGTCACATAAAACATAATCTTGATCAACGCATGACAGTAAATTGTGCCATAGATTTCCAACCCTTGATGGGAAAAATTATTAATTAATGAGAAAATTACTTTTTCTTCTTCTTCTTGGTGAGGTTTAAGCTCAGTGAAGCGAGCAGTGAAGTTCTCTTCCAAGATGTTTTATTGTCGTGTTTTCTGATGTTAAGATTTTTTTTTTTTTTTTTTTTTAAAGAACAGTACGTGACAATCGCCAGTCTGTTCAGTTAACTTGTAACGTTTGAAACATGGTAAGTAAATTTTTATGACATTAACTGCTACGTGTTTGCTTGCTTCTCTGAGGGCATAGGCTAACTTTCTGTGAGTTTAGTGAATTCTAATCTGTTTCATTTTGGATTCAGAGAGCATAAGTTGATAAACTTGTGTTATAATACGGAAAGTCGGCAGTAGGATGTTATGCCGTAAAAAAAAAAAATAATAAAATAAAGAAATAAAATAAAATAAAATAAATTTTGTGTACTTGAATACAAAACTGTTCAAAATATTCACGCTCCCGGCTCTTTCCCCCCCCCCCATTCCCCTGTATAAAAGGTGTATTCTAAGTAAAGACTGAATTTATTATATGAAGTCAATATTGCAATCATTGGCCTCCTTTTTTGCTGAGAAGAATAAATAAGAAATCCCATTTATGAAAAACAGGATTTCTATATAATTGGTTTCTAAAATAGTGTGTAATAGTACTTATTGATGAAATTAAGAGCTATTTAGTTTTATTCTGGAGTCAAATATTGCTTTTGAGTGAGATGCCCAATAAAAAGAACTAATCGTTAGTTTTTTTTGTTTGTTTTTTTCATTTTAATTTATTTATTTTTACTCAGCTTTGGTAAGTAGGTAAACAAAAGCTAGGTTCACTGAATGAAATCATCATCTTGGAATCTGATTAACATTATGAAGATTTGAGTTGATAAGACTTCATGTCTTTTTGTGTTCAGCACTGAGTTCGTCGTCCCCAGATTTGTCTAATCCTCTCATGCTCAGGTTTTGCAGAGTTTTAACCATATATGTCTTTCAAAATTTAAATCATTTCAATAAAACATGAACAATAGAAGGCTTTATTGTAAAAAAGCGTACAAGAAGAAAGAAAGAAATTCAACAATCATCAGAGGAACTTTTTATAAGTTTTATATACTACAACTGATAAAACATTATACAATATACGCTATACAGAAATTGCACTTCGCACCGTAATGCAGCCAGGGCCAATGTGATCATTGCTTACAAACCAATGACAAGTTTCGCCTCTGAGCGATATTAGCCAATAAAAATAAGGAGTTAACAAAAGAGGGGGGGGGTATTGTTATTACACTGTTAAAAATGCCTGTTTTGGTATTAGTATTTCTGTTGGCAAAAGCCGCTATGTGTTTAACGCAAGAGACTGCGATCGAAATCCAGTGTTTTGGCATGGATATTTGTAAGAGCCTTCTCTGGAATATCCTGTACATCTCCTTGTGATCACGCACAATCATGGTTAACTCTGTTCCCTTCAATGGCATGAGTCCGCATTATGCCACACACACACACACACACACACACACGCACGCACACACACACACAACATACATGAGATTCGCATCTTGATGCGAACAAGCCAAACAACTCACTGAACACGTACAGTACTATAATATGAGTGGTCAGTTCGCTGTTCGAATTACAAGGGTAGATTAGCCTTGTAGGGTTTGAAACCGCCAGTGGTTAGCTGATGTCTCATTTCGGTTAGTAATTCCAAGTTAGGATTTAAAGTTTGACTGTGGTGTCTATTGCTAGCACTTTGGTATTTTGTACACAATTAAATCTAGTAATTTTAACCATGCTTTCAAATCCACACGTTAAACTTTGGACTACCCCAGATAATTTTCGATTCCCGTCCGTGCTTGAGGAACCTTTTTCTGGTCTCTTTCGACTAAAGGTGAGTTGACACGGGACTAGAGATTTTTCGTCCCCCTCAACAGGCAAACCGGCCCCGTGAACACACACACATCTACAAATATAGGACACTCTTAGAGGCATAGGGCTAACCCCTTATCCTTGACTTACGGTTGAGAAATCCAAGAATAGTTGGAAGGACGTGGGCGCAAGCGCCTGTTAGAACCACTGATTCCGTAGGGTTTCGGTCGTAACCGAAATGTGGGCTTATTGCTAACACGTATGTCCTTATAAGGACTGGCTTAAAGGTGCGAAGCAAGATTGTTTCTCATATTCCCCATTGTCTGTAGAGGACAGTGTAAGGATAAGGTGTTATTGAACTATAAATAAAGCTCTGATCATGGCAAGAGGGTAACAGCAATGGCTACAGCATTGCCATCCATTACCCTCCCTGGGTACCAATTTTAGTCGCCTCGTACGACATGCATGGGCTACATTGGTGCTATTCTTATCCCGGCAACCACACGTGGATTGCTAACATGTATGATTACAATATTTATTTAATTTCATTAATAGATCTTGAAGGTGTAGCAGATTGATTTAAAATAATCTCATCAAAATGTAGTTAAATTATTTTATATTTTAACATTATTTTCATATTTCTCTTTTATTAAGGAATAATTAAAAACTCTATTGCAATATGGGAATTACTAAATCCATGGTCTGTGTTTTCTTCTTTTTAGCAGATATAGTGAACTTTGACTTATTCTTATAGGAGAGATGTTTCTTTCTAGTTTGTTTAATAAAACTATCTAACTGATTTTATACGTCTTTAGTTATTTACAAAACATTATAGATGTTTTTTATGTTTCTGTAAATCAAGAAAAAAAAAGAAGCTAGGTATAACGTAATAATGCCATCTGAATATATATACACCATTTTAAAACTGAGATGTCTCAGATATTTAAAAATAAAAATAAAAGTAAAAATAAAAATATATTTCTCTACCAAAATGCAACCCATTCCTGTAATGAGGTTGGATGCGCTGGCATCGCCGTCAATTGAACTTCCGCTTCTTCCCAAAAGTCAGAATTCGACGATGAGCAGCCAACTCTTGCATTCTCATTTCCTGAAACTATGCTCCTACAGTCCTTGCAAATATGACATGGCAGTGTGTTTTTGTGTTCATACGCAACTGGGTCGTTTCCATGGAAGCACCACAGCGTAGACAACACAAAAGTGTTGGGAATGTCAATATAATCGGTCTTCATTTCTCAGGGCTAGGAAAAGAGATGTTAACCTACTAGGATAAAAATCTGCAATCAGAACCCCTTCGAACCTCACTAACAGATGGAAGAATATCTATAGGAAATTAGCTTAAAAATCGTTACATCGGAACCCGTTCCAGTTTCACTAACAGATGAAAGAATACCTCTACTGAATAATGTTCTTTTAGCACGTCCATCTCATTTGAGAAGTGTGTATTGATTCGTCACTCCATAGACAGCTTTCCAATGGTTTGTTTTCAATCACATGACCGTTCCAAAACGATCGAACCCAAGTATTCTTGCGGGTGATGCTTCACTTGAATCCATCATCTCTTCCATGGATACCGAGGCTATGCACTTCAAGTAAACAGTGTTATGGTAAAATCCGATAATCCTCTTCTATGGATTTTTTTTTATTTTATGTGAATCCCACTCACAAAAACCGTTAGTCTATAATACCATAAAATTAGTAATGTACATCGACTAAAGGTTTGGACAACCCGGAAACTCTGTTGGTTTCACACTGGACCATGAAACTAATCTCCCAACCAAACACAATCACAAACATCCACATCGGGATTCAAATCGACGCATATTGGTTGGAGAGCGGATACGTTACTGGGTGAACCAGTCCGACAGCTATGCGGCAGTGAGGCCTCTAGTGGCCTTTCTGTAGTCCGTTAACTCTAAAGTACGCTCAATTTCTAATATTATACCCAACTTCGGTCATTTAATATGAATTGTGTTTTGTTATACCTGTGGCGCAGTCGAAAGAAACGTGACATTTGTCTTTTGGTTAGAAAGACAGTCAAAATCTTTATAAGGACTTATTTGCTGACGTCAGGTTAGCCAACTCATAAGAGGTGGAAAGGTTTTCTTCTGGAAACTCGAGTTTTTACATTTTTCAAAATTGGCCAACCGGCCAAGAAGTGTGTATTGATTCCTGTCTTTTGATCATACGCAGTTAACAGACACGATACACTGGACTTTATAGCCTGAGTAACTTGTTCCGTAATTTAAACCAAATCAAACGAAACTAAATCATTTTTTATCTTTCATTTTATCTAAAACTACCCATATCCTTATAAGGACTGGCTTAAAGGGGCGAAGCAAGAATGCTCTTCATCTTCCCCATTATCTGTAGAGGACAGTGTAGGGATAAGGTGTTTTTGAGCTATTAAAGCTCTAATCATGGCAGGAGGGTAACAGCAATAGCCTAGCTCAGTTAGAACTTCATTGGCTACAGCATTGCCATCCATTACCCTCCTAGGGTATTAATCACCGCATCTCACGGTCGATGAAGGTCATCTCCACCCATCCTAAAACTACCCATATTGACAATTGACATTTATGTCTTTAGGGATGAAGCAAGATGCTTTTCATATTCCCTGCTATCTGTTGCTGTAATAGTGAGGGTAAAATTTATGAGCAGTTTGCTCTCCCTGAATGGGCAAGGAGATTATGCATCGCTATGGGATGTTAATATAGCTTTTGGTCTTCTATATTTGAATATGTTCGTTGCCTCGTATGCTGCAGCTTGCTGAACCAAATCGTTGGGGTGTGTGGACGTCTTTGGGAAAAACGTGGATGCTAAGGATTGTAGAAAAGAGAAAATATAGGGAATATTTGCATCTCTGTGAAGTTGATTGTTTCTAACATACTATGGAGCGTTCAGAATCATTCTCAAGCACTTGTTCTGCACTTTTTGTATCTTTGAACTACCCATATGTTTTTCGTAAAATATATATGGACATATTTATATAAAACATATTTGGGTGTCAATAACAAGTTAGTTTCATTTTTTAAATCTCTTCTGATATCAATGACCCACGTAAACAGTTTTTATTTTGTTTTATTTATTTATTTATGTATTATCTTTTTCAATACATAACTCTTCCATCGACTGAAGAAAAGGCCGAAAGCAGAGTTAGCCAATGACTATAATCGAATCTGTAGATCATTTTTGTGTAAACCTAGCGTCAAGGAAGATACCACGGGCTATTTACGCATCTCAAGTGGAAATATTCATCAGAATTTAATTAAAATATACTGAAAGCCCTCTACAGTCTATCTCTGTGTCGCAAACCCTAATACAGTTTTTTTTCCATTGAAGCGAGTATTCAGAATATAACACTCTTAGACGTGCAGGCTTGATTAAAAATATATTTTCAACCTTTTGCGGGTGGGATTCACATAAAAAGTTAAAATTATAAAATAAATGTTTACAAGCATAACATTATACTGGGGGAGGACAACAACGGGGAAAATCTGTGCTAAGTAGGAAATTAGATGCTAATCTAATTTTTTTTAAGAAACAACAATAAAAATCGCTATGGAGTCCTGTTTGGGAAGAGACATCATTCTGATGCCGTCATGATCACAGTACACAAACTACTAGCAGTGGTTTACAGAAGTGGACAAATTTCCGGACCACTCAACAAGGGGAAAAAAAAAAGAAAAAAAAAGAGAAAGTGGAAGTAATAGGAGAAACAGGAAGTCTATCCAAAGCAGTGAAACTAATAAGGATTCTATAAAAGTCAAAGGCGGAAGAACTTTTCAATAACAAATGATATACTGAGCGATCGGTAATTTAAGACGTCATCTTTTGTAGAAAGAATGCAAGAAAATTTTCCACCGTAACTTGCAGCATATAGACCTCGCATCTGTGAGCTGGATCTAAATACATTTGAAAATCAGTCAATATCACTTGTTAATAATACCACACATATATGCGAAAGTCAATGTAAAGATGCTAATATTTTAAATTATTAAGTATTTTTACTACAATATTATGTAAACTGGAATATTACTTGAGAATTTTCAGAAAAATTTTCAAACATCTTTTTTCATAATTAAATAATTTTAGATTATTTAATACACCGTTCTTTTTCGAATCAAAAATTTATATATTAAATGAAAAGTTCAATTTTTTTAAGTGCTTCTCAAATGTTGCCATGCACTAATTTATCAAATGAAATGAGGTTTCACCTAATCTTACAGCCCCCAAAAACTGCCCCAAATCCTCATTCTACAGACAAAGCCGAATATCGTAACAGTAGCGGTAAAAACGTGTTTTTTTAAACATACAGTGGATCCAGTAAAACAGGACAAGTATTCTCTTTATACCTCGTGGCTCATATACATTTTTTTCTTTTCTTATCTCACTTGATGCTGAACCTACAATATGAACATGTACTGCATCAGAAGTATTTCTTTCAACAAACGCGACTTTATAGTGATTTTTACTGTTGCTTCTTAAACCCTTTAGCATCTAAAGGATCTGTACTACTTAGTATATTCTTTCTAAAGGCAAATGATACGAGATTATATATATATATATATATATATATATATATATATATATATATATATATATATATATATATATATATATATATATATATATATATTATGACTGCAAATCTGTGTGTTCACGGGGCCGATTTGCCTGTTCTGAGGAACGAAAAAACCCGAGTTTCCGGGTAAAAAACAGCCTATGAGACTGGCTAACTCACCTTTAGTCGAAAGAGACCAGATAAACGTTCCTCACGTCATGAACGAGAATCAAATCCAGGTCTTTTCGACCAAAGGGCTTCGTCTATACCGACTGACCTACTGAGGCTCATCATATTATGTTAAAACATTTCCCAGTACTTAATTAGGTAATCAGCAAGATAGTAACCTTGATCTAGAAATCAATGATAGTATACTTTTCAATCCATTTCTTCCGTTGTCGATAATCACAGGTGGTTTCACATCGGACACTGAAAATCATCTGTTGTCTAAAGGCTTTTATGATCATCAGCACCAAAATGGGAATTGAACACACGGCCTGTAAAGAAAGGAAAAGAGAGAGAGAGAGACAGGAGGGGGGGGGGGATGGAAAGAGCTATCCATGCAGCTAACCAGGCTAACAAGGTTAGATACGCAGTCTGCAGTTTTTATGGCTTTCAGTCTACGACTATTTGTGCAAAACTGATTTAAACAAACAAAAAAAAAAAAAAAAAAAAAAAATCCGGTATGTTAGGTTATTTCCTGACCATAAGCCACCGCTATCCCTATGAAGGTTAAAGGATGGAAAACACGTAAGAGTTTCATGGAGCAAAGGTAGAAATCATTAATCTTGTGGCTTTTAGCCTGCAAAAGTTTCCATTTGATTTACGTCTAGTGCTTATTCTAAAATGAGATTAGATGCTATCCAAAACATTAAAATGTCTGAGTATGAAAAGAAACTGGCTCTGCATACTATAGACAACCCACAAGAATTCTATCGATATGCTGCAAGTAAAAGAAAGAATGAATATGAAAGAATAATTTTTTTAAATGAAGATGGAGTGAGGGTTACAGATGCAGAAGGAATTCCTATAAGATGACCAAGATAAATGATATCCAAAGGGATATTATGCATGTTCGGTTCGAGTTACTGAGTATGCTTGCAAGAGGAAAAAACCAAATGTTTCGGAGAAACAAGAAAGATGAGTATACTCCATAAACGGAATACACAAAACTTTCGAAAGTGCTCTTTATTATATTATATAAAGCATGTACAAACAAAACAATGGTTATAGCATACGCAGTTTGCCACTTTAAAATAGCATTCTAAATTGGCAAGCTATCCAACACCGAGCTAAATTGACAATTTGATTGACGAATGTTTATATGATCGAAAGAACTTCTTTATGGCCTTAGAGAAAAGTTTGTAAAGGTTATCTCTGACCTATGAAAATCCTTTTTTTTTTTTTTAAAGTCATTTTAACTGACTTAATACACATGATGTCACTCATCCTTGGTCTACGTTTCTCAACTAATTTAAACAATCCCGAAAATAAAACATACCACTTCCATCTACCAGTAGACCCAACACCTATTCCCTATATTATTCGTGGACTCTGTGTGCCATAATTCTTTCAACTTTCACTATGTCCTACTATTTAAACTTAGACGTCCTGGTGTTTAGGGTCTCTGGTTATCTGTCCTATTGTGCAAAACTTTCTTTCAGCGAATTGTTGCTGTATTCTCATGATAGACACAAAGACTCCTTTCTTTTGCATCCGAGGATGAAAATAAAATACAGGTGATCCTATCTTCAAGGTCACTGTTAATAGTCTTCAAGGGCACGTCTATCAGAGAGGATTACTTAGTCTGACAATAGAAACAGGTCCTTTACCAAGGAAATCCTGTATTTAACAGCAGCATCCTACAGCTAAAGTTTTCACTATAACTTACTGCCTGTAGGGTTTATACGGATAATTTTTCCATCTTAATACCAAGAAAAATGACTATGAACTACATGATCTCTTGGTACACGTTTTGACACAGTTACAGAGACAACTATCCTCATTATACTAGAGGGAAATTCTTGTGAGCATTAGCACAGCCTTCATTCTGGCTACGTAAGCGGGAACTCACGTACGATAGCAATTATTCAGAAAAATATCCAGTCATGGTTGAGACATCGTGACTCCTTCTCACCAAGCGGGGTCACTTGCTAAATATTCCTTACCAGATATCAGGAAAATGCATAGTGGTAACATAGGTACCAAATAATATGCAGGATTCCTCAAAAAATAAAAATATCATTAGCTTTATACTATTGCCCATTTATCTTTATCATAATATCTGATTTCAAAATAAAAATTATCATAATGAGTTTAAAAACTGCGTTAAGATAATTCTTTTAATTTTATTTAAATGTGATAACTTTTAAAATGGGTGGATTTTTTAATTTTTAAATGAAAATTTTTAAATTAATTATGATTCTGAATTTATTCCAAACTTATTTTAGTAGCTTAGAAATAATTAAATTTTTTTACCATTAGAGTAAAATTATTTTGAGATTATTATGCTTGTTTTAATTAACGAATTATAAATGATAAGAATTGGTTAATTTAATTACATGCATGTGAAGAATTATTTTTTACATTTTTTTTTATTATTATATTTTGAAATTAGCTTTCAGTTTATTTTGAAATTAATCTAAAAAATTATTTACCGTGAATCCTAAACAGTAAGGTAACAAAGCCATTGACTTCAGGATGTACGCTACAACATTTTCCTAATAATATTTGGCGGTTTCTTGTCACGTGATATCCTTGAACTTTCTTATCAGTGCGCTCTCTTAATTTCGCTCGGAAACCATATTCAGAAAAACGTGTGCTGCTGACCTGCATATGTTCTACTTTCGGCTTGTTATTTACCTGTTTGAGTAACTTTTTGCATACATGAACTCATTTCTGTAATAAGGCAATTACTAATCATGCGTAATACGCTAAAAACAAAAACAAAACAAAGAAACTGAAAAACGTTTCATACTCAGTTCGTTTGGCTCTCTTGTTGAATAATGATTTGTTGATTTTGTTAATTTTCTTTTAGGCAAGCTAAATATGGTCATTCTATTGCCACCTAGTGGTGAAAATTGTTCAGCTACAATTAAAAAAATATATATTTATTTAATACATGGATATTATACACTAATATAAACATTAGCTATTTAGATATCTTCCTAATATGTGAAATGCCCTTCAAAACTCAGAATTCTGAACTTAAAGGTTGGGATTAATTAACCTTCGATTAAGAGACTCAAGGAAGATTTTTTTTTTCTTAATAGTTTTGATATATAATGATAATAATGCTATTTATTTTGAATAATTATAGTACATTTTTCTTTAGCCATCTAGAGGAAAATCAAATCAAAATAAATTTAATAAGTATACACGAACGAGTGATGACAAATTTTATGTAAACGAAGGCAAAGAAAACAAAAGTACACAAAAATGAATTTATTGTCATAAGAAAAAATATAATCATTAAGATTTGATTATATATAAGTAAAAGGACAATATTTCGTAGTAATATCAGTTAAGATAATATGAGTTGAATGTTAATTATGGTAATAGGATTACAATTGGTTGCATCCTCTTTGAAGCTAGAATAGCTTTTTTGTGAAATAATTTTTTGAGCAAAAGATGAGAATAACAGAAAGAGAGAATGTGTATGAATATGAAGTGCATGAATGAGTGGTTGTGGGGGGAAGGGTTGAAGAGAAAATTTCGTGTTATATGTACAGTTTTCTTTGGATCATAGCTGTGATAATCACTGTGAATTATCTACTGCTGAGTGATATTTTTCCACAATAATAAACTAGTCTAGGGCTGTAGTTTTGGGTGGTTTCGTCCAGGTACTACGGTTTTTTTCGGTGAAAAACACTTATTTGTGATGGATTCCGAGAAAACTTGCATCTTACCACTGTGCTACACTTTGTCTGTTGACTGTGAAACATACACCCTCTTCTCTGGTTCGTGAGCTAAACCTACTTTTCGTGGAAATCAAAAAAAGTAATATTTCTAGAAAATAAATGAACTTTCATTCACTCTGTACAGAATAGAGGACTTCTTTAAAGTACTATTGTTACACGGAAGGGAAGGTTTATCATACAACAACTCTGCGACTCCAATTTGAACAAAAATTCTTTACTTATGAAAGAACCTAAAATGAGCTAACTTTCATCTCTAGTATGCACTGACCTTCGGGAAAATTGCTGGCCGTTGTACTAGATCATAAGAGTAGTCCTACCTCTACTCACTGCCTTGTTCAACTGCCTATTGGCGAAGAGCCACAGAAAGGAAAAGTGGAACACCAAGACGACAAGATATCTCTGTAGCATGCTAAGTGTTGCACACGGCACTCTTCAAACATTCCAAGGTTGAAGCTTAGTGTAGAGAGAACTCGATTGGTGATTTTGTCGTTGCCAAATACTTGTGCCTCGCTGTCTCTCCAAGGGGGTACTCAAACCGCGTATAGAACGTGTTGTTGCGCATGTGTGCATTGTAGGCGAGAGAGAGAGAGAGCGTGCACCCTTACAAGGTTAGTTCATTACACTGTATACTTGTCATTACCTCTGTTAGATCCGCAGCTGGGAGAGTCCTTGATGCTCAGTTATTAAATTGCCGACGATTCCAATGTAAACATCACGTCCTGTCAAGCCCAGTAGAAATAACTTTATAGAGAACAGACCGCCATCTTGTTTTGGCAAAGTTCAAGTACACTAGTAGGCTGTAGAAGGAAATTGGTATGCACTGAACCGTCCTGTAAATTAAAAAAAAAAAAAAATTAAATAGTCGCTTGCAACCATTTTCAGTTTCAAAGTTACAATCTTCTTTTAGTTATTACAATGCTCTTCGTAAATATAAATACTAAAAACGCCCTTGTGTGTTGCTTAGAAGGGAGACATATTTATCTCGATTTGATGATGACCGTATTGTATATAATTAACCATCACCTAGGAAACAATTAAATAATCACGAGCACCACATGTCGTCAGATATAGGAAGTCATCAACAATAAGGTTAAGCGAATTCTAAATATAAAACACCGTCTTCCATTGCAAAAAAATTGCACAGACCGAAATGTGTGCTGTAATGTGTATCTGTTTTATCAGAGTTGGTTGGTTGGCTATCGTGGCTCAGCATCAGTTCAACAGATCTAATATACAGGTGCACTGTACTCACGCCAACCAGACAGTCAAACACGCACATTTAATGTAGTGGTGAAGGAAAGCACGTGACCACACAGTAGTCAGGTGCAGAGGAGAGATATTTGCTTTAGTCTGTCTAGAATTAAACGGTAGTCAATATTTTATGCTTGGTCCGTTGTCCTGGATACCTAACAAGGTGGCTAGCAAAAGAAATGCTTGACGATTTTGTAATTTAGAATAATTTAAATGACTAATTAATTGTTTGCTCTCCAAATAGCAAACATAAAGTCCGTGAATTGCACTAAACTTGACTCTCACACGATTTTTTTTAATGTGTGTGCGTGTGTGCGCGCGTGTCTTTCAAGGCTTTTCTCGTTAAACCTGGTACGGGAGCTTCCTTCAGTAAGACACGTAAAAATAAACTCTCAGAGAGAGAGAGAGAGAGAGGAAGTGCCGCATAAGAACAAAGGTACTACATTTGGAACGCATCTAGGTCACATTTGCTGCTACGGAATTGCCGTACGCTCTCCTCTGGTACCTATTTACGGATTTTGCACAACGGCGGATTCAAACCTGGTCGCTCCTGAGTCTCGCAGTCGGTAAGCACATCCGCGCTAAACAGCCCTGGTGTCGTGTATCCCCTGGTGGAAGACCGGGGAGGTCTGGGTGCAGCTACCAAAAATGATTTCCTTTGATAACAAACGGAAGAGGGTAAGTAGGATGGAGGGAAAGTAGGGGGGGGAATATACAGAAGTGGTGTGAAAGTGAACACTGAATCACCTCGCCTTTATTTGCATTATCACAAATAGCGCCATCTTTCGGTTAAATAGTGTTGACTTCAAAACATTCACACATAACACACACACACACACACACACACACACACATATATATATATATATATATATATATATATAAAGTACATAAAATTATGTGCGAATATTTAACCACGGAGGGCTTGCCTAGTTCCTACTCATAGCTTACTCCATGCCTTCGTAATATACCAGCATAACATCAGGTAATAAATACGATGGTTGTGAGTCTTGGATGGATTAATATGTCATGATGTGTGGATGGTTACCATTCTCATCCTGTTTCTGAAAGACACAGACCAATATTCTAATCTAAGACCACTTCTCTATCAGTTCATATTTTTAATTTTACAAATATTTTAAGGGAGGTTGAAATAAAAGTTTTGGTTTGCATTTTTTTTTAAAAATTTTTTTTCGAATTTTAATAAGAGGTTTATAAATGAAGTATTATTGGGTGGTGCTAACATAGTTTTTCTGGTGTATCTTGCAAATCCATTATATTTTATATGGTGCTTTGTGAGTGGAATCTAAAAATCCATTTAATACATTACTTAACTTCTAGACCATTCTTATTTTTTTGTCTTTTCTTCTGTATTTTTTTCATTTTTTTAAAAAATATTGCCTATATTTATTATATTCTATTTATCTTGAGTCACTACGCCTTTGACATTTTATGCTTCTTTTTTTTTTTTTTTACTATTTCAAAATCTATGTATCAATTTTCTTAAGTCAATCTCTCTGTAAACTCTTGATGTCATTATCCCATCGAATAAAATATAAAAGCACATGATAATTTTTTTTTAGAACTCTTATATTTCTCAGTACTTTTTTATTGTATATTTTGCTACCGCAATATATAAAATAGGCCATTTTTTCTTGAAGATTATACCTTTATAATCTTATAAACATCAGATCTGGCTCCGAATTATGGCTAAGAGAATTTCTTTCACCTGTACAAAGCAATATTTGATTCCTTTCAAATAACTCGAGCGTAATTGAATTATGAGATCGCTCTGAGGAACTCTTTTTTTTTTTTCCCCGAGCCCTCTTTGGTATCACCAAACACCGCACACATAGTTAATGTAGCTCATAGATTAAACTTAATATATGTCTCAGTATATCTAGTGTGGTTATATAAAAACACAAGCACGCACGAAAGTTATACCACTGTCGTACGTAAAGCCCTATAATTACTTGTCATCCGTCATTTTCCAAATGAAGGAGACAGCGCCACCTTTAGGGCGAAAACGATTCGCAATGACAGTACAAAACATTAGGCACTAGAAGGAGCATACGTGTACCAGATTTTGATGTAAGAGTTGCGTAACTATTTATTATAACACGTGCCATTAACACACCCATATTGCATTCCTCTCATTAATGCTAAGAGCATGGAATATGTAAGAAACTGATAAAGAAAACATTTGTTATATTCTCAGGAACGATTTCGATACATGTCGGCCATTTTGAACTTTTGTTTATGAAATTTTGTAGGCGCTTTTAGAATTCGTGAAGGATAAACGAACAGTTGATTACAAGTTCATATGACCTTTGCCAGGCGTACAATATCAAAACCTTTGGGACCAGCGAAATCCCATCTTGGCAAAGCAAGTTCAGTTGATTCTTGATTTCATCAACTTGAGCTACTGTTTGTGGTTTGGTGGGCTCCCTCGTGGTGTGTTGCCTCATAGCTCGAACACCCACTCCTCGTGGCATTGCACTTGTTAAGTAGATGCTATAGTTATCACACGTGTGTGAGGGCCAATGTAACAGAAAACCCCTTTAGCAAGCGGAAATGTGGGTGGAATAAATCCATTCACTTTTTTTCTTTATGTGTGTGTGTTGTGTAGTTTAGCAGGAAGCGTGGGGGGATAGAATTGTTGAGAAGTGGGAGTGAGCAGAAACTGTTGACATTTTAGTCGCGTTCCATTTTGTAAAAAAATGACCTTGACTTCATCTTGAGAGATTGTGTCGGAGCAAATGATGTAGGATGAACAGTTTGAAGGGTTTTTTCCCCCTCTATGCCTTGTTACATTAAAGTTTTCAACTTTTACAGCAGTTAGCCACTAAAGCCTTGAAAAGATTAATTATAATTGTCATTACATGAGTTACTTGAGTCCCTTTGCTCAAGAAAACTAATAGTGCATAAGCTTCTCTGTAATTAAAAGAGGAAAAAATAAAGAAAAAAATTGAATTCGTGATAAAAATTCTTGTTAGCGAAATATAAAAAAAGACAATTCAAAAATTAGTTATGGATATAGAAGCCTAATACACTCGAATACATTTTTGTTTTAATCATCCAAAATGCATTCCGAATTATCACTTGAATCATCTCTCTCTCTCTCTCTCTCTCTCTCTCTCTCTCTCTCTTTCTACTTATGCAGTTATAATAATAATCTAAACATTCCCAAGAAAAAATCTCTTGAAAACTATTTGATAACCACCTATTACCAGTAAGATATTTTATCCACGTTATTGCCGGCACACTTTTAACTAATGCTGAAATCCAATGTTGATTATCTTGATTAATTTCTTAGGTTAAGAGTCGCTATCAATATTAACCCAATGAGATTGCCATGATTAGGTTTTTTTCGGGGTGGGGGGGGGTTAAACTCTTTGGGATTATTTATTAGAAAAAAAGTAATTAAAGTTACTGAAATCTGCAATGTGTGTGGCCCTGATTTATTTTATTATTTCATATTTTTTTATTATTTTCCAATTTAACAGACTTTATTACTTATTTATTTATTATTTATTTTTTCAGAGAAAAAACTATATCTACAAATGTCATCAACGCTATATCCTCCTTGGAAAATCCGGTGTATTTTTCCAGCACCTCACTATCCATCCTGTCGTTATACCAGTAATCTTATAGTATATACGAATCATACGAATTTTGCATATTTGATTTCATAAATCTTTTTTGAATCAATTGGTCAAAGACTTTCATTTAACGTAAGTAGCAGACATATTAAGCTTGCTTTAATTTTTCTTATGCTTTTCATTTTAAATATTGGAGACACTATAAAATTGCGTAAATTATTAGACCTCATCACACCTGGATGTTTGACACACCTGGGTGTGTCAAAAGATGTTTGACACACACAGGTGTGTCAAACATCTTTTTTTTTTAAATATTGACGTTGTTGATGTGACACTTGCATACATGCATTATAAATTTAACTACATAATCATAGATGGTGACTTATACATATCATATTAGGCTATTTATTTAATAGGACATTGGCATAAAATCTATGAATTCATATTATACAGTTAATTTCATAAAGTGAAATTACAAACGTACATTACATTTAATGAACGTAATAGAACGTTGATATGATGACGTCACAGCACGTGGTATATTGTGCATGCATATGTTGTGTGACATTTACTTTCAAATATTATTTAATCACTCTTATTCTATAATAAAAAGTGCTAATTTATATTTCGTTTCCATTTCTTGCTTAAATCAAATTTATAATTGGAACTACTTAAAAAGAATTGTAACATTAAAAGGACACCAATTTATTTTATTTTTCTAGGCACTAAATTGCGGTCTGTTGGCAAACCAACTTTTTTTCTTTTTTTTTCGAAAAAAGGGAAAAAATCGTGCAGAATGGAATCGTAAGAAGCACTAGAATGAATTGGTTCATGTACATCTAAACTTCATTTTCTGCTATCTAATAATAACTCAGACAGCCAGGGCCTACGACTACAGACTAACTTGGATAAAGACCCAGTTTCTTTCCTTGCATCATTCTTACTGTACCGAGAGCCTTCCTGTTGTCCCATTTCTTCCTATCATTTACTTCACCATAAGCTTGTTCACCTGTGCTAGAATTTTAGTTAATAATAATAACGCCTGTCAATTTGCCATTTCGCTCTTCTATTGTATATGCACACTTATTTTGCATTGTGCTCCCCATGAAATTACACAAATACCTGCTAAAAACTAACCATGCGGATTTCGCCGCCAGATGACGCTGTATTATTAGACTGGTGATTGAGCTTAAAAAAAAAAAAACACCTAATACTATTTTTTTTTTTTTCGTATTTAGAATTCGCAATACGTTTAACTACTTTTTTGATATTGTTGCGTTTTAAAATTATTTGTAGAAAATGTAACATTACGTAGATTATAATACTTATTAATTTGCATAATTGTTTTCTCATTAACTTTAAAAAAAAAAAAAAAACCAAGTACGGCAAGGTTTCGAAATACATATCATGAATGTTTGATGACGTAAGAGCACGTGAACGGCTACCATTGTATGATTGAATAATTTTTATTTCTGCTTGAAATCTAATCCAATCTGTTTTCTTTTTTGAATATTTTGTTCTGATTACGTAACATCTTCCTATAAATAGCTAATCAGAAGCGAATAAAAATAAATAAATAAAATAAGATCAAAAGAACTGTTTATTGTTATCTATCAAGACTCGTGAGTTAGATTTCGATAATTATTGCTTAATTAGCGAAAGAAACGGATGAGGAATTACTATTTGGTGTGTTATAACAGCAAAAGAAATTAATGGCATACAAAAAGATGAACTTAAAGCCCATCTCTTCAACAGGGAAGATGTTATCGTTTTATGCACATGAAACCCTCACATCTCGTAAACCAACCAGGCAACACGGTATGTGTATTAAAAGACTGCAATGAACGCTACGACCGGTCAGTCAAGGACGTCTGGATTTTTTTATATCATTCTCCCCCCCTCCCCTCCCCTCGCACACAACATGGAAGATGGGTATGCAGAGAAAGAGTTAAAAAGGCATCTTTGGACGAGATTGGCCAGTTACTAACATGAAGTAGGTGACCTTGAAGATGTTAGATTTAAGCTTCGGCACCTGAGTGCTATGTAGCGTAACTGACTTCAGCAACCTGCTGTTGCTGTGCACACACACACACACACACACACACACACACACATACAACAGATACTCTGCTGCATACTGGATAATTTCTGAACAATTTGGATTAGAACAGGACAATGAACTATACTTAGCTGCAATTATTACAAAAACCTGTACAACATAAAATTCTTAGAACAATAAAATAAGCCAATAAATTTCCACTAGTTCCTTAGTCGGACACCAGGTGCACGTAAATGAAATATATTGGTGTTTTAAATGCGGTTATCAGGTCCAGTACTTTTCTTCTTGGTCTGCTGTTTCAGTAATAAAAATATAAATTTACTGCTGTCTATTTCTCTTGCTAAAGCATTAATATTTTTATTGCAGTATTTATATATATATTTTTATTATTACATTATTCGTTTTGTGAGTTGCTTCCCATTTCGTAAATTTTATGGCATACAGTATTTATTTATTATATGTATTTTTTAGCTTAACGATGGTATACTGATTGACGATTCCTTAGAAAATATATTCTAGTGTAAATTGCTGGACTTTAGGTTTGTTCAAGTGTGAAAAGTCCGAGGCCAGTATTATGGATGAGCAAGTGGAGCATTTAGCCCTGCCTCTAAATTAAAAATGGGCTATATTACAAAATAATAATAAGAATTAATAAACAAATAAATACAATGCAGATATTTTGTTTTGTTATACTATTTACTTATGAAAAAAATTAGTAAATGCACCTTATATTATTATGTATTTCAATTTACCCCATAAGATTTTATATATCTATTTTTTTTTTAAATATTTATTTTTATTATTATTATTTTTTATTTTATTTATTTATTTATTTATTTATTTTGCTGAAATGCTGCTATTGAAGATTTTTAGAAATAAACGTAATAAGACTAAAGCAAAGAAACGACTTATAAGAAGCTTTTGTGTCTTTACGCATCTGAAACATTTGCTGATCAAGTTAACAGTCTGAGCTTTGATGTTATTAGCTTATTATTTCTTTAGAATTTGAACAATTGCATAAAACAGTTAGGGACAGAGAGAAAAGTAAATAATTATAAAATAATAAAACGCACCAGAAATAATATTAAATATATTTAGTAAACATAAAACGCATTTTAAATAATAATAAAAATAAAAATAAAAATAAACGTTTATTGAGTCTTCCGATAGGAAATGGGTTAAACTAAAAATAAGAAACCCTCAAAAAAAAAAAAAAGTAATATTGATTGTAAATTAAAAGTTCTTCAAGAACCACACATCTTTTCTAAATAATTATATGCATTAAAACAATGCAAGGACATGCATATGTATACAAACCAGTCCAGTAAGTTACAATTGGTAATATTAGAACCTTGAGAACCATCTCAAGGTTTTGCTGCACACTGTTCTATTGTGTTGCAATCATAAATCTATCAAGTGACCTGTTATTCCCTACGTACAGACGAATTATAAGAATGAAAATGCGTTAACCTATGAAATTAATTAACTTAATGAAAAATGTCCTTAATAAAGTAATTTGCTTTAAATCTTCAGTGTAGAAAAAAAAAGGAATTATTTAGCTGTTAAGCATGAGGAGGAGTTGAATGTATAACTAGCTCATACGCTGACAAAGAGGGCTTAATTTCTGTATGAAAAAAAAAAAAAAGATACATTAAGAGCCAGACAGCTTAATAAAGCTTCAGTTGGCAAATGAAATCCTAAAGAAAAATTTGAATCCAGCTTAGAACGTGATTCATGCAAGAATTGATTGTGGATAAGCTGGTTGCTAAGGCAACCCATTTGTACTGCTGCCTTCAGACGACATACGTATACGCTTTTTTAAATAACGAAACCTGTGGTGCGATCATAATTAAAAGAAACACACGTATTAACCCACAGTGAAAATTATTTAATTGTAAATATTTCATCCTAAGTATCTTAGGACATCATCAGTATAGTAGTTTAAAACAATAATAGGAACAACATACAGTTAGGGCGCATGATTACAATAGAATCTCATTAAACGTGCGTAACGTGTTACAGAAGTAAAAAAAAAAAAAAAAAAAAAAAAAAAAAAAAAAAAAAATTAACACAATTTTGTATGACAATTTCCCATACTTTAGGAATAGTAAGAACGTCGTTGCAGTTTAAGAATTGCTACAATTAATTATAACTGTCTCAAAGAATTCAGGGGGGAAAAAGCTTTTGATAAAAGCAATGGCGCTCTACATATTAAATACCTTAATCTATTAAATCGATCAAAAAAGATCACTAACAAATTACCAACGGAAAAATGGGTAGTCAATTTATCTAACCGTCCGCTAACAAAAGATGAATTAAATGTTCTAGCAACAGGCCATAAATTTGCGATTTCACCAAAATGTTGCCCATATTTAGACTTCATACATAATATAGAAAGAAACGTCAACCACCTCTCCAGTATTGAAGCCAACAGACTTCGATTTGAAGTAGCTAAAGTAATCTACAATGCCAAACCTTCAGAATTAAATATCCCGCCATCAGAATTGAAAGCTATTATTTCCTTAAAACGTAATAAAAACATAATTATTACCAGATCTGATAAAGAAAATACCACTATGGTTCTTGATACAAACTCATACGACCGAAAAATGAATTTACTTCTTCGAGATCGTAATACTTACGCCAAATTGGATTATGATCCTAGAAAACGTCAACTCAGAAAATTAGATAAGCTACTTAATTAAACTTTCTCCTTAGATGAAGAAACAATCAAAAAACTTAAGACATACCATGCAAGACCTCCTAGAATTTATGGCTTACCTAAGCTACACCAAACTAATGTTCCACTTAGACCCGTCGTAGACTGTATCAGCAGTTCAACTTACAAGTTATCAAGATTCTTATCTAACCTCCTCCGCCCTCACATAGGCCACTCAGTCTCTTCAATCAAAAATTCTACTGAGTTTCACACAAGAATTAAAGACATTCGACTATCAGAAACTGACTTGTTAATCAGCTTCGACATTGTCTCCCTCTTCACAAACATTCCCCATAAAGAAACAATAGAATTACTAACTTTTTCCGTCTGATATAGTTAAATTGTTCAAGTTTGTTATTGCATCAGGTTACTTCACCTGGAAAGATCAAATTTATAAGCAAGAAGAAGGAACAGCAATGGGATCTCCTTTATCACCAAACCTAGCAAACTTGTTTCTAGAACACCTTGAAGAAAAAATATTCACTTTTGAACCCAAACCAAAAATTTGTTTAAGATATGTCGACGACGTATTTGCAGTCTGGGATCATCCCGAACATGAATTACAACTGTTTCTAGATAAAATTAACCTTCTTCATCATCTCATCAACTTTACGTTAGAAAAAGAATCTTCACAGGGTATCTCCTTTTCGGATTTACACATCCAAAGAAAAGAAGACGGTTCAATCGCCACGTCTGTCTTTCGTAAGCCTACATTCTTAGGTCGCTACATTCACAATTCTTCCGCTCCTCATCCATCTCAGAAATCTGGCATTATTAAATCACTAGTTTCCGGAGCACACAAATTCTGCTCCTCTGAAGAATATTTAAACCAGGAATTAGAAGTAATCAAAAATACAGCCATCCTAAATGGATATAATCCTAAAACAACTCAAAAAATCAGTCACTTCTCCACACATCAAACCAGACAGGAAGAAGTCCATAGGATTCCCATACCTTACGTCAAAGGCATCTCCGAACGTCTTTCTAAAATTATGAAGAAATACAATTTTGCCACTACTTACAAACATATCAACCAAATTTACAACTTGTTACCTTCTCCTAAGAACAAACTCTCACCTTTGATGTTGCCTGGCGTTTATTAAATTCCATGCTCATGCAAATTGTCTTACTTTGGACAGACAGGTAGGTCTGTTCAGAAACGCATCTCGGAACATCAAGCCCACATTCGTCTTTTTAAACCACAGAAATCTGGCCTCTCTCAACACGGAATTGAAAATCCAAACCATAAGATCCATTGGGAAAAGTCTAAACTTTTACATAGATCTTTATATAAACATGAACGTTTATAGAAAGTTCTGAAGCCCTACTCCAGAGACCAAACTTAAACCGCAACGATGTTCTTACTATTCCTAAAGTATGGGAAATTGTCATACAAAATTGTGTTAAATAATTTTTTTTTTTTTACTTCTGTAACACGTTACGCACGTTTAATGAGATTCTATTGTAATCATGCGCCCTAACTGTATGTTATTCCTATTTTTGTTTTAAACTACTGTACTGATGATGTCCTAAGATACTTAAGATGTCCTAAGATGAAATATTTACAATTAAATAATTTTCACTGTGGTTAATACGTGTGTTTCTTTTAATTAATTAATACGTATACGCATTGCGTGAAATTTCAAATATACCACAAGTAGTGTTCCTATATCATTTTTCATAAAGACTCACCATTGAGAATTATTCACCATAATGAAACATTATATTTTACTATTAATTTATTTACAAAAAAGAAAAGAGAAAACCTGTGTTGCAATCATTCTCCAAATGGAAATGGAAGTATACAGAGCTGTTAATCCCCAACTTTTTAATTTTATTTTTATTCTTCAAAAGGATGTAACAGGTATTTATTTGCAAGTCATTTTGTGTGTATGTGTGTGTGTGTGCGCGCGACCGCTCGCTCTATTTTCCTGAGTTGTGGACTTTTTCTTTTTTCTTTTATTTTTTTTCCCAAATATACGAGAGTGGTCTGAAAAGTTCTCAGCCTCGACCATAGATGGCAACAATATCGGCAAGGTTTTTTTTTTTCAAGTTGGTACATCTGTCATAAGCATCCATGTGAAATTGCAAGTCATTCTATCAAGTAGTTTGTTTTATACGGCTGCTGTCTGAAGCCAAAGTGTTGTCTGTATTTGAAATGGATAAAATTGAGTATCGTGCGGTTATAAAATTCTTTATAAAAGAAGGTTTAACTCCAAAAGAAATTCTTTCGAAGTTCATAAAAGTTTATGGGCACTCTTTTCCTTCGTTTTCGACAATTAAGAAATGGGCGGCCGCGTTTACACGCAGCCGTACCAGCCTTGAAAATGATCCACGTGAAGGATATTTTTCCAAATATCTCGTAAAATTCCAATCCCCTGCGACAAAAACTAACCTACTATGGAATCATCTGAAATTTAACTATTATTAACTATTTGATATTAAGATTTTATTACTCGTACTTAGTTTAGTAAAACGTTAATGGTCGTATACACTATCCAAAACAATTTTATAAACTTGCACCTCTGATATGGGCTATTATTTGTCATTTTAATTTACTAGTAATCAATTCTGATCTGTAATAATAAATTTAAAAAAAAAAAAAAAAAACTCCATTTATTGTTCACTCAGTTAGTTTATATGTCTGCCGACTGGGTGACCTATCAAAACTTCGTTGGAATGCTATTTTATCACCCTAGAAAAATCGAGTTGTTGAAATCGGCTTTAAGCTTTCTTCATTCGCACGTGGAGTGAAGTCAGTAAGTGAAAAAGAATTAGAGATTGCGACATATAAATAACAACAGCGCTAGACAACACACACACATACATATACACGTGTCTGGAATTGCTTGCATCGAACTCAGGTACAAAAATCCTGAAATATTTGTGCAGACATCCACAAGGTCACCTTTGGATGATTGGAGATGCCCTCAACACTTTCTGTACTGCCTGTTTCCCATGTCCTTGGATGAACCGGTTGAGAGATTCACTGGGAAAGAGAGAAGGGGGAGGGAGAAGTATGCGTAGTGCCCCTGCTCATAACTTGTTTCGATAGATTACCTGGCTAAAAAATTAATAAAATTCTCACGTTAACGTTGACGCCTACTGTTTGAGATTTCTGTGATAATTGTCCGGCTGTGGTCGATAACCTTGTCTTCCTGACGCCCCCTTTTCTCTCAAGTATCCGATTTTCTTACTCTTTCGGGTATATTTCATTCATTTTCTTACATTTTCCCGAAGAACAAGTTTTCACAATTACACAGAAGTGATCACGAGGGATATACTTTTCTTTCTGCAATTTATAGATGTATTTTGTTCAGCGTTCAAAACTTTTGGGATGGTCATGTGCAATGAACGAAGCCTTAAACACCAATATGTTACATAATTGTTGGTTCTACAGTTAATTCCAAAGAGATTCTAGCGACTAGTTAGCACGTTTTACCCGAACTGGTGTCTCAAAAAAGCTTTACGCGTTTTCACGTATTACAATAATTTCTTATGAATAGCGGGACATAATTTCTTATGAATAGCGGGAAATTAATAATACGACTCGTAATCATAAAAATAATAAACCAAAAATATCCAGAGATGTCGCTTCAGGTGAAATAATTTCATTTGTTGGAACTCCTATATGGGTGTGACGTAAGGTTACTATAGCAACATTGAGTTCTGCTGAACTGACAAAGTTAATGTATGTTTCGTTTACAAATGGGTAAGATTCCGTATACATAAACTGCTATTGCATTTGAAAGTAGTTTCAAAGCATTTGAAACTACTTTCAAATGCTTTGAGTTCACGTCTATCAAAATTTGAAAAAGGACCACTACTCCATTTTGTTTAAAATGAAAAAGAAATTTAAGACTTCACGCCCACAAAAAATATTCTTTTTTTTTTAAATTTTTTAATGGATTTCAAGTATTGTTAAGGGAGTATGATAAGATTCTTAAAAAATTAGTTTGTTTCTTAAATCTTAAAATTATAAAAGAACAATTTTGTAAAACAGATATAATAGTTTCGAGAAAAGTTTATTAAAATTATTAGTTGCTAGGATTATTACGAAAAAAACTGCTTTATTTTTAAAAGAACTTCATGAAAAGACCTTGGGAGCAGCATGCGAACCACTGGCTGCCAGTTTCTGTCTTAACACATTCAATGCGCAACTTCGGTATGAAATTGCTGCGTTCTTGGAGAGTGACGTCATTGAGTAGGCCACGAGGCGTTTGGGTATTACGTATGTCAATTGAGTGTTCCCTGTTTAGAACTGAACATGATTTTATGATTTTTCTCGGATCATTTCCGTAGCTATTTATCCCTCATTTCAGTTGATCTGTAAGTTTGTTCACAGTATGAAAGAGTTCTGGAAAAAACTATTTCATACTTGAAAAGCAAGAGGCAAAATAATTGATGATTCTTGTGAAGAAGAATGGCTTAGTCGATAGAACAACAATGTTTTCTTTACTAAACTTGAAGACTATTTTAAATAACTCAATCAATAGGGTACAAATATTTTTTTGCGATTTTAATCTAATTTAACTGAAGAAACGATTATAGAATAAAACAAAAACTTATAAAATAATAAACTTGCAAAGTCATATAAATATATAATAAGTAATCCTATAATTCCTTTTCATTCCCAGAAATCGGTAAAACTCGTTTAGTACAAACTTTTGGAAATCGATAGGTAGCCGGTTCTCCCTGTGGTCTGACCGGTAGTCGAATTTGCTTCTACCTATGATTTTTAGACTTCCGGGTGACGATACGGCAGATAACTATCGCCATCTCGTGTTCTATCCCTAATTGGTATTATTATTATTATATTAGTTGTATGGTCGATTTATCTGAGAAGAAACAAAAATACTTACCTGTTCCAAAGGTTGACGAATAGTTTTCTCATGAATTTATTGAAGTAAATATTTTAGTAATCAGATCAGATTATTTAGATGATTTCACATATCTTAATAATAAAAACACTTATAACATTACTTCTTGGAGAGAAAAAATATAACCTTTGTTTAAATCACTGTCTCAAGATCTTCTGTTTCTCTTCGAACTCTTAGATAATGTGTTTCGCGACAAAATACTTGTAAAAGTATTTTGTCACGAAAATATTACTGTTGTGTTGTTGTAATATTTTTTATTAGTAATATTTTTTAATTAAATGAGCAGTTGTTTTAAAAATTGTACGGTTTTGAGATCTATATTTTGAAGAAACATAAAAAAAAATGTGGCTGCAAGAAAAAGAAAGCAACTATAGTGATTAATGTCTATAAGAGATTAGTGATTACTCTGTGAATTCTGAAATGCAAAGACTGTATATAATACACTAAACTTTTTAAGGCTTTTTAAAATAAAAAAAATCAACTATTTAAATAATTTCTCTATGAGAAAAATCAAATTTCGATACTTTTTGTTACAATTTTGGGAAAAAAAAAAGAAAGAAGTATTTGAATGATAAGATAAATTAATGATTTTTTAAAATATAAATGACACGAATAAAGGGTTGTAGGAATATCATATATTTAGTACTAGTGATCAGCTAGGCGTAATCCAATCCAGTTCCGTTTCTCTAAAGAGCTTTCTAAGTTTCTATTTATTTATTATTGAATTATTTGTCTGATGGGGACGAGTCAAGATATTTCCTGTTGGAAAATCGATCAGAAAATATCTTAATTTTGAATGTTTTACTCCCACAAAATAGGCTGTAAAAAATGCGAAATGAACACACAAGTTCACCTAATATTTTTTTTTTAAAAATTAGTTATATCATTTGCAGTTCGTCTTTAGTGGGATTTACTGTTGTGTTTCTATTGTGCATTAAAACAATTCCACAAATCGCGAGGTGTGAAAAATTAAGGTTAGACATGTCCAACCTTAATTAATTTCTTTATCGAATTAATTTCTTTGCAAATCGTTTTTCTTCAGGCTCCAAATTCTCAAGACACCAGCAGAAACCTAGGGCTGGGGAGAATCAATGTTAATACATATTTTCCACCTGACTATTTATAATAGAAAATAGATAGTGAAGGATGGAAGTTTTAGATGTATATTTAAAGTACGTAAGAAGAAAGTAAAAAAAAAAATACTACAAACAAATGAAAGCACAGTCATGAGCTTCCATTTACTCCTCTTTTCCTGCAGACCCTATCCATATGTTTGTATTCGGAAAATCAGGGTCTTATGAGAATACCAAAATTTTTGCTTCCAGTGAAGATTACATAAATCATATAGTTTCTGAACTGCAAAGCAAAATATTTGTTTCAAATTCAGTAAACTTAGTCAACAATACTAGTGGCTACACAACTGTGGTCTTCAGTTCTCCACCGCTCTGAAAAGTGAGTTCACGTGCCACCGAAGACATGCGCAAACCCAGAAATGTTAGGGCAAGAATAACGTTTGATAAAGTTTAGAAATTCAATCAGAAAAGGAACGTGAAAATATTCCATTTCGAATGGAATTATTATTATTATTAGTTTTCGAACACCGCGAAATTTAAAAAAAGTATTTTTGAATGAAATAATGGTATGGTCTAAAATGTAGTCCATTAATTTTGAACAATTTACCTGACTAAATTTAATTAAATGCTTAATTTAAAATGCAATAAATTTAATTAAATAATATGTATTATTAATTGCACAATATTCTGATTTTAAATTTAATATTAATTAAATTCACCTTGATTTTCATTTTACTATTTGTCTTAATTATTCTATCTTTTTATTTATTTATTTTTTTCATTCTGTTAACTTGCTTTTACCATTCATTTATTTACTGAATAAAAGACAAACTCTTGATATATTTCTTTATTTTTTTTCCTTCGCAGTTTTCCTTAGAGTTCTTATTTTTGTAGTAGTGTTTATTTGTTTGATCTTAACCGTGAAGCTCTTATTCCAGATGCATAAGTTAAAACGCTTCTTATTATCTTTTAACTATATATTTCTCGTATTTAAAATATTTAAATTTTTTATATTTGCATATTTTTATTATTCATATGTTATTCTGAATTCCCAAATATTTAAAATTCGTCACTTGTTCTATTATTTTCATGTTTATTTCCAACATTTATTTCCAACATACACCTGATTGGTCACCTATTAATCAACAGAGTTTGGTTGTATGTTTATTAATATTTCCATATTATAATTAAAATATCTTGTAATTTTATACAATCGAATGCGTTATGTAAATCTGTAAGACACAAAAAACTAGTGTTATATTCTATTTACTTTTCTATTAGGTTGTTCACTACAAATACTGCGCATGTGCGTGATCTTTAAATCTACAAACCTTGCTGTTCATCATTTAATATCAGGGATTCATCTTCAATTTCCTAAACAAGTTTTCAGATTTTCAATATAGTTGGCAATAAATATCAATTCCTCTATGATGAGGAATTGACACACACACACACACACACACACACACACACACACACACACACACACACAATGGATAATGTAATGGTTCTAGAACTATAATATTAATATAATATAATATGATATTTTTATGATGATAAAATATGATGATATTTTTAAAGCTTTCCGAGTTTTGATTCAGTTCTGTGTTTTCATTAAAACTCAGAATTTATTAAACTGTTCTTCCAACCTTCGTTGATGACGGTATTTTAATCATTTCTTGTTATATAACACTTCAACCTTGAACTTCTTTTATCTTATCTTATTATTCTCCATGTTACTTTTTTATTCTCCCCCCCCCTCCCACCGGATCTTAATTTTCTAATACGCAATGTACGGTCAGTACCTATATCAGCTGAATCTATCAGGATAAATGATGAAGCATCCTTGAAACCATAAAAGCAAAACATTACGGTAAAAATATAATAACTGATGGAACTTAAATGCCAGTTATTTCTTTACGCCTAGTACTTCTATAAGTCATTGTCTAGTTCTAAAAAATAATAATTAGTTAATATCAAATTTAAAAAAAAAATTTTTTTTTTGTTTCGTTAAATATTGTCTAGTTCCTAATTCGTGCACTTAAATCTCCAATCGTGATCTTTTCTGTTGGTTTTATTTTATGTGGAATTTCTTGTAATTATTTGTAAAACGCATTTTTTATAATTTTATTTTTATAAATGCATTTCTTACATGCTCATTCATCTTTATTCGCATGTGAATGACTCTTTCTGATATGTAGTTACATTCTTTTCTATTTAACTAATATTTCTCATGTATTATTACTATTACATCTCCTATTCTTTGTACTCCACTGCAGTGGCGTACCCAGGGAAACGGGGCCCGCACCTCCCCCCCCCAAAAAAAAAGAAAAAGAAAAAACACTAGAAAAATTTCCAGAAATATTTTCCTAATTAAAATTATTATTATTATTACTATAGGTATTCCCATCTTATCACATAAGATAGGAATACCCTATAGCTCTCGGGAATCACGGCCGCTGTGAACGCAAGGCGAACGAGGTAGTGCTCGTGCTGACCGGGCGCTACTTCGTGTGCCCGCGCTGGGCCAGAGGAGATCACGGGTATCATGTATTGGCGATCACTGCAGCTGCTCAGTCATTGGTCGTATGCAATGCGTAGTATCTATTCTTAAATCGTCTACTCAACCCCCCCCCCCAAAAAAAAAAAAATTGAAATCCTGAGTGCGCCACTGCATGCTATTATATAGTTCTGAGTTTTATGCAGGCCTTTTTCTTTCTTTTTAGTTTCAGATAATGCTGCTATATTAATATTCTTTCACCAATTTCTTTAATTATTTCATCTTTGGGATTTAATGATCTTACATCCCAAGTTGTTACTTCCAAATGATATCATTTCCTAGTTTTCGATTTCCTTGTCTGATCCAACAGTTCCGTGTTATCAGTCGAGTTGTAACCTTCATTGTTTTCTTGAGCAAAACAATTTTAGACAGACTACTAACCTAGTCTTTCAATGTTCCTGGGTTGCTGGACAAAGTGATGTGCCCTTCATGCCTCGGGTGGCTCTTCTAATAGTGTACGATACCGACAAGTTACGCCCACATCACCCATTCATTGTCTTACCATGCTGGGGTGCAGGAAGAATAAATAGGAATGATTGCGTAATAAATTTATAATTACATTAAACTTTAATTTAATAAAATATGTTTTTATCTCTCATTTAAGAAATCATGCGATAAAAGAATGCCATGTCGTGAATTTCTACAAAACGCAAGTGGTTATTTCTCTATTTTTATAGATTTTAACCTGCTTGAATGAAGTCTGAATAAATCACCACCCTTGTTTATTTAAAACTTCATCAAACTTCGCCTATTTGCAGAGTCACTGAACAATTTTGTTGCCAGCAACTATGTAATTACAATCACAGTTCATACGACCTTCAGTGACCTTTTCACCATTTTCCATCTGACAGGACAGTCTTCATTACCCATCTGTTTTCTTAGTGCCTATTGCACACGCTTGTGCCTAACTCATTCGGGAAATCACTCTTTCGCCGTTCCCTATCGACCCCCCCCCCGGCGAGTATTTGCCCTGCTGTGATTAATCCTTAACTGTCGCCTCAAGGGTGGATGACTGTCGCCAACTTTCTCTCGGACACTGTCCATCTGCAGCCTTTCAAGTACATATGACTCAATACATACACAAGTCTTCCCAATACTCACACTTTATTGGATTCGGTTAAAAGTGGAAACACGTCACAACTGTTTGACAAGCTAAAATGAGCCAATGGTGGAGATGGGGAAAGATTTATTTTGAATGGTGATCCTGAAACGAGGATATAGAATTTATAATATACTGTACTACTACTACCTAGGGGGGGGGGGGGTAGAGAAAGAAGAAATTTATTAATATCGGAATTAAATAATAGCAAGCCTTAATTTAAAAAAAAAAGTACTGCATTGTTTGAAAGAATAAATTCTGTTTTGAATCAGTGAACAGAGGTCACTGATTGACCTAATTATCTCTTCTAATTCTAAGTAAAATCCTTAAGTCTTAAGGAGGTTTTAGGGACACCGCCCAAAATGTAGGAAGCTTTTTTCTATGGTTGGATGGATTTGGGATTTGTAAAGAGTTAACAGGTATTCAGGGAGAAAAAGTAGTGCCTGGAGATAAAGAGAATTTTTTATTATTAAAAAAGTTATTTACGTAGGGAACAACTATGGATGCAGTGCATTAATTACCAATAATAAGTGACGTTTATGTTATTAAAAACAGACATTAAAATTATCTTTATTTTTTTTTTCGAGACTTATAAAACTAACTAAAACAAAATACTGTACCATCACATACAACTAAACTCTTAAATAGAATACCAATATATGTTTTATCGGCAATGCCGTCAGCACTGTTATTTAAAAAAGAAAAAATACATTGGGATAATTATTTTCGGCAACTATTAAGAAGAAAAATAAGCTAAGGAAATGGGTTAATCCTGTACTCTAAGTCTTCTTTCCTCCAAATCGTTATGAGAGTGTGTATTTGGGCTAAGTGCATGTCTCCGTAATCCTAAGTGGTTCATTAGGGAAGTGCTTCTTAGACCCCTACTGAATACCGTCCTTGTTCTCTATTATCAATATCTCATTTATACAACCTTCATCTTTACTGCATATTAAACTATTACGTAACATAAATGTACCATTGTTTATGTTTCTTTTCTTTGCAAATCTCAAGGCCAGAGAGAGAGAGAGCCGAGGCTGTTTTGGTGTAGAGTTTGTATGTCACACACCTACTAAGGGCTGTGTCAATAAACCAATGACCTTCGCTTGGTGTTCGACGCTGGAGCTACCGATCGCCTAGTGCTAACATTTAATCGTGCCTACCATCAAGGCCAAACTATGCCTGCAACTTAAGAAGGGTAGTAGTCTACACCACTTGAGATGGCCCATTTAAAACATGGTCCGGTGATAGGAAGGAAGATGAAGCATCCTTGGAAACATAAAAGCAAAACATTACGATAAAAATAAAAATACACAAAATTGGGATTTATACATATATTGGTATAAATGTGAAAAACATTCTATATTTACTTATTATTTTATAATAGATTTTTTGGGAAAATACGCTATATTAATAGTTTGATTTTTATTATGCTGCACTTTTCTGTAATATCCGTCCTACATATCTGATTATGTAAATATAAGCACGCACATTCTAACATGTGGTTTGTCTGCCTTGTGAAAACCTCTACAATAGTTGCCCAGAAAACTAACACTAAGCCTAAAGGCCTTTAAACCGCGATGGTATAAAAATATAGTTTTACTGAAAGAACTTCTTTTATGTACATTGTTAGCACTTAACAGGATTGGCAATGAATAGAGCGCATGACCCATTTTGTACGTTTCTATCTATCCGTTCTCTCTCTCTCTCTCTCTCTCTTTGCGATATCATTAAAGTCGAAAATAAAAAGATACCCATTTGCGAGATCTAGCTTTTGTTAGGTTTTATTTTACTTTATTATTTTTTTAATGTCACGGTCAAAAATAAGGCCAGGCCACTGCCTTGGGTATCGCAAGGTAAGTCAGTCACACTAATATCTGGGTGGCCTACATTTAGGAGCTAGAAGAGTTGTAACAAGGAAAGAAGAATCCTGATGTGGTGTAATAATTACTTGTTTCGGTCTGTACTCTCTGGTGATTTAATACCCGTTTGCATTAAAGTATCGATTAAAAAAAAAACCAGGATTCACAGCTTTTTAAAATACTGTTTTGTAACTATTTATAAACCATTAAATATATTTTTTATTATTTAATTCAGTAACGACTTACTAAATAAACACGGCTGAGAATGTTTATTTTTTGATACATATATTTGTTGACAACCTACGGAAATTTCAATTTTTTTTATTTATTTTTAATGACTTTGAAGAAGATTTATTAAATTAAAAGATACTTTAACGTTGTGAATTTATCAAAATGATAGGCCATGTGCCCATCTCTGAATCCACTACCTTTATTTCATAATGGATCCGACTGTTTATCGCATTTATTCCCACCCCTCCTGTACCCCTTCCACGTGCAAGTGTAATTAACCTAAACCATAAGTCTAGTTCGAGGCCATTATAGTGTGTCTGGTTTTATAGACACATGCGCAGTAGAAATTTGGCATTTCGACAAATACGGATGTGAAGTGTACCGCGCTAAGTCAGCACTTTGCGTGTACGCCACAAAACTCATGATTAATGTACGTTAGTGAATGATACTTTTTTCCCTTAAGGTTATCCTTAAGTTCTTATTGATAATTGTCCTCTTGAAATGTTTAAAGGAACCCAAGATTACATTTTCTAACAGACATGATGATTTATATATACTTTAGAACCGAATTTTATTTTTATTTTATTTCATTTTACCTCCAGTGTGTTACTCAACTCTGTATGAGATGACAACGAATATATATTATATTAATGTATTAATAAATGATCAAAAAATATTAATAAAATATATAACACATAAAAATATATTTATGCGAAAAAAAAATCTTTTTATTTTAATTTAAGTAGATTTAAAAGTCATTAGTACAATTCACCTTTTAATATTATCAATACTTAATCTGTATATAATAAACATTATAAATGATGGCCAGGATAAGAATAGCTGCAATGCAGCTCATGCATGTCGTGCGATCTGACTGAAATGGGCACCCAGAGAGGGTAATGGATGGCAGTGCT
This sequence comes from Typopeltis vanoorti, assembly GCF_054136105.1. Classification (NCBI taxonomy): domain Eukaryota; kingdom Metazoa; phylum Arthropoda; class Arachnida; order Uropygi; family Thelyphonidae; genus Typopeltis; species Typopeltis vanoorti. The sequence continues at coordinate 23,245,756 of NC_143561.1, read as the reverse complement.
GTAGCCAATGAAGTTCTAACTGAGGCTCGGCTATTGCTGTTACCCTCCTGCCATGATCAGAGCTTTATATATATATATATATATATATGTGTGTGTGTGTGTGTGTGTGTGTTAAAAATACCAAGCAATTTTTGAACCTGGTTTTACTCCATTTCCCAAGTAAGCAAACAGACAAACAGTCAAGTTTGCGCCTGCAAGTGATGCAAGTCTAGCTGATCCTACAGGTAGTGCAAGACCAAGCAACTCGTGGTAAAGGTGGTATAAGCTCTGATCACTAATCTTAATATTTACCCTTAATGCCAAAACACATCTCCAAGAAGGGGATGTATGATGTTTTGTATTAAAGGCAAGGGGCCACTACCCAGACCGGTTTCGACCTTTATTGAGGTCTCATCGGTGGGAGCTAGGCTAGAAATACCAAGATTTTAGTAATACAGAGCTCATAAGTATTTTACCAGAACAAGTTACCATAAGGTGTTTTAACCTTATGAAATAAAAATCTCAGGAGGAGATATAAATGTAGAAAGTATTCTTTCTACTTTCTATATAGCTCAATAACACCCTATCCTTACATCAGTGGCGCACCAGGATTTAATCTTGGAGGGGGCCGAGCGCTCAGGATTTAACCTTTGGGGGGGGCCGAGTTGAGTAGACGTTTGGCGAATACACACTACACATCGCATACGACCTATAAGTGAGCATCTGCAGTGATCGCTAATTCATAAGTAGCACACAACATAAATAAAAAAATGAATTTTAATTAGGAAAAGATTTTTGGAAATTTTTCTAGTGTTTTTTCCTTTTCTTTGGGGGGTGCCCGGTCCCCTTTCCCCCCCCCCTCTGGGTGCGCCACTGCCTTACAGTGTCCTTTTCAGATAACGGGGAATGTGAAAAGTATTCTTGCTTCGCCCATCTAGCCAAAAAAAAAAAAAAAAAGAATTTGAATTGGGTGTTATATTATAAATAAAGGATACATACATTATTATTATTTTTGTATGTAAGGAAATACCTCACTAATTAAAAATAAAATAAATATTTTAATGTTACAAATATTTTCTATTTTATTGCAGCAATAATCATACACCATTATAGGTAAAATTATTCACGATTTTTACTCTCACATTCAATGTCATTAGTAAGTAGTATTATATTGTATCTCACTTATAAAATGCGATTATTTAAACCTGTCTTGATAACAAAAACCAATAACGAATGTGTAATCTGAGTTAGCTTTCCACTTTATCTCTTTGTAACTCTTAACCTTCAAATCTTTGTTCATTTTTTTTTTTTTTTTTAACATATGCACCTTTGTCCATTTAGTTGTTCTTTTAGCCTTCGGTTACCCAAACTTGCGCAGCATTCATAAATATATTACGTACACCTATTTACTTTCACAACTGTCAAAGTTATCAGCGTGCATTCCCAGGAATTACTTTTATTTTATTTTTCGAATTTGAATGTAAATGGCTACAGTGGAAACTAACCATATTACTCTACCAATAGCAATAATACTAAACTCGGCAAAGAAATACTACATTAGTTGATAATATATTCGGAAGTCAGCAGAATGTTTAATTGAAATATTACAAGTATATTTTATATAAAAATTTAATTAAATTTTATTAATAATTATTTTCTTTAGAAATGATTACTGAGAATAACTTAATTATTGAATTTAAATATCATTAACCTAATCCACCTTTTATAGTTATCAATATTTCATTTATATCCAATATAGGAGATATTTTGTTATTTATTACCATTTTGATAAAGCGATTAGACATTAATAAAATTAATATGTTTTTAATAGCTTAACATTACTTGATCGCACAAAGTTAACTTTACAACAAAGTTATGTGCTTGTTTTGTGAGAGGTTGCGAAACTCCAACATTGGACAGGATGATAGTGACACGCTCACCTCGTCACCAAAAATTACAATTCCGTAAATCCGGTAGACGATGTTCAGATGGCTGACATTATAACTGGGGGGGGGGGGGGTTCGTTATGCAATATGAGCATAATTACACTTTCTGCTGAGCCGTGGCGCAAGTATTGTTGACATTTGATTACGTATGGTCTGTAGTTTTAGACGTGTCCTTTAGGGGACAGTTCGATAACCTTCTGGTGTTATATGATTACCACAATAGAAAACCATCGCCTAATTCTGACATCCGTTTCTAAAAAAAGAAAATACATAAAAAAAAATATAAAAAAAAGTATAGTTTAGAATGATTTCTAATTCTAAAATTCTCTTGTGAACTTGCCACTTTAAATGTTGTTTCTATGGCTACTGGTGGTTGCTGGCTAACTACATTCCTGTGTGTGTGTGTGTGTGTGTGTGTGTGTGTGTGTAGTTCGTTAAGGGTGTACTAGTACTTCGCCACGTGTCTCATTTAGCGCATGGAATTAGAGTACGATTGCGGGTAAACACGCGAAGAAATAATGTATCATGTGCTGCTTGCTGGTGGGAATGATTATAGAGACCACAGGTCTCACGAACAATTGTCATAGGCAGTCTTTTTCTCAGTGGCTTGTCCGTAATTGGGTTGGAACTAACTCAGCATATAAGGAAACGAAACAGTTTTAGGCTAGAAGTGTTGTTGCTGTGTATAATGATAGGGGGCAAATGACAAATCCAGGTCAGCAGTATGTGAAGGTGGAGATGGATTTTTACTACTTGTATCTATATATAGTTTCAGTTAGATACTAGTTATCTCACCATTGTAAAAGACTCGTTTCAATGTTACAAAATGTTTGTCTTGCGACAAAGCATCATTGCACAGACCATAGCCGCAGACCTAAAATGAAAAAAAAAAAAAAAAAAAAAATCAAAATACGAAAATGGAAAATAATAAGTTAAAATTCATGCTCTTATAATGTGCATATGCTATGTTGCTAAGTACAAAAAAAATGTTATTTTTTATACAAACTAATGCAATGAAATATTTTCAAACTATTCTTGAAAGAAACACAAAACACCTTTTTTTTTATTTCATTTTCTTTTTAAATGAAATTCTTATAAATTCGATTGTTTAAATTAGCTGTGGCTGACAATTATATTTAGTTATTTGCCACTTTTTAGTAGGTGTTTGCATCTACACATCAAACAACTGTTATTGGAAACTTTTTTTTTTGCTTCTGATTTGATCTGTGCACGAAGTGCTCTTCACAAAAATATATTTAAAAAAAAAAAAAAAAATCAGCTGAGGACGGTTTTACCGTTTTCAGCTGATTCACCGGGTTTGGCTCTTTGAAATCACATTATCTCCCCGACCCCTTTTTGTAACGTGTGCTACGCAATTAAAACTGTTGGGCATCCTTCTACCAGTGTCCACCAGTGCAGCGAAGATTGGCTAAAGTTCAGTGGCAACCTTCTCTCAGGTGGTCCTACTATAATTTATTCCCCCCCCCCCGGTGAGGAAAAGTATCTGATTTTTCTCATAAGTCTCTTAAATATCACATTTAGAAGATACATAAAAAACATTTTCTCACTGAACTCTATATATTATTTGTTTATTCTTGTTAGGTTTTTAGTGTATTTTTCCTGTTGGGACTTCTCTTTTAACGAGGGCAAAGTTAAGCAACCGTTTTAGAAGCATCCGGTGGGACAACATCTAAAACTGGTCAGCTGAGTCCCTTTCTCTTTAACTATCTCGCTGTATCTTCCTCTCTCTCTCTCTCTCTCTCTCTCTCTCTGCTGAATCTCAGCGCCACTTTTATACTCCCAGTCCTAGGCCAGTGATGAGAGACTCGAACTCACAATATACAGGGTGTTCGGGATAAATTTGACAGTTTCGTAAGGAAAAAGAAAATCTTCTTTGTATCTATTAAATTTAATGAATTGACAAAAAAACATTACAGGCAGAGTTAATTACAATACTATCAACAAGATTTACTCAAAATAACCACCATTAGCATCGATCACAGCTTCAATTCTGCTTCGGAACCTCGAACAAGCTGATGCTACAGTCTCCCTGGGAAGGGCCGCAAAAACTGTTTTAATTTTATCCATTAACTGGACTTTTGTATTACTGGAAGTGCGATTGGTGTCTTTTTCAACTGCGCCCCATACAAAATAATCCATGGGGTTAAGGTCTGGGGAGTTTGGAGGCCAAACATTTGGACTGGTTAAGTCGTAGAAATTTTCAGACAACCATTTTTTACTTTTCCCAGAGGTGTGGCAAGGGGCCGAATCCTGCTGCCATACATACGGCCTACCATTGGCTACCCTTGTTATCCAGGGCTTGACTACAGTTAGCAACTCCACGAACAAAGCCCGAATTCCAATGCCAGGGTTCTTCAACACCTGTTCCTGCAGATTTGCGAGGAATTCTGCTGTACGAACGCAATCAGATCGTCTGCTAGGGATCTTTCTTCTTGCTACATCCTCGTAGTCACCATTGCAAGTCTCTAGTTCATGCCTGATTGTTTTTACTGTATTCAGGGAGCATTGGGCAGCAGTCGTAATATCCTTATTTTGATGACGGGCACGAATCATCATGATACAAGTTATTCTCTTCCATGATTCAGGTGGGTTCCAGCTATCCATCCTTTCTGACATCTTGTATATGAATGAAGAAGGGTCCAAACTTTTAAATGAAGAGAAGTGTGTGTTAATACATGTAACTTACGGAAAAATATAATTAATTATAAATATGTCAAATTTATCCCGAACACCCTGTATATGGCTGATGGCAGGTGATTCCATTCCTTTTGCAACTGTTATTATTGTTATTGTATAAAATTGATGTCTTATTAATTTACTATTTTTCAACTGTATATAGGGAAAGGTTGTGATGTAATTATGAACGAATTTAAAACACGTGCAGGCAGTGCATGCAAAATATCAAAGCCTGGACAAGATCTCTTCTTTCACAAACCTACGTAAAGAGCACACGATCCATTTGCGTTGACAGATGAAACCAATGAAAACGGTGACTTGAGTACACCCTAATTATAACACTAGTAGATGTAGACAGCTGCTTAGCCCTGGCTAATTAATATAATTAGAAACCCAATTCCCACACCTCTCACCTAAAGCTATGCGCCGTGATCCTCGCAGGAAATATGCCTGGTGCTCACCGGAAGTGACATGTTCTCCTGCTGTGGCACCGAGATTATTTTTAGGCACCCCGAGAATTTTAATGCCAGTTACCAATGTTTACACAGTCTCGTCACTTCGTACACAGAACTACGGAATGAACTGGATACAGCTACATAGCCACGGTTAGCTTCTCGGTTCTTGATGATTCAGCGTGAAGTTTTTCTCACGTCCAACACTGCGATGCCATGATCATCATAAACCACCCACACCAGACGGTAAACTTCTTGTATAGGACAAAGAGGTACGCGTAGAGATCCTTGTCATTTGTCCATTTATAAACACGTCTTATAATCCGTCACAAACTTAAGGGGAAAAAAAAAACAAAAAAACTTGACAATAGATCGATAAATAACATCTTAAACGTATCTGATAAACTTACGTCGTTACTGAATTTTCTGGTGATTATATAACTTAAAACACATTATCGTTGCGTTATATTAGCAATTCTGTTTGTACGTCTATATATGCGTTTAAAAATGCGAACGTGTTATCTACTAGCGTATCGGTACCGTAAGTAGAGTCGAATATCAGCGAGAAGTCTGATATGAAAGAGATGACACCACAGTTTCCCAACAGATAAGCTAAGTTGATAAACGAGTTCATCTCTCTCTTAACTATCACCCTAGTCTGTGCTAAAACATGAACGAATGGATGTCAGTATATTGACTTCTTTTTAAGACATCAGACATTCGCCAAGAATGCTTGCGTATTGTGATAGACTTTTAGATGTTAGGACTGCTAAATTTTGCAATGATAATATGAGGTAATTCAAGATTTCGCCGTCAGAGGGTCCTTTAGCAGTTGAATAAAAACTGTACAATGTTTTAATTTTTGATGGTGAACAAAAAAAAAAAAAAAGAAATCAACGTTTGTATCTGATCTTTATTCTTATTTTGTTCCAGAGATCTAAATCCACAACAATGCTGAGCAGGTCTCATTGGTGGCTGGTCCTTTCCTGCTGGATGACATCTGGCATATAGGGACTAGTCCCAGGCGATGGATAGTAAGGATACCTTTCAACAGTTTCCAACTGTCAACTTTCCCATCAAGTCTATCATGTTGACGAACACTCTACGGATTAACGAAGCCAATTCTGGGGGTGCTGTGGCGGGCCACGCTTCCCCTCCTACGCTCTCCCCAAATCTGCCAAGTATCGTTAAAATGGAGCCACGCCTTCCAAGCCCTTGTCTGAACAGTATGGATACCAGTTGCATAGGTATGGGTAATTATCCACCGAACAAAAGGGTTCGTCAAGATGATGGTACGTGGCAGCCGTCGGCTTCTCCGATGTCAGTCGGATCAATATCTCCGCCGCATCTCTTAAATGGACACTCGAATATTAGCAACAGTATGTCTCCAGGTTCTGTTGGAAGCTATGATGCATACAGTCCGAGGGGTAAGCAAATGATTTGTTTCATTTAGTTTTAAATATTCACTTTCGTTTCTTATAGTATGATATATATTAATATTGTAAAATAGGAGTCTCAAACTGATATAACGGATCTTATTAATGGTTAACATGAAGGAAAACGGTTTATTTGGTGCATAAATAACGCTACTGAAATCTATTAATAGGCAGTTATCCCCAAAATTTTGGAATTGGATTTTATTTCCCCTGTATAAATGAGCTGACCGGTCTCGTGGCCCACTGTTTGTCTCCTAGCATTGGATCTGCATGCAGATTTGTGTTAACAAATAAGCATGTTAAATTAGGGAAATTTTTATTAGGTTAGCATTTTTATTTTTCAGGCAGCAAACAGTAAACATTTCAGTAAACATTATATAAATGTCAGCTTTGGTATGTTAAAGATATCTTGACTTGACATGACTTTTTTTAGGTCAGTTGCAAATAATTAGGAAAGTAACTTTTAGATATATTGTATTGAATACATAATTAAATAACATTTGCCAGGACCTTAACCCGTGTTCTATCGGTACTTGGAAGCAAGAAAGCAAAATAGCATATAAAGCCCTCACACTTTTGTTCATTTCCTAACCGTTGCAGACTTACTCGTTTTCCAGGACTGACTGGAAGATGAGTCCTTCACACACACACACACACACACACACACACACACACACACACACACACACACACACACACACACACACACACACACACACACACACACACACACACACACATCCTATATAATCTGGTAAATATTTTGTGGTAGATGAAGTTCACCGTCCGATGTGAGACCGCACTCTGCTTGGGAGGTGAAGTGTCTTGAAAAAAAAAAAATTAATTTTCGTTGTTCTCTAGAGCAGGGTTTCTGGATTATCTAACTAGTCCACCAATGCTACTAATGGTCCATAGGTCTACAACCTTTTGAGGGTTTGAAAATCCACATAAAAAAAAAAAAATGTGCAGTCTCCTCCGTTAAAAATACAATAACCTTATATTGAAATCTATAACATGCATAACGTTGAAGTGTAATTATTCGTTAACATTTTTCCATAGCTCCAGTCTATATTCAAATTCTTCAGGAGACACTCCATGTCAGAATCATTCTTCATTTTTCTTCCGAACTTGGCACGATAAACCAATAACCGGATTTTCTCCCTTACTTGAAACCTTTCTCAATATCATTGACATTCAAATCAAACAGCAATAATACACTGCTTATCACCCTCATACTCTTGTGCTTGAATCTTGTCTAAGGACTCAAAGAACCTTTATAAGGGATTTTCAGGTGTGGATTAGTTAAAATTAGTCTCATAAAATTAATCTTATTTTTCTCATAAGAAATATAAAACAATTTACAGACTAAACTTCATAATCTCGGCCATAACTCCAACCTCTCGTTCTGCTAGCATATAAAATGGGACTTCCAGTCAATTTTAGTCAACATTTTATATACTGACTAGTGACGTCTTCTCAATAATACAGATAGCTATCTATTATCAACTTTTTCCTGGCAAATTTCGGTTGTCAACAATTCTTTTTAAATGTCGATATGTGCTTTTCAAAAGAGGGTAACAAATTGGTCAATATTTTGCCTTTTCCATCTATTGCATGACTTTATCTCCTCTTTTTTTTTTAATGTTCAAAAGCAGTGTTTCTAAAATCTTTCTTCAAGCAAACAGTTTTTGTCTGTGCTCTCAGAGTTTGACGCCAATGTTTTCATCTGATGAAATGTATGTTACTACAAGAAGGATGATGAAAATAATGGAAAACCATTGGAGGACTAGATACAGTCCATTTATATGTTACTAGCATGAAATATAAGGGATTTCATGACATAAACGAGTATCCAGCATTTTTGCTGATTAAAAAGAAGAAAAAAAAAAAGGTTTCAAAAAGTTCTGTTTTTTATTTCTTTGTAGTCCTGTTGTGATTGAAATACGTAAAGGCCAAACACCATTAGCTAGATTGGAAGCGAGCATTCTTCATTTATGACTGTTATGATTTCACCTCTATCGTGGAATGATACTGGATGCAGGAGACCATTCTTTAGAGTGTTGCAATCTGTTTTAACTGCGACCTTGTAGTGCTGTTTTCGATAAATGGAACTTCTTTAGATTACTTTCTTTTATGTCTCTCTCGCATGTAATATTAAAAAAAAAAAATCAAGGGGAAAACATGCAGCCTTTATATAGAAACTAGAAAGCGCTTGTGTATATGTTACGGAAAGGATTACTGATACCATATGTGCGAGTTAACCAACACACCTGTGAAACTGGCCTCAGAGATATGGCAGGGTCGCAGCAGGAATTAACTTAAGGATTCCCATGTGGAGATTTATGAGCAGGTGATTTGTTGTTGATGGTGTGTGTGTGTGTGTGTGTGTCATATGATATCACGTGATCATTATCATACATAATTGTCTGCTTTTATCACACCTTCCCGTAAGTAGAGTTTTGGAGCGTTTAAAGTGGCAGGTGCTGAACTGCGCGCTAGCATAAATCATATGCGAATTTTGAAAATTAAGAGGGACACACACACACACACACACACACACAACTCCGTTGCAGTTGAAGCAACACCCAAACTGTAAATTTGAGCAATACAGTATTCCGCATTGGCAGTATTCCGTCAAACTGGAGTATTTCTACCACAACACTCATCATTTTTCTTATTCTTAGTTCTTCAAATGTAATTTTATTTGGATATAAATAAGGCAAGCCTGAATAGCTCATGGCAACTTCTGTGACTTTAGGTCTGCAAAAGAAAGATCATAATAAGTTATTTTCTATCCACTAACTAGAGAATCTATTCAAGATTTTTTTTTGTTTTCTTCTTCAGACAAACAAACACAAATGGACAGAAATATTCGACTAAAAGGGACATTCTGCTACAATTCGCTTCACTGGTTGCTTAAAAAGTAAACAGAACTTTTAATCCTATTTTCTTCTTCATAACTATAATCTCAAACACCCATAACAATAATAAATCATAATATGATTGTTAAGTATCTCCTTCCTAATCCAAGTGCATTAACACTATAGGTACACTTCTTCTAGTGCCTTAAACATGGATCTACGTACTGTCCTTCAACAGGGTGAAGACAACCTTGTCATGCTCAATGCCGCCAAAACACAGTCTTGTCTCTTCGCTCGCAAGAGAAATCTCAGCTCACTTACCCTTATCCAGTAATACACCAAGCACCAGGCAAGATCAGATCTCTCTGCGTGGATTAATTAAGAGGCGCGTGCTCCTGTTAATTTTCAAAATTCGCATATAATTTATACTAGCACGCAGTTTAGCATCTGCCACTCTACAACGCCACAAAACTTTACTTACGGAAAGGTGGGATAAAAGCAGACAATTAGGTATGATAATGATCACGTGATTTCATATAATACACCCATGCTTAGAATACTGCTTACATTTAAAATCCTTGACGCTGTCCAGAGGTAAGCAATTAGGCTTATAGATGATCCCTCTCTTACAGATTCACCTCAATCTCTATCTTAAAGACGCAGCGTTTCTGCACTGTGTTTATTCTAAGAATACTTCCATGTTTAGTGCTCCAGCGAAATGGCCAGCATTCCTCCACTTTCTGTTGCACCTGTTGAAACCAGAGCAGCAGCGGCCCAGCAACCCCATTACTGTATAAATACACCGAACCTGCTTCTCCTCTTCCTCTTTTATTCTACCCACCTCATATATATATTCCACCCACCTCATATATATATTCCACCCACCTACACACACACATATATATATATATATATATATATATGTGTAGAAAGTTTTTTACCTTGGGTGTATTATACGTGAAAGATACCAAGAAATTTTATACTTGGTTTTAATCCTTTTCCCAAGTTTTAATCCTTTTCCAAAGTTTTGCACGGGAAATATATTCACTTCTGAGCTACTTGTATACAGAGACTAATGACTTCAAATCGCTTGCCTTAGTATGTATCCCATAATGCAAAGCATTGCATAATGAAAGAGTTACTACCCAGACCAGTTTCAACCTTTATTGAGGTCTCATCAGTGGAAGAGATGCCAAGGTTGAAGTAATGCAGATACAAGTAGCTTAGACGTGAATGTATTTCACGCGCAAAACTTTGTTTCGCGCGTGAAATACATTCCAAGTATAAGAAATTAAAACCAAGTGTAAAATTTCTTGGTATCTTTAACGTATTTTACATGCAAGGTAAAAAAACTTTCTATATCTTTCTCTCATCCAGAGATTGTTTTATTAAGAATGTCAAGCAACTTTTTGTCTGCTTGGATATGAGATATATATGATTTCTGCATCACTTCAACCTTGGTATCAAAACAAAATACATCACCTAAACACAGAGGATTAGTCATTGTGAATAATGATCAGATCACTTCGTTCGAAGCGTTACACACTTCCTCCCATCCAAGGTGAATATAGATACAATGATGAGGAAAAAACAGAAGCATTTGCAGACAGCTTAGAAAGACAATGCAGCCCCAATTATACCAATATAAATATAAACTTCATCAAAAAAATCCACACACAAGTGCGTAAAATTACTCAAAACGCCTCATTCCAATCCAACAACAGATCCATGTCACCAACAGAAATATATGAGATCATAAGAAAACTAAACAACAAAAAGGCTCCGGGTCCGGATGGAATAACGAACAAGGCGCTCAAGCAACCCCCCCCCCCTCGTTATGCATCTGGTAGCCATCGCTAATGCCATCCTTCGGCTAAATTATTTTCCAGAGCAATGGAAGCTTGCGGATGTCTTCCTAATTCCAAAAAACTAGAAAAAATACACAATTTCCTCAGAATTATAGACCGATCAGCCTTCTTTCATGTGTAGGCAAGATAGCCGAACGCGCTATACTCACACGGATTCAAGAGGCAACAGATATCAACCAAGTCATACAAGACGAGCAATTCGGCTTTAGAAAATATCACTCCACCATGCTTCAAATTTACAGAGTCGTTGAATACATCACACAAGGGTTCGAATGGCACCAACATTCTGGCGCAGTCTTTCTGGACATAACACAAGCATTTGATAGAATATGGCATTATGGTCTAATTTTTAAACTACACCAAGTAGGAATCCCATTACCACTAGTTCTACTTATCAAATCATATCTAAATAACAGAAAATTTTACATAAAACTCAATGGAATCAGATCCACAGAGAGGAGAGTGACGACTGGAGTCCCTCAAGGCTCTCTGCTGTCTCCCCTACTCTTCTCCATATACATGGAAGACCCTCCCAAGTTGTCCCCCCCCATCCATCACGGCTCTATATGCCGATGACACAATTATCATAGCCAGATCCCTCCGTCCACATCTAGCCTCAAAAACACTGCAGAGAGCAGTCCACGAATTAGAGAATTGGTACAAAAAATGGCGTATCTCAATCAACCCAGGAAAAAGCTCTGCAGTGCTTTTCACCAGACGTAAAACAGAACCGAACACAAGCATACAAATATTTGGAAAAGTCATCCTTTGACACAACTCTACCAAGTCTAGGAGTTCATCTGGATAAACGCCTAAATTTCAAGACACGCATAAATAGTGTCTCCACTAAACCAAGTCAGATTATTGCACAGCTATATCCACTTTTGAAGAGGAACATCTTCCTAAACATAAACAACAAAATTCTCCTCTACAAATCAGTGATAAGACCTCAAATAACTTACGCCTCACCAACTTGGGGACACACGTCTAAACAGAACATCCACAGATTACAAATGATCTAAAACAAATGCCTAAAAATGGCATTTAATGCCCCTTGGTTCATCAGAAACCTACAGTTATACCAACCTTCCAGATATCAAGACCTACATGACAGGCATTGCAGAAAAATTCTTCACAGTCACAGATAATCACCTAAATCAACTAATTCGACTTTGAGAGATGAACCGAGTCCTTGATTCTTCATCCCTTCATCTGATTTTAGCTTGTGTTAGGGGGGATTATTATGAGTAATTTACCCGCTCATTGTGAGCATTGTAAACTGTATGAGCTTTCTCTTGCGATGGAGGGATTTCGGTTTTTTATGTTTGAAACGATCTGAGGGTTTGTAGTCCGTTTCAAACATAAAAAACCGAAATCTCTCCATCGCAAGAGAAAGCTAATACAGCTTACAATGCTCACAATAAGTGGGTAAATTACCCACAATAATCCCCCTCGTACACAAGCTAAAATCAGATGAAGGGAGGAAGAGTCAAGCACTCAGTCCATCTCTCAAAGAAGTTCCAAGTTACAACCTTGATATCTATGAGGATAAGATTCCCAGGGTAACAGCTGGCAATGCTGTAGCCAATAAAGTTTTAACTGAGGCGTGGCTATTGCTGTTACCCAGCCATGACTAGAGCCTTTAACTCAATAACACCCCATCCACACATTTTCTTCTACAGATAACAGGGAATATGAAAAAGCATTCTTGCTTCACTCATCTAGCCAAAAATAAATATTTAAAATTTTAGGAACGAACGAATTGAACCAAGGGTAACGGATGGCAATGCTGTAGCCAATGAAGTTTTCACTGAGGCCGGGCTATTGCCGTTACCCAGTCATGACTGGAGCCTTTAGCTCAATAACACCCCATCCACACTTTTTATTCAATCAGATGAAGGGATAAAGAGTCAAGGACTCAGTCCATCCCCCCCCCCCAAAAAAAAACCCTGGTATCTTTCCGAAATCTGGCTCCCACTGATGTGTTTTTGCGCAGAAGGGGTCCCTTTTCTTAAGGTATGAGAGGCTCTGCTTGGGGTAGGTCTTTTTTGCCTGTCTCTGAGTGGCGCCACTGCTGAGATTATGGCTCTGTCTGGTGGTAGGGTGAGCCTGCCACTGGGTAGAGCCCACGCTGAGAAGTTCTTCTGTGACGGGGTGAGCCTGTCACTGAGTGGAACAACGTCAGTTGGACGGTCCTTCGGTCACTCGTAGGGAGTGGTCTGGAGGATCGCCTAATTTTTAGACAGGTCTTTACTTAAACAGCACCTCAATAAAGGTCGAAACTGGTTGGAAGCTTGGTTGATGGATGGCAATGCTGTAGCCAATGAAGTTCTAACTGAGGCATGCCTGTTGCTGTTACCCTTCAGATGAAATATGAGCGGTTCTGTTCGGTGGTGGGGTGAACCTGCCACTGGGTAGAGCCAACGCTGAGAGTTCTTCTGAGTGACAGAGTGAGCTTGTTACTGAGGGGAAGAACGCTGAGTTTTGATTCTTCGGGTCGCTCATTGTTGGGTGATCCGGGGGGGGGGATCTTACGAGTTCATTATACACGCCCGAAAGGGGGTGTGCTTTGCATTATGGGATACATACTATGGCAAGTGATATGAAGTCATCAGCCTCTATATACAAGTAGCTCAGATGTGGATATATTTCACGAGCAAAACTTTGTTTTGCTTACTTGGGAAAAGGATTAAAACCAAGTATAAAATTTCTTGGTATCTTGGTACATAACACTGAACGTACATCCGAATTTAAAGAACATAACCATGAAGTGTTTTGAAAATTCAGCTCTTTGGCAAATTACAACCGAACGAAAATTAGGAATTACAATAAAAATATACAAATCGCACAGAACATTGTGTATATACTTGGTTAATTACAAGCTGGATTCATCCGTATTATATACTGTATGTCTATAGCTATTATACGTAATTTCTACGCGTGCAGGGGAGATGTCTCTGACGTTTCTAGTCATAAAGCCTGCGTACACCATTCTAAATGCCTCATAAATGTATCCTCAACTCACCATCTGCCAAACAATTGCGTGAGAGCATCTCCCCAGGTTTCTTGTATACGTACTACACTTCATCTTGTGAAGAGTTAAATAATACTATATAAGTCTTTAACGAAAGAAAGGACACTTTAAAAAAGTGTCCTTTTAAAACTAATTATATCATTCAAAACTGGTTAAAAATATTTTAGAAATAATTTAAAATAACATTTAAACTATTTTTTACTTTTTATCCTATTTGAAATATCTAATTCTAATATTGATAATCTATAAAATTACACGTCACGAATTTTAAGTCCGAAAATATGCTCGCTAACTTAACAGCGATGCCAACAGACCAATTTCAAATAGTTGAATGAATAAATACTTCTTTGAGGAGCGAATACATTCCAGCCTTGGTGACTGAGTAAATCCCCCCCCCCCATTTTGCCGCTGACTGCCGGTTGTTCGAATCTCACTGTGGCATGATATTATATTTCTGAAAGGTGGTATTTGTTTTTCCTCTCTTAGGACCCCCCCCCTGCATGGTAAATACTAGGTTTTACCTTTACAGAACAGTTCCGGGATCACATAGCACTAATGGTGTTGTCTTTATCAGCGTTTTGTGAATAAGATAAAAAATAAAATAAAATAAAGAAAACAGAAAAAATGAGGTTTTTATATCCTCGTCATGCTTTGCATTAAATACAGATTATTGCTTTGCCACACATCATAGAGAGAGAGAGAGATGTAATTTTTTCTTCTCCATCACTCACATAGACTTTCAATAGATTACCACATGGACAAACCTGAGATGCTTTGCCAGAAAGGTATAACAGGATATGTATGTACTAACACCTACTTAAGATTATTCCGATGAATCCGAAAGTTCAAGTTACCCCAATCTGAAGGTTAACATTAAATGTTATATTGGTAGTATTACACCAGAACAATTAAGGACTCATGTTTACTGATGAGTTCATCCCACATTGTATATACTAACAGAAATATGATAAGTCCATTTACAGTTAGGTGATGCAAACCTCCTGAATATACTAAGAGAACTGTGATCGTTATGAATATGCTTTCGATTGCACAATTTGCTGTCAACAAGCAGAATACCTATCCAGTATCACAATTATCATGTCAAGATCGAGTTCTGATAGGCAATTTAACAAACCGTGAAAATCAACTAATAACGTATAACGCTACTGTCAGGATGGGTGAAGTAAAAATGCTTTTCATATTCCCCTTTGTCTGTAAAGGAAGTGATTTGGGAAAGGGAGTTTTGCGAGCTTTAAGCTCGCCCTCTGGGGGGCAGTTGTATTAGTTATGATCAGCTGGGAGTAGAATAGCCTTCGGTCTTTTGTATTTGTAGTACTCGGTTTCGTTGTAATTGACAGCCTGTACGATCAGAGGGTTTGAATGTGAACTTGACTTGACGAACAATTTTTCTGTGAGATCACGAAGAAGGGAGGAGATGTATGGAATGCCGGTTTCTTGGTGAATCTGTGAATTTCTGATGAACTATGGTGCATCTAGGATCATCCTAAGGCATTTATTTTGGATTCTCTGCAATTTCGAAATGTTTGATCGTGAAGTGTGACTCCATGCTGGTGAGGGGTAGGTAATAACTGGACGTATAACCATCCTGTAAAGAAGAAGTCATTTATTTTGTAAGTTCAGTTTGCTCTTGCGGTTGACCATTGAGTAGAGTTATATATATATATATATATATATATATATATATATATATATATATATATATATATATACCCCAAGATTTAAAAAAATGAGAGGTAAAGAAATATTTTTAATCTTCATTAATATGTCTGTTTAATGTGTTTCTGCTGATTAATGAAGAAATAATCATCAACAAAAGAGAAAAAGAAAGAAATATAAAAAACTTTTTTTTTCTTAAATAACTTTTTTTAAAATTTTAAATGAATTACGTGACATTATTAAAACCTCAATTGCTCAGTTGGTATCGACAATGCTTTTTGATTCGAACGCAGGTCTTTACATCCAAAGACCTGAGTTCGAATCCCTTCTAAAATGCAAAGAACCTTTATTTGGACATTTCAAGGGAAGGTGAGTTAGCTAGTCACTTCTCTACACCTTCATGGAGTCCGTAGATTCATAGCAGAAGGTCTACTAAAATTCCGGAAACCAAATACTAGCCTTCATTTGCACAATCCCTATCATACTTTTCTTTGAAGTCATTCACCGTCACAGCGCTCATAGCAGAATCTGGCGACCCATTCCACTCATTTATCACACAGTGATCAAGGGAGTAAAAAATCTAGTTTTCACTCCCTTGATCACTAAATTCTTTCTTCCATGAATTATCCCCTAGTTTTCCCAATACTGAAAATATTCATCTGTGTCAGTCCTATAACAACTTTTAAGTAACTTATATGTCTCTATTGTATCTTCCCTTTTTTCCTTTTCGCCAATTTCTGTAAATCGAAAATCTTCACTCTATTCTAGTAATAGTAGGGGCACTTCTGAGAAGATCAAGATAAGATAAGGAATCGTGACGTGATTGGTTGTTCATTTGATGACGTCATTGTTTGTGTGACGTCGTGGGTTTGGAATGTTTGGAAATTTTCTGGGGACCATCTGTGTGTATGACGTCACGTTTTTTGTTTTGTTCGCGTATAGAATTATGGGTGATGGTAGCGATAAGGATTCGTGTCGTGATTGGTGGGGCACTTTGAACAAGATCAAGATAAGATAAGGAATCGCATCATGAATGTTTGTTATTATCAGATGTAGAGAAGTGATGTCATTTGTTAGTTGTAAATAAGTGAAGTTATTGTTTTGAATGGAAAAGGGAGATATATTAGTGGATAAGGATTCGTGGCATGATTGGTGGGAACACTTCTGACAAGATCAAGATAAGATAAGGAATCGTGATGTGAATGTTTGTTTTCAGATGAAAATAAGTGACGTAATTTGTTTGTTGTAAATAAGTAACGTAATTGTTATTTGTAAATAAGTGACGTTATTGTTTTTGAATGGAAAAGGAAGATATTATTAGTGGTTAAGGATTCGTGTCGTGATTAGTGGGATACTATGAACAAAATAGGGGTAGGTTGAATGGGGGGAAGCGACGTCAGTGTCTTGGATGTGTATTGTTATGAATTGTAGATAAGTAAATGGTTTGGGTATGTCATTATGGGTGATGGATAGTGATAAGATACATTTCGGAATGTTTGGAATTTCGCTGGGGCCCCCCTTTTGTCAGGGACATCACGTGGTGTGTTGGGTTCGCAACTAGCATTGTGGGTGTATTTAGAGATAAGCAATCATGACGTTATGTGTTTGGAAATTCCTGGAGAACATGTCTCTCTGTGATATCACATGGTGTTTTGGTTTGCCTATGAAATTGTGGGCAACGTTTTTGAGAAAAGATATCTTGAAATTTTCCCAGGGTGACACACATCTGTCATTGTCATCATGTTTTGTCTTTGGTTGTCTATAGATGGCTGCACTAATTTTCCAATACAGTTTGAAGTATTTCTTTGCTGTTAAAGGGTGAGAATTCTTAGAGTAGAGTCGTGATGGCAGTAGTGATTAGGCTTTTCTGAATAATTTAATTATATGCTGGTGTTCCTCACACACACACACACACACACATTAGACATGAAAAGTCACTAATGTATCCATGTTCATACTTTAATATGTACCCTACGATTATTCTTATGGAAAAAAAACTATTCAGTATTAGAATTATGCTTACGAAAACATACGAGCAGTGATTATTGAAATTACAATTATCAATTCTTATGTTTAAGATAAAAAAAAAAGTAACTTACATTTCTTTCCAGAATGGGAACATCTTGGCTATCTAGGTTTTCTGAATATTCCAAATTGTTAATTTCAACATATATTCACAGCACAGAACACAAAAACAACTCTGAAAATGCAGTTGACTTTTTCATTATAGGTTACTGGGGCTAACATATATTCACAGCACAAAAACACACAGAACATAGGAGTTGAAAGATATTTCTGTAAATAACCAGAAAATATAGTTGACACATCGTTTGTTCATTTAGATTACCACCCAATCATCTGTTCGTTTTCTTTGAGATGACTCATTAATTTCCGGTCTTAGTTTTCGGTTCTCTTTTCAGACTATGGAACTATAGTTACTCAATTTGTATACAGCTAATCACATCCTGTATTAGATGACGTTCAAAAAGTATAATTCCCCACATTTTTCCCCCGGTTTCTGGAGCTTCTCTGATCACTGACATCATGGAAGAAAAGAAAACTCAGTGCTTGCCTTTCTGTTAATCTCATTTATTTCGGGAATTAGTATCTAGTTTAGTCTGTTTGTATTAATCACAACCTGTAATATACGAGTTGCAGTATTGTTCAAAAGGTATCATTTTCCCATGGTTGGATGTTTCTCAAACACTTACATATGACTAAGTGATTAGCATTTAATGATTATGATGACACATATCCTAAAATTATTCATTCCTGATTAAGAATTTTATTCACTTATTGGTTTCAAGTAAATGACTTGTTTGTTTGTTTATATTTTGTGTAGCTAGGAAACTGGAATATATTTCAAATGAATTTAGCTCAGTAATATATACTTTGTTAATTTCTATGTTACCTTTTATTTGACTAATATTATTAACAAATTGTATTTAGTTAATACAGAAATTAAATAAAGTGAAAAAGAGAGTATTTTTTTCTTATTATTCTTCTGATTTCACATTTGGGCTGATGTTCATAGTGTATGATTTCCCACTGGCGCTTAATAATTCATGTGATTTTTTCTCCATGTGACATTTCAAAACAAGTTGAACTATGGTTTTTACATAGTTCAACTATGTAAAACTCATTTCCATTAGTCCCAATTGACTGTGGTCCTCTCAGCCCGACATTTATTTCACAGTAGGGATATTTATATATATATATATTTTTTAACACAATTATTATATTAGATATGCCTTCCAATACAAATAAATAATTATGTATTCTTATTTCAAATGAAAATTAGCTCAGAATGAAAGAAAGAAAGAAAGAAAGAAAAATGTTTACCCTCAAATAAATATTTATGATCACAGCAAACAAGAAATTCATCAGCTTTTTCTAAGTTTTGAAATTCATGCAAATATTGTTTTCATCATTCGGTATCATTTAAATGAAGAACGGGTCTACTATTAAGTTCGTTAATGTTTTTTTTATTTTCTCTTCCAATGGCGAGTATTATTTGATATATGCATTTTGATTCACTTGATATTATCTGCACACTACGATACCTTTTCTCTACAGCAATCTTTTTAAGAGTTTTAGTAACGTGTTGGTTTAAAACATCTAATGTCTCTCTGTAAAATAACCAAATTCTAACAGTACTGTGACTTTTCAGGTGAAATCTCCACTAAAATTCTGGCTTTTAATTTAATACCCAATTCCTTGTGCTGCCAAGAGTTGACAGTTTCTTGAAATATTTGAGGGCTTGCATGAACAAAATAAGACTCTTAATTGACTGAGTCCAAAAAAAATGCCTCTGGTTAGTTTTTGTCATGAAATTTCACAAGGAAAAAAAATGTTATGGTTTTACTTAAATTTACAAATTTTATTTGAGTGAAATATTATTTACAAATTGTATTTACTAAATCTAACATACAGAAAATAAATAAAGTGAAAATACAATCTATTTTTTTTTTGTTCCTTAATCTTCTTATTGTTAAATTTGCACTGTGGTTCAAAGATTCTTCCCATGCTTGTGAAATTGCCATCATGTGGTTTTTGTCAATGAATCTCATCTGAAAGTTAATTTTCATTTGGTGATCGTTGGGAATTTATTACTGTAGTAAAATTATGGGTTTCATATTTATTATTTTGAAACCAGCACATATATTTCTGAGCATTATTAAAAGCAATACAATCTTTCGTTATATTTCCAAAAGCATTTAAAAGTACACGTTATGTTTTCACGTTTTGGGCATTCAATTTCAATTAAATCAAGAACAGGCCTCCCTATTAACCTCGTTAATGTTTTTGATTTACTCTCTTCCTTTGGCAAGTAATATTTGATATTTTCATGTTGATTCTGTCATCCAATTTCTTAGTTTGTCCATAGATAGTGAACCAATTTCCCACTTCAGCTGATGGTTATATTTTATTAACCAAGAAATTGTTTTATAACTCTTTCAGGTAATTCTTTCCAACTACAAGGTGATTTTGTCAATGCATATCTTACAATAATTCCATCAGAAATACAAATTTCTTTAGGAAATAAATTTGAAGTCTTATTCAAAAGAAATTGTACATCAATTATACCAATGATAACTGCAAATTCATATTTTTCACCCACTGTAGATTTTGCATATTCGTTTTCCTTCATTCTTCTTACATTACTTCATTTGGCGCCACAAATAAATAGTTATTTATTATAATTATTATTGTTATTTCACTGATTATTAGCTCTGATCTAATATTTTATGTTAACTTTCTGTTACAAGATTCTGAACAATTAGAACTTTTCACAAAGAAACTTTCAAGGAATTTTGTGGCTCACCCATTATTCTTACATTACTAAACGCAAAACACCACAACACAAAACAGTAGCTGTAGTGGATGGACTATTACCTTAAGTCCAAAGTCACTCGACCCTATGGTTTTTTTCGTATAGTACTATTTACCCTTACTATGCCCTACCCTGACCGTTCCTCCAAAAATGAATCTTTTACACAGATGACTCAACCATGCTGTTGGATATACTGTTAATGTGTTTTTATCTTACTTTGTGTGGGGAAAGGTAAAATTTGTATACGTGTTATCAGGAGAGTAAAAATATTTTTTCAATACCAAACTTTAAGAGTTTAAGTCCCATTTTTGGGTTAATTATCTGCTGTCTCTCTTTAAAACAACCAAATTCTATCAGTTCAGATTTTCGATTATGTGAACGAATTGTTTTCAGATAACTCAAACAATGTCAGTAGGTAGCATTAGACAATTTCTAAAATAATCAATTAAATGGATATCACAGTTTTCAACACTTTTTTTCCCGTTCCTGGCATTAATTTCACAGTGGTGATTTTTTTTATAATAATTAAACACAATTGCATTAAGGTATAAAGTTGTGGATTTAAATATCAATTTCTAATCAGTATAACTGAGTAAAAAATTCACTGTTGAAAAACATAACAACAAAAGCACACATCTTTGTTCATTTAAGTTTACAAATGCATATTTTATTTTGCTGAAATACTATTTACAAGTATATTCACAGAGAAAAATTTGAAACATGTAATTACCTAAAAATATTTTACAATATTTAGTTTACACTCTTAACATTTTCCAAAAAGTTCAATGAATAAAATTTTTGTTACTTGCTGTTTTTTAGTTACATTACATCAAAATAGTTGGACACAAAAGAGTTTCTAAATCAGATACCATGGAAAGCACAGCTCCATACATTTGATATTGTGTCAGTCTGGAAATGATACCATGCCACCCTAAACATTCTGTGTATTCTTTTGTCACCAAATATACACAAACAGTTTTCGTAAATGTTCATAAATGACCCAAAATAAAGAATGTTTACCGAATTGGAAAAAATCTTGAAAGTCTAATTTTACCATTGATGAATTTAAATGATCAGCAATAATTTTCCCCATGATACGAATAGCTGGTAATTCAGTTTCCAAAAATAATAAATGATCATCAATGTCATACATTTTCAGTGAAAATCTCTCAGCTTCTTCGCAACTAATAGAAAAAACTTTACTTCCATCAGCTCCTGTATCATCAAGTATTAGTTCCCCATCTTGGCATTTCAGAATATAACACTCACCGAGGTCCATTTCATAGTCAACTCTTCTTTGCAAGTAGCCTAGGATATCAGACCACTCCCTATGTAACTTTTCTCAAGTGGTCCTGGATAAATACATCACAATGTATGTGTCTTCTAAAATAATAATCGGTTTTCATCCTTTTAGAGCAATGTGAAGAGTTTTGTCTCATGCTATTTTCCTGAAGACGGAAAATTTCAATGACGTTTGTGGCTCACCCATTATTTTACTTTACTTTCCTGGACACAAAACACCTTAACTCAATATGATAGCTGCACTGGATGAACGAATTGCCATAACTGCAAAGACACTTAACTCGTTTGTTTTTTCTTATAGTACTGTTTACCTGATCCTTAACCCTGACCGTTCCTTCCAAAATGAAACATTCATGCAGATGATTCACAGACATGTCTATACATGCTGTTGGATATGATGTTGATGTGAGATTATCTTACTTTGAGACATCATAGGACAAATGTTATCTATGTGGCTCGAAGGGTATTATATATTATTTGTCCCTATTATGTTAAGTATTTTATCCTCAAAAGTTTTCGATGTTAGACCATGTGACTAGTTCTCTCACTCATATGTCCGAAATTGTTGGGTTGGGAAAAAAAGTATTAGGTGGTTGATGTGAAAACGTAGTCAACAGGGTGAGAGAGGTCTTCCCTGCAATGCTCCCTCACCCCCTAACCCCATCATCCCCCTATTCTCCAGAACATGCCTGCTCAGGCTAGCGAGCTCATCATTTGTGGATATCTTTTAGTGATGTCACCTCCAACTGATACTGATAACTTTGGAGGAAAAAACCTCCAACTGATAATGATAAATGCAGAGCGAAAAAAAAAGAGAAAGAAATTCTTCCCTGCAATGCTCCCTCACCCCATTCTCTAACCCCTCATCCCTCTCTTCTCCTGAAAATGTCTGCTCAGCATAGTGGAGATGAGCAAGCTCCTCATTTGCAGATATCTTTTAGTGATGTCACTTCCAAACGATACTGATAAATTTCGAGGGAAAAAAACACAATTTTTTTTGCACAGATGTCATTGAGTCAATTGCACAAAAGGTTCATTTTTCAAGGAATGATCAGGATAGGGCATAGTAAGGGTAAACAGCACTATAAGAAAACACCATAGAGTCGAGTGACTTTGGACTTGAGGTAATCGTTCATCCACTGCAGCTGCTGTATTGTGTTGTGGTGTTTTGTGTTTGGTAATGTAAAAATAATGGGTGAGCCACAAAATTCTTTGAAAGTTTCTTTGTGAAAAGTTCTAATTGTTCAGAATTTTGTAACAGAAAGCTAACATAAAATATAAGATCAGAGCTAATAATCAGTGAAATAATAATAATTATTATAATAAATAACTATTTATTTGTGGTGCCAAATGAAGTAATGTAAGAAGAAGAATGAAGGAAAATGAATATGCAAAATCTACAGTGGGTGAAAAATATGAATTTGCAGTTATCATTGGTATAATTGATGTACAATTTCTTTTGAATAAGACTTCATTTTTATTTCCCTAAAGAAATTTGTATTTCTGATGGAATTATTGTAAGATATGCATTGACAAAATCACCTTGTAGTTGGAAAGACTTACCTGAAAGAGTTAAAAAACAATTTCTTGGTTAATAAAATATAACCATCAGCTGAAGTGGGAAATTGGTTCACTATCTATGGACAAACTAAGAAATTGGATGACAGAATCAACATGAAAATATCAAATATTACTTGCCAAAGGAAGAGAAAGATCAAAAACATTAACGAGGTTAATAAGGAGGCCTGTTCTTGATTTAATTGAAATTGGATGTCCAAAACATGAAAACATAATGTGTACTTTTAAATGCTTTTGGAAATATAATGAAAGATTCTGTGCTTTTAATAATGCTCAGAAATATATATATTGGTTTCAAAATAATAAATATGCAACCCTTAATTTTACTATAGTAATAAAAATCCCAACTTACACCAAATGAAAATTAACTTTCAGATGAGAGTTACTTTGTCAAAAGTAAGGGCAATTGTTATTTTTCACTTTATTTATTTTCTGTATATGTTAGATTCACTAAATGCAATTTGTAAATAATATTTCATGAAATAAAATGTGTAAATTTAAACGAACAAATTGGATGTCGTTAATGTGTTATACAAATTTAAGTAAGACCATAACATTTTTTTTCCTTGTGAAATTTCATGCCACAAACTAACCAGAGACTTTTTTTTTTGACTCAGTGAATTAAAAGTCTTATTTTGCTCATGCAAGCCCTCAAATATTTCAAAAAACTGTCAACTCTTGGAAGCACAAGGAATTGGGTATTAAATTAAAAGCCAGAATTTTAGTGGAGAAGATTTCACCTGAAAAGTCACAATACTGTTAGAATTTGGTTATTTTACAGAGAGACATTAGATGTTTTAAACCAACACGTTACTAAAACTCTTAAAAAGATTGCTGTAGAGAAAAGGTATCGTAGTGTGCAGATAAATCAAGTGAATCAAAATGCATATATCAAATCATACTCGCCATTGGAAGAGAAAATAAAAAAAAACATTAACGAACTTAATAGTAGAGCCGTTGTTCATTTAAATGATACCAAATGATGAAAACAATATTTGCGTGAATTTCAAAACTTAGAAAAAGCTGATGAATTTCTTGTTTGCTGTGATCATAAATATTTATTTGAGGGTAAACATGTTTTTTTCTTTCTTTCTTTCTTTCTGAGCTAATTTTCATTTGAAATAAGAATACATAATTATTTATTTGTATTGGAAAGAATATCTAATATAATAATTGTGTTAAAATATATATATAAATATTCTTACTGTGAAATAAATGTCGGGCTGAGAGAAATTGGTTATCTGTGAACCCAACACGCCATGTGATGTCCTTGACAGAAGGGGCCCAGCGAAATTCCAAACATTCCGAAATGTATATTATCACTATCCATTACCCATAATGACATACCCAAACCATTTACTTATCTACAACTCATAACAATACACATCCAAGACACTGACGTCGCTTTCCCCCATTCAACCTACCCCTATTTTGTTCATAGTATCCCACTAATCACGACACGAATCCTTATCACTAATAATATCTTCCTTTTCCATTCAAAACAATAACCTCACTTATTTACAAATAACAATTACGTCACTTATTTACGACTAACAAATTACGTCACTTATCTTCATCTGAAAACAACACACATACATATCACGATTCCTTATCATATCTTGATCTTGTCAGAAGTGTTCCCAGCAATCATGCCACGAATCCTTATCCACTAATATATCTCCCGTTTCCATTCAAAACAGTAATGTCACTTATTTGCAACTAACACATTTCGTCACTTATTTACAACTAACAAATGATGTCACTTATCTACATCTGATAATAACAAACATTCACGACGCGATTCCTTATCTTATCTTGATCTTGATCTTGTTCAAAGTGCCACACCAATCAGAACAGGAATCCTTATCGCTACCATCACCCATAATTCTATACGCGAACAAAACAAACAACGTGACGTCATACACACAGATGGTCCCCAGAAAAATTCCAAACATTCCAAACTCATGACGTCACAAGTAATGACGTCATCAAATGAACAACCAATCACGTCTCGATTTCTTATCTTATCTTGATCTTGTCAGAAGTGTCACTATTACTACTTATTCTCATAAGGAGCATCCTATAGACTTGCACCATCTTGGTCACCCACCTCTGGATTCTGTCCACCTCCTCTACATTTCCAGGGATACCACCTAACCAGATCTGCACGCGGTTGTCAAGATGAAACCTTAACAATGCCTTATAAAGAGGTATGATGACCTCCTTATCCCAGATTGTTAGTGTGTTCTTCAATAATCAGGTAATTCTATAAGTTATTTTAGTGACTATTGCAAAATGGCCTTGAATCCAGAAACCTCTTTAAAATCCATACGCTCCGTAATTTCTTGCAGTTCAGTTCCATGAATGCAGTACATAACTGATAATGTTTTCATCCCAAAATGCATATTATTCGTTAATGAGCAAAAATTAGTATACTTTTGAACTAATAACAACATCTCCAACCAAAATATTGTTTTCACCTTTTTTTTTTTTTTTTTTTGGAAATCGCTAAAGTTTTCGTTTTTGTGCAATGGAGAGTAGTTAAGTTAATCATGACACCTCCGTTTCTGATTCCCTTTTTTTAAATTGGTGATGGAGATGTTACAGATTAATAAAGGTTTCACAAGGTCTCGAGAATCTGTAGCTCATAGAACAAAAAATAATAAATAATGATTTTAGGTTTATTCCTCAACCATAAAAAATTGCGTATAAAATCTTAGTATCATTCAGTCTTAAGGTGCTGAAGACGCTGTTGGAAAGATCACGAATACCATTCATTCATCCGAACTCTTTTTTGAATTCTTTCCAGTAGACGGCCCACGGTCGAGGTGTAAACATGTTGACTTCTCTTTCCGATTATGCCATTAGTGTATAATCTACCGTCATCAGATTTTTTGAAGATTTTCATAAGAATATTAGCATAATATGGTGAAGGAAATGTATGATGGGTTTCCGGAAAGATTCAAAAGAAACTGAAACTTGATATTCGCAGAGGATTGATGTTGAAAGGCGTTCTTTTACATCACGACAATGATCGACCTTATTTACTAGTGCAATCATTAAAACAAGTCAAGAACTTAAAATTGAAATTATTAATAATAAGGTGCAGCAGCAACGTGTTTTTGATAGCATTAACAAGTTTATGAACTAATTAACAAACATTGGGAAAATGGGGGACTAAGTTGACAAAAAAATATCAAAACTGATATTTTTCAAGAGAGCATACGCAAAAGTTCTTTGCGCATGCGTATACATCGCTTTCTAATCAACAGATGTCAAAGAGAGAGAGAGAGAGAGAGATCCATCCTGATCTACCTGAAATAAATGTATCAAGCGATGGTATATCCAATTTAAAGAACCTACCAATGTTGACAAACCTTTGGATATCCAGTTTCTGAATAGGTAGATGGATAGAAAAGGGCATGAATGCTTTTTCGATCTCCTCATACTCGCAATTTAAGCTTGCATCTTGGGGCCATAAAGATACAAGTGTTATATTATGAAACTTCACTACAACCGCTGAAAGGCGAATTTAGAATTATAACTACAGCCGGAAATGTGGCAAGTGATAAGTTACTGGTTGGATGTATGCGAGCTACACATGCATGCAACTTACAACGAACTCCCCCTCCCCCCCCCCCCAATAAAAACCACTCCAGTTTAAATTCATAACATTTGTCATTGATGTATCTTAATTTTTTTCAGTAAATGCTTGCATTTAAAATACTGCCATTGTATTATGGACATATCCATAATAAAATGACGGTATAAAATAAAATAATAAAATAAAAACAGACATTTTAGTTAGAGTTTTAGCAGCTTCCAGTTATTTCCCTACAGAACAGATATTATAAATATGTTTGCGAAATCATCTGAGACCTTTCCCGATGATCTTATTAAAGGAAGACGCCAGATTTTCACGCTGTATGATCTGACACGGTGAACTTGCACCTGTTACGAAACAGGTCAAACTTGTCCTTTTTATGCATTTGCACGTTCTAATGAGTGGCAGATAAACACAGCCACATACAGACAGTGTTAAAACTTCCCTGTCTTGCCACTCCTTCTATGCGCAACAATTCATTCATAAATCAGCAATTATTCCTATTAAGAGATATCGGATTATTGCCGCTCTAATTTCTTCACTCACTATGTTGCAGTTTTCCAAAGGAAAATTTAGCCTTTTATATAACTCCACCCATGAAAGGTTATGAACTTATAGTACAATCACTGTTTTTTTTTTTCAATTTTTATTTTTTTTCCCAATTCCCCCCCCCCCATAAATTTTCATTCATTTTTTTGCCTGGCGTTTGAAAATCCTGCTCTAGAGACCAAACATCAAACTTTTTCAAGCCACTTCAGGTCTCCAATAAGCAGGGCGTTGGTCTCACGCCGGGCTGAAATTTCATCTTCTTACCTAATGACAAACATCCATGTCCACTGTGGGATTCGAACCAGCAGCCTCTTGGTTGGATAGTGGATATGCTACCCACTCGGCCAACCAACTGTAATTAATTCTAGGTAACCTATATTCATTTAAAAAAATCATATCGGTTGTTCAAAAAGGATGTTGAATTCACTTGCAGTTTAAATTTATTTTAATCTATGACTGCATGTCATCTAACGAAATCCACATAGCGACAAAACCATAACTTCGAGATCTTACCAACTCCCAATAACTTATCCCAATATTTCGTTTTCCTGTTCTAAAAATACACTTTTATTTGAGGCCTATTTTGTTATAAGAAATTTCTGTAAGATGTTTACTTCCAATAGGGAATAATGATAAAAAAAAACAAAAAAACTTGACAATATATTTGGTTACTATTCTCGCTAACAGACATGAATAAATCTTTCTGCTATCAGTGTCGTGCAGTATTTGGATACTATTGGGTACTTTTGGGTACTATTCCTATTCTCTGCTAGCGAGAATAGTACCCAAACGTATCCCCCCCCCACCCACACACAAATAAAATAAAATAAAATAAAATAAAACAAAAAAAAAATAAATAACTTATTGGGGATAATTTTCGTAGATGATCGTTCACGACGTTTAGACCGAGTACTGCCGTGTCATCAGATTGGGAATGTATAGGCACTAGTTTACATAACTTCCTTTGGTGTTTTTTCCGGATATAAAGCTGAGAATCCAATGATTTTAAATAAAATATCGGATATAAGATCCTTATTATTATTTTTGAAAGTCTCCAGTGGTATTTCCCTTCCTAAAATTTAAAAAAAAAACTATTTAATTATTTCTCCAATGTTTCTTTGTATCTTTGCTTGCAAAAAAACATTAATAGAAAGTAATTCGTTTTATTACGCCGCCTCAGATTAAATTCGGTCGTTTCCTGTGTAAATCGAATGAAGCAAAAATAAAACAGATTTTTTTCACGCATCATAGCTTCGTTATAGCTTGGAGTGCAATATGATACGACCGCAGCGCCCCCATCTAAATAATTCTTACGTTGGAAGCTAATGTTTGTGCTGTAATTGCCTCTTTTATTTTTAAATTTCACCTTTCACTCTCAAAAGAATATTTCGAGTTATAAATTATTGATCGGTCAGTAATCAGTTTTATATCGATAAAAATAAATATTATAAATGTCATTTTTTTATATAATTGTTAATTTTTTTAGTATATAATTTTTCAATCTTATTGTTTGCGTACATTTATTTATTTATTTTTCATTATAATATTATTTTAATTAGCGCACCCGATAGCTAATTTGAAGCAGCGCCCCCATCTAAATAATTCTTACGTTGGAAGCTAATGTTTGCGCTGTAATTGCCTCTTTTATTTTTAAATTTCACATTTCACTCTCAAAAGAATATTTCGAGTTATAAATTATTCATCGGTGAGTAATACAGTTTTATATCGATAAAAATAAATATTATAAATGTGATTTTTTATATAATTGTTATTTTTTTTTAGTATATAATTTTTCAATCTTATTAATCTTATTGTTTGCGTACATTTATTTATTTATTTATTTTTCATTATAATATTATTATAATTAGCGCACCCGGTAGCTAATTTGAAGCCTTGAAAAATAAAAAGATTAAAATTAAATTATTGCAAAACTAAAACAACTAATTTAGATTTTTTATTTTTCTAATATCTTATGAGCGTATAATTTGTAGATGATTCTTTTTATTTCTTCATCATAAAAATTTGGTACGTGCATTCTGAATAACATTAGAAATGCAATTGTAGTATCCAATTAAAAAAAAAAAGAAAAAGAAAAAGAAAAAAAACATTCAGTGCATTGTTGTATTGTTTTCGGTAGAATAATTATTCACTTAATAGTTTTAGTCTTTTTATTTTGTGTTTCGATAGCTTTCAAAGGATGCCTATCTTACTAGATTATCTATTTTGGCACATTTCAAAATATTTTCCTTTTAAGTGATAGATCGGTCTAAGGAAATGATAAGGAAAATGTTCGGTTTATATACAAGCATTTCTTTGATGCGAAAAACTAGTTTGAATAAATTAAATTGTGACTATGGCTGTGATAATGCATGACTTAATGGCTTGAGAAGGATGCGGATAATAAGAACAATAACAATGAAAGTTTTGAAACAATATTAAAGCAAGAGAATTCAGGACCGTTGTGACATTCCATATAAATAAATAAATAAATAAATATGGTTTTCATTCTTCAACTAAAGTTTGAAGATCTCTGAAATTAAAACAGTTTTAATTATTTTTAAAGAAATAATTATAATAACGAAACTTAAAACATTTCTAACAGAATTTTGACTTGCATTTTCACAGAATGAATAGATTTTCTTCTTAGATATTCCATCCAAAATATGACACCTTGCTTTGTCCACTGATGTCAACATAATATTTCATTACTTTTTGTGGTACTGTATAGTATTACTTATTCAATATGTCGAGTACTGCCAAATGGTAGACTTACCTAATATTTCGAGATCTTTGAACGTCTGGAAGAAAATGCAGTTAGTTCTTATTCGAAGTATTTATTTTATGTGATACATATTTATCGATCCATGTGAAAATTACTGATTCCGAGAAAATATTTTTCCGTACATCTCGATTCAACGCTTTGTGGACGGGTACTGACTTTAACTAGTCATTCTTAACTTTACATCAATGTTGGCTTTTGCAATTGTCTACAGAGAAATACTCAGTGAATGAAAATTCCGTGAAACACACTCTTTCCTGTACTTTGAGGTTGCTTCAAATATCTTGGAACAGTCCTTTCTTTTTTTTTTTTTTTTTTTTTTAGCTCATACCTTGGAATTCATTTTCTTGGAACATTAGTAAGGGATGTAAGGCGGTCATAGGGCCTATGAATAAAAGTTCATTTTTTTTGCGGCCGGCTTTTCTTATTCGCATTAAATAATAGTAATGTTAAACCCAGAATAACAGTTTTTTCCTTTGCTACATTGCGACTCTCGTGAACTATTAGACTGAAAAATAAATAAATAAATAGATAAATTAAAAAAAAAAACTTCAAAAGAAATATATTTCTTACGGAATTTCAGATGTGTCTCTTTATTTTCTTCTCATTCTTTCACATCTTTCTTTTCTGTATCTCTGCTTCTTTCTGCCACTGTTCATTTTTAAACTGTCTATTCTGTCTCTTATGCATTGATTTATTACTTATCATGTTAGTGCTTAACTAACAAAGATGGCATGCTATAGAGATGAATAAAAAAAAAAAAGGATAAATTAGGAAACAGAAAAAAAAATTAAAATAAAAAAAACTATGTTATAGGAGATGCAACAAAATGATGCTATAGGGGTGATAACGAAAAACAGCACAGTAAAGAAAGATTAGAATAAATGAAACATACAAACATAAAATCACCCAAAAGACAAATAAAATAATAATAATAAATTTATTCTATTCAAGTAAAGAATCATAGCAAGGGATGAATGAATGTATAAAGAACTATATAATTCTTGAGGTTGATATCGTACTATGGAAGGCTACTAGTTTAGCCGGTCCAAAGGAAGCTCAAAGAATGCAACATATAGCAACAGAACGTCTGTTGAACGTCTGGGTGAAGTAAATTAGTATTTAACTTATTTACTTCTAAACAGTTGAATGTTTAGGAGGCTTTTATTTACAACATCATGTTGAGAGCATCCTCATCTTGCCTTAAAAGATCTAGGTATTGCTAAAGAGGGTTTTATTATTACTATTATTTTAGGAAGTGCTTGTAAAATTCAAATAATATTGAGTTTTTTTGGTTTTTTATTTTTTTCCCTTTCTTCCTTCCCCTTTATGGGGGGGAAAGGAGGGAACAAAGATGTAGAACAAATCCATTCTCTCTCTTTCTACTAATTATCAAATGTCATATTCTTCCTTTCCCTTAGACCAAATGTGGCATCATTTATGGATTGCAAGGTTATATGTTCTGACGTCATACGTCATATGTTCTGAACTTGAGGATGATTGGAACTACGTAATTACGAATTTCAGATCATTGTGAGAGAATATACATAGTTTCATTTATTCTGTTATAAATGAAACAAGATGTTTGTTTTTATCTTTATATCATTATAATATGAATCTAATAAAATAGATCATAGAGTTGCTTTGGTGATCTTCCACTTGGACATTATAACTTCGTCACCAGCGTAAATGCATCACGGAAAGTAGTGTGAAAGTAGCACCGTACATTCTCTTTACACACACACACGGTCATTCATCATTGGCGTGGCAGTCCAGTTGTGGCGGCGCACTTTGCAGACCGTCAACAAGCGTGTGTCTAGTTACATAGAACTGCCAAGAATCGATGCATGCATAGTGTACAGCGACCAATAGATGTACTCTGTTTTTCTTGTTCTGCCCACGTTTTTCTTAGTACATAGAAAGTGTAAGAAGTACGGAGAATTTTCTATATATTTAACGTGTTTCTTCAAAGGATACCTTCCCCCTTTCCTCCCACCCGGCTTTCTTTCGCAGTGACTCCGAGAAACCCCTCAGCTGCTCTTGAATCTCCTCCAGCTTTATTGCCATTAGTCAAGAGGTTGTTAACTCTTTTAAGAATTTCAAATCCTGACAAGGTTTTTAGTTCTTTCAAAGTTAGTTGGCTGAAATTTGAAATAAAATAAATTTGGATGACTTTTTCCGTTTATTTTAGATTTTATTTTAAAATCCGCTAAAATTATTTATTTCTGCATTTTATTTTATGCACAGATTTTTTTTTTTTTTCACAAATAAATCAACTTTTATGATGTCATTAAGCGAACTGTGTGTCGTTTTACTTCTGTGGGTACTCGTTTCATTAACAAATCAACTATTCAAATTAGGATAAATATTTATTTTATTCTGAATTATGAATCTATTATTAAGAAATATCACTATAATAGTAATAAATTATTATTATTATTTACTGACACTTCCATGGAGTCAACTGCTTATACATTACATAATCTGCCATTCGCCAACACACCATATAACCCATTATCTACACACTACGCCATCTCCCATCCCATTCATGTGTTGTCTCCTATCCAGCAGGTTGACTATCATGACGCGACTCATGATTGACCAGGGGCGTAACGGCGTGTGGTGAGGACCCTATCTCTTCCACATCAGTGTGTGTGTGTGTGTGTTCACCAGGCCGGTTTGCCTGTTCCGAGGGACGACAAACCCGAATTTCCGAATGAAAAACCCTCGACCGCCGTATGAGACTGGCTAACTCACCTTTAGTCGAAAGAAACCAAATAAAGGTTCCTGACGTCATGGAAGGGAATCGAACCCCCATGTCATTCCTACCAAAGGACTTTGTCTGTACCCACTGAGCTACGGAGGCTCCTACAGCATCTACAGCGCACTCATTATATTTTTGTTAATCGCGTGTGTTCTGTGGCCGATTTATCTGCATGCGTGAAACCCCCGTGTTTTCGGTGGGAAACCTTGCTTCATACGAGCTCGGCATGACCAGAATCAAACTCGGACCTTCCCAGCGTTCTGTATTCATAAGCTCTCTAGTCAAAATTACGAAACGGTTGTAGTTGATCTCATACCGATTACGTATTTGAAATAATGTTGAATCCACTATATTTCTTTTGATTTTGTTTTTTTTTATTTTAAAAACACGCTCTCTCTGATTTGGATCATAAAACGAAATAGATGTCTTTCAGATTTAACTTAATTCCTAAGCCATATTTATAAAACTAAACAATTACTTAAATATTTTAATTAAATTAAAAATGCATATATTTTATATTAAATTATTTTAATAAAATCATTTAAGAAACAATTGCATATAACGAATTAGTATAAATTACATTTAATATTTCTATACACACCGCTATACATTTGCGCTATAAAAATTCAGAACTCTATCTTTTATTATAATATAACGTTAAATAATTTTAAATGTTAACTATAATATTTAATTTAATTGTATTGTGGTTATATTTTTGCTCTTTTTTATATTACTAACTTTTCTTATTTTAAAAAGTACACACAAAACATTATACGAGGTTTATACAGTATACCTTATTTGACGAGCAAAAGAATGTTATCTTGCCGTCTAGCACATTCAAAAAAAAAAAAAAAACATTCTTCCACCTGTAGCAGGTCGTTGTTCTATAATAATCCCCACATTTCAACTTCTCTCTTTGTTGAGACCACCAGTCTCGTAAGTTGCCTAAAATATGACACTTTCGAAAGGATATGGCAGTCATTTGTCACTGAGAGACTTAACACATCGCTGTTGGAAAATAACTTTTGTGTTGTGTACTTGACAT
Organism: Typopeltis vanoorti; assembly: GCF_054136105.1. Lineage (NCBI taxonomy): Eukaryota > Metazoa > Arthropoda > Arachnida > Uropygi > Thelyphonidae > Typopeltis > Typopeltis vanoorti. The sequence goes on along the minus strand of NC_143561.1, from coordinate 23,211,351 downwards.
GCATTTTTTTAAAAGTTTTATCCTCCCATCATAGCACAACCAATGGGTTAAGTTACTGAAATATATAAGAGAACGTGAAGCAGAGATTTATCATCCAGACTAAATAGTCCTTTGACATTTACGAGACAGCCGAACAAGAATATAAAAACAAGGATTACAAAAATGAGAAACAGGTGGTATACTTTATTGCAGACTACCGAGTGATTTTCCGATGAATTAAAATGCCGGTTTTTTGTATGTTGTTTTCAATTCTGCATTGCACAAATGGTGAAGCAAATCTAAGGAAAATATGGGAAGCTGTCTTCTGTTAATGTGCTTCGAGAAAATATTCCTTCACCCGTTTTGAAAATCTCTTAGTAGCATGAACTTACCATTAATTTTATTCATATTCCAGTAAAAGTGACAGACCGATAACTGCATCTATCAAAATGATTGTACTTTCTTTAGTTAAGCGAACCATTCGAGTACAATCATTTGATTTTCTCCAGTCAAAAAATAAATAAGAAAATATGGATGATAGAATAGACTGATTCTTTTTTTTTTTTCCTTTTGTTATTTTTAACACCGAATGAGTAAGATTAGTGATGCATGTATAGCGTAGTTGTGTGACTGCTAACGCAAAACATAGTAATAAATATAACTTTTTACTTGACACATGTAGGAACTTCAATATCTTAATCATGAGGATGCTTGTTATCAAAATGTCCGTTGCGAATAAGCTATGGATACTAAATTATGACTTAGACACCCCTTTTGCCTTTCAGTTCTGTGTACTTTAAGATATAACGAGGATGCCACCTTGGCTATATAAAGAGATCTCAAAATGCCACTGCAGGATATCCGTCCTACACGTAACAGCCAATTATAGAAATTAGCGTCCTGTGAGCCTCCTACCGAGTTCGACCTTGACCATTATGACGCTGCTGAAGGCGATACTATAAGCTCTTTCACACACACACACACACACACACACACACACACACACACACACACACACACACACACACACACACACACACACAGGATAAATGTTTTACAGAGCCAATTATGGATAATTACAACATCATTACATACAGAGCTCATTCTCCACTGCTGTCGGTTCATCATCTCTTTTTATTTACTTCTTCAGCACCAGATAATTGATCTAGCGTAATTATCGTATTCTTCTATTCCTGTACAACCACTTGAAGTACCAGGTAATTTCGTTCTTTGGTCTTCCCGATATTTTAATATTCCCAACGTTTGTGTGTTTAATTGCAAAAATTTTAATACTCAAAAGCTACTAAAAAGAATATTGTTTAGCAATTGAATTTTTTTAAATTTTTTATTTCATTGAGTTATTTCTACCAATAGAAGGTGAATCATGAATTGAAGAGAAAAGCGATGGTATCACATCGGACAATGAAAATCGTTTAGCAGTAGTTTTTTTTTTTTTTCTCATTAATCTTATTTGAATTGTCACATAGTTTGTTGAGAAGCAGAAAGATATCCTTAGAGTCTTGTTACTGAAATTATCACTTCATTTATATCTTCTTCCTATGGTTTCAGTAGACCCTTACGCGCCCAAACATCCTTGGATTTTTACGATGTTATTGCAGGATAGGATGATTAGTCCCATGTGGATCGGATATTTTATATGCAAATTGCGTGTGTTCGTCCGGTCGGCTTGAGACCGGCTAACCCACCTTCGATTGAAAAGTTCTGAAAAAGGGTTCTTCTCATTCTAGATGGGATTGATCTTTTCAACCGAAACATCGTCGAAACCGACTGAGCTACAGAGGCTCGCATCCATTATGTGGCGATGTAGCAGACTTGGAAAAACGGCACTTTTTTTTTTTGTTCGAAAGCAGTGGATTTCGAACTCCATCAAGGATGCGAGGAATATTTATAAGAACTTTTCAGCTAAAGTAGACTTAAACAGAACTCGGACAAAAGTAGACGTGTCCCACGATTTTCCGTCGGTAGAACTCACTAAGCATGTCTATTAATGAGAGCTCTACTGACCTTCTTGATGATGCCCAATCTTAGATTCGTTTTTATTTTTATTAATTTCAACCTGGACACTTAAAATTGAAAAGTGGAAATTGGAAAAACGCTGTTATCGCAACCCTGTCACAACTGTATGGTAATGAAATTTGGAAAGCAGTTCGGTTCCAAGTTAATTACAATTATTCTTTTCGATTTTTTTTTTAATATTAAACTTTTCTTTTTTTCTTATCAAGAATTTATTTTAACTGACTGACTGGCGTCTGTGGAAGTGTATATATATCCAATTCCTAGTGATCTGTTTAATAAATTGTTATGATGCAACTTAAAGGGGTTCATGGCCTAATAGTTGTAATCATTTCTAAATTGGCATGCTTATCGCTGCTTGTGGACACAAGGAAAGATAACAAAAACATTTTTCTGTTCAACAGTAATCTTTCCCCTTTTTTGTTTTATTAAAGTTGCACAGTTTGTTAGTAAATGACTTCGATTGGGCAATGCAGTTATAGTAACATGCTGTTAAATAACTGTTTCATAATGCTTGTAAACAGACAAATCGGTAATACCCATCCGTTCCCGTTTATCTATGATTACCTAAACCCATGCCAAGATGTAATAATCATGTGTTTCCTCAATACCTGACATACAGTGCTGGTTAGAATGCGATCGACCCAATGACTAATGTGTACCTACATTCTAATCAAAAGTAGCTGAGTTTTTTTTAAGCTGTTTAGACTAATAAATGCAGCTAATGTCACGAGACCAGTTTTAGGGAGAGAATTCTACCACACAGTTGCTCGCAATAGTAAATATAACTGATTAATTTGGTTTGAATAGGCATAAATAGAACTCCAACAACTGATTTTGTTCGGCAGTTTATTTTCATAAGTGTACTAGTATGATAGGGTATGCGCAGTTTTTCGACATTTTAGAAAATATTTTAAACTAATTAAACTTTTGATTTATATATCACAAGTAAACTATGTTACATTATTATTTCAGAAAGAAATAAAACAACGTTCATTGGCGACCGTGTAAGAAGCAATCTGAAAAATAAAAGTATAAAAAAGTATATAAATTGCCTTTTTATATACAGTGTTTATAACCATAAAGAGAGAGATGTATTAAAGTTATGCGTGATCAGGGATGTAACAATACAAGAATACTGCCTTTATATTTTAGGTTTAAAAAGATTTACATATATACAATATCGATTTATTGATAAATATAACTATGCTATATGGGTATAAGTAGTTTATTTGTTTTTTTAACTTTCTGAATTTGCTTAGTGGGACTACAATCTTCTGCTAATTATTTTCCGGCTCATGTGATACCAGTTTTTTTTTTCTTTTTTCCCCGATTACGATCATTGATCAATGATGATGTTAATTCTACAATTACACCTAACGTAATTATAGAACTACTGTATTGTAGTCACCTAAGTATAATTTAGCAGCCGTACATTAAAACGAAATGAAGAAAAAAATTCCGTAAGGGATTGCATTATTTATAATTAGTATTATAAACTTGCCTTTCTCCTAAACCTGTTAGAACACATACGATAGCCGTATAGCTAGCAATCAAAGTTTTGACTAAGGACTCACCGAATCATCTTTATCTTGAAAGTGAATGTATGCGTCCTTTCTATTGTGAATGTTTGCAATATACCTTTTTCTTAAAATATAAATATGAATATTCAACAAATTAAGTAACTCTCGGATTCACCCATAACAGGAAATCGGACAGAATATCCACTTGATTCATTTATTATTTTTTTCTTCTCTCCCCTGCCCATTAATTTTTTTTTTTTTTCATATAATCGCGTGCACACCCACACACATGTAAAAAGAAAACCGTTTATATGGTAAATCTTGTACTTTGAACTTTTTTTTTTTTTTTGGAAATAAAGTAAATAATCCATTTCCGGCTATTAAGACAGTACTTAAAAAAAAAAAAAAAAAAAAAAAAAAACGATAAAATCTTCTAGTAGATGTGAAGAACGCTAAACACACACTTATGATAACATTTCTTTTTATTTTAATGTCATTTCTTGTTAATCTGAACAAAGCTACAGTGAAACATTACCAATTCAGGCTAAGAAATTGTCTGTTTTTTTTTTATTGTCAATAATTAAAATTGAAAAATTAGCAACTTGGATTGAGGCAGATTCTGACTTCGTGTAAATTTAACATTTACACGAAATCATTTCTTTTCTTTCATTTCTTTCCTTACCTTCTTTTTCTTCCTTTTCGTTTTACATTTTGTAAAGAATATCCCAAATCGAGATTTTAGGAGGGAGAGTCTCCGTTCAATACATACTTAAAAAAGCAGTTCGAATACCAGGTCTGAATTAATAAGATTTCACTATGTTGCAATATATTATTTTAAAGACTCTTACACGCTTATGTAAGATTTATTTCTATTTTTTCAATAACAATAAACACGCCTTATTCCTGTTGTTAGATTTTAAAGCGAAATATCTTACATTTTTATTACACTTCACGCTCATTTCAAGTTGTCCTCCACATTTTGGAAGCTAATCGAAACAGAGTGCTTTCTAATGTTTACGCAATATTGTTTTATGTGAAAGCAGCGCTTTATATTCCACAGTTTTTTTAATTAATTCTAGGAAATTCCTTAATGCAAATACAGAAAGAAATAATAGACGTATGGAATTCGGAGTTTAGTTTTTTCTGAAAAAAAAATAAAAATCTGTAGAGCGTGACCATCGTTTTTGTAACTGTTAGTAACATTTACCGAAATCTGTTTTCAGTGCTGTTCAAAACCGTCTGCGTTCAATTTCATCTAACGGCTTTGCGTCACTCAATCTTGCAAATACCACTGGCTAAAAAAATATATATATAAAATAAAATGAAATAAACAGGTAATTAAAAAGACATGCTAGTTCGAATCCACCGTGCACATGGAAGTTTGCGAATGCCTTAAGGTTGTAGACGATTTTTGTTACTCTGCTTACTAGAAGGCTATAGCGACTTGGGAAAAAAAAAAGAAAGATAGAAAAAGAAAAAAGTTGCATGTTTCGTCTTTAGAGCAGGGGAATCGGCTTATTTCTTTAATCCCCTCACAACACTAAATGTACGATAAATTTTAAACTTTTTTGGTGAATTTTCGATTCCTTTTTCGAATTTTCCTTGAAATAAGCGTATTATGAGGAGGAGGGGGGGGGGGGTCTGGAAAGTTCTGATAAACACATAGAACACAAATTAATTTTATGTCTTCTTATATATCCTAAAAGAAAAAGAACAAATTATTACGATTTGATGAAACATGGGGGTTAAAGGGTTTTAAAATATATTCTTTCTTGGTTATATCAGTTGCTTTAATATCATTATTGTTCTAGGTGTTTATCAGAACTTCCCAGACCCCCCCCTCCCCTAGTATATGTTGAGGAACTATAGCATTTAGTATATAAAGACGGCTCTGCACTCAAATCTCAGTTTTGGAAATGTTATTCCAAATTGAAGCAATTGCAGATTATAGTTCCAGGACCCTTGAGTATTGCAGGAGACTGGCTCATAAAAACACAAATAAAAATATACAAAATTTAGTTAACATAATATGTCTGATATTTATATAGTTATTCACATAAGTTTTTCTAAGCCTAAAAACAAAACAAAACAAAACAAAAATTACATAAAGCATTTACAATTATGACGTCCTCATAATATACATTGCAGGAGAGTTCTGTAGCTTATCATTATCCAAAGTTCGGTTTTATTCTCAGGACTTATGATATTTCGAACTTTGCCAATAATTTATAATCGATTTCATTTTAAGAAAGACCGCTAAGGATTTGTAGTCATTGCATACAGAAAATAATAATAAACAACAACTCTGCATGACTAAACAAACACACGTAATAACCACAGTCATAAGTTTTAATAAGTAAATATTTCATCCTAAAGTATCTTAGGACATCGTTAGTACAGTTAATTCAAACAGTACTTGGAATAACATTAAGTTAAGGCGAATGATTACAATGGAATCACAATATGCGTGCAGTAGCGTGCTATAGAATTAAATTAAAATATATCTGGAGGGGGGGAAAATTACATTAAAATAAAATAACATATATAAAAATTATTTTACGTAATTTTGTATGACAATTACTTTAGGAATAGCAAGAACGTCATTGCGGTTAAGATTTGGTCTGTGAAGTAGGGGGCTTTAGCACTTTCTTTATATAAACGTTCATGTTTATATAAAGATCTATGTAGAAGTTTGGTCTTTTCCCAATGGATCCTGTGGTTTGGGTTTTCAACTCCGTGAATTGGTGTTGATGTTCTGAAATGCGTTTATGAACAGATCTATCTGTCTGTTCATAGTAAGACAATTTACAGAAACATGGAACCTCGTACACGCCAGGTAGCATCAAAGGTGAGAGTTTGTCTATAGGAGAAGGTAACAAGTTATAGATCTGGTTGATTGGTTTGTAGGTAGTAGCAAGTTTGTATTTCTTCATAATTTTTTGAAAGACGTTCGGAGATGCCTTTGACATAAGGTATGGGAATCCTATGGGCTTGTTCTTGTCTAGGTTGATGTATGGGGGAAGTGACTGATGGTTTTTTGAGTTGTTTTATGATTGTATCCATTTAGTATGGCTGTATTTTTGATTATTTCCAATTCTTGGTTTAAAGAACCTTCGGAGGAGCAGAGTCTGTGTGCTCTGGTTACTCATGATTTAATAAAGCCAAATTTTTGAGATGGATCATGAGCAGAAGAATTGTGAACGTAGCGACCTGAAAATGTCGGCTTGCAATAGACAAAAGTGGAGATGGAACCATCTTCTTTTCTTTGGATGTGTAAATCCAGAAAGGAGATACCCTGTGGAGATTCTTTTTCTAGCGTAAATTTGATGCGAGGATGAAGAAGGTTTATTTTATATAGAAACAGGTGTAGTTCTTGTTCGGAATGACCCCAGACGGCAAAGACGTCATCAAATTTTTGGTTTGGGTTTAAACGTGAAAATTTTTTCTTCACTAAGTTTGGTGATAAGGGAGACCCCATTGCTGTTCCTTCCTCTTGCTTGTAAATTTTTCCTTTCCAAGTGAAGTAACCGGACGTAATAACAAATTTGAATAATTATTCAAATTTGTTATTACGTGCGGTATTTTGAATTATAATTCAACAATATCAGATGGAAATTTTTGAGTTAACAAGTCTACCGTTTCCTTATGGGGAATATTAGTGAAGAGGGAGACAATGTCGAAGTTAATTAGCATATCAATTTCCAACAGTTGAATGTGTTTTATTTTTGCGTGAAACTGTGTGGAATTTTTAATTGATGAGGTTGAGTGGCCTATGTGAGGACGGAGAAGGTTAGATAAAAATCTTGATAACTTGTAAGTCGGGTTGCTAATAGAATCCACGACGGGTCTGAGTGGAACGTTATTTTTGTCAAGCTTAGGTAAACCGTATATTCTAAGAAGCCTAGTATGGTATGTCCTAAGTTTTTTTTTTTTATTGTTTCTTCATCTAAGGAAGTTTGGTTTCATCAAGTAACTTGTTCAGTTTTCTTGAGCTGACTTTTTGTAGGATCATACTCAAGTTTGGCGTAAGTATTTCGATCTGGGAGTAGTAAATTCATTTTTCGGTCATATGAATTGGTATCTAGAACAACAGTGGTATTTCCCTTGTCGGTTCTGGTGATGATTATGTTTTTATTACGTTTTAAGGAAGTAAGAGCTTTCAATTCTGATGGTGGGATATTTAAGTCCGAAGGTTTGCCATCATAGATTATTTTGGCTATTTCGAAACGAAGTCTGTTGGCTTCAATACTGGAAAGATGGCCAATGTTTCTTTCATTGTTGTGTATAAAATCTAAATATGGAAAGCATTTAGGTGAAATGGCAAACTTATGACCTCTTGCTAGAACATTTAATTCATCTTCTGTTAGCGGACGGCTAGTCCGCTAACAGAATGTAGATTAATATTTATGTAGATTAATATTACTTTTATCAAATGCTTTGATTCCCGAATTTTTTGAAATACTAATAATCACTTGTAGCAATTCATGATTTAACGTATTTGACAATTCTGCTTCTAATTCTGTAATTTTTAAATAATTTGTTGCCAATTCATGTTTAAAAACTCGTAACTGATTAAGCAGTAAGGAATAAAAATTAAAAATTCCACAGAGTTTTGCGCAAAAATAAAAGACATTCAACTGTTGGAAACTGACATGCTAATTAGCTTCGACATTGTCTCCCTCTTCAATAATATTCCCCATAAGTAAACGGTAGATTTGTTTAGTCTTGAATTCTCCACAGGTTTCATTGTACAATAAAAAACAACTCTACATATCAGTGTAAAAAATAATTGCTTTGGCTTCAACTACCGCAAAATATTGATTTTATTTTGGTTATTTTATTTTATTTAATTATTATTTTTAACAATATATAGCAGTCCCACACATGAGGATTCTTGAAAAGCTGTTAGGTTACAGTCATTGGAGAATCTTCATAACTAAGGTCTTTCCAGAGTACAGTGGATGAGAAGTTGGTTCGATAAATTTGAATCTGAGCTGTGAATGGGTTGTTGAGCAACGGCTTAGAGGAATGAAGTAAGCCACTTCAACAGAACAGCGCCCAATGAAAATACCTGTAGAAAAGGCATACAACAGGAATAGAACGTCTATGAAAAAGTGCTTAATCCTTATACCTGTATCACTCGAAACAACATGTCAACATTATTTATTTCCGATATTAGATTTGCCGAATATAATGTCATAAAACAATGAAGCAATATTTCCAAAACAAGCTAATGTTCGATCCAATAACTCTTAAAGCAATAAGTTTTAAAAGAGGTATACCGTGAGTAGACATATCGATACAAAATTAATAACGGAAAAAACTCACGTACAAAGATTATTTAATAGTATACTTTTCGCCTGTGTGTCACAGGCATCTGAAGAACTCTTGTCTTTCTCCACTAGATATAGAGTTCACTGGAGAAGGACAAGAGTTCTTCACAAAAGTCAGTTTCTCATGGAACGCCTTTATAAAGAAACATGTGAAACTCTACTTCATTCTCTTAACTTAAACAGACCCGACGGCTTACGTCTATCCCCTTTATGGGAGATAGTACTTTACAAATCAGCTAATCTTTCCTAACTTTTTATTGTATTGATTTATTATTATTATTTATTATTATTATTTTTTAAATTTTATTTTATTATTTATTTTATTTTATTTTTATTTATTTATTTTTTTTATTTTTTATTTTTAGGAAAGTTATTGACCTTTTTAGTTATCTTACACCAGCTACTTAGGTGGCGCTTTTTGGAATTGTCAGTTATTGTTTAATTTGAGCTTAATGTACTGAAGATGCCTGTGACACACAGGCGAAAATTATACTATTAAATAATCTTTGTACGTGAGTTTTTTCCGTTATTAATTTTGTATCAACTCTTAAAGCAGCAAAGCTAATATAGTTAAGACAACCTTATGAGTTACACTTTCACATTTATGGCATTTACCACATATTTAATCATTTGATAAACTTCAAGCCTTAAGAGAAGAGCTTCATTCAACAGAAAAAACATTCAAGTAAAACTGAAATCGTTTGGTTTTCGGAAAACGATGAAAGCGCCCTCTCACTCAGAAAGGTGAGAAAAAAAATGAGAGAATTTATTAAAAATTCTAGTTCAAGTAATATTTAAATAAAATAGCGCATAAAGATTAATTAGCTGTTATGTAAATTAAGAATTATTTTAAATTCTTTGCAGCGACTAAGAACAATTATGGGTGTATAATTGGGTTTAGTAATATAATTGTCTAGGTGGTTAAAAACGCCACAAAAATATGTCATAAAACAATCAAGCTACATTTCCAAATACGCTGATGTTCCATCCAATAATTCTTAAATCAGCAAAGTTAATATCGTATTCATTACTAATATAAGACAAACCTTATGAGTTAGATTTCCACATTTATGACTTTTTAGCACATATTTAATCATTTGATAAAATTCAAGTATTAAGAGAAGAATTGCATTCACAATAGAAAAAATATTCAACTAAAACTGAAATCGTTTGGTTTTCGGAAACGATGAAAGCGCCCTCTCACTCAGAAAGGTGTGAAAAAAAAAAGCGAATTTATTAAAAATTCTAGTTCAAGTAATACTTAAATAAAACAACACATAAAGATTAATTAGCTGTTATGTAAATTAAGAATTACTATAAACGTATTAGTTGCATAACTGTATTAGGTAATGTGGTTAAAAAGCCACAAAAACAGTCTTATGGTTAGTCTCATGCCTAAATATATAAGAAAATCAATCTATACATGTCGTAGGACATCAGGACCTGTAAGTAGCGCCAGTTATTATTAGTATTAATATAATATACTGTCAATAAATTAAAACATTTAACTTAAATTTAAACAAACTGAAATAGATGAAACAAATATAATTTATTTTTCATCCTCATTATATATATATATATATATATATATATATATATAAAGGTGACCATGAAAATGGCTTTATATTTCTTTGAATATCTCTCACCCCCCCCGCCTTTTTTTTTTAAAAAAATCGTCTTTGTAATGGTGTCACAAGGCAGAGACATTGATAATCCAATTACGTATTCCCATTGTTTCTGTCCACGTCACTTAAAGAAAGAAAAAAAAAAAGTCAAGGGCAGTATGATTTCTAATCCATTCATTCCCTAAACCACACGATCGCCATCCTCTGTCTGACAATCCCCCAACTAGACTTGTAGCCAAAAATCTTAGGATCCGCTAACAAGTATACCTACAAGCTATCATTTCCCACCGAATCTTCCGTATGCAAGTGGAACTGATGATGCAGTTATGCTCGGCTGGCTGGCTCTGCTATTGCCCTCCCACACGTGGGAAATTGGCTGTGGTATGACCGAGAGAGCTTGCATCACTACACTGGTACACGAGGATGTCCCAGATTAGGGGAAAAGGGGGAAAGAATCTTTACGATGATCAATTGCTGTTTTCTCTATGGAAAATTGGTGGCAATAAGGCTACAGAAGGGGATTGGCATTTTAATAAATCTGAAGAATCGTATTTAATAAATCAACAGTAACGCTATACATAGGTTTTTTTATTATTATTATTTATTTATTTATTTTTTTTTTTTAGGATAGCACAATGGCGGATGTCACCAGCAGAGGTAATCATGTGGCATCCAGGTAGCTAACTGGTTTAAAATAATACTCATTTGGGTGTGCAGACAGTTGACTGACCCATTAATATCTGAGGATTCATACCCTAGTGGGTTTTATAGAGAATGCTATATAAAGTACTAAACACACTTCTATTTATTAAATGAAAAGAGCTTCCAGTTTTATTAAAATGATTAATATCCTCTTCTCAAATTTAAATCTTCCTCATTTAATTCAATCTGAATTGAAATGAGGTTCTTCCTCATTTAATTAGGCTTCGTTCTACTTACTAGATTGTCTTTTTTGTATATATTTGTTTTATATTTCCTATACAATAAGTAATTGGCATACAAATAATTAAGATCATTCAAATTTTTTAAAATTATTTTATATATCATGTAAGAACGCTTTCATGTGTACAACGTATTAAAATTTCATATATATAACAACACCTTTTTTTATTACTGATTACTGATACAGACTTTCAAGGATAATAATAATAATAATAACTGCCATTTGCTGAGTTTGTGTGTGTGTGTTGATGTAGGATGAGTTGTTTATATAATTAGGATTGAGGCTTTGATTATGTTAGGGCTAAGAAGTATTATTACAGTATAATTGGCTCGGCTTGTCGTTGAACAGCATATCACACACACACACACACACGAGACGTTGCAGGGCGTATAGCTAGCAAATGATAGTATTGTTACTGTATGTTGATATTACTTGGATCCTTTAGTTTTTTTTTTTTTTTTTGTTTGAGCGCCAGATAGATGAGTAGTAAATTAGTAATTAACTCCTAAGGGATATATTATGGATAGATAATAGTTAATTAGTAATTAATTCCTAAGGGATATATTATGGATATTGTTAATTATTATCATTACTGATAATTTCCTTTGTTGTTCATGTCGACATACAATAAAACTGATTTGATATGACATTTAACAATATGCAGTTAGTACTGGTGAACATTTTAATTTTTTCTCGAATATGCATACAAAAAATAAAGGGCGACAGGGAATGCAAGGAAGACATTATGAATGGGAAGAAGCGCAAGTCATCCTGCTCAAGGTTGATAATTAACAAAGATGACTGTTGGTATTTGGGATTGGTTTTTCTCTCATTAACACGAAAAAAAAATGTGGAATTTTATAACACTTTTTTTTAAGTAAACGAGAGTTAATATAATAAGGATTCTTAATAAAATTAGATCTCCTGGCTGAAATAACAAACGATAATGATGAAAGAGTTGTTTTGTGGATCTTGAGGTTATGATTAAATAACTTCTCATAAATCCACTGACTTGTGTCTAAAGTGTGAATTATTTATTGTTTAGTTTCTGCGATACACATTTTTGTTATCTTTAAGTTCTCTTTAGATATAGAATCGAACCTCAAAGTTTATATCGCAACATCCTTAGAATAAGAATCTACAGGTGGAAGAGTTAAATAAGTTGGAAACTGCGCTGGAAACTAAATACGACTTTTATGAAACTTCAAGTCTCTAATAAAGTAAGATAGTAGTGATATACTGGAAATGAAAATGATGTGATGCGAGAATTATGGCATTTATCTTATCCTATGAAAGAGAGAAAGGCATGCAACATAAAATAACCAATTATATAGGAATAACAAAAACTATTGATCAGATATTCAATCCAAATTTAATAAGCAACAAAACAAGAATAAGAATCCATAACTCAATAGCAAGACCTATCCTAACATACGGTTCAGAAGCATGGACATAACTCAAGCAGACAGAAAAAGACTGATAAGCTCTGAAATGAGATTCATGCGCAAAACAGCTGGTTATAATAGACTAGATTTTAAAAAAAATTTATATATATATATATATATATATAAAAAGAGAGAGAGAGAGAGAGAGATGGAAACAACATAAAGAAAGAATGAGTGAAGGCAGACTCCTTAGGGAGATACAGAGATATCGACCTCAAGGGAGAAGGAAGAGAGGATGGCCTTTGAAAAGATGGGAAGAGACCGTAACAGATCACTAGGGCCTATTACCGGAAAGGAAGAAGAAGAAAAAGGTGACCAAAGGGTGTTGTGATTGTTTCAACCTCTCAAGATTTTTTTTTTTTTTTTTTTTACAAATTATCTCATGGGTATGTAATACGTACCGTAAAGTTCAAACTTGGGGAACAAAATAGACAAAAGCAAACTATAAGTTTAACTATAACATAAATGATCTGCAAATATAGATCATCTGGTTTAAAGACTAGCTATGGTTGGCCGAGCGGATAGCATGCCCGTTCTCGAACCAACAGGTGTGGATTCGAATACCATCTTGGGCACGAATGTTTGTAAAGGCTTGCTCTAGACGAGCATGATAGTTCTTTGAGTTTATAAAGCTTCTCTTATAGCATATATACTTATTTAAATACTTTAGTGTTAAAGCGATGTCCGCGTAGTGTCTTTCTCGGGAACCAAATAAATAACAATCATTTGGAACTAAAGTCAATTCTGATTTCTGATTGTGGGCTGAATGCCGCATGACTGTCCCAGCCAAACTTGAAAATGTCATGAATGGCTCGGTGAACAGTATGTGTTTTCGTATTATTATATTATTATTGTACGGGCACCTCCACGGAGTCCGAAGACTTATCGTGAGAGATCGCCCCCAAAATGTCACAATGACCTGGACTTGATTCGAGCAAGCAACCTTCTGGAGTCAGACAAGCCACCAGCCCAATCCAAAAAGTATAGAGTCCGAACAGGGACTGATTGTAAGGTTATGTACGATTTATTCCAGGTTAGTTCTATAACCCAAAAAAATCTTGCATACGCAATAGCTCCATCAAGGTAGATCAGACATGTGTGTTGGATCTAGCCCTGATTTCTTAAAGTATATTATCCCGTTTTTATTCTGTTACCATTCTGTTACCTCATCTTCTGACATTTGATACAACCACTGGATAGTTTTGATGAATTTTCATTGGGTCTTTTTTTTTTTTTTTTTTTTTTAAATCCTGATTTGACTAGGAATTGAGTAATGATTTATTGCAACATATGAGCATTAAACAATCCTGCAAAAATTAACATGCATTTTATATAAAAGAATGTTCATATTCCCGATAAAAACTGATGGTACTAGATACAACCATCAGATTGTTGGAATTGTATAATATTCATTAATTTACTTGCATTCTTGGATAAGTTCAGGTGCTGAAGTTATATTGTGACTTTTATCTTTAAGGGGAGAGGCTTTCGTAACAGTTACAATGACATCAAGTGTGTTTTCATTTTTGACAAAGAAAAGTGGGTGTAAGCTCCATTTGTCCTCTTCCCTACCCATCAACACTTGCACCATCGTTGTATAGTAGCAGTATGAAGCCCCTAAGTCTGTCTCTTAACTTATGAGCTTCAATGCCATATTTCACTTGTTATCTTTCCACAGTTCGTCTCGTATGTCTGCCTAATATCTTTAAGTACTTCAGGATTTCTGTTTGTTGCTATCTTCTTATCGTAGAAGTACCCAGGATGTGTCTCCTTGACCCAGCACTCTGTTCTTTCACAGTTAATAGTACAAGACGGCAATGGAAAATTTGTACACGTGCTAAACTTTGGAAACGTTCCGAAAATGCAACAAGAAATCTAAATAGCAGTGATTGTAATGACCTGTTCAGGATTTATATTAAACGGTTCACGCATTTAACGACCCATACATTTAACAAAAATTACTTAATTAATCATCGGGGATGTTATTTAAAAGAATAAGGTGACGAGTTTAATGACCGACTGCCCAATCTTCAGGTAAACTGCTTTGTAGAGCTCAGAATGTAGCGATAAACAAAGTTCTCGCAGACAGTTTCTCAAAAGACTCTTGAATGTACAAGGTTTTAAATTAAATCCTCTAAGTCACTTGGGCGAACGTTATTATACAAGCAAATGTTATTCGCTGGCTGTCACGAATGCAGTGGGTAAGCTAGATCGCCGTCATTATTCATCGCATTCTAATTAAGAATGCCACATGCAGTGACACACATGGAGATTGCACGCTAATCGGCTGATTGTGCTTCTACTCTGTGAGAGCTGCTAGGGGACGTTTGCTGGACAATCTAATGCTTTAGTAACAGCCAGAGATAATGGCATTTATCGCATACGGTTGTAGCTTCACCTTGCTTGTGACCGATAGGGTTAGCATTGTAATTCCATTAGATGCATTTTTCATCCCACCACCAGAAAACCAGTTATCTAACTCCGGTGGAGATCACGTGATCTAGGTGCAGAGAGTCTGTGTATTCTGGCGTGATAGCGAAGTCGGTATTATCATTTGCTGCAAAGTTGCCGCCATGAGTGATTCAGTCGCCCGATAAAGACGCCTGTCACTGACCTACTTCATGGACACGTCCTCTGTTCTCAACCATTGCCAAAGGTCATAAGACTATCTATTGGATCCTGTTTACCTATATTTGTCGTATTAGTTCGAATAGCAACCACAAGGGGCTACGTGTATTGACGTTCGCTTGCCGACCTCGGTTATAAAAGCAGAAATGATTTTAGATAACCTTCGAGTGAGTGTCAGGGCTAAAGGTTGATGTATCAAATTTAATTGATTAGCTAATAGCCTCACTGATCTACAGTTAAATACACTCCCACTATCTTTTATTATTATTATTATTATTATTATTATTATTATTATTATTATTATTATTGCATCTTTGCTTTAAAAGTACTTTATAAATTTTAAATCTAAAAATTACTGAACATTTAAAACCACCTGATTGGTTCCGCATAAATGGACTATTATGTTTTTGAGTTTGTTTAGTTTCGCTTTCTTGAGGTTAAAGAATATTTGCAATTGATTTTCCGGCTTAATAGAATTCCGTCCGATTTCTTAACGTAAACAGACTGTTAAATTTTATTACCTCAATTGTTTTTTTTTTTTTCTTTCTTTCTTTTGAGTGTCCTTAATTCATTCTGTCCCATCCCCCCCCCTTTACAGTTTTCATGGTTATTTAATTCCTACGTTTGGCGTTAAAAAAAAATAATAAATTGAAATAGGAATATAAAAGCAGATAATGCGTGTGGTTTACGGGCCACATCTGGCCCATAATAAAAGTTTGCTTTACTTTTCACATTTTATATGTCTCATTTTTTTTTCTTTTGTAAATATTTTATATTGGGTAATTCTACACATGAAAGCTTTAAAAAAAACCCATAGGGCTCTAATATTCCAGACAGATTAAAAATTGATGAGTAACATAACCATGAAGCCCGTTCTTCTTGTGGATTGAACCTGATAAGAATAATATTAATGTCAAAGAAATAATGTCTACTTTTCTTTGAATAGTTGGGTATTATCGTATACTGATGTAGCATATTTAATTGATTAACTAATAGCCTCACTGGAGTCTCTGTAGCTCAGTTTATATAGACGAGCCCACTGGTTGGAAAGACCGGGGTTCGAATCCTGTCTATGAAGTGAGGAACCTTCATCATGTCTTTTCAGTCCACAGAAAAAGTGAGTTATCCAGTCTCATACGGAGGTTGAAGGTTTTTCGTCTTTTTCAAAAGAGGCAAACCGATCCCTTGAACACACTAATGTACTATCATAAAATAATTGCATCTTAGGGGATGTAAAGGAGTGGCGTGTCGGCTGCATTAATTCGCCGTTACCCTTAATCAGGGGACCCAGCCTGTCCTAATGGACGGATGGGTTGAAGAAGAAGAAGAACGTTGTATTAAACTACAGTTAAATACACTTTCACTGTCCATTTCCAAACAAAGGATAGCTTTTAAGATTGTTGGTTAGTTTACGATTATTTTAAGATAATTCGGCACTGCAGAATTTGTTAAATGAGAGAGTGAAGCGTTTTGAGTATACATCATCAGCGAAGCTGTGGATTCTTTACATCGGTGCATTGGCGGCCGGTGAAAATTTTTAAGTGGGGGGTGCTGAATATACAAAATAAGAAAAATAATTCATTTTTTCCTAATCAGTAGCCAATTTATTAATAATAATTTAATAATAATTTCTTAATGATTTATTTTTTAATATTTACATATACTTTATTAAAAATATTCCATCCTCGCCACACACACACACACACACACACACACACACCAATAATAAAAGTTTCGTACACAGAAATAACACGCACGAGTATACAATTCATCTGTAGCGACACTATTCAACGAGCAGTGTCAGTTTCGACGTTCTGACACTGCTTTAGAGCCTTTGTTTCGTGTAACGA
Source organism: Typopeltis vanoorti (assembly GCF_054136105.1). Lineage (NCBI taxonomy): Eukaryota > Metazoa > Arthropoda > Arachnida > Uropygi > Thelyphonidae > Typopeltis > Typopeltis vanoorti. The sequence continues at coordinate 23,193,991 of NC_143561.1, read as the reverse complement.
TAATTGAGAAAATATAATTCTTTTCGTATTTTCAACAGTGACACTCATCGTAATTCAGCCTTGTATTTATAATAAATAAATAATTATATGTTATTTTAACAGAATAAAATAAGATTTACCAAAAATATTTCACCCCCACCCCGAACACACACACCAATAATAATAGTTTCATATCTTACGAAAATAACGCGCGCATTCATACAATTTATCTGTGGCGACACTGTTCGTTGAGCAGTGTCGGATTCACTTGTTACTTGCAGTAACAAGTGAAAACGAATATCGGCGAGTTTAGCCGGAACTGACAGAACGTGATAATTCCGACACTGCGTTAGATCGCAGTGCATTTGTTTCGTAATCAAAAGCGTTAATCGAACAATTCTAACAATTAACTATTCAATCAATGTCGAAACATAAGCTGTAACCTTTAACACGTTGGATTGCATTTATATAATGTTGTAAGCATTGTTATTATTTATACACACAAACAAAAGTTAATTTTTTCGTTTTTTTTCTTTCTTCGGGGTGCTACAGTGTCTCAGTGCTTATGTACAAGCCCCCACTGCATCAATGAAAGTAATTCGTTGATGTACAGAAAGAAGAAGACAAGGAAAAAGTGCGTAGGATATTGCTAAATTACTAGGAAAATTGGATTACTTGACGACTGGATCAGAGTTCCGACTTCTGCCCAACTTGTCTCACCTACTATATTCTCAATGTGTTCCAACCTTTCGTGAGCAGAATTGAGGTTAAAAAAATTATTTTAAAAAATCAGGAGTAAAGAAAGACTGTGCGAGACTCAAAAGAATAGGTCGAAGTTCTCTAAACTTCATCATAAATGCTTGTCCAGAACAGGATTTGATCTCGACTGGACACTATTCAAGGCAGGAGATATATTGGCGATAGATTGATATCCTGATCACATCACCGTTAATTATCCAGTGATGTAGGTTATTTGACTAAGATAAACATTCGAGGAATCGAAGGAGGCGTATAATGCTTTGTTTTTAGGGGAATCATCTGTTACGTTTATTTTGAAATGTGGCCGAAGAAACTAAGGTAATTAAAGTAATTAAAAAAATTATATAAAGTAATTTTTATAATTACTTTATATAATTTATAATTACTTTATATATTTTTATAATTACGTCATTACTGACTGAGCTATGTAGTCTCGATCTGTTAGAAGAATTGTGTAAATTAAAAACGAAAGAAATGTTGAAACGAAGTTGGGACCAGTGGGACCATCCATATAGACACTATGGAAGGTTTTCTTCTTTACCTTAGTGCTTTTGAAATTGGACTAAATTTTTCCTGCTTGTTATAAAGTCAAAGTTTAAAACAAAAGATAACAACAATTACTTTAGTAACTCGATATACATGTATGTATCAGGAACTTAAAAGCATTTGCTCCAGTAGAGAAGACGCAACTAGAAGGTATAGAGATTAGCTAATAAAGAGTATTGTAGTGCTAGATAACAAGACGAAAATGCAATGAGAACTCACTATGGAAATCCGAACCAAGTTATGGCGTTTCATCCAATGGAGAGTCAGGAAAGATATATTTAAGAATAGACAAAATCCTAAAAAATACAAAAAACTTTATAAAAATGAATAAATAAATATAACAATTAATTAAAAATAGACAAAATCCTAAAAAATACAAAACAAAATTATAAAAATGAATAAATAAATATAAAAATTAATTAAAAATAGACAAAATCCTTAGCCCCTTTCATGGTTCTACTTGTACTATAGGTTTATAACCTTTCGTGGGTACGGTCACATAAAAATTATAAGGTTAGTTATCGTAATTATATAAATAATGGTTTAATTCCTTCTTTCATTTATACAATATAGAAAACACGAACCTGCATAGAAGGCATTCAAAAATTGACAATTTTTGCCTGAACTTGCTTGTTGTTTTAATTCAGTTTCATTCACGTAACGTAGGGCGTTCATCAGCGTCCAAGTCTAAATGAAAAAATAAAATTTTCATAACTGTTTAATAAATTAATCAAAAATTTTTGGCTCCATATGTGATGCTAAATTATTCGTCATCACTCTAATTGCTTGTTGGAAACGCGAGTAATACTGACTTTGGGATATGAACCTGACATGAATATTATATTGCAGAGAAATAAATGCTCACTCCTATTATCTCTTTCCAATGGGAAATTCAGTGAGACTTGGAAAGAAGTCAAAAGCTAGAAATAGTTTTTAATCCTTTCTGACGATAATATTATGGCATGCTATTAATCTGTCTGATAACGAAAAAAAAAAAGGGGGGGGGGGAAGGACCACTCCCATACACACACATAGACTACACCGGGGGTCTCTTCCTATCACACCCACATTTATAGTGCTTCGCTTGGTAACCCCGCACCTATTCATATCGTGTCCGCGTGGGCGAAACTTCCGAAAGTGTAGTACCAGCTTCAAAATGCGTCCGTGGCAGTGTGACCTTCTTTCTTGTGTTGATTGTACAGTTGTCATAGCAACCTTAGCAAAGCTCTGTTTCTGGGCGTATGTCTGGAATTGTAGCTTTCTACAAGTCTGTGTGTGTGTGTGTGTGTGTGTGTGTGTGTGTGTGTGTGTGTGTGTGTGTGTGTTTATAATTGCTTTGTAGCTAGTTCTACTTGTGTATCATGTGTTTGTACTTTAAGTGAGGATGCAAGTTGAAGTTGATGGACAGCCGGCAGCTTTGCAATGTCGAGGTGATGGGAGTGTGTGGTAATGAACGTTCATACTGGCTGGCTATTTATGAGCATTGGCAGTGGTGCCCAACATTTTTATTAATATTACATATTAAGGGTCCCGACTAGTTTGGAAAATATTCTACACATCTCTTTACACACACACACACACACACACACACACACACTACACAACGAGAAGCCATTAAACCTATATAACAGGTCTATTTCTACCCGAAATAGTTTTCGAGTAGACAGATCAATATAAAAAAAAAAAAAATGCCCTTTAAACGATAGTACAAGGCTGCTAACGGCACAATGAAAATAAATAGCCAACCCACCTCTTCATAAATTAAGAAATTCCATTTTGTTTCCATGGTTACGATATCTAACAGCAATTGGTCATGGTTCGGCCTACAGCTATTTTCAGCTTTCCAGATATTTCCCTATTTTCGAAACACACACAGTAGCCAAATAATGAATAAAAGATCTTCACAACTGTGGATGCTTCCAAAATTTTAACTTAAAAAATAATGTAACTTATATTTTAATTTTTAATCATTAATTATTATTTCAAATAATTTTTTGAAAAATTATTAATTTTAAAAGTCAACGTATACCTTTTATTATTCCATATCATAATGCTACAATAATTTCTTCAAGTCTGAGAAGCACCCACTGGGGAATGGTAATCGCCATAAGATGCGGAGATTAATAGCCTTGGAGGGTAATGGATGGCAATGCCGTAGCCAATGAAGTACTAACTGAGGCTCAGCTATTGCTGTTACCCTCCTGCCATGACCAGAGCTTTAATAGCTCAATAACACCTTATCCCTACACTGTCCTCTACAGATAACGGGGAAGATGAAAAGCATTCTTGCTTCGCCCCTTTAAGCCAGTCCTTATAAGGACTGTATAAGAGCACCCACTTGTCATCAGCTGGTTGAATGCTGATCTTCACATAAACTTGTTTTTCTATTTCCTATCTTTATGAAAATATCTATATCTCCAGACAAGAAGAAATATATCTTCTCATGGATTAACATTAAATCTTTGTCTCTCTCTCTCACCTTTTTTTTTTTTTTTGGTATAAACAACACATTAGATCAAATCCATAACTGTGGGTAGAAAACTGAGCCTCTGATATCTGCCTCACTTTTTTCTTTCACTCAGGCGTAATTTCTTTCCTAAACAGTACTTATTCTGTGCAACTTACACACTAAGTTTTATAAGTGTTGCTATGAAATATTTTACTTATATTTTAATTTTAAATCATTACTTATTATACATACGCATAGCAACACGGTAAACTTACACGTGTTGCTGTGTGTGAATGAACTTTTTCAAGTCATTTCGAGTGTCAGATTGATGTTTTTGTTGTATGTCTGTAGTTTGCATGTATCTGTTTTGATTGTCAGGCTTTCAGTAAAACTTGAACATTCTGATTAAATTACTTTTTTCTTTTTCTTTTTTTTTTTATCAAGGACAACTCTATAAAACGAAAATAATTTAATATAATTGAATAAATTAAAATAAATCAGCCTTTTAATGCAATTTTATTTAATAATAAGTTTAAGGTCAAACAACAAAAGGATTGCGAGTCGAATTTTCTACTGTCTGAAGTCCTCAAAATACTAAATCTGTAAATATAACGTTTATACTAAAGCGACCATACGACATTTTACGCGAGCGACACAATAAATAGCGAATCACGTTCCACTTTCAACTTTTCAATGTTTAAAACATCACATTCAACGAACAAGGACATATCTAGTATCCATGACAACACTTATTCACAAACAGGTTTTTTTTTTTTTTGCTAATAATAATAATAACAAGAGTACTGGAAATCAAAATTCCCATGAGAATTTTTTCTTCATGTTTTCAAAACTTAAAAATAAAATAAGAATAAAAAAAAAAACATTGAAAATAATTCGCATTTTGAATTTTATGGAGCGTATTAAGATCAATTCACTTAATATATCTAGGCATAACAGACGCGGCGGGTTATAGATATAAAGAGATCACAAAGTCTCACCCACTAATTAGGGATAATCTAAAATGTTTTTGCAGAATTAATCTAGTGCATGTGCCCGCTCATTAACCCCGTAATATTACAACAACAAATCAGCCATATTATGTCTATGATATCATTTAACTGCGTTGTTATCTGCATGATTTTTAACCTACGTCTTGGAGCAAAGTGTATTTACCCTTAAGATTTTTGGGGGGGGGGTACAGCAAAGTAGATTATCGAATTTAATTTGTGTTCTACTTCGGTTCAACAGTGTCCTCATTTCATCATAAAGAGACAACACGATAATAGAGAAGGAAAAAGGCCTCCTCTAATAATAATAATAATAATAATAAGTATTACACTAAATCACAGCTAAAACATGCCAGACTGAACAAAAACTGCTCAACTAATTCCACAATATTAATATGACCCATAAGTCTACCTAATAAAAAATCATAGTATTATAATAGATATCAAATATAAAGTTTTAGTTGCTTTATGGTATGTCATTTTGCCAACTCCTTTTAAAGAGGGTGGTATTGCAATGATTTCTGGTTAAACATATACTTATTATTTCATTAACGCCTTTATATTTTTATTTAACGCCTTTATAAATCAAATACGTAAACTCGAGCAAGGTTGACTTAACATGAGTTGTTTGTCTCTTATTGGTCGATTGCAATGTAAATGAATGGTAGCTTTGGACCTTTACGGTATGCAAATATTCTGAATTGTTGTTTTCGCAATCCAAACTGTACTACGACAAAACTATATAGATATGACTACCTTGAGATAATACCTATAACAGGAACTTTCTTGCTAGAAAAAAAAGTCAATGATGACGTAGAAAGAGATTTCATACAGGGGGCAGCAAAATTCTACCACCAGAAGCTGATTTTTCCCCTCTCGCAAAATAGACAAACCGACTAGAGAATATACACACACAAACCCAGCTATCTACCGTACTTTCTTCCCTGGATGCCGATTAAAATCACTGATAGGCTTGAGCCAGCTATCTGTGATTAGGCTAAGGGCGGAGATTGGCTTGACCGAGTTTCCACAAGTTACTTAGGGCTTAATGGCCTCGCCTACTCTCTTTAGAGAATAAAAGGCGTTGGCGGATTTATTTATTTTATAGAAATAGGATTAATTATCCTATCATTATGTTAATTCCGTTTATAAGAAGCCAAGTTATTTGTCTTTGAAGCCGTTGAGCTCAAACGTTAGTGAGAAGATGAAATGAAAGTTGAATTTGTGCTTTACCATTTAATAGTAGTAATAATAATAATAATAATAATAATTTTTTCCCCCAAACTTTATTATTTATATATAATATTTATAAGGCATTACATGAACATAATTGTGCATAACATATACTTGCACGTACATAATATTTTAAAATAATAATAATAATAATTGTTTACAACATATAATATTAATATTGATGATTATTACAGATTTTATTTTGCATTTTTACACTATACGTGTATAATAATAATAGATATTATTTCTCTATATAATAATTTTTTGAATAATAAAAATTTTTCCCTATAATCATCATACAGAATATTTACATATGTACAATTAAGACATTACATTTTCTGCTCTGTACAAAATTCTGTACCTTATTTTTTTTAGTGTACCTTATTTTTTTTTTTAATATTTTTCTTTGAATATATATACACATATATATATTTTTCATATCAGTATCATCTTTTATTATTATACACCATATTGACATATACATTACAATAATTTGCTGTCTATGATTATGAGGATTAGTTGAATGAGGCGGCTAATCCCGTCTACTTCGAAGCTAGGGTTAGCTTTTATGAAGAAAGTGGGATTAGCCTTCACTATTTATGTTGTTTGGTACTGTTTATGGATGGAATGTGGCCGTTGGATGCTGGTGATTTTTGATGTGTATATAAGTGTTAATATATATATATATATCGGGTTTTAGGCAGAGGGACCCGTTCGAAAAATATGTTACAGTCTCCCTTAGACACCACTCCTCAGCACTCTGCTAGAGGAAACTCCAGCAATGGGCCCGCTACCCGTTTGGGGAGGTGTTTAGGAGCAGCGCGAAGAAATGGTTCTGCAAAAGGACGGAAATGGCAACGACAACGGCACCAACTATGGCTTTAGGCAACTGGAACATCTTCTCTCTGACAGGGAAGGAGATAGAACTGGTCGAGGAAGCCAAGCGCTACCGGCTAGACTTAGTCGGGCTTTTTTCGACCAAGAGGAGACGCTCTGGAACTGTCGACCTGGATAAGGGTGGAAGCTCTACTACTCTGGTGTGAGCCTGACAATGTCTGCTCAGGGGGGTGTGGGGATACTCACAATCCCCCAGCTGTCAGACTGTGTTGCTGAGTGGATCCCATTGGGGGTGACGGGTATGTGTGTTAAGGCTTCAGATGAAAAACCATGATTTGGCTGTGGTGCAAGCCTATGCACTATTCTTAAGTCAGAATACTCTGCCTTCCTAGAGGAAGTGGATGCTACTTTTGACAGGATGGCAGACATGGAATCAGTCCTGCTAATGGGTGACTTCAATGCACATGTTGGAACAGATGACCAAACATGGAGGGGTGTGGTTGGGAGGAACGGCCCCCCTGACCTTAACGCGAATGGGTTGAAATTATTGGACTTCTGCTGTACTAACAGCTTGTCCATAATGAATACCTTCTTCTAGCACCGAGAAGTCCATAAGTATACCTGGTACAGGAATACACTAGAACAAAGGTCTCTGATTGACTTCTTTATAGTCTCAGCAGACCTATTTTCCTCAGTGTTGGACGTTCATGTAAGAAGAGGGGCAGAATTGTCAACTGACCACCACCTTGTTGTGTGCACTCTACGGCTTCAGAAACCAGATGCTACCATCAACGCTGGTAGGCCTAAGCAGCTATACCGCGTGAAATGGATGACATTGGAAAATGAAGCTGTGAGGGAGAATTTTGCAGATGACATTTCCTCCAGGTTCAAAGAGATTCCCAAGCATACTGCAGATGTTGAGGAGGAGTGGAAAGTGGTGTTCAGAACAGCTGTCACTGCCTCTGCACTCTCATGCTGTGGCAGAAAGCGGCTCGCGTGGCAACGGGCAGTGAGAAAAGGACACCTTGGTGGAACCAAGAAGTCCAAAAAACTGTCCGGGAAAAAAAGGAGTCCTACCTAACATGGCTTAGAGTCAGGTCACCTGAGATGCGTTTGCGGTATGCTGAGAAACAAAAAGTTGCTGCTGAGACAGTAAAGACAGCAAAGCAGAAGGCTTGGGAATCCTTTGGAGATAGATTAGGCTCATCCTATGCAAATGCAAACAAAGTATTCTGGCAGACTATCTGCCGCCTTCGAGGGAGGAAATCGTGCACAGCAAGGACAATTAAGGCCTCTGATGGTATATTTTTAACAACCGAGAAGGATATCCTCCACAGATGGAGGAAATACTTTGAGAGCCTTCTTAACCCGGGTGGCCCAGCAGTTGTGGACATCCAAGAGGTACAGATCAGGGAAGTGACTAGTCTCACAGCAGAAGAGGTCCATTTAGCAATAAAATCGCTAAAATCGGGCAAGGCTGCTGGCGATGGTAAAATTCGGCCCGAAATGCTAAAAGCCTTAAATCGAGACGGTGTTCTCTGGCTGACTCGAGTGTGTGTGTGTGTGTGTGTGTCAGGTTGCTTGGATATCTGGGCGAGCACCAAAGCAATGGCAGACAGGCATAATAATACCAGTCTTCAAGACCACAAGGATTGCAGTAACTATCGTGGCATCTCTCTCTCTCTCTGCTCAGCCTGCCTGGGAAAGTGTATGCTAGGTGCTTGGAAAGACAGTGCAGGAGCATAGTTGAGTTTCAGGAAGAACAATGTGGCTTTCAAAGCACCTAGCTTGGAAAGTCATCACAAGTCTTTGAGAAATCTTGCGACTATGCCAAGAATGTCTACACGTGTTTTGTGTACTTGGAAAAGGCATATGACCGGGTTCCTCAGGATAAGCTTTGGCAAGTAGTACAGGAGTATGGAGTGGATGGCCAACTATTAGCTGTCATCAAGTCCCTATATGAATGCCCAGAGTTTTATGTCAGGGTAAACAGCACAAAGTCTGAACCTTTCACAGTCTCCGTTGGCCTCCACCAAGGGTGTGTTCTGTCACCCCTCCTTTTCATAATATTTATGGACTGGATTGATAGGCACAGCCGAGGCAGTGAGTGTGTCAGAATTGGAAGATGTAGCATTGGACGTCTGCTTTTTGCAGATGACCTAGTTCTGCTTAGCTCTTCCACAGATGACTTCCAGTGGACCCTGGATAGGTTTGTAGCTGTTTGTGCAGCTGCTGGAATGAAGATCAGTGTGGCCAAAACTGAAACATTTGTGGTCTCAAGACAACCATCCCAGTGCACTCTACATGCAAGTAGAGTCCCAATGAGGCAGGTGGAGAAGTTTAAGTACCTTGGGTCCATATTCACGAATGATGGAAAATGGGACGTAGAGCTAGATACTCGAATTGGCTTAACAAGCTCAATATTGTGGGAACTTGGCCGTTCGGTAGTATTGAAGCGGGAGTTAAGCCAGAAAACAAAGCTGGCTGTCTTCAATACAGTCTATGTCCCCATCCTCACCTATGGTCATGAGAGTTGAGTAATGACCGAAAGAATGCGGACACGAATCCAGGCGGCTGAAATGAGGTTCCTTCAAGGGGTTGTGGGGCTGACAAGACTCGACAGGGTCAGAAGCTCTGCAATTCGGGAACCCCTCAATACTCAACCGCTGCTTCTCCGTGTTGAGAGATCACAGTTACGTTGGTATGGGCACCTGGTCAGAATGCCACAAGAGAGGCTCCCTCAGCAGGCCATCTTTGCCAAGCCAGATGGTGGGAGGCCACGTGGAAGGTCAAGGACTCGCTGGATAGATTACATCCAAAACCTTGGGTGGACACGTTTGGGAATCCCACCAGAACACCTGAGCTTGGTGGCAGAGGATCGTGACCATTGGAAGTTTCTCTTGCAGCTGTTTCCCCCCCCCCCACACACACACACACAACCCAATTAGGAAAGGTGGGCCTTGAAGATGTATGTATGTATGTATATAAGTGTTAATGCTTTCCATCCATACTCTGGATGGAACATCCACCTCACGAACTCTGGTATAGTTTCCAGAGTTCGTGTTTTAATGTTCTGTAGTTGTTTATGTGTTTTAAATTTCTTGGTAGGTTGTTGAATAGCGTGGGTATGAGATGTGCTCTCACAAAAGAACCGTATGAGTTATTGAACAGTCTAGGGATGTAGAGTTGCCGTGGGTCGTGTTATGCGATATATGTCTCTGTTGTTACGATAGGTGATGTTCAAGTAATTCCTTAGTAACATTATGTACGGTTTCAGATTTTTTTTTATGCTCAGGATTCTGTGTATCGCCATAGGTGGTTCGGATATTGGCTGTTGTATATAAGGTCTCCTAATCACTATTGACACAATTTTCCAATGTAATGTTTCTAATAATAATAATTAATAATAATCTAGCACAGTTAAAGCAAATCTTTAAATTGCTTTATTTTTATTTTTGGTTGGAAATGTCTAACTTGATTGACGGAGAGGAGATTGCAATTAGTGTAGACACAAGATTAAGTTTGGTCTCCTAAGTAAAGAAAAAAAAATGTGGACAGCACAAAAGAAAACTGTCCTGAAACGAATAGGACAACAATAAAAACATCTGGATTATATTACGAATAATCATCATTTATCCAGTAGCTGGATTTAAAAGAAAGTATGTTCCAGAAGACTGTCCTTCTAAAGGTTCTTAGCCTCCAAAAACGGAATTCGAACACGGATTCGAATCCTAAGCAGATACCAAAACATCCTGCTTAGGATTTCCTTTACAAAATTAAATAAAACTAAATACAGATTACAAATAATACTTGTTCATCACTGGTGAAATTATAGCAAAAATTGCTATAAATACTGTACATCGATGTACAGTATTTATAGAAATAAATAATTGCTAAACATATTTGGGTACAACAACAACAGGCTCGTATTTGTACAATGTTATTTTCAAAATCAGAAAGAAATGTGATAAATGCACTATTTAGGCAATTATTTTAAACTTCTTGATGATAAAGGTAATTCTCTATCAGTAACGTTCGATTCCATATCGAATAATAGGTGGCGTTCAAAGTTTAGCTTTGGGCGAATTGATTAAAGTATTAGTGGTGATTGACAAGTAAGTATTAGAGTTTTATTCACAATTCTTATTTTATTAATATAATTCAAATGGACTGACTGCTCAATGCCCGCTTTAGAATCATAAGTTGTAGCAAGACCCTACAGAAAGTAACCGCATATCGAAGCCGTTTTTATTGTTCCGTAGTACTACGGAGCCTTTACGAGACTTGCAAAAGCTTATGAAGACAACACCGATGTAGTGTGGAATGGAAATTCCACACTACATCGGTGCCTATGCACGAGTCGCCCCAACAGGGGCGACTCGTGCATAGGCACTGCGGAACTGCAGCACCCCCAATTTTTCTCGATATATAAATATATTTATTTATTTATTTATATTTGCTGTAATATTTAATTTTATCATCAACAATCCTATACAATTCTCTTATTTTGTATAAAAAATAATAAAAATCCATCTTGTAACACTTAGGAGGACGAAAGACACTAGCAGTACTATGTTTACCACAGTGTCATATTGCTACGTCATAGCATAAGCACGTCATAGTGAGATGCGAGCTATTATATTAGCGTAATGCGGCACTGTCCGTCGCGCAGTTCTACTGTTGTTTATATGCAGTTTGCGCCAGTAGTAGAGTGTTCGTAGTACTTATCATGTTTACTCCATCTTTTTAAATATTTGGACATTACAATTAAAGACATAACATTTGTTATAGTTTTTATTTTAGTACATTATTGGGGTTGTGATAATGAATTTTATTTTTAAGTAATTTTGAATTATACCAAACTGGATAATTTTATCGATAATAAACAATATTTTTTCATGTTTAATTTTTTTTTTTTAATTTTTACCATAATTTTGATATTTTATCCAAACACTTATACACTGTACTTACAGTGTGGATGTATATTTCGAAAGTTGCAGCACCCTCACGATTTCAAGCCACGAGCCGCCACTGATAACCAATAAGAAATAAAAATAAAATATTATGATTATGATTATTATCCTGGTTCTTTTTGAAATCTGTAAACTATTCTTTCGAATAATCGAATGTATTAATGTAATACGTGGATTCCTGCTCATATTATAAGACAGCCTGCAATTTAATATTATGGTAAGTTTTTTTTTTAATGTGACTTCCACCCACGAAAGGTTATAAGCCTATAGTACATAAATATAGCGTGCGAGAGCTACGAATTTTTCCCAATTTTAAAAAATTAATTATTATTATTTTGTATTTTTTATTCATATTTTCTCTGGATGGAAACCTTGTTCTAGAGGCCGAACATGGGATAATTTTCAACCAACTTCAGGGTTCTGGTAGGGAGGTGGTATCACAGTGGGTTTTGAAATTCGTCTACTTTCTAACTTTATAGATGTGTACGTACACTATATGATAAATATAAAAAAAAGCTTCTAATTAATGAAATTTATAAGATTATTATTGTCCAAGAGACAGCCCATCTACGATGGCAACGGCATGAACTCTACGAATTACCCAAATTTTTATTTACCTTTTAATAATACATGTGACACACGACTACTAAATATGTTCGAAGTCAGTTTTATGTTCGTGAGGTCAAAAAATAAGACCACGCCAACAAAAAAATCAACCAATAACCTTATCTTCTTATTTATCTAGTTCTGGCAAAAGTTGAACAGCAAATGAATCACATCCTGAGTAATAATCACTGAGATTAAACCGATAATCGGAGATTCGTCATACCACGTAGAGGATGGATTGTAATATATTCATTACATGAGCATCCACTCTCTGTGGGCTCAAATCCCCATAAATGTTTTGTGAATGTCTCCTCAGTCTCTGGTATGAGATGGAAAACATCATTCTGCTTAGAGGCCTGAAGTGGCTACTTAAAAAACTTCTGTTTGCTTTCTACAGCATAGTTTCGGAATTCTATAGCCTCCACACATTTTATATAATTATTTACCAAAGTACGTAACAACAATACTGTCATGTTCCACAACGCTATTGTGAAACATGACATTTTTAGATAATTATTATACATAAGGTTTAATTCCCCTATCCTCCAGCCATAAAAACTATATAAAAATTCTTCCTTAATGTTACAGAAATTTACTGCTTCTATAATCCGTTGCTCAAGGTTAATCCACATATTTTCAACCCTACGAATCTTCTTTCTAACTCTTCTTCACTGTCTTTTTATGATGCCCTCGAGTCAAGTCTAGTTCGGTCAAGTGCAGCAAACTGATGCTATCTAGCTGATATCTGCCTTGAAATAACTTCAGTTAAATTCTCTTGGCAACTGACTAATTGATTCTCATAACTACCAGGAGCCTCTCTCTCTCTCTCTCTCTCTCGCTCTATTTCTACCCACTTATAATCTCTGAATACTTTCACTTCTCTTGACATCCTTAGCCAGTAAAGGTATGGGCCTTAATCTAGTATTCGTTAGACCAGAAACTTGTATAAAATATTATAGTTTATTATTTTTAAAGAATAATTATTATATTATTATTCTATTAAAATGTACTGGAATAAATTTCATTTGTAATCCCATATTTATGGAAAAAATAAATGCAGCAAAATCCTATAGTTGAAGGCAAATTGTACTTATATTTCTATAAGTACAATTTCTATAAGTGTACAATGCCAAATTGTACACTTATAGAAATAAATATTATAAATCCATGGCTATTTCATAACCTAATAAATGAATTCGAAACCTAAACTTATAAACCCAAGCCTTTGAACGTAAGCCTAAACATTCAAACGTAAGTCTAAAAACCTAAACTATCGAATTTAAACCTAAAAACCTAAACTATCGAACTTAAATCTTAACCCTTCGCACTTAAATCTAACAATCTGAACCTCGAATTGAATTGTGAAACTTAAGCCTAAAATATAATCCTACGAACTTAAACCTAAAAAGCAGTAAACCTAAACTTCTAGAAGGTTCGGGTTTTTAGGCCTAAAAACCCGAACCTTCTAAAAAACCTAAATTTTTGAAACTTTTAAGTTTTAAAGTCAATGAAATAACTATGGATATATAATATCGTTCATATCCCTCCGCGCATACAAAAGTCACCCTCTCTTTACAACAAAACCATCCAGATACGTAAAATTAAACTAGAAATAAATTCGTGTGTATATGCATATTACACACACACACACATACACACACACACACACACACACACACATGAAAGAGATTTAGATTTTTTGTGTTTTATTGTGTGTAATGTAAATTCAATGTAAGCACACCATTTTGTAATAGTGGTCAAGATAAGCTGTTGTGACTGACCGTACCGCCACTTGCAAAAAAAAAAAAAAAAAAAAAAAAAAAAAAAAAATCACGATCAGAAAATAGCATTTAATTCTTATATCTTTAACCTTAATGTTTCTTCAAAAATAAGTAACAAAATAAGAATATACAGCTGAAAGAACAGAAGAAGTTTCTCATCCGGAAAAGGGGTATATATATATATATATATATATATGCTTTTTATATATAATTTCAGAATTTAGAATGTAATTTCAGAAGATTTGTGAAACGGAGAAGACAAATTTAGTACAAGCAAATCAGTAATGTATAGTCAAATGACTCTCCCCTCTTCATGACAAGGTACGAACTTCATATCCCTCCACGCACACAAAAAAGTCACCCTCTCTTCTAGGAATTTTTTTTTTTCCCTTGTTCTAATCTCAGCATTAGGAAAGAAGTTAAACAGAAACGAGACATCCCTATACTGCCAGACGTGATCTCATTCCTTGTTGGGAAACATCCAGTTTTAACCCCCCTCTGCGGCAGCAATGAAACAAGTATGTCGGTAGAAATGTAAATTTCCATTGTTTCGTTGGTCGTCTGCTAGTCCATACCTTTTAAAACCGGTTCGGACTATCCCGTAGGCTAAAAATCCTGACGTGAGCTCCCTCGCCATTTAGCAGACATTACACAACCTTCTTGGCGGTACACTGCCCCTTAGTTTTCAATCGTGTTGGCGTCTCTCCTTTGCTCCACCCCTTTCGGTTCTGTTTTTACCCCCCTCTCATCCCCCGCTTCATCGTGACCTTTATGAAGAGCATTGTTGGACGCGGAGCTGTTGCCTCTACCTGTCTGTCTTTTTCCCCCCCCAGAGAGGAAAACCGGTTTCTATTATTCCCCCCATCATTGCATCCCCCCCGTTCACCATAGGCAGTCCACCGAACCTGTATAATAACAGACCTACATATATGTTGAGAAGTGAAAGGGTTTGATTTTCTTGTTTGTTGATTGCCATTTCTTCGTTTGAATTTCGGGCCCTTTACAATAGAAAGGTAGTCCCGAAGGTTTTTAAATTGCAAGCGGTAATATTGTAACAAACAGAAGGCTACAAGTATTCAAGTTTGGATGTTTGCAGTTAAGCTAGAAATATAAGTAATACTCTGTGGAAAAGCAATCCTGAGTTATAACATGTACTGTTCTAGCTATTTTTTGACCTGTCTGTTTGGTACTTATCTTTCTTATTGCTGTAATTTCTTTCTTTCTTTTTTTTTTTTTTTTTTGGTAAACAGAACACGAACTTTGGATTTGTTGTTTATAAAAATTTCGTCAATTGCGTATGTAGAGAGAGGGAGAGAGAGAGGATGTAGCAAAATGCTTCACCCCAGAGACATGATTTACCTTCTTTCCATACACTTCGTTCCGGTATACTTTGCATACGTTTCTTAATAAATGCTTCCAAATGTCTTATGTAATATTATGGCATATAATAGTTAGTATTTTATTTATAAAAATTAGCAACATATATTTTATATTTTTTTACTTTTTACAAAGAATGATAAATACACCTTTTTATTTTTTTAAATGCTAATGACCCAAAGAAATACATTTAAAATGGTTAAAAACATTGAATCAACCGTGAGATGCAGTGATTAATACCCTTGGAGGGTAATGGATGGCATTGCTGTAGCCAATGAAGTTCTAACTGAGGCTCGGCTATTGCTGTTACCCTCCTGCCATGATCAGAGCTTTAATAGCGCAATAACACCTTATCCCTACACTGTCCTCTACAGATAACGGTGAAGATGAAAAGCATTCTTGCTTCGCCCCTTTAAGCCAGTCCTTATAAGGACTATAAGGTTAAAAACATTAATGTTTTAAGAAAACTATGTTATATTTTATATTTATTTATATATATTTTATTTTATTTATATTTTATAGTGTGCATGATGACAATAAAAATATAATCTAAATCGTTAAAAAAAATTTCTAGCATTTTGTGACTTCTCTCGTAATTTACCTTTTCCGGAAGGTTTTAAGACCATCTAAGTACGCATTACGTTATTCTGTTACATTATTAAAGTAGTTTTCTCAATCCATCTTTAAAAAAAAAAAAAAAATACGTTTGGTACAAACTATTGTTCCAAACAAGTTTTTCTTTTTCTTTCTTTCTTTGTTTTTTTCTTGCTAATTTCCTTTCTTGAATGTTTCATTTTATTTTTTGTTCGTTACATTTTCTCCGCCATCAACTGGTCGACCGTAACTACAAGTTCTACTCCGTTTATTTCTTAATTATTTCTTTGTGGCCAAGAGGCCTCAAGCGAACTTGTTCTGGCATTCTGAAAGTTTTTTTTTTTTTTTTGCTATTATTGTTTATTGTATCGGTCATCAAAATTTTGCCTGTAGCTTAGTAGCTCATACTATCAATAACGCTACGTGTGCACGTAATTCTTATTACCAAAAAATCATTCCAATTGGGTTATTTTTTCGAAAATTAAGACGTGAAAATGACATATAGTCGAACTCTTTCGGTTTTAACAGTGCTAATCATCAATTCTACATAGTGTCTTCCGAATTGTGTTTTCCAAATCCCTTAGATAAAATATACAATAGAGTCATGAAAAACTGGTAACGAACTAAGCTTGTCATTTTACAAACGCTTGAACGTGTTGGTAATACAATGGCGGTGTCCCAGCTAAGTGTCTCTTTTGGGTGCGTGATGTGTGTGTATATCGATTACAAGCTAAGGGTGCACATTGGCCGTTGTATGAGGTCTGTTTCGGGAAACGCACGACTCACAGTTCCCTGAATAGTGTAGCTATTTTATGGCACACACACAACCACCAGTGGTTGCTTTTATTTTCGTTTTTTCTTCTTTTTTTTTTTTTTTTTTTGATCGATGGAGCCACTCCTCCAGCGGTGTTTGTTTATAAAGACCACGTGATATTTATTTTTCTTTTTTTATACTATAATTCTCTCTCTCTCTCTATCTCTCTCTCTACCTTGTTTTCGTTATTTGGTAGCAGAAGTGACAGAAATTTTTTACAAAAAAGTCGTTTCTCCTTCAGTATTAACAGACTAAACAGCTTGTGAACACACATGCTGTTACCCCATTTCATCTTCCCTGTTTCCCATTTTTTCTCTCTTTTCCTTCTTCTTTTCCCTTCTACGTATTAGGTCTGCTGGCCTAACTTGAGCCCTTCTAAGTGGTACCTGTTCCGAGGATAAGGTGACTAGCCCTATGTCTCCCGGTATATTCTATGGCTGTATCTGCGTTTATTCACGGGGACGGTTTGCCTGCTTGAGGGAGGAAAACCCCCAAATAAACTGGGAAGAAAAACCCTGCTGTCCACGCCCAAGACCGGCTAATGGCTATGTCTGAGAAGAAAGATCCTTAAGCTCCTCACGTCGGCGACGGGAATCGAACCCAGGACACTCCTTTCATATGATTGCAAAGCGCATAGCCACCAGGCTTACAATGCCAAGCAATCAAATAATCTGTATTAAGCAATGTCTGGTATTTTTCGACAAAATCAGTAACAGGAACGGTACAAAGCACATTTGTATGATTTTTTATGTGACTCCCACCCATGCAGGGTTATAAACGCATAGTACATTAGTATCGTGGATGAACTAAGAAATTTTTTTCTATTTTTTAATTTTTTTTTTTTTTTGTAATTTTACTTGGTTCAGAAACCTTGTTTTATAGACCAAGCACAGAGCTCATCAGCCACTTCAGGCCTCCAATAAGCACCACAGTGGTCTCACACCGGGCGGTGAAAATCATCTGCCACTTAAAGACAATCACATACGCCCACAGCGAGATTCAAATTCCCAACCATTGGTTGGAGAGTGGATAAGCTGACCAACGACAATGCATTAACTGACAATCGGTTCTCAAAAAACAATTTTATAGCATGCGTTGCGGATATACACTATGGGTTCCTAATTTTGTATGTGGGGTGCATGGGAAGGTATTAGCTTTCGTCACTGACGGGTTTCAAGTTAGTATCTTGAGAGAAGACATTTCGCGCGGGGTGGGGGAGTCTAGCCGTTACCGTCTAGAACGAAGGAAGTGTTGTTTACAGATATTAAATACAAATGTCAAATCCTCTTAATTTTACTGGATACAAATACGACACCTAATAATTAACAGTGCAGTTCCCATGGAGAGAGAGAGAGAGAGAGAGAGAGAGAGAGAGAGAGAGAGAGAGAGAGAGAGAGAGAGAGACCTTGAAAACAAGCGAAATTTAAATATTAATACATATCTACCTATATCTGAAATAGCGTATTAGATTCGCTTGGGGTCAAGTAAAAATACTTAAACGTCCCATTTGACTTTCATGAAAATTCTTCTTAATTCTTTGACCTTTAATGAAGGCTAGCAGTGTATGCTTGTGTTAAAGGCTCGCCAGGCAGTCGCACTTCTAATCATCTTACAACCGGTTTTTAATTCTCCCCGTTTGCCCCTTTTCTCGGGCATCAATTGGTCATACTAAACAGCACAGTCACACATAGATGAAATTTATTAGTCTTTGCATTCATGTTTTTAAAGATCTCTGTTGGAAATTTAGAAGGAAATCTTGCGTGGAAAATTAGCAAGGTCCGATGGAAGAAAAAACTTTGAAATCTTTTTAAATTCTGTGACCTTATGTTACTTGACATTGAACAGCAAGCTATTATCAGCATATCCTGTACTTCCCAACGTAATATAACAACTGGTTTTTCATAGAGATATTACGTTAAAGTTTATTCTGATATATAAAATGGAAACTTTTCAAGGTTAAACAAAATGGCAGTTGGTATTTGTGAGTCTTGTTTTTATGTGGCTCGTGTATATGTTCATTTCTAATTAGTTGATATAATGTTTTAATGTTTTATACATGTCAACGTATTATTGCTCATCGAAATTTCAACAATAAATCCAATCTGTATTGTTGGTTGAAAAAAATAAAAAATAAAAAATCAAGTCTAAATGGTTGCCAGATTCATTGTCACTGTCAATAATGAAATGGAATCTTATTTAATTATTGGGATTTCATTTCATAGTGATAAAAATGAAATATACAACGCAGTTGTCTAAATGTTAAATATCAATAATTAAATGGATAAGAATCCTATATTGTTATATAGCCAGTAAGTGAAACTCAAGATCGATAACTACGATCTATGAGTTTCAAAGCCGAAAAACTATCGGAGAAGGCAAATCGAAGCAAAGGTGGAGCAAGCTCCCTCACTATTCTTGATATTCTCTCATAATGTAAAACACAGCTCCTAGGAGATGTAATACTGTCATTACATTAGCTGTGTTTTACATTATGAGAGAATATCAAGAATAGTGAGGGAGCTTGCTCCACCTTTGCTTCGATTTGCCTTCTCCGATAGTTTTTCGGCTTTGAAACTCATAGATCATAGTTATCGATCTTGAGTTTCACTTACTGGCTATATAACAATATAGGATTCTTATCCATTTAATATCTATTCAATTGCCAGAAAACTAGCCTTTTGGCTTTTTATTTTAATTAAATGAAATGTCATTTAATTATTGATATTTCATTTGGTTGGATAAAAATGAAATATACTACGCATGAAATGTACAACTGCGATGTATATGTCATTTTTATCCAATGAAATATAGACGCATGAAATATACAACTGCGATGTATGTTTCATACGTTGTAAATAGAATATGCAACAGAAAACAACAACGCAGTCCACTCATATTTAAACTATACTTGTTAATATTAAATTAATTAACTAATCTACAGCGTTTAAAAATGCTCATTTGATCAAAAAAAAAAAAAAGAGTTTATATTGTTGCTCTCTCTCTCTCTCAAAAAAAAAAAAAAAAAAAAAAGCAAACAGTCAAGAGGGCTTACTGCATAGCGATTGCAAAAGTATTTCACCACTACATTTTATTATATTTTCAATAAGCGACCGCCATCTTGATGAGTATTTAATGGTTCTCGTTGTCGAAACATATGAGCAGTTAATCACTCCTAGAGTCATTTGGAAATTGTTCAGAAAAACGTCAAGATAACTGGTGAGATCACGAAGCCCTGTGAGATATTGATTTAGTCTGTTAACTGTCTCAAGTGTTCGGTCCCTAGCATAAGTTATCAGCCTAAAATGAATTTTGTATGGTTTCTGTTATGGTATTGATTTCGTGTGTTTATTTAAAAAAAAAAAAATGCAAAGATTAGTTATAGAAACGGAAGATTTGATTTCAAGTGAAATCTCAAGTCGAACACTACGTGGCTATTATTTTTAATAATTACATCGATGCAATTAACTTTATTTTAATTTATCTGTCTGTCGGTAAATAGGACATTATGAAACCTCTGACGTAGCTTATTTGAAAACACCGTTGAATAGAAATTATAAAGAAGGTATTCGCAAATAATCGGCTCAAAAATATTGATATAAATTTAGTATAAGAATAGCTTTAATGGTTTGAATCCGATGAACATATTTTACAAATATACAAATAAAATTAGAATGCCATTTATTTACCTAGATACATCGGAGTTTATGCATGAAGGATGTTTGCATAGACTACACGTGATCTTTATGCATTCAGACTTCCAATAAGCAGAGTAGTGGTCTTACACTGGCCACTGAAATTCATCTACCACTTAAAGATATTAATAATACATCCATGACAGCAGTGGGATTCAAACTACAGACTGTATAGCAAAGCTGAGGTATTATCTGTTTTGTCATCCAACCTATCTATTCGAAGCAACGCGCTGTGCCACCAAATAAAATATACGGTTAAAAAAATTGTTTGTTTACAATAGATAAACAAATAAATATTAAAAAATTGCATATAATTATCATTCTTTGAAATGCATTAAATGTAAGAATAATGTGGAAAATATTTCATCGTCAATATGTCTTAATATTCACGATATTAAGACATATTGACGATGTCTTAATATCGTGAATTAAGACATAGACCTTGAACACAAACTTGACGTTTGTGTTCAAGGTCTTTCATTTATTTTGCCAGTTCGTACCTGATTAAGAACTAAGTTAAGTACCTGATCTTCATTGAGAACTGGAAATTCTCTCGAGTTTATGTTTATGCAGTCAAAATAATTTTTGGTAGTTTTCTGATAATATAAACTAAATACTGATATTGATTTCCACAAAGATCGACAGTAACGAACTGTTTCAGCAGGTAAATGATGCGACTGAGTTTCCCAGAGTCAAGAATTAAATATATATAGTCTCTTTGAGATTATTACTGCTGGCTTTTTAGGATGCTCCGCCATGGGGACAAGTACTGACATTCTAAGAAATTGTTTTTAACGCAAGAGTTTTTTTTTTTTTTTTTTTTTTTTTTTCAAATATTGAAAATCAGACAGTGTTCTAATACCACGTTCCAGCTAGGGAGGTTACAAATGAATAAATGATTTGGAAGAATTAAAAACCATCCCGGAGATAAACATTCAACCTTCATGACCACAAATTATCAGGACAAATCAATTATCAGATACTTAAACAAACTAATAAGTAAAACCAACCCATTTTCAGATAACGTAATTGTGCCAGGGCTAGTTTGAACAAGTGGTGATTGCCTTTCTCCGCTCCAACAGCGCTATCAAACCAATTCTAATGCAACCCTTTATACCTTCGTGTTACTCCATACAACCATTGCATCCATATTACTCAATAGTTTCGCTGTCCTCCTATCTGTTTGGCAACTTACCGATTACTAGAACAGCCCTTGCACTTGGAAAGTTGCATTACAATGTAAATGAACGACTCGCTTTGCTGCACCCCAAAAGTAGACACCTATTTCCCAGAGAACTCGTTTGTTTTGATTGGCCAACCGTATACCTGTAGAAGCCTTTCAGTGGTAGGGATTGTTTGCTGTTTGTAATCAGGTCAATGCTCCCTTACCTTGGCATACTTCGACATCCTGCCTCCATTTTGGATTTTCCATCGACTGTAAAGATGCGGTGGCTTACCTTCGCTAATTACCTACAAGTTATATATTCATAATGGCAGTTTGTCGTATTGGACGGTCGTGTTTTTATTTTATTTTATTTTTTATTTAGTTTCTGTTTCAGACATAGAAATCATATCGATTCTTCCAACACATTAATTCTATTCCCTTAAACTCAGAGAACAATTTTAAAGCTAATTTTTATATATAAAAATAAGGCAACTTAATAAATACATTTTGTAACTTCATTAATTTAAAAAATCTTTAAAATTTATTCTAAAAATAACAATAACATGAGATACCAATAAAAGAAAATAATCTTTCTAAATAAGCAATTTTTCATGAATATTCATAATAACCGTGGTGAGAGGCGATAGAGTCCTTTTTAGGACTTTCAGGGTAACAAATGGCAATGCTGTAGCCAATGAAGTTTTAACTGAGGCTCGGCTATTGCCGTTACCCAGCCATGACTAGAGCCTTTTAGCTCAATAACACCCCATCCACACAGATTTTCTTCATTCAGATGACGGGATAAAGAGTCGAGGACTCAGTCCATCGCCCAGTTCTTATAAGAACTAAGAAATCATAATCACCGTTTGTTTGGATATTGAAAAGATAATTCATAATAACCGATCATAGCTAACACAACTGCCCTCAGAGGGCGAGCTTAACTGCTCACAAACCTCCCATTCCCAAACAACACTCATTACAGATAAAGGGGAATATGAAAAGCACTGGTGCTTCACCCATCCTGTCAGTAATGTTAATGGTAATGGTTCATAATAACCGTGAAAAATTGCTTAAAAAAAAAAAAGACTTAAATCGACTGTGAGATGCGGTGATTAATACCCTTGGAGGGTAATGGATGGCAATGCTGTAGCCAATGAAGTTCTAACTGAGGCTCGGCTATTGCTGTTACACTCCTGCCATGATCAGAGCTTTAATAGCTCAATAACACCTTATCCCTACACTGTCCTCTACAGATAACGGGGAATATGAAAAGCATTCTTGCTTCGGCCCTTTAAGCCAGTTCTTATAAGGACTATGAATGAATAATAATTTTTTATAAAAAAGCCAATTTTTGTGTGTGGTCTCTATTATGGGCATAAAAATTGCCCTGACTCTTCTAACATATTAATTTTGTTCAATGCACTAAGGAAAATAATTAACTTGATTTTGTTTAAAGAACTCAAAACAACCCTCCCCAAATTTGATTTTGTTTATTTATATTTATATAGAAATAAGGAAATTGAATAAAGAAAGTCAAAAAGGATATAAAAATCCAAAATTCTTTGAAATTCATATACAGCATAATTATGACAAAAGACACCAATTATAGAAAATAATCTAGCTAAATAAGAATCAGGCATTGCCTTCCCTAGCATAAATATAAATACCCTTGGAGGGTAATGAAGGGCAATGTTGTAGCCAATGAAGGTCTAACTGAGGCTCGGCTATTGCTGTTACCCTCCTGCCACGATCAGAGCTTTAATAGCTCAATAACACCTTATCCCTACACTGTCCTCTACAGATAACGGAGAAGATGAAAAGCATTCAGCTTCGCCCCTTTAAGCCAGTCCTTATAAGGACATAGCATAAAGGTGATTTATATATAATATAATATAATATAATATAATATAATATAATATAATATAATATAATATAATATAATATAATATAATATAATACTACTAATAATAAAACAAAGTTTTGTTATTATTATAGATATAAATCGCATTTTTCCATTTTGATTTTGTTCAATGAATTAAACAACGAAAATTCAAACGAAAATTTTAGTTATGCAGAAATAGGGAAAATGAATAAATAAATGTCGTAAAAGAGACAAAAAATCTTTGTAAATTCAAAAATGTATATATACGAATAATTAAGGATTGCAAGCATTGTGAATATTTACTAGTTAATTGTTAAAATATGTGAATATTTACTAGTTAATTGTTAAAATATGTGAATATTTACTAGTTAATGAATGGAAATGAATTTAGTTGCTAGTATAATCCAATCCAACAAACAACGCAATCCTATCATAATATCTCTTGTATAGATAAGGTAAACACTTCTTAATGCTGGGAAAAAAACGAAAGAGAAAAAAAAATTGTCACCACATGTGCAAATAAAAACTTTCACAACATTTCTTGATAAATATTTAAGCTCTCCTTTTTTTTTTATTTATTATTCCCCCAGCTGCACAAAAAAACAAAATGTTTCAGATTCTTTGCTTTTGCGATGCTTTCAAATATTTACACAGTAGGCGTGGGATGAGATAATAAAAGGAACTTTGAGATGACACACTTATTTATGGAGCTGAATAATAACCTGCCTTCGATGCTGTGTTTAACGCTGAATAATTTTTGTCCATATCTTCCTAATCTTTGAAGCAGAGTCCGAAAGTCTGCTAATAGTGACTGATATTTAGGTCTGTCCCGAATACTCTCTGACACCAAAAATAATCACATTCCACAAGACTTCGCATATTTTTTTTAATTAAAATATTTATTTTAATTTCTTTTTATTCTAATATTTTTGGTGCTCATCGTCAAGGAAAAGACACCCGGGCCAATCCTCAAAATGTTGATAGATACGCGCGCGCGCACACACACACACACACACACACACGCACGTGCCAGCTCATACGAAAGCGTTAATTGGTCAGCACTCCTCCCCCCAAGTAAATAACACGCTCGGTACAGTGCGGGATTTCTATACCGTCGGTTATTTGTTCAAGCCGAGAGGCTATTTACTGGCCGTTACACATCGCGTCAGTAGTTTGCGGAACACCATTAACTCCGCACATTCGCTGAGTTGACCCTTGTGGAATGATGTATGACATTAAATGTCTCATCGTTTATGTACCCCCCCCCCCCTCCTTCCTTGTGGTCGGAAAAGAAAAGTCCGGGGAGACCATTTCGTAATCGGCACGATTCCTCTTGATCTCATTGACTTTCTTGTAAAAAACTTTCTACACACACACACACACACACACACACACACATATATATATATATATATATATATATATATATATATATATATATATATATATATATATATTTTTTTTTTTTTTTTTTTGTCCTGTAAATATTTTCTCTTTTCCCTTAATTTTCTTTTTGAAATGTCGATCCCACCCACGAGGTCCGAAACTTATAGTACTGTGGGTGGTCTAAGGGTTAGTTTAGATAACACCAAAGCAACTATGGTTATAATGAGGCCAACATATACCAAGCCTGTTATTTGTTGAATTCTCCCGGCTTTTTAGTTTTTGCTGGGGGGGGGGGAGGGGTAAAAACCCTTCTTTAATAAATAAATAAATAAAAAACATTTCCCTCTCCGTATAAGCATTTTTCAAATGCATTCTAAATAGGTTCGAATCTAGGTGTTACCTACTCTGAGACCATAATTTCATACCCCCTTTTAAAGCTTCAGTTAAACAAGACGTGTCATATCGGCTGATGAATATCAGTCATATTAAATATAAAAATAAAATAAAATAAACCGTCAAGCGTTCTACAAATATTCACGTCACTATGGGATTCGCAACAGAGTTTGTTGATGGCAAAATCAGGACTTTTTCCACTCAACCAATCAGCTGAAGATCTCGGGAGTGGGGGGGGGGGGAGGACCACACGAATAACCGATCAAAAAAAAAATCAGAGTGAAAAATATATTATGATCAATGTTTCTGTTTGGATGTGTTTCTTTTGTTTGTTTTGGATTTAGGGTCGAAGCAAGTTATGAGGACAGTGTATTATGTCCGTAAATTGCGTACCTATTTCCGGCCAATTTGTCTGTTTTGAGGGATGAAAAATCCGAGTCTCCAGAGGAGAACCCTCCCCGCCTCCGTATGACACCGACTAACTCGTGTGTGTGTGTGTGTGTGTGTGTGTGTGTGTGTGTGTGTGTGTGTGTGTGTGTGTGTGTGTGTGTGTGTGTGTGTGTATTTATTTATGATACAAATTAAAAATCTTAATTGGATTCCATTTGTGTAAAACTGTAGCAATTATATTCATAAAATAAGAAATAATAACCAAATTTATTATGTATTTGTCAATCGTCCCTCTAAGATCCCAACCTAGATCAGTGCCTGTGATTATCGAACTAACTGATTTGACTTCCCCTTGTGAATCCCTTTATGAAATCAGGTTTCTAGTTCTTGGATCATTAATGGCGAAGAACTGATACTAACAGAGGTATACTATGTCTCTCAACTGTGTGTGTTCGCTTGCCGGTTTGTCCGCTTTGTTTTGGGGGAGGAAAAACCCAACTTTCGCTACGGAAAAAACTCCCTCCCTGGTTTTTCGGGGGTATAAATTACTGTTTGCATCCTCTATTGTTAATAATAATAATAATAAAATTTGTAATTTTTATTTTCACACATTAGGTGAAATCTACAGTTAAAATTCGTGCAAATTATTAAACAAAATTCAGTTGTGGATTTCTTTATTAAGAAATGTACACTAGAAATCTACATCGACACGTAGATGTAGATTATTCAAAGAAATCTACAAAATTCAGTTGTGAATTAGATTTTTAAATAATTGTTTGATCTCAGTTGTAGCTGAAATCAAACAGTTCCATTTCCATTAAAAAATTAGAACAACTGACAATCGGTGTATTTTTTTCCCTTCTTTTGATTATTTCTTTATTTATCTTTTTCCACAATGACGTGTCGTTTGTTGTGCCTTTCATCTATTTTTTCATTCGCAATGATAGCCTGCAACATACATAAACCAAGCTCAATCTATGTAGCCTACTGTTTCATTTATTTTTTTTTTTTTAACGTATAATGTCGGCCTCGGGGACACTAGACAAAAGGAGAATTTTGGGGGAAGCGTGTGTCCCCGTTCGGCAAGGGAATGAAAGCAAGTTATCCTGCCAGTGGCATCCGCATGGTGGCGGTGGAAGTCAGTCACCCGACATACACGCAGAGCGAGAGGCAAAGACCGGGTAAATGCACCTGCGCTCTCACGTGATCAACCAAGACAACACACACACACACACGGCCCACGTCTTTCATGAACCTTTCCGCCATCGCGTCTGTAGTTCGCGTAATGTATTCCGAAGTGCCTCCTGCCAGATGAGAACGCGCGTGTGTACGTTTGTGTGTGTGTGTACGTGTGAGTGTGTTGCACACCAAAAGGAATAATTTAGGCGAGGATTTCCCAACACAGGAAGAAGAAGAAGAAGACACTTCTTTATCGGCAACAACCGTCTGTTTTTTCCAATCGATCCGATGATGGCCATGACATTGATGTCGGTCACATACCTTCTCACCTGATGGCGAGCCATCGGCTAGGTTGTTGGCTTCCAGTGCTGCGGCAACTCGGCTTGCAGTAAAGTGGCGTATACAAAGACAATCGGCGGTGTGCTTTGGTTTCGAACATCCGTTGGCAGCTCAGGATATGCCAGTAGCCGTCCAATGTTACGGAATTGATAGTTCTTTTACGGCCTTATCGGAAAAGCATCTCGTCGGTTTTTCACTGGCAGAATCCATCACTGGGGGAGGGGTTCGCACTCCCTGTATCGTGTTTCTCATGTCCAGATTTCTGCCGTCCACTTGACTTGATGTCGTACAAATATCTTCTGTGAACCGTCCTCCCCCCCCCCCTAAAAAAAAAGACTATCAGCGTCCCCTGATATTATAAATCATCCCGAAGTTCCGTCATCCATTTGCTGTCCCACCCACTAGTCAAGGTGGATCCCTTAGTGCTACTATGGTTGAACCAGACTCGGGACGACGATGTCGGCGGAGGTCAAAAGGCCAAACGTCGTCGACGGTCCGATCGCTCGGACGTGGATATCAAAAAAATCGTGAAGGATTTATTGTCTCCCCCAGTGACCACTTCCCGAAAGCGGTCGCTGGGGGACGACAGTTCTCCAGAGGTGTCATCTACTAACATCAGTCCGGAACCCAATCCGACTACCACCTCCATCGGTGTCAGCCCTGTCCCGAGTGTTACTACAGATATCGGAGATGTCGAGGTGGATCTGGATTTTCTGGATCTGGATATTAGTGAATCGGCTAGTGTGAATACAACTGCAAGTACAGGTAATGTGATCGTATTTTTTGTTAGTTAAACTTAATATCTCGGGAGTGGGGGGGGGGGGACCACACGAATAACCGATCAAAAAAAAAATCAGAGTGAAAAATATATTATGATCAATGTTTCTGTTTGGATGTGTTTCTTTTGTTTGTTTTGGATTTAGGGTTAATTAAGTATCTTAATTAAGATATATAAATTAATATTAATTAAGTTAATATTAATTTATATATCGCCAGAAACCCTTTACTATTAAAATTTAAATAGCACATCGTCCCAAAATAAATTGAGTTAAATGAAATCTTTATTAGTGTAGATGGAGTGATGAATTTAGCTGGATAAAATGATAGGAAGTCTTCAGAATTAACATTTTCTCTCTATTAAAAAAAAAAAAAATCCTCTCAAAAGGTTTATGAATAGACCTATTGAAGTATATCTGGATTCGGTACAATAAACAGAATAAGAATGTGTAGAATAGAAATCAATCAATCCTACTATTTATAATAAAGCCTGTTCATGTCTTTTAATTGGGGTATGTGGCGACTGCACATGTTTCTTTTAAGAACGTGTCTAAGCGGGTGAAGGGTAATGTAGTTAGTATTGTACCTTGGCCTCTGTTTAGCTGCATCCTCTTGAGACATTGGTGGGAAGAGAGAGAGAGAGAGACAGAGAGAGGGGGAGGGGGTAAAACTTCATAATCATAACAATGGCATGTGTGGTTGTTAATAGCACTTCTAAGACCGAATAACAAAACAGGGCTAGACATTTTGAACAGAGGACCAGCCGCAGTGTCTCCTAGTGTCGCTAAGTTGGCCAACAGCTCATTTACTGTCTGCTATCGATCTCTGTCCAATGCCTGCACCCATGGCAACAAGGCGTATACACACACACGCATATACATACCTGAAAGCGAAAGAGAGAGAGAGAGAGAAGAAAATGGCTGGCACTTTCTCACCACATGGTCCTTCAATGTCGAGGACGCTTCCTGGTCTTTGTGCTTTCGGGATTCTCCCCATCGTATTTCTGTCCCTGAACGTCCCAGCTTCCGATTTGTCTACGGCAAAATTTGACTTACTTTTCTCTAGCTTGTTACGTAACGAAAAAGAATCTACTTAGGAAGACGTGTGTAAGGTCAGGGATACAAAAATAGTTTAAAAAAATAGTCAACATTGTAATATCGCGTGTCACAATCCTGCTATATCTGAAAGAAATCAAATTTACGAACGTATTTTTGCTTAATGGTTTAACTGAATTTTAACCCATTCTAGTAAGTTTCGAAATAATGAACTCTAAGCACTAGGGGGGGGGGGGGGGTCCTGCATTGAAGGATTTGGTAGCAGTTGGATGAAGCAGTTCATTTTCGTCTATACGTAATAAGAGAATGATAGCAATTTACATTCAAAAGGGAAAGAAACGTAGCAAGAATTCATTATTGGAAAAAAAAAAAAAGATGGTTAATTGTTACAATTTACCACACAGAAAAAAAAGCTCTCTAAACCAACTGCACGGACAGTGATCCCTAGAATGCTTAAAACCCAGATCAATCTACCTATCGCACAACTAAACCTAATAATAACACGTGCTGGTGTAATAAACGACTAGTTCCGAGAGTAAACATCTCTATCGTGTATCTGTGTATTATAATTACTTAACAATACTCATTGGACACGTAAAAAAAATCTCAAATAACTTTAAGAAACAATGAAAACAAAACAGCAAATAATTGAGTAATCTAAATTGAGAACTATTCTCAGCATAGGACGGCAGTTAGTATTAGTCAGTGTTACCCTAAAAACTGGAATCCCACTCAAACTAATGGAGCAGTTTCACACATCACAGGATAATTCTTATTCTGAATTCACATTTTGTTTTTCTTATTTAAAAAATTTTTTTTTTTCTATGCGAGAAAGCAATCTCATCAGAGAACGAAACACTGTATGGTGTGTAATGTTTAATTCGTCTCATTACTGCATGCATACCGACGAAATATTTGCATTCGCAACATCTAAGCAAGACGTGATGTGTTTTTTAAAGGCGCAAAAATAATAATATAAAAATACGGACGAGAGATTACTGAATGGATTTTGTATATACTATCCTTTTGCTGACAGTGTGGTTAGTACATGTCACTTGGTGACAGATTGCCCACTCGGTCTGCCAGCTTTTTTTTTTTTTTTTTGGTTCATTTTTGTAATGCCTTCATAATTATATGGTTTATTCTAGGAGGAACTGGTCATTTTTTAACCGCTTTCTTCTTTCTTGTGGATTTACAGATAACCACAAACATTCGGACAAAAATAGAAGGAAAAAATCAGTCATGTGAAAAATTATAGGTTAACGAATGATTGA
The DNA here is from genome assembly GCF_054136105.1 of Typopeltis vanoorti. Classification (NCBI taxonomy): domain Eukaryota; kingdom Metazoa; phylum Arthropoda; class Arachnida; order Uropygi; family Thelyphonidae; genus Typopeltis; species Typopeltis vanoorti. The sequence goes on along the minus strand of NC_143561.1, from coordinate 23,163,504 downwards.
TTTAAAGCTTCTGTGCCATAATGACTATCGTGTTGTTTCTCCAAATGTACACAGAAAAAAAAAATTAATTTATTGCTAACTCTGTCATGTATCTACTCGATGCTAATAAACACATAAAGTTTATTATCCCAATGATAAGATATTTATGTTTATTAGCAGATATTATGTATGTGAATTAGTGGATACTGATTCAAAATGTAATCTTTATTTTCTCAGTAGAATGTTCCAATTATTACCACACTTTTATTGTTCTGAATACAAATATTTTAGAATAAATATAACATTTGAGATTACAATTGTTCTGAGTCATAGTTGACTTGCGAATGAAATCAAGAAAGTTATTGTTATTTTTCATATGGTAATTGAGATTTCATTCGTAATACTAAGCTGAGTCATAACTGACACGTGAGTGAAACAACATTTATTTTTTTTTGAAATATAATATTTGGAATTTCAGCTGTGTTAATTTCAGTCAATCGTGAGTGAAACAACTAAGTTATATTTAAAAAAAAAAAAATAGCATTGAAATTTCAGTTATGCTAATTGACATGTGAGTGAAATCAACAGTTATCTTTATTTTTCCTTTTTTTTTTTAATATAGCGATTGAGATTTCAATTATTGCGATAATCTGAGTCATAATTGACATGTGAGCGAAATCAACAGCTATCTTTTTTTTTTTTTTTAATAACGCAATTGAGATTTCAATTGTTATAATTCGAATCATAATTGACACGTGGATGAAATCAACAAGTATCTTTTTTTCTGAGTATTTTCCGTATAAACAATGAAACAAGTCTTTGTTGTTGCTAGGAAACCTTTAAATGTGTAATTGTTGTAATAAATATGTGTTTATTGTTGTCAACGGTGGTATTTTGTTAAAGACAAACGGATTCGAATGCAATTATTGTAAAATCGAACAACCCACATTCTTTGCTAAATTGTGTTTGGTAGATTTCCTTCCTTGAACAAGTGTTTCCATTGTTTGTGCACAGGAGTAGGTCTACAGATAAATAGAATCGTCTCACCGAGAAACTGGTCACGGTTTCAGACAGAATACAGGTCAAGAGACACGGAACTGTTAACTCTGCCGATTGCGAAGTGTCCTGAATAGCGATGTGTCCACTTTTAGTAGACTGTATTGTTCCGGTTTGGTTCTGCCTGAATCAAACCCTATAGCGTCACCCTATAAATAAATTCAAACAGAAAATAACGCTTATTTTAGCATTCATCCACTCGTCAATAAACACAAGTGCTCAATTAACAACAACAACATTTTTGTTTGTTTGTTTTATTTCCAGTTACAATTCTTACTTTTTTTGTTGTTGTTAAAATGAATTAAATATCTTAAACTATTTTTATCGATAAATATAAGTTTATTAAGTATGTTATTTTCGTTGTTTTTAATTTAATTAATAAGAAGTAAAAACTATACAACAAATACAAATATTACTCGTTAATTTTTTAAGTAAATTTATTAAATATCTGATCCCTTCGAAAAAAAAACATTGGTAGTATTTTTATAAAAAATTAATAAATTATATTTTAAGTTTGATTATTTTATAATTTAATGGTTTCTTTTTTAAATATATCTTATTATTTATTTATTAATATTTTAATTTTGGGGGGAAAATGTGACAAAATGAAATCCGTCTGTCTGATTCTGTATGAATGTATTATAAAGAAAAAAAAAACAGTTTTATACATTGAGATTTCAGTTATGCTAATCTGAGTCATAATTGACAAGTAAGTGAGGGAAATCAACAATTATTATTATTATTATTATTTTAATATAGCAATTGGAATTTCACACTAGAAATTGTATATGCCATTGTTTCTGGAACTGTGGCCAGATAAGAACTCTGTAGAATTTTTTCCTACTAAAGTGTTCTAAAGATTTTAATGAAATTTGACATTATGTGACACTTTGTAAAATGCATTGCCAAAATCTGTAAGCTAAGGATCTCAATTGGGTCTTAACAAACCTGTTTATTTTCTTACTCTTGTTAAGTGCATATCGTTTAAAATGTTAATTCGGTTTAGATTAATTTGTCGTAAATATTGTACACGTAAAATTTAATTGTTATCTATTGTTCTGAAGGTAATGGATTCTGATGTTAAAAAATAATAAATAAAAAAAAAAACGCGTCAAACCTACAACGAGTAAGTGTAAAGTACGATCGTAAACCATTCTTTATTCATAAAAACAAAGTTAAAAAACTCACTTTGACGAGTCGTAATATCATATTAGGTCAACTTTGGTGAACATCAATGATCACTCTAGTAAATGAGTATCACCGGTTTTGTAGGAAGGACATTCCTGTGGTTAGAGACAGGAAATCAGCAGTGGTTGTAACCTGGAGGATTGATAATGTAATCGCCTCTAGTGGATGTTCCTTTCGTTATTAAGGTTTGCTCAGTCGTGGTGTTCGAAATAATTTAGATGGAATAGTGTATTTTTTATTCTACCCTTCTCCCACCATAACGGATCTGCCTTCACGACTGGTGAAAACAACCATTCTACCTTCAATTAAGGTTTCTTATCTTTTTTTTCCCCCCACTACTAATACCCGTCGTTATCCCATGGATTCAACCAACAACTTGGAACGCTGATTAATAAACAGTCGGATGGTTTCTTTATCATCCACTCAAAGTCGAAAAAAAAAGGGGGCGAAAAAAAAAAAAAAAAAAAAGAAAGGAACTACTGCATCGTGTACCTGCTGATGATCGGCTCACCATCACATTAAAATTGCTTCTACGAATTCAGTGGAAATACTCCAGTCGCTAATGGTAGTGCCTTCCTCCCCTTTTCAAGCTTGTGGGTGATAAGGATAAGAGAAGAATGCCGATCCCCTGTCCTCATTCAAGTATTCTCCAAGGTCTTCTAACAGTCATTCATACATAATTACTTGAGCGTTATTTTTTTTCTTTCTTTCTGTGACATCATAATTACTTTAGGTCGTATTGTTATTGTCCCATTGTTTTAGTTTTCCACAATGCATTGTAGCCAACGGAAATAGATAAATACATGCCGGCAGATTTAATTAATTCACTGGACATTTGGACTTATTATTCACTGCAAGTGAATGAGTAGTATTCGGGGTATATATGTACATTGAAAATATATTTCCAAAATAAATTACATTGGCAAATTGCAAAAGTATGATGTCACATTCGGCTCAACTCTCTCTATATCTTTATATTTTCTTTTCTGCAGCATTATTCAATGTATTAGTACTATCAATATTAGAAAATCGTCTTCATTTTCTGCTAATAAAATTATATCATCTGTATATCCAATTATACTTAAATTTTCCGTTTTAATTTGTATTCCATACTTTTCTATTTTGTTTTCTTCTTTTATTATTTCATCCAAATAAATTACATAAATTGGGACTTTATGAATGACCTTGTCTAATTCCTTCAGTTATTTTAATTTCTTCATTCTGTCCTTGTTCTGTATTTATTATAGAACTCATATGTGCCTATATATTCTTAATTAGTTCGGAAGTTTGTTTAGGTATTTTCTCACTTATAATGTAGCTATTACATTTTTTAACTGTATTCTGTTAAATGTTTTAATTTAATTAATAAAACATAAGTAGAGAGTTTCATTATATTTATATATTTTAATATAAATATTCCATGTACTACTGATTTCCCCCCCTGAAATCTTATTTCTTATCATATAATTCATTTAAATTGTTAACAACACCAATTATTTTTATGAATAATTTCAATATTTATAAAGCATTAAGGCATTTAGGTGACTTTGATGAGTGACCGTGAGATGCGGCGATTAATACCCTTGGAGGGTAACAAATAGCAATGCTGAACCTAGGAAGTAAACTGAGGTTCGGCTGTTGCTGTTATCCTGGGTGATGAGTTTTTGAGTTTGCTCCCTTAGGGTTTTTGCCTTAAGGGAGCACCTTGAGTCTCCGGGGAAGGTGTTCTCCGGCAGGGCCCGCTGAGGGGTTCTTGTCGGTGAATTATTTTCCTCGGAATTTGAGCGGTTCTGCTCAGGAGTCGGGGTGCTTGGACGGGGCGGCCGTCAATGAGTGGAACCAACGCTGAGACATGGACGGTCTTTCGCCCACTATGGAGTGGCCTAGAGATCGTCCGATTTTTTGAGATTTTACCCTTTACTTACTAATCAGGGTAACAAATAGCAATGCTGAACCGAGGAAGTTGCTGTTATCCTGGGTGTGAGTTTTTGAGTTCGCTCCCTTAGGGTTTTTGTCTTAAGGGAGCACCTTGAGTCTCCGGGGAAGGTGTTCTCCGGCAGGGCCCGCTGAGGGGTTCTTGTCGGTGAATTATTTTCCTCGGAATTTGAGCGGTTCTGCTCAGGAGTCGGGGAGCCCATCGGGGTGCTAGGATGGGGCGGCCGACACTGAGTGGAGCCAACGCTGAGCGGTTCTGCTTAAACGGGGAGCCCGTCGGGGTGCTTGGACGGGGCGGCCGTCAATGAGTGGAACCAACGCTGAGACATGGACGGTCTTTCGCCCACTATGGAGTGGCCTAGAGATCGTCCGATTTTTTGAGATTTTACCCTTTACTTACTAATCAGGGTAACAAATAGCAATGCTGAACCGAGGAAGTTGCTGTTATCCTGGGTGTGAGTTTTTGAGTTCGCTCCCTTAGGGTTTTTGTCTTAAGGGAGCACCTTGAGTCTCCGGGGAAGGTGTTCTCCGGCAGGGCCCGCTGAGGGGTTCTTGTCGGTGAATTATTTTCCTCGGAATTTGAGCGGTTCTGCTCAGGAGTCGGGGAGCCCATCGGGGTGCTAGGATGGGGCGGCCGACACTGAGTGGAGCCAACGCTGAGCGGTTCTGCTTAAACGGGGAGCCCGTCGGGGTGCTTGGACGGGGCGGCCGTCAATGAGTGGAACCAACGCTGAGACATGGACGGTCTTTCGCCCACTATGGAGTGGCCTAGAGATCGTCCGATTTTTTGAGATTTTACCCTTTACTTACTAATCAGGGTAATGGATGGCAATGTTGTAGCCAATGAAGTTCTAACTGAGGCTCGGCTATTGCTGTTACCCTCTTGCCATGATCAGAGCTTTAATAGCTCAATAACACCTTTTCCTTACACTGTCTTCTACAGATAACGGGGAAGATGAAAAGCATTCTTGCTTCGCCCCCTTTAAGCCAGTCCTTATAAGAACTACCTTGCTTTGTGTTGTTTACCTTCTTGCAAATAGATATTATTAGGCTCATTTGGGGATATGTTTCTGTCTTTCTTTAAATTATTGTGTTTGGGACATCACATAATTCTTTTGCTTTTCAGATTCTGTGTTTTATATTATATATATTCCAGCTGATTTTCTATTTTTCTTCGTTATTTTTTTTTTCTTTCTGTATCTTCCCCCCCTCCCTGTTATTTCAAAAGTTATCCTCTTCATAAACATTCAAATATTTTCTGAAAATAATCTATTTTTCAAAACGAATTACATAAATAATCATTTACACAATCCAGTATTTGTTATCTTTATTTGAAATTTAACTACGTAAATTTTGAATTTATGTAATTAAATTCATATGTTATCGAAAATATAGCTATTTGTATGAACAATCGTTACAATAGTAAATAGTTTACTCTACTGTGTATTAATAATTAGCAATTTAATGAAATAGGCGAGCTACGGAACTAAATATTTATTTAGTTCCGTAGATTCCGTAAATAAATACTTTTGAACTAAAAGTCATAACGGTGTAAAGAGCTACCGTATACGTTTCATTTATAGATTATATTTTGCCTTCTTGTTCACTCAAAAAAAAAAAAGAAAAAAGAAGAAGCAGTTTATCAAAAATAAATATACCATCACTTTTATAACTAGGTGGTTTTATTTTTTCTTCATTTTCAAACAATAATACATTGTATACAAAGCTATCTTTTCGCTTGTCAAAGATAATTCCTATTATGCAACGCCCGCATTTAGAATATTTTTATAACTAGTAAATAAATAAATAGTAAATAGTAGTCGATCCAGACATTTCTTTCAGGAAAGGTGATTGAAAAATATTAGAGAGAGAGATTTCAAAGCGATTGAGACATTTATTTTTTACCATTTCTTGTATTCTTCTGGTTCCCATCTGCCATACGGCCGCGGGAGGGTAGCTAAATGCTACCATTCTAGGGAGAGATGATTATGAGCAAGGTGGTTTCCCGTTGCCTTCCTTTCCGATTTCTTGTATTAATACAATTTATTCCTATTTTTGCTAAGATTTATTTCCTAAAATTTTTAAAAAATTGTATTTTAACAAAATATAGATAGGCTTAAGTTTTTAAACTTAATATATTTTTTTTCCAGTTAGGCTTGAACGAGAGAGAGTTTTTGTTTTCTCTTACTTTGATCATATGATCCTTATATATAAAGAACAAAACTAGACAGAAAAAGAAATCTGTCGTTTTTCTTTGCTTTTCACTTATCTTTTAATCTCAATATTTGCCACCATCAAAGGCGTTCGGATGGGGCCTTTTACTCACAGCTGTTCAAACCTCACGGTCTGTTCAAACTGTAGGGAGACACTAAGGACGCGAAAGCCACTAAACGGAATCCTCTCTCTCTCTCTCTCCTCTAGCAGGAGAAAGACAACGCGCTAAATAGTGCAAAAATTGAGAGAATAACGAACGGAAGTAAGGAAGGAAAAAGTTTTTGTTGTTGTTGCTACGAAATCAAACTGTAGTAGCTCAATATTCTAATGTTCTGCTCATCAATACCATTGCGTTAATTATTTGTTTCGCAGCTCAGACTATTTTTCTGAGTTTCTTTGAAACTGAAGGAATAAATCTAACAATAGAAAAGTAGGATGCTACTGAACCTTCATTTTTACACGAGTGATGCAATGGCTGTCTGTGTCAGGGACCTACGGCGAGGTCATGTAATACAAGTGAATCAGCCATCTGGTACACCTTTACCTCTACGATGATGTATAGGTCGCTAGCATCTGGTGGAGAATATGTTGGAGTTTTATTGTTAGAAATACGTAACGATTGCAGGAACTGAACTATCCAAGTTTAAACTGTATATAAGTCATCAGATGACCAAATAATTTCATATTCTCGTAAACCAATGGTTTTTTTTTTAACTTCAGTAACCATAACCCAAATTTCCCATCCTGTAATTTTTTTGTAATGTCTAATAAATATTTTAACTATTTTAGTAACTATTAACTATCATTGGTTAAGTTAATAATTCTTCCGAAAAAAAATCAAAATGCCCATTGTTAAAAAACGTTATTGTTTATATAACATGTTAAAAACACAGTTTCTGTTCTTTTTATAACCATGCTTACGTCGCGAATAATGGGCAATTATTCATGGCCTCTTAATTTGATTATTATTAAATATAATGAATATTCACCAATCTTAACTATTGCAATATAGTTGGAACTGTTAAATGATTATAGAAACTTCCTATAAACTCTTCCTTCCTTTTGTCTAAAATGAAAGGAAGAACTGTAAATAGAGTGCATTTTTGAACTGTTTCTTGTTCTGTTTGTAGTTCTGGGAAAAGCCCTTGTGTACCTGTACATCACTTACCGGTGAAAATGCCTGACCATGGCATCGTATTACTAGAGGTTAGGCAAACTTTTGGCATGCTGAAACAGCTGCCGCGCTTCTGCTTTTTTTTTTTTTTTTTTTTTTGTGGAAAGAAAGCTAACAACGCGTACATTTTCACGGTGTGTCTACTATCCATAGTTGTGGACAATACACCTTATTTCTGAGTAAACACAGGAGTGAAAGGATGTCAGAGTCTGCACATGCACACACAGATAGAAAGATAGCAAATTCCTTTCCGCATATTATTGGCGAATTTTCGAGCAGCGTATTGGGAAGTTTTTTATTTTGTCAAAAAAGAAAAAAAAAAAAGAATTAATTTGCACACATTACTAAAATACGAGCCCAAAGGCTTCATTCTGGCAAAAATAAGTTATTCACAAATATTTTTATGTACCAGATTAATATTTTCCTAAGACTATGAGAATATAAGAGCTGGGTTCAAATCCGGTCTAGAATGCGAAAAATCTTTATCAGGGATTTTCAAAAGAAGATGAGTTATCGGATCTTATACGGTGGTGGAAGGATTTATCTTCCTAGTAACTGATTTTTATCCGCAAAACAGCTAAAGGAATACACACAATTATAGTTTGAGTTGCTTTAGCCATAATTTCAAAACAACCAACCAACCTTCGTAATGGGAATTGTCTTGATTAGGAAAATATTAATTATTTTTAAAATCTAAATGAATATATAATATTATTTTTATATATAGCTTATTTTTTCCAAAATAAAAATTTTAAACTCTTATTTTAATTATTCATGAAGACACCCATCCCAAGTTTATTTATGAAAAATATAACTTTTTTGACATTATGGCTGTGGTTTTAATTTCAAATTAAAACACCTAAACGTGCTAATAAATCGATGAACAGTGCAACTTGTATCGCATCGCAATGTACTCCATCTATTTTAATTATTTTTTATTGGCGCATAGAAGTGACCGTGCTTGATATGAATCCCGTGAGAATAAAAATAGAAGATTAAAGGTATCGAGCTACAGTTCAATGAAAGCTATATTTCTGTTAACTAGATTTCCTTGTTTGCTTCCAGATTGTATGAAATCTAATTTCAGTGTCGATCACAGAATAGCCCTCCGCTTACAGTTTGTAAAAGCTCTTCCATTTGAGCTGTCCATTTGCACTCTGGCGCCGCAACGGATTAGACGGCTGTTTACTGAGTGGAAGGTCCAGATGAAAGGGATTTGGAAGGCCGAGTAAATCAAGAAAAAGATATGAAAAGACTCTACGAACACTAGTAAATAGAAAACACAAGTAGAGTACGGCGTGAGAATAAAAAATACATGTATTGATGGGCTGAGGGTCATAGAGAAAAAGAAATGACTCGAATAGTGTATCGACCGTACCGTATTTAAACCGTAGTGATACTACGGTTCAGTGAATGCACTTCTCCGTATAGGATTGTCCGACTCAAAGTCACCACATCGATGTGTGTGTTGCCACATGTGTTTATTATTTTATTTTTTTTTTTACAGCTCTGGTAGTGATAAAGTTCGACAACAAAGGACACGAACAAAGAAGACGTGAATCTGACCTTGAGGGGACTTTCACAGCCCTCTTTATAATATCTAAAGAATGCCTTGTAAGCATGCAGCGATCTTACCAACAATATAAATAAAGATCATAGAAATATGCGAATTAAATAATAATAATATTAATAAATTGTTCCTTTTCAAATTCATTACTTTCTTATAAACCTTCGCTCTACAACGTAATAGCCAATTCTCTGGTGAAAAGAACTTAACCTAGAGATGCATTACTGGCTATTTGCGTGACTAACATGAATAAATCTGCCAAAGATAAGTTATTTTTTCTTTCTTTTTTCCCTCTCATATATTCTGATATAGATCTGTTGCGATCTGAAGATTCTTAAGAAAAAGAATCTTTCTTTCTTTTAAAGGTTTGCTAGTTCTTAAGTATTGTAGTCGGAACAAATGAATATCTTATTCTTGAAACTGATAAAACATAGATCGAATTGGCTAAAAATAGACACCGTTAAGTCAATTGAAGGAAGGTAAAAAGGTTGTGCACCCTGTCATTATATTATATATCATGGACTGAGCTTTGAATTTCCTTTAGTTAAATACTTTTGTTGACACAGGTTAAAAATAATATGATATCATAACCAAAAGAATATAAAAGATTTTCTCCCACCCACCCCTTCCAAAATGTGGGCTTTGGGTCTTTTTGGAGTACGTCTTAAGAGAATGCAATAGCTAATCACTTATGTTTGAGACCTGCTCACACTCGAAAAGGCAAAGAAAAAATTTTGAGGCTGTACACTGCATTTTTTTTTAGCTAAGAGACGTATGGGGATAGTACGGGCTGTGCTATAAAGTATCATGCCAGTTTTTGTTAACTCTTATACGATTCATATTATTATAGAAAAATGTAAATGTATTGAAACAGGCAGAAATATAGAAAAGTCAAAATACTGGAGGATCTGTTTACCCTGAATTATGCACAAGTGTTTCATAGTATTTAGAATGTTTGCAATAGCTTAGTGAATAGCTTAGACTCTTAGACTTATCGTTATTTTTTCTGGGAATTTTCAGCCTGTTTCTTCATCCATTTTTCTCCTCACAAAAAAAAAAGTGAAATTTCAACAAATAGGTCGCCACAGTTTTCAAACATACTATACAGCAGCGTTTCCCAAATTTTTTCCGACGACGGAACACTTCACAAATCCCGAAATTTTCACTGAACATTGATTATTTAGTAATGTACTAATTAGTAATTAATTGTTAATTTAGCTGATTTTTATTATTAATTAATAAATGATCATTATTTAATAATTAATTAAACATCAATTAAACATAAACATCATTCAATTAATTTGTGCTGATTTTCATTGACATATCCCATTCTGATCAACAATTTATAATACTATTATAAGTACTTACGAGCGAATGCAGACTTTTTCTCCTGTGTGCTGGTAGTTTTCCCCTTTTTTTGAACATCCTGGAGATCGCTTTGTATGCTGGTGGTGGATGACTCACTATCTGTTGTATCACAAACACCTTCAATAAGAGATTTTTTAATACCAAAATTAAACAAAGTCCCTTGTCTCTTATTAATATTAAAATTTAAATCTGCAGGCCTATTACTTTTAAAAAATCACGGCACTACGGTTTCGAAACTTTCACCCTGCAATACGAACTTGCGAAGAAAGTATTCAGTATTACTATATTTGAGAATCGGATACAGACTACCTTGATCTTCAATTTTAGTGGAAAAATTTTCTTTATACTTCCTCGCTGATTGGTCACTGACATTTGCTACACAAATGTCATTTCCTTCAGCTTTGAGAACAGAGGATACGCCGCCCATTGTTATGATCCGCTTGCAGGCCATTTTTATGACTGGTGATAAACAGCGGTATTCCCTTTCCCAAATGTTGAAAGGTTTCAATCTGTGAAAATTAACGATAATTCAGGAATACTTCCACGTTTAAAAATACACGGCTTGGTCACTAACATTTGCTACACAGATGTTATTAGGCGTTCTGGGTCTGAGCTTTTCGACATATTCACGAATATTATTCTACCCAGAATATTTCGACTAAAAAATAATTATTCACGAAAAATGCTTAGAAAACTAAAATGACAAATTCCAGGAGAACTTCGAATACAGTTTGGAAAACCCTGCTATACAAGAATACTTAGACTTACAGAGAAGCAAAATAAGGGTTCAAGGTTACGACATTAGGATGTACCTTAGACCAGTGCTTCCCAAACTTATGGATGCCAAGGCCCCCTTTGGAAAAATTAAAATATTTCACGGCCCCCATTGAAAAAAAAAATCATAATATAGACATATATTATTATAATATTTATTGTATTTATATTCAATACAATTTATATTCAAGATTTTGTTTGTAATCTTTTTTGTGTTTCTTATCAATACCTTTGAAATGAAACTTATATGAGTATGCATATATTTATTAATATTCATTAATATGAATCGCCGAAATAAGCAAAATTTGTGAACCAAGTGATTTTTTCCATCATTAAAATATAAAAAAGAACAAAAAAAATAATAAAAATTAAATATTTTATTTAAAATATTTTTTAATTAAAAAAATCTACTTCGACTTAAAACATTTTAAATTTGTTTTAATTATTTCACTGTTCCCCCTCAACAAAACTTACGGCCCACAGTTTGGGAAGCGCTGCCTTAGACTACTGGCTTTTCTTCAGTTCCTCGCGAGTGAAATCATATACCAGTAACAAAAAAAAGTACAGGCCAAAAAATTATAGAATGTTTATTTTGATTGCTGCAATATTCAGGGAGTATTCGTTTCTGTTGGTTGCTAACTTAACATATATGAAACATACTGTATATATATATATATATATATATATATATATATATATATATATATATATATATATATATATATATATATATATATATAAGTGTACATCTCTGTCATCTTCAATGTTGTCATGGTAACACATCACGGACGTAACGAAGACGTCACCGCCCCGTTCACAGACTCGAATGCTAACTAACAATGCTGTCTATTAGACATAGACAATGTTTTTTAACTGTCTGCCCTTCCAGAGACAAGAGCTAAATGTGGTTCTCCCTCCCTTATTGTAGGTGATCTGTAGAAGCGGTAAGAAATGGGCGTTGGCCAGAAATAATCGCTTGAGCCGGATGTAAGGGACAACCCACGTGAACTTTGAGCAATCCACTTGCTTGTTCGTGAGAGTATTGTAGGAACGCACCTGTAAGCCGGCGGAGGGGGTATTATCCCCTGTTATCTTTAAGAGAACATTCTTGTCCCCATCAGGACTCAAGGCCAAGGACAGTAGGCCTCCCACATCACACCACCACCACCACCACCACTCCCTGGGACGATGCACACGAGTCGGCTTTAATTCGTGGGCTGAACATCCACAAGCAAATGGACTTTAAAGAGTTTCAGATAAAGCTAAATTAAAGCAGGAAAAAGGTGCCCTATTAAAAATACAATAAATTTAAAGCAGAACATCTGGACCATCCCACAACATACTAAATGTTTTTTTGTTTTTATTTTTTATTCCGCGCTTTCTCAAGTCTTGCATTCTGATATTCCTAAGCGATACGACCTGAAAATTTTCGTTCATTGACCCTGAACGGTATAATGATCAGAACCTCAGAAAATTATCCACGCCTCTTCAGGTAACCGTTCTTTCGAGAAGTCCGTAGTAATGACAAGAAATTTACTGCTAATAAAAGATAACGTAGAGGGGTGGGAATTGGAGGAGTGGCTTGTTTCGAACCAGGAGCAATAGGTAGAAAACTGATGGTTTAGCAAAAGATTTAATGGCTGGAGGAGGATCTGATGATACTAAATCAGAGGGTTTTCGCTACAACCTACTTAGATTCTAAAACTGGTTGGTTCTTAGTTCGTGGCTTCTTCAGAATGACACTTTTTTGAATACGACATCAGCCATCATGTTTATGAATAGTATTTAACACAAGCCTTATTCAAAGCATTAGCACCAGCCTTTTTTGTGTATATCGATTATTATTTTTAAAAATTGTAAAATTAAAATGATTATGACGATTTTTTTTAAAACAATTTGTTAAAAATCATTGTCTTTTTCAGAATATATATCTACGAATCATTTCGCGTCGTAGAGATTTCTTTAATAGCATTTAATTGGTAACGTTTCAATGTTGTCTTACATTACTCATTTTAAGTGAAAAAAAAAAAATAACACAAACCTTTTTAAATACAAGAGAAGGAAGGTCAAAAGGTGTGCACCCTGTCATTTCATTATAGAATCGCATGCTGAGTTTGAGTTCTGGGAATTCGAATCCCGCCTTCGAAATATATGTTTGTGATGTCCATAACATTAACATTCATGTAAACAAAATATACACTCTCCCAAGATGGAATAGGTCACCATGGTAGACGTAGATAACCTCTCCCCCCTCCTTTAGTGGGATAGATAATGGCTTCTTCATTATTGAAGAAGCCATTATATGCCTTCTTCAATAATGGGAGAAATCAGAAGCTAACCTAATATTTCACACAACAACCCTAATCAGGATATCACATGCGAATGATTTGAGATGTATCATAACCTTTGCCAGCCTGATTGACCGAATGATTAGTGTATCTGTTCTTCAGCCAACACGCTGCGGGTCCGAATCCCGCCATTAAGTGGAACCATCTCCCCACTTCAATGGAGGTCTGAAAAAGTTCCATGTTTGGTCTCTAGAGAAGGATTTTCGAGCTTAAAAAATAAATTAATAAAATAGAATATCATTAGCCCACTAAGGTAGTAATGTACTATAGATTTACAGCCTTTTGTAAGCTGGATTCGTAATAAAAAATAAATAAATAATTGACCCTATGCATGCTTTGCATATTTATGGATGACTGTATATAAAATTTAATCTACGAAAACTGTCAGGTCACATTATCCATCTCGACCAAAATTAAATCCTAGGTTTAAATTTTAGTAGAAATCACTTATGTTAGAAGAATCCTTATTGTTTAATATATTCATAAATGATTTAAGTTCAAATATTAAAGTAAATATTTTCACCTCTGCTGATGATGTGAAGTTGGGCAGAATAGTTAATTACAGAATGATCTTAAGACTGGGTAAGGAGATAGAGAAGGTTTAAAAATTCACGTACAAATGCGAAATATATGCCCTTAAGCAAGAAGCGAATATTGTATGTAACGTAAATGGAGTTTAGAAAAAAGGGATTTGGGTATTTTGGTTGATAGAGAATTTATGTTCAGGAATCTTATCGGTAAGACATCTAATAAAGCTCAGAAGCTTGTAAGCTTAAGTGAAAAAAGGAAGTTATGACACCAGTATGTAAGACTATAATCAGGCAAATATATTAGGGCAGTGTTTCCCAACGAGGGGCGTACGCCCCACGGGGAGGTAACTGGAATATTTTGGGAGCAATTAGAAAATGATGTTGCATTCGTCACCTCATCACCGATATACTCAAAAAACTCACCATTGTCGGCGATAAATTGTCGATGTTGTAACCCTGACTTTCCGAGAAAAAAAGCTGACATAAATACAGTATCAAGAACTCTCAGAAAAGCAAAATGATGAGTCTGTTAGAACTTTATTCAACATAAAAAGAACAATGACATGGCTTTCTGACGAGACAGAAACGAAATACTGAAATTCAACTAGTTTTGCAAAAAAAATACTGTTGCCCTTCTCGTCGTCATGTTTAATTTGAATGTGACTTTAGTGCTGTAAATGACTTGCTACTGAAAAAAAAAAAAAAAAGAAATTATCTGGATATCACAATCCCTGGGGATTTGAGATTGAAAATGACTTAATTAGTACCTCAAATAAAAACTCTTTGCAGCAGACATCAAGCTCAAGGATTGCATTAACTTGGATTTTATTTTCCCGAGTTCAATTCGATTTATGTTTTATAATGTACAAAGTGTAATATAAAATTTATATTCATTGAAGAAAGTCAAATTAAAAATAGTTTTACTTATGTTCCTTTTTTATTTAAAGTACATATTTATATTATACTTTTTCAGAACTTGGCTGACTATTGTGCTAAAGGGGGGGGCATCAAAATCTTTGAGGTGGGGCATGATCCAAAAAACGTTGGGAAACACTTTTCTGGTTACCCTAATCCAGCATATAATAGCTGGATTAGGGTAACCAGATTTACTCGCTAAGATTTTTAATGGATGCCAAGAAAAGTAAGATTATTGAGAGAAGATTGAAGGGGTGGTATCATAACAGTTATGAATCATTTGGTTAGTTGTTCGCTAATGAATTTATCCAATAGAAGGCATGTCAGCATAATCAGAAGGCAAAGTTAGCTAGAACAAAGAACGTTAATCCTATTTACCTAGCAGAATCACTTGCCGGAATGCCCCCATACGGATGGTTATAAAATAAACCGTGGTTGCAATTAAAACTAAAATTAAAATAATTTTGAAATATAATAAAATAACAAAATTTAGATAAATAAACTGACTGAATGACATACTAATATATTAAAAAGGGGTGGAAGAAAGAAGCGAAGCATGTTATTGTTTGCCATTTATGAGGATGAGACTCTCACAAATCTTGGCAATGGATAGACAGTCAGTCCGACTGAAGTTGGTCAGTGTAAAAGTGCTTCAGCACTCTCTTTTAATAACCTCTTAACCCTAAACCGGCACTGATGTAAAAGGAACAAAGGATATTGTGGTCGGTGTTCATTTCCAGGCCAATGGAAGGTCAGATTTTATCTGGCTTGGCCCAGCAAAGATCTACCATCATATAGAACCGAACCCAAAAATTGTGTTATGGAACAGAAATGGAATCACGGATTCGTCTTAAAGCACTTGTGAAAAGCCGAGCACTTCATGCCAAATCATTTGGATCTAGAACGAAAACTTGTAGAATGAATCACCCTGTGTATATACACACACACACACACACACACACACACACACACACACACACACACACACACACACACACATACATCCAAAAATAAAATAATTAATAAAGCACAAATTCTTTCAAAATGAGCAATAAAAATATTCCAGTTTTGCACACTTGTCTTATCTACATGTGTATTATTAACATATACAAATCGTGTATTTTGTCATCAAGAGGTGGGTGACCTCTAATATATAGCCTTGTCTACTATTTATCTTTCCCATAAGCAGAAGATATGAATAAACCACCCACGAATTGTACTCTCTTTTGTCCAGAACTCGTGGGTGGTTCTATCTTTTTGCCGCTCCCTGAACAAGGCAGATGATCGTTATATTTTTAAGAATAAAAACAAATCTCTTATGAGTGTTTAACATATGTTTGGCTGGCAGTATTTTTTTTTTTTTTTTTTTTTATAATATGTTTGAGCTCGTAGTTCGTATAACTAAATTGCTGTATTTAATTGTGTAATTAGACCTAACCTCATAAATGATAAGATAGTTTGTTGCCTTAAAAATTCTTTTAAGAACCGAAAATTAGAGTAATTTTTGAATTATTCAGTTGGCTATCTCTGGATTCTTTGAAGAAATGGGAGGGAAAGAAGGAAATCTGTTATGTCTCCAAGAAAAACCATTAACATTTTGGCCTAAAATATTCTTAGCACGTTGCTTATGAGTTCGTAGATGAGTATGTAACCTAACCATCCACAGCCCTTCCTCAATAAAAGCTGAAAATATTTTCAAGTATTAGAACACGGCTTCGCCCGTTCCTTTTTCTTTTCTGTTAGAAAAAAAATCCAACAGAAATAACTACTTTTTCTGGTTACAAATGCGCTTCGACCTGATATAAATCCAAGTTTATCCCCCCCCCCATTTCCTATGGCGTAATTTATTCAAGTTGGTTTCCTTATTGGTGTCATCGAAGTCATAACCTGATTTCCTAACAAACTTACATCACTATATTGACGTCATAGTTCATTTTTATTTATTTTCTAAATCCTCCTGGGTTTTCTTGCATGCGATAATTGTTTTATTAGGAAATACGGTGACACCAATTCAATACTGAAATAGTTAATAACATTTCTGGCCACCAGATTGTTCATTTTTATTTATGAACGATAATCAATAATGTTAATGGCACTTGATGCTGCTCGGAGACACAACAGATTTCAGTGAACTACTCGAAATATGGAGCTGTGTGGGTAGATCGATAATATTAAGTTTAATATATTCATACGCTGTGAAAAGTGGTAAATGAAGTATGACCGTCTCAATAAGTTCTTTCTTTCTTTCTTTTTTTTTTTTTTGAAATAAAAATATTTAATAAACATGCATTTCTAAAATTCTGTTGATTGCTATCAATTCGTTCATTGCAGTTCTATATATTGAAAGCATTTTGGGAGAACAACGGCGCATTGCGCTCTTCGATTGGAAAAGACCCGAGTTCGATTCTCGTCGTGATGAGAGGAATCTTTATATGGGCTTTTTCAATTGAAGGTGAATTAGCCGATCTCATACGGAGGTAGCAGGTTTTATTATTATTATCCCAGAAAGAAAGTTGGGTTTTTCATCCCTGCATACAGACAAATCGGCCAAGAGAACACACGCAATTACAGGCAAAAGTATTGTTAGTGGTGGGCGGAAGACGGGCTCCTCCGAGGACTCCTTGGAGGTGTCACATAATAATATTAATAATAAATAATGCCTACTCCTGTTAAACTTAAATTAAAGCTTATAATAATAATCAATCCTTCTATCTAGGAAGAGCATTACTGGAGGCGTAAAGTGGCGTGAAAAAAAGTTCAGTGTTTTATATATATATATATATATAATAAAAAAAATATGAGCCCATCCACGGTAGAATACGACATAGGTTTCCAAAAAAGCTTTAAAAACACATAAAAAAGTAAAATATCTAAATGAGAAGAAATCCTTGTAAATTAATACCCTTTGATCTTTGCACATAATATTATTTTTAATAATAACAATAATATATTATTAAAATAAATAAAAGTATACTCATTCTTATTAAATTAAAATAAATCCCCGAAGTGCGCGCGCGCGTGTGTGTGTGTGTGTAGTCGGAATGTCACAGTCACAACATTACTTATATATAATATACATTATTTGTAAGGAAATTCTCATGACAAAAGCGAACACAGTATTTGATTAAGGTAAGAAAATGTTAAAAGACACTACGCATGCGCAATTCTCGATTTAAAAATTACATTTCTGACTTAAAATAAGCATTTAATTATAAATGAGAAGTGGTGATTCAAACTGATTGTTATTCAGTATGATATAAGATTTTTACAAAAGAATACTGACGTTTTAAATGCAGATATTTATTGTAAAAAATGATGGACAGTAATAAATACTGTGGATGACAATTTTGAGCGTAAAGCTTTTATTTATTTAATTATTATTTTCTGATATGAAAATAATAAATGTGCTTTATCCTTTATGTAAGGCTATGGAATAATTCCTAAAAGTGCTCTTGACCACTAGAAGCTTGAAGATTTTTTTTTTCTTTTTAATGTCATTTTCCAATCTCCCTTTTCTCAAATTGTGGGAAGGCAATTTTCGAACATGTAAAAAAAAAAAAAGTCAGGGTGCTTGTTTATCGTTCGGCGATATTACCTCAACAATCCTTATAATTTTATAGGGATTGTTGAGGTAAGCGCTGAACGGCTAATTTAATTTTTTCGAGCGTGCTGTAGACTTTAAACTGATTATACTAACGCTTGATATATTTATTATTATTTACGCGAAACCCGAAGGATCCGCTAAATTCTAGTTTTGTAACAATTATTGGCACAAATTTTGATACCATAAAATACAGTACGCTTTCTAATGCACTGTCGCCATCTTGACTCCTACTGATTACAATGAGGGGACGCATGCGCACAACACTGTGTGAATTGGCATATCAATGACATTAAAATATCCAATCAGTGATATTTTTTTTACTAATTTTTCGAATGACGTACACCTCTTAATTGAAAATAAAAAAAGGGTTCGAATTTTGTTAGATATGAATTTTTTTTTTTTTTTCCCTATTCGTTTTCAAACGAACTTGAGATAGTTTCAGACCGAAGGTGAAGTTAAATTTTGTATACAAAAAGCATGTAATTGATAGACATGACGTACAGATGGCGTTAGTCTTCGGCACAAGTTAACCAAACATAAAACTAATTTTTAATATTTAATTAAAAATATTTCTTTAAAAATGTACAGTCTATATATCAGTTTTGCACTCACTGCATCTGTAATGTAAGTAAATGTAAAATGCATTGTATTATTAACATAGTATTTTTTATATTGTATATGGTACATATGTAATTTAAACATTTTGTTTTTAAAAAGAAACGTCAGTTATATTATGCATCCATTTAATAACTGTGGCAGCATAAATTACGTAGAATATGAATTGTGCTAATTAGTGCTGTCTGGTGGTGACTGTCCTCTTTCCTAATTTGTTTCTAACTTCGGCAGTACAGATTATCCTTAAAAAAAAAATCTCGAAATTCTAAGAACTGTGTACAATTTTGAAAGTGCTCGCAATACAGAGAAAGTATTATAACACTCAGCAACGTTATATGTATACCAAGTAAACAGTAATGCTTTATGTTGGCAGTAATATTCTGTAGCAGAAGTTTCTATGCTTCGTCGCTAAAAAAATTAAAAAAAAAAAGCATAGTTAAAGCTCGATTTAGTCTCCAAACCCAAACACGCTTAATATAGATACAAGAATAGTTTTTTTTTCTTTAAAAAAAAGGAGGTAGAGGACATGCCAAAACTCTTAGTGGAAAATTTGTCATAAAATGATACCGTCAAAGTGCCAATCAAATTACGTGTTTTCCTTATCCGACTGCAAAACAATTATATTACGTATATCGCCCATAATTTCTTTATAAATATTTTTACAACATGAACTCTCTCTCTCTTTTAATGGAGAATATTAAAATTGCAAACTTTATAAATTATTTGTAAAGAAATTCGATTAACAAAAACTTTTTTTTTTTTATAGGTAATGTCAGAAACGTCATTACGTTTCGATATAAAAATTAAACCTATAACTGTCATGTTTGTATAAAAATTATACATATAATTTGGAAATAGGGATTAAAAATAAGTACGGAGATTATATAAGGTGATAATAGAGGGCGTTTCACAATAACTCTTCTATGGTGATGTCATTTTTATGTGACTCCCATTTACGAACAGGTTGTAAACTTACAGTACTGTGTGTAGACTAAGGATTTTTTCTATTTTTATTAATTTTATATATTATTGTAGTTTTATCTATTTTTTTTTTTTTTTTGACATAGTCCGAAAAAAATTCCTGCAGTCGACCTAACGTGGAAATTTTTCAAACGATTTCAGGTCTCCAGTAAGCATTGCGGTGATCTCACGCAGGGTGGTGAAATTCATCTCCCACTTAAAGACAATCACAAACATCCATGCCCACAGCGGGATTCGAACCTGCAGTCGGTTGGTTGAAAGGCGGATACGTTAACCTCTCTGCCAACCACGGCAAATTGCAAATTAGAGCAATTACAATTTTATTTTGTTAAGAATCTTTTTTTTTTTTTTTTTTTTGGCTAAATTTTGTCCGTTAAAATGGTCCACTTTGAACTAAAAATCGGAAAGACTTGACATTTTAGTGTAAAATTTCCCATACCAGAGTTAGTGCTTTGATTCATTTCGAATAGTTCATCTTAGATTTTGCTAGTAAAAAAAATCTTATGTCAACTTAAACTGAGATGCCTCTACCAACTTTAGTAAAGATTGTAAATATCAAATTTTAGTAAAACCTGCCCAGCCAGCGGGAGTTAGTATAGAAATACGTGCACGTGTTTATCCATTCTGATAAAGCACCTAAAATTGATAAAAATTCGAAATTATATTAAGGAATGTGAAATATTTAATCCTAATATTTTGTTTCTATCTTTAAATAATAAAAAATCTAGTAAAATGGGTGATCGAAAAGGAAAATAAAGATATTTAAAATCTCTCTCTCTCCCTCTAAAACGTTTGTACACAGTGTTGCGTAGCCAAATTTGTTCAGTCGTCAATTTTCTTTCTTGCTTTTGGTTCAGGTTGGAAGATCTTTACCACAAAGCTAATTTAAAAAAAAAAATAAATAATAAATTCCTTCTCTTTAAGTTGCGTGTGTTAATTAGACTGTTTTTACTAAGGTCATTGTTAAATATTAGTCTTTTAACCATTTACAATATTCACGTTGAGTTGACTTAAAGTGAAATCTGTCATGCGGGAAAATTATCTTTATGAAGCAAATTCTTGGGTTTAAGCATTAGTGAGTTAATTAAACAAACAAACAACAGAAAAAGAAACCCGCAAGATTCAGATTTTGTTAGCAGGAAAGCTAACAAAATCTGAACTCCCACCTACACTAAGCCTAATTTGTTTTAGGTTTAGGAGGGAAGTGAAGAGAAACCACTTAATTTTTTTTCTTAAATATTTAAACGTTGATCTCCTTATATAAAAATGCGAAAATTGATGCTAATATCAAGTTAGTAATAGCTACTCCAGGCGTGTTGCATAATAACCCCAATTCTACCATCCTTCATACATTTTACTCGCGGACAAGTCGGTTCCTTTCCTATGACCCGGTCATTACCTAACATTACCTCATACTACTTATATTTTCGAAGATTAATAGCTAGCCGTCGGTACCGAATAACTTGCCCATGACCAGCTACTTGATTTCCCCTCCTTATAGCATACCTTTGCGAAATCCTTCATAAAAGAGGTCAACGTGCCAAGCAGGGTAAACAGGTGTTAAGGTTGAACGAATGCTTAAATCTTCTTGCTATTCACTCGACTGCTTGCATCGGAGAGCTGCACACAAAAGATTTAACCAATCCTTTGCTGACTTTTATACATAGCCGTAAATCATTTAAATCTTGTTTTCTCTTGTTTTCGTCTAGCTCCTTGGGTCGAATGTCTGATAATATTACAAATAGCCAGATTTTCAGACAGGACCGTGAAGCAATTTATGACGAGTCGGTTAGCGGCAACTTTTTTTTTTTTTAATTTTTTTTTTTTAAAGTAATGGCTTGTTGCTAGGTTACAATTTTAAAAAGTGTGCACAAACTACACGTGGCTGTACTATGGTATAGTCTTTGAAGAGAATACTTCCACACACAGTTTTTTTTTTTTTCCTCCCTAAGTACCAGAAGACTGAAATACCCTGTTTACAAAGTATTGAATTTTGTCTTTTATCCAAAGAAATACGATTAAAATTTTGATATAAAGAGTAACCTTCGTTAATAGTGTCATCATTGTTATTATTGTTGGCGCTCGTTTCACAATTTATTCTGAATTGGAACAACCTTCCATGACAATTCATACTTCACGCGCCATCGTAAATTGGGCCTCTCAGTCCGAATGGAAAACCAGATAGACACGAATGTAGATCGCATGACCAATCCCCTGGTAACTACAGGCACGAATAGTTGGGGGAAAAAACCGAAAAATAAGAAACGGTATTTCCTGTTAAATCCACTTTTAATAAATCGTTTCCCCAACTCGCCTCAAATGTAGGATGTATCCGAAACGAAGTGTAAAATGAGCACAAAACTATAACAAAGAAAGTAGACAGTTATTTCCGTCACCGTCAGAATAGAAATAAAAACACGAAGCAGAAAAATGTATTTGAGTTAAACAACATAACGCTTCATTTCTATTACAAATAAGGCAGACAATTGGCTATCGTTGCCTAGGCAACAGTAATGGTGTATTTTCATACGAGTTTTTGTGCAAATATCATTTAAATTCATTTCAGCTTTTTAACCTAAACGAATATTTAAAAATAAAAGTTTTTAATCTGAAAAGAAATGAAAAAGGGTAGCAGAAAAACGCATATGGCATTATTTTGATTTTTTTACCTCACTGATGGGGAGATTATCCCTTTCTTTTCCGTTTAGACAAATAATAAAGTGTGAAAAGACATTCACGATGTATGCGTCAAAGTTAGATCCGATAGAGCGGCTTCTACGCTAATAATGCTCACTGTAATCTAAAACCCCCACCACCTGTTTGCGAAACACTCCCACGATGAGCGTACCTCCTATGATGAGGACTAAAACAAACTTAAACAATTATGTTGCTTAGGAATCAAATTTTAGATCTCGAGTTAATTAGGGCTTTAAATAGTTACAAAATGCAATTATTATGAAAACTGAGATTAAGTTTCTTCTTTTTTAAAAAATGATTTCATACGTTAAAGGTTGATGAACTTATTGAATTTAATAGTACTTGATTACCGCGCATGGTTTGACGATTCAGATGAACAAACTTGTTAGCAATTTCTTCGATCTGAATTCAAAGTTTTGCGTTTCCTCTTTTCCTGGAAATAACTTGAATATCGTACTAATTAAAGCAGATCTAAATTTTAGTAGAATAAAAGAGTAAAATGGTCCAAATCTACTTTTCCAAATCATTTAAGATTTGTTGAGCGTTTTTTCAACTATCATGACGCTGACTATGTTCAGTAAAGGAAACTAGAGCTATCAGTTGTTTGTATTGATACGGCACACAGGTTTTAAGAAGAACTGGATAGATGCCATGATATAAAAAAAGACTGAACCATCACAGTTTATTAAGATTTTTTATCCATTTCTCAAAACATTGGAATTTGATATGATAAATTGGATAGGGACAAGGAAGCATATTTGCATTTGAAAGAATTTCTACTTTTCCAAATCATTTGAGATTTTGTTGCGAGTTTTTCAACTATTATGATGCTGACTATATTCAGTAAAGGAAACTAGAGATATCAGTTGTTTGTATTGAAAGAGCTGGCATACGAAGATATCTTATCGATACGCCTACGTTGTGTGCAATTTATGTTACAACATAGCATTCTAAAATGTATTACACTACTATGGTTGTCAAGGAAACACGGAGTTACTCTAGCAGGTCGGTTTCAACCTATATGCCATCCTTGAGTTGCAAAACTATTTTGGTAAAGGTAGATAAATATTTTGATAAATAATAAAGTTAAATACAATTCAGCATATTATATTATAAAACAGCAACTTTTCAAGAAATTAAAAACCTTTCTGCGTATGACATGCTATTATAAAGCATTTAAATTAAAATTCAATAAACTTATGCAGTGCTTTTAAGTTACTTAGTTTAGTGTCTCCAAAGATTCATGTGTAATCTTTTGTTGCTCCAGTATGTCCTGGAAACGCCTAATATTAAAAGAAATTTCCAGTCTCTTTCTTAAGATCTATTTATCTTTCAGACCTGTCTTGGTGACTCACTTTTCTTTGTTTTACTATTGCTCAAGGCTCGCTGTGTCAATTCATCGCCAGGTCATTCTGTGCCTGAAGCATAGTCTTGCATACAGCAACAGACACAAGTTGCTCAAACCACCTCCTGATATACGGCGACACACCTGAAGATGGCCCCCCAAAGGGCACTGTTGTGCAACACAAGCGACTTGAAGATTGCGTATATGCTGTACCACTTGCTACGAGGCTATTTCACCCCACCTTCTTTTCCCTCCTATCACTCCGGTATACACGCAGAGTCAGTGATTTAAAGCCCAAGAATTTTCATTCTATTATGGCTTATATGTAACGTCACGTGATGTTAGAGAAATTATTATTCATAGAAACTTTAGCATGAGGAAGAGACATTGTGTATTAATCGAACTGGATTCAAATAACATAAGTGAATGAAGAGGAAGAATAGCCTAGCGCCACACTATACACACATACAGAAAAGATGAAGTTCGTGTTTAATAGCAAATAAAAGGTGTGTTTAGACATTCTAATGATTCATTTATATGTCTATTATTTATCTCTATTGAGTTGGGTCTCCTATTGCTGTAGGTATCTGGAGATTACCAGTGCAGCTGAAGAGACACTCCTTTGCTGCACCCCTTTGGAGAGGAATGTATAGCTGGCTGCAAATTGCGTGTTTTGCCTGTTTCGGGTTGAAAAACTAGAGATTAAAGCGCTCGAGAAAGAATGAAAGAAAGGAAAAAAAAAAAGCTGCCGCCTAGAAGATGGAATTTATCATCCACTGAAAAGACCTCGAAAACATTATTTTCGAGATATTTTCGAACCTTGACCTTTCCGAATGGCAAGGTGTACACTAAACCACACTTCATTCTTTCTTCTCTCTCTCTTTTTTTTTTTAAATTCACATATTTTGTAGAATATTCTTCTTTAGTTAAGCGGAACAATTGATTATTCATACAGAAACCATTCTATATAAAAATCGAATCGCAAAATCCGCTCACGATTATAGATTAAAAGTAACAGGGGCGACTCGTGCATAGGAACTGCAGCACCCCCAATTTTTCTCGATACATAAATATATTTATTAATTTATTTATATTTGCTTGTAATATTTCATTTTATCGTCAACAATCCTATACAATTCTCTTATTTTGTAAAAAAAAAAAATAATAAAAATCCCTCTTGTAGCACTTAGGAGGGCGAAGGACGCTAGCGACACTGTGTTTTTCACAGTGCCATATTGCTACGCGCGCAAGCATATGCGCGTCATAGTGAGATGC
Organism: Typopeltis vanoorti; assembly: GCF_054136105.1. Lineage (NCBI taxonomy): Eukaryota > Metazoa > Arthropoda > Arachnida > Uropygi > Thelyphonidae > Typopeltis > Typopeltis vanoorti. The sequence continues at coordinate 23,137,939 of NC_143561.1, read as the reverse complement.
GAGCTATTATATTAGCGTAATGCGGCACTGTCCGTCGTGCAGTTCCACTGTTGTTTATTAGCAGTTTGCACCAATAGTAGAGTGTTCGTAGTGTTTATCGTGTTTACTCTGCCTCTTTAAATATTTGGACATTATAATTAAAGAGCTAACATTTATTATAGTAATTTTGAATTATGCTAAACTGTATACTTTTATCGATAATAAACAATATTTTTTCATGAAGAATATATTTAATTTTTAAGTAATTTTGAATTATACCATACTGTATAATTTTATCGATAATAAATAATATTTTTTCATCTTTAATTATTTTTTTTTTAATTTTTACCATAATTTTGATATACAATATTTTATCCAAACACTGTACTTATAGATAGCGTGTATGTGTATATTTCGAAAGTTGCAGCACCCCCAATTTCAAGCCACGAGCCGCCACTTTAAAAAAAAGCCATCTATAATCGATCTCGAAATGATTTCAGTAAAGTAATATTTTTTAGCAATCATTAATTTTGTTTCATAACGTTGTTATGGTACGCAATCGTAGTAGACCTTTTTTGTGTGCAGTCAGCATGGCGAATGGATAAGATAAAAAGCGTGTACTTTCTTGAAAGAAAGATAAAATATTGTAGAGAATATATGTTTATTATCTTGCTTGAAAATCATAGCTAATACCAGTTATTTGGCAAATCTAAATTATGATTATTACAAATAATGATTAATGATATCATCAAAGCAGTCGTCGTACAGCATTTTATCGAACATGGGGCTTAAACTAAGAGTATTTAATTATCGTTTTAATTAATTAAAGTAAGTAATTATCTGTATTAATCCTGGTATGTAATTACTAATAATTTTTTAAGTAATTGTCCGTCTTATAATATATCAAATTGATTTTGGTATGTCGATTACCAGTATGTAAACTTTCATTACGCAGTTGTTTTATTTAAAGACAGAAAAAAAAAAAAAAATAGAGCATGATATTTATTTTATTTTATTCCTTAAACCCATTTTAATTTGACCTGAAATAAAAATGTTCCTTTTTTTTCTGTCTTATGGGGAAAAATATTTAAATCTTACTAAAATTCTATTTTTCCTCTTTCCATTGCGCCCTCTTTGAATGAGACCAAAGGTTTAATTATACACATTTACGATTAGGCTAATAACCCTTGAGGTTCCATATTTATACAGCCCAGTACTTTACCAAGAAAACATGGAGAAGTGTCAAGTCGATTCGTCTCAGATATTTGCTTAAGATTTCTCAGAATTATTGCAAAATCTTGTTTTGCTTCTTTGCTTCCCGTAATAATATAGCTCTTGGTAAATTATATTTAAACCTCGTTGTAGTAATCATTTTAAGAAGTATTATTATTTCAACGAAACCTAAACTAAATCTTTTGTTCTTTATCGTAGCCAGAATAGCTGCACATAGTAAAAGCTGATTTTTTTTTCTTTTGTGTTATCGTACTATCTTCTAACGAAATTAATTAGTTTAAATAATAAAAAAATAAATATTTATTAAATAATATACAAAAATGAATCATTTTATAGAAAATATACACCTTAAAACATAATTAGATATCTACAGTCATAATTATATAATTTTTTAGAATTATGTAATATATAATTTTAATTAAATTATCCCTCAAGTTAAGACTGAATAATAATTTATTATATAATAATATATATATTTTTGCAATATTTTATTGTAACGTTAAAAATAAGAAGAGTGCATTCTTCTTCTTCTTCTTATCATTATTATTATTAACATTTACCCTCCATGGAGTTAAAAGACTCATCATGAAATGTCCACACTGTCATACAAAAAAGAAAAAGATCTTTAACTCATTAACCACTCACCATGCCAAGAACCTGCTCCTCATCCCCTTACTCACATCCATTTTATATAGATTATAAATAAAGAGTTATTCTGGCCTTGTTGGCCTCTCCAACCAAATGACTGTGGCTTCGAATCCCGCCTTGGGCATGGATGTTTGTGATTGTCTGTGACAATACTTGTGGTGGTGGTGGGCTGTAGATGATGCGGTGAGCAGGTATCCTCCCTCGATGAGTCCTTGAACTCCTTGGAGGTGTCACGTAATAATAATTTATTTTTATGTTTTTTTTATTGATTTCTAAAATATTTACGCAATTACAATAATCGTCTTTAGTGACATTCCAACTTGTAATTTTTACTCAATTCAACACTAAGTGCTGCATATGTGATTCAGTTTCCACATTGCATTTCAATTAAAATTTTGATAATAATACTTTTTTTGCATCTATATTTACAACACGTGTTCTTCTAACACAGTATTAACAATTAAGATTACACGGAATTTTTGAATAATGGATAATAATAATATGATAATGTCTCAGATAAATTACATATTATTATTATTATTTGACACCTCCAGGGAGTCCAAAGACTCATCGCGGGAGAGTGTGCCAACAGCATCGAACGATTGGATCCCTTCCAACTACTAACCGCGCTCAAACTTACTTAACAGAGGCATCAGTAGCAGAGGCTCGACCAACCTTTGCCGGCATATATATGATTATTACAGGCATTTTTTGCATATTTACACATTACGTATAAAATAGCAATTTTTCTATTTTCATCGTACAGAGTATTTACATATTTACAATTAATGCATATTACACTTGATAGTCTGTACATTACACTGTACGCAGTTTAAGGCACATTATTTATTTTCAAATGTTTTTTACTTTGGATACAAATTCACATACTTATATATATATATAATCTTCATTATTATTATACACCGTACTGACTGTTTTGTTACATAACTTGCAGTCTTTGATTATGAGGATTACGTGTGGATGAATGAGGCGATTAATCCCATCTACTTCGAAGCTTGAGTTAGCTTTTATGAAGAGATTGGGATTAGCCTTCACTATTTATGTTGTTGTTGTTACTGTTTATGGATGGGATGTAGGCATTGGATGCTGGTGATTTGTGATGTATATATTAGTGTTAATGGTATATTAACTTTGTTGGTATATTTTCCAGAGTTCATGTTTTAATGTTCTGTAGTTGTCTATGTGTTTTAAATTTCTTACTAAGTTGTTGTGTAGCATAGGTATCAAATGTGATCTCACAAAAGAAACCGTATGATTTATTGAACAGTCTAGGGATGTAGAGTTGCTGTGGGTCGTGTTATACGATATGTGTTTCTGTTGTTTCGATAGGTGATGTTTAAGTAATTCCTTAGTAATATTATGTAGTGTTTTAGATTTTTAATGCTCAGGATTCTGTGTATCCCCATGTGGTGGTCGGATATTGGCTGCTGCGTATAAGGTGTCCAAATAACTGTTGGCACAATTTTCCTATGTAATATTTCTAATTTTGTTAGGTGGCTGTTTGATGTATTTGCATAGATTGTTATACCGTATCTGAGTAGGGATTCGCAGATACCGTGATATAGGAGTTTTTTTTTTTTTTTATGTTAGATGGAATAATGTATTTTACTTGGAAGATAATAATAATAATAATAATAATAATAATAATAATAATAATAAATAGAAATATTTTCACTCGCTATGTTGTTTGATCAAACTATTTTTACTTATTATTATTATTATTATTATTATTATTATTATTACGATGTCTCCGTGGAGTCAGAAGACTCGTCGCCGGAGCCCCTACATTAACATTATTTATTATTATTATTATTTGGTAACCTCCATGGAGGCAACAGATTCATCGAGGCATTACACTGTCACGTTTTTAACTCGACGTGTAATTTAAAAAAAAACAAACAAAACAACAACAAAAATCGTTTTACAAACTAACCAGAATTATAGGACACTTATATATTAAATTATAAAATTAAATTATATTCAACCAGAAAAATATCCTTAATACTGGAAAAATCTCTCCAAATTCTGTCATATCCATATTGAACACTGCAACTATTTAAGAAGCAAAAATAAAACCTTTAAGAGTTTAATGTATGATATTGAGTAATAAATTTAATATTATCAGATTGATTTTGCGTAATCATGCAAATTCAACATATGTTGTTCCTATAGTTTACATATTTCTGTGCCTCCAGTGATGAGTCTTTGAACCCCATGGAGATACTCGTTAACAACAATAATAATATTTGAAAGAGAAAGCATTATAAATTATTAAAAGGGTTTTGTAGGATTGATACTGATAACCTTTTTAAGACCAGTGAAGGAAGGGAGAGAACGATGGGTCATCCCTGGAGATTGTGTAAGGGTGTTAGGACTAGATTTTTTTTATTGGAGGGTTGTAAACGGGTGGAATGCGTTGCCAGAGGTGGTTGTGAATGCTTCATCTGTGAATGAGTTTAAGGGGAAGTATGACAGGTATTATGTGAATAACGGTTAGTGTTGGGTCTCCCGCGATGAGTCTTTTGACTCCATGGAGGCACCTTACATAATAATAATTCTAATAATAATAATTGTTATTATTATTATATAGTTGATTTTGTGTGTGTGTGCGTGCGTGCGCGTGCGCGTGTGCGTGTCTTATTTTAAAAGTTTAACTAAGCTGTTTAAGTGTAGACGAGCGGTGGATTCACACCTGGCCTCATGAATATAAAGATATTAACGTAACTCAAAGCTGATGTGTTTGTAGTACACGTGTCAACTTTGTCTACGAAGTTCTGAACTCTGTAAAACGTAATGGCGTCTGTGTCCGTTAATATTTTATTCATTTCCTAAATAAAATGTGCATGTATTGATTTTATGCGGTTATGGATGTCTTAGCTGCATGTGTTCTTGTAAAAGCAGAATATATGCTTTGAGAAATATCCTCGAAGTTTTGCGCTCAACTTACCCCCCCCCCCCCTTCCATAGAAGTAAATAATAGTTATTACTTTCACCATATAACAAGGCTAAGAAAACAAAAAAGTTATTGACTCCACATATAGAAGATAAAATGATCATTATGTTTGCACAAACACACATGTATGACATCATGAACTGTTTGTGTTTGACTAATGCTAATAATAATAAATGCTTATCAACAATATTAGCATTTATATTTTATTGAAATAACTGAACACATCAAATTTTCATCAACCTGATATTACCTGGATGGACCTGTGTTTCACTCAGGATTTCTCCATGAGTGCAGGTCATAAAGACCTCCAACTATCTCGATCTTGAGCCTCTCTCTTCCATGTTATACCCATAGATTTCTAGTGGATCTCCCCATTTTGTAGGTGGTCTTCCTGGCTTTCTCTTTATTCTTGGTTGCCAGTTGAGTATTCTATATGTCCATCTGTTATCCCTGATCTGGTTATGTGACTTGCCCATCTCATCTTGCTTTCATATACTGCAGTTACCATATCTTTTATGCGCTGATCTCTTATAATCCTTACAAAATGATGTTAGGAACACAGAACTAAGAAAAGATCCTAACATGTTCCATTTTGCTGATGTTACAAATCCTGCGTTCTATTGCATGCTGAGTTATTCCGAGAGTTTCTTCTTCTTTTCTTGTCGTGTTCCATGTTTCTGATCCATATGTAAGTGATGGAAGTATGTCACTATTAAATAGTTTTGCCTTCGCAGAGATATCAAGATTTGGATCAGTAAGTGTTCCTTTTAGTCTGTTGAATAATAGCCATGTAGCTTTCTTTCTTTTTGCTAGTTCTTCAGATAAATCATTATTCATTTTTATTGTTTGTCCTAAGTAATTGTAATTGTAGGAGTCAACTTGTTCTGTAGGGATGTTATCAATACATAGATGACTGTCACTTGTGTAGACGTTTTTGATCCATTTTGTTTTTTCTAGATTCATTTCTAAGTCTATCTTACTGCTGTTTGTGTATATTTTTTCACCCATTTCTTCTAGGCCTTTTGGGTTGTGGGATATCAGTACCAGATCATCGGAAAACATAAGGATTTATGTTTTCCACCATAGATGGTGAAAAACTACAACACATTGTAGTTTTTCACCATCTATGCTTATTCCTCCATTTAGGTTTATTTTTTTTCCCAGAATATATTCTAAAGTGCTGGTAAATAGATTTGGGGGAGATCACATCACCTTGACAGACCCCTCTCTTTATATCTATATTTATAGGTTGATCAAATAGTGTTATTTGTGTGGTCTGATTTTTGTTAATTTCTTTTATCATGTGGATATAAGTAGGATCCACATTTATTTCCAGTAAGGCACTGATGACTGAATTGTGTTCTATAGTATCGAATGCTCTTTTAAAATCAATAAAGAGGAAACATAGCGGGATTCGGTATTCTCTGCATTTTTCTGTTAGTTGTGAAATGACCTGGATATGATCTATTGTGGAGAAGCCTCTTCTGAATCCTGCTTGCTCTCTACTGGAGTTGTCTTTGAGAGTGTTTTGGATTCTGTTCAGTATTACTCTGTTCATGATTTTATATATGTGAGAGAGTAGACAGATTGGATGATAGTGTTTTATGTCTTCCTTGTTCCCTTTTTTTAGTAGAAGTATGGTTTTTGAGCTTCCATTCCTCTGGAATCTTTCTTTCTTTGAAGTACCACATGAATCTGGCAGCCACGTTTTGAAAATAATTGGTCCACCTTGTTGGATTTCTTCAGCCTTAACATGATCAAGTCCTGAGGTTTTACCTTTACTCATTTTCTTAAGGGCATGTTCTATTTCTTCTGGAAGTACATCTGGTATATTGCTTGATTTTGGAATAATAGGTACTGAAACTTGGCACTTAGTTGCATAGAGATTGTTATAAAAATTCTGCACAATTTCTTCTATCCTTTTTCTATTGGTATGTTTTTCTCCATTCTGATCCTGTAAAGCAGATGGAATTGACTGTTTAAAATTTAAGTCTTTCTCTATTTTTTTCAGGTTGGTTTTTGCCTGCTCTGCTTCTCTTAGTTTTTGTATCCTGAGAGTTTCGTAGTCTTCTGGAATTCTTTTCCTTAGTAACTTACAGATACACTAAAACAAAACTTCTAAGTCAGACTTTTTTATTTTTTATTTATTTATTTATTGTAACCATAAGACTATACATGTGTTCTTCATTTGAAAAATTGAAAGGATTTCATTTGAAACATCCTTATAAACTTTCCTTGTGTCATAAATGCATATTCAAGCATAGGTAATTTTCAATAAAATGCATATCAATATGGAGGTGCACAGGAGCTACTAAATAAAATCTGAATAGGAACAGATTGCTTGTCGCCCCCCCCCTTCCATATCATACATCTAAAGTAATACTTTTGATTTTGATAAAACCTTTTCGAACTTGTTTTCTGTTTTTGAAAAATATGCTAGCTACAGCAAAACTGAAGTGACAAATGCAGTAATGTAGTAAACATAAGGAGGAATTTCAGGCAAAGCATCTTAGTTTCAGTAATTTAGGAAACAGAATCATCAATAAGTGCCTTCCAGCAATGAGTCCTTGGAATTGTCATGTTTTACTACAAATGCTAATAATAATAAATGCTTATCAACAATATAAGCATTTATATCGTATCGAAATAACTGAACACATCAAATTTATACTGATTAAATAATCCCAAAATTGTTTGAACAAATATCCTTTTGATTGATTCATTGAACGAAATATTTCATTATGACATGGTACCTCCATGTAATAATGAAATATTTTCAAGAACTCATCACTAGAGGCCACTCTACCAGCTAACTTACCTACACTCAAAAAAGTCCATATAAAGATTTCTCATCAAGGAATTCTAAGTGTGCAATATATTGTCATCGCCACTTTATTTTTTTTAAGCCTTATTTTTTTATTTTTTTCTCTTATTATTTAAAAGCTCTATTATTTTATTAAATCTTATCTAGAAGCTTTATTTTTTTTGGTCAAAAGTCCTTTCAAAATCACTTTTTGAAATCACAAAAAAATGATGAGTCTTTGGACTCCTTGGAGTTGTCACATAATAATAATAATAATAAAAATTCATGCCCATGGTGGGATTCAAACATGCAGCAAACAGGTTGGAGAGAGCAGGTATTTAAAAAATATTTTGAATCCTTACAGAATTTTGTCACACTACTTCTTTTTGTTTCAGTCGGACATTTGTCGAGATAAAATAAATATAATAAAATACAAATAAAGTTAATAAAATTAATAATAAAATACAAATAAAGTGTCAGCCTGTGTAGCTCAGTGGATGCGGCGTTTGCACACCACGGCGCTTAGCTGCACGAAGGAAGACTTGGTTTCGAGTCTAGTCGGCGACTAGAGGAAAATTTTCTGAGCCTTTTTTCGACCGGTTCCCGAGTTAGTTGATCTCTGGTATGGGCAAGCGGGTTTTTTGTCCTGTAAACTCAAGAAAATTGACCGTAGAACCCATATTATTTCAGACATTAAATATATTGTGTTAGGATTAGGGACCACGTAACCCTAACACAATATATTTATTGTGTTAGGGTTACGTGGTCCCTTAACCCTAACACAATATATTTAGTGATAGCCTTGGGCCATCTATCTCTGATTGGTACCAGTGGAGATTGAACTGCCCACTCAGTCTCCAAAAGTTAGATTGGGCTAAATGGCCTCGCCTACTCCCCGTATACGGGAATAAAAAGGCATTAGCTGATTTTTTTTTTTTTTTTACAAATAAAGTTTCAAAATTATAATGCAATGATTATTGCGCTGGCTAGTTGGAATGTTATAAAATTTGATATGCTGGTTGGCTGAGTGGTAGCGTACCTGCTCTCTCCAAACAACAGGTTGCATGTTTGAATCCCACCATGGGCATGAATGTTTGTGATTGTCTTTATTATTATTATTTTTATTATTATTATTATTATTCAGGCCTCCAAGGAGTCAAAAGACTCATCAAGGGAGGTCCTTCCTAAGACATAAAGTCTGTCAAGACTCATCGAGGGGAGGTCCCCTTCTGAGAAACACAAAGTCTATCATACCACTCTTTAAACTCACTGACCGTTCTTGCTCCCACCACTCCATCAGGCAATGCATTCCATGGCTCAACCACCCTCCACACAAAGAAACCACTCCTTACCCTCTTGCTCACAGTTTCCTTTCATAACTTCCAGGGATGGCCTCTTGTCATCACTCTTTTCCGCTGTTCAACCAAGCGAAAGAACTCCCCAGTGTCAACCCTGTAACCACCTCTCAACAGTTTAAAAGTCTCAATCATATCACCTCTCCTTCTTCTATCCACCAAACTCTGCAGTTCACATTCTCTCAGCCGATCCTCATAACTATCCTTGTACAGTCCTGAAACCATCTTTGTCATCCGTCTTTGTATCCTTTCCACAGTTAATTTATCCCCTTCAAATCCTGGGGACCAAATCTGAGAACAATAGTCCAAGTGTGGTCTGATCAGAGACTTATACAACGGAATGATAACCCTCTTATCTCTGCAGGTCAGTGTCCTTCTCATAATAGCAGCAATCCTCTGCGTTACCTTCACCACCTTTGCAATATGTCCCCTAAACTTCAGGTTTCTATCAATCATCAACCCCAGATCTCTTGTCTCCCCTACTTCCTCCAGTATAACTCCTCCCATAGAGTATGCAGCATCCCATCGATGTTTCCCAAACCTCAAGACCTTACATTTTGCTGCAATGAACTGAAACCCCCATTCATTTGCCTATCTATCTAGCTTATTTAAATCCTCTTGCAGGGCTACCGCATCTGCACTATTACTAATAATCCTTCCCAGCTTCGCATCATCCGCAAACAACTGAATATCCCCCTGCAATCCACTGGCTATGTCATTGATATAAAGGTTAAACAATATAGGTCCTAGTACTGGGCCCTCTGGGACTCCACTTGTAACCCTCTACCTCCTGGAAACTGCTCCACCATACACAACTCTCTGATACCTATCAGACAGCCAATCCTAAATCCAGTTGACCAATCTGACATCCAGACCCATGTACTGCAACTTAAATATCAGCTTATCATGTGGCACCCTGTCAAATGCCTTTGCCAAGTCTAAGAAAATTGCAGTATATGCCTTTCCCTCATCTAATGTTCTTGTATCTTTATTATAAAACGCTAGCATATTGCTAAAACAAGAGTGTCCTTTCACAAATCCATTTTGATTCTCACAGATAACATTACTCTCATCTGCCCAATGCTGTATACGGTCCCTCACTACTTTCTCCAAGATCTTAACAACTACTGATGACACACAGACTGGCCTATAATTAGACACTTCCAGTCTGTTACACCCTTATGCAATGGCACTATCTTACCTTCCTTCCATTCCCTGGGCACCTTTGCCAAAGCCAGACTTTCATTGAAAAGCCACGTTAAAGGCACTGTCAATTCCCTAGCACATTCTCTCAAAACTCGTGGTGAAATACCATCCAGTCCCACAGCTTTACTGACATCCAGAGTACTCAGTATCTGAAACACACTCTCCTCCTGTACCTCCAGACCTCGAACCAGTCCTATCCCTCTAGCATTAAAACTGACTCCTCTAGGATGAAATACTCCAATAAAGTGTTCATTGAACAATTCCACTATGTCCTCTGCATCAGTCACTCTATTCCCATTTTTATCCCACAATATCATTCTTCCACAGTCATTTTTCCTCCTACTGGCCACATAGCTAAAAAATTCCCTAGGATTTTCTTTGGATCTTAGGGCCAATCTCCTCTCATATTCCAGTTTCGCTTTCCTTACCACACTAATCACTCTTCTGGCCTGTGTCTTATATTCCTCATGCATCTCTTCACCTGTGTCCTTATATCTCTTCCATAGCCTCTTTTTCGCATGCAATTCCTGTTTAATATTGTTTGTCATCCACTTTACTCCAAATTGCATCCTCTTCTTCGCTCGTGGTATACAACTTACTATTGCTGATAACAAATATTCTTTTACAATTTCCCACGCACTAGTGATATCCCGGCCTTCCAATTCCTCCCTCCATGAAACTTCCCGAAGTTGACGTCTAAGACTATTATAATCACCTGCCTTATAATTCCACATAAGTTCCCCTCTCTTTGATACTCCTGCATGTCTATTCATTTTCCAAGTCAAAACCATATGGTCACTCTCTCCAACTGGTGGGAGAGACGTCAACTCAGTTATTATCAACTCTTCTGATGCTATAACCAAATCCAAAACTCTTGAACCTCTTGTTCCCTCTGTTACATGTTGCCTAATACATTTGTCCCTCAAGAATTCTAGAAATTCCATTCCCCTATTGCTACATGCATCTGCCTCTCTTCAATTTATACTACTGAAGTTAAAATCTCCCATAACAATCATTCTTCTTGCACTTGCCAAACTTAGCCGTCTAAACATCTCCTGGTCCTTATCCTCTGTGCTCCTGGGTCTGTAGCAACACCCCACTAAATATCCTGTCTTGCCTACCTCTACCTCACACCATACGCTCTCAAAATTATTTGTCTCACTTCCTTCCAAATTCTACACTCTTAGAGGACATAGGTCATCACTTATCATAAACAGTACCCCACCACCACGCTTTCCCCTCCTATCCTGACGAAAAATGCTATACCCAGCAACTTCTATTCCTGTTGTTATATCCCCTTCTGTCAACCACGTCTTAGTGATCGCAATAATTTTTGGCCAAGCTGATGCTATCTGCGCCGCCAATTCCTCTCCCTTATTCCGGATACTCCTGGCATTAGTATAAAGTATATAAATGCCATTGTTTCTATACCCAGCATTATCCCTTCTAGACTCCACTGGGCTCAGTGTTACCTGACATTGTCTCCCTTCTACCAAGTAGCCATTCCCACAAGAGGCCACCTCTGATATCATCCTCCCTGGGACACACTGACTCGTTCAGAACAGCAATCTCTCCAGATGCGTACGTCCTTCCTCATTCAAATGTAAATGGTCTCTTGCATACAATTCCTCTCTTTCCTGAAACGCACTCCAAGCATCCACATATACCAGTCCTCTCTTGTCACACATTCTTGCTATTATGCCATTCAATATCACCGCTCTTCTGCTCAGCTCATCATTATCATACCTAGGCAACACGCACACTATTTTTCCTCTCTCTGTCTTCTTCCGTACAGTCTCAAACAAAAATCTCATATCTCTCGCTGCCCGACTTACATTACCATTATCTGAGATGAATTTCATCACCCAGTGTGAGACCATCACCTCGTTTATTGGATGCCTGAAGTGGCTTGAAAAATTTGTGTGTTTGGTCTCTCAGGGTTTCCATTTATGTAAAAATAAATTAAAAAATACAATATACATATATATATAAAATTGGTAAAAAATAGGAAAAAATCCTTAGCCCCCCCCATACAAAATGCACTATAAGTTAGCAAATAACTTTTCATGAGGGGACCAACATAAAAAAAAAAAGAAGGATAATTTTTAATACTAATAGAAAATTATGTGTACAGCACATTAAAAACTGCTATATGTTCAGTTGTTGTAATAATTAGGGTGTCTGTCTTTTCTCATCAAGGAATCAAGCTCAAGTATTTTCCATTTGAAGGGTGTATCTGTCATTCTTCTGTGTGCAATAGAAGCACTATATTGTCTTATCCTCCTTCCTCCATGATTATCTACTACTGTTTTCTTGCTTGTTTGGCAAATTATTATTATTATTATTATTATTATTCAGGCTTCCATGGAGTTAAAAGACTCATCATGGGAGGTCCTTTCTAAGAAACACAAAGTCTATCAAGACTCATTGAGGAGAGGCCCCCCCCCCTAAGAAACACAAAGTCTATCATACCACTCCTTGAACTCGTTCTCGCTCTCGCCACTCCATCAAGCAATGCATTCCATGGTTCAACCACCCTCCATGCAAAGAAACCATTCCTCACCCTCTTTCTCACAGTTCCTTTCGTAACTTCCAGGGATGGCCTCTTGTCATCACTCCTTCCTGCTGTTCAACCAAGTGAAAGAACTCCCCAGTGTCAAATTATGAATATATTATAACGAATATCCAGAAAGGAAGAAATACAAATATTAACTGAAAGCAAAATAATTTCTACAAGTGATTTTCTTTCAGTCAGTATTTTTTTTAATAAGCCAATTTTATTATTATTACATGATATCTTCATGGAGTTCAGGGACTAATTGCAGGAGGGCACTTTACACCCACACAAATGATCATCTCCATTACTTCATCCTCCATCTACATGATTCATATACTACACCATCTGCTGCCCAGTAATAATAATTTTGTCTGATAATTACATATGCTCTCTGACTGACTTATCTGTATGCAGGATGAAAAGTCTGAGTTTCTAGGAGAAAAAACTCCACTGTTGCCATATGAGATCAGCTAATTCACGTTCAGTTGAAAAATCCATATAAAGGATTCCTCTTCATGACAGAATTGAGCTGTCTTTTCCAACTGAAAGGTACATTCTGCCATTCTTCCAACTGCAGTATGATATGATTTATATTTATAAAAGTATATTTTAATTGTTCATGACTTTAACCACAAAACTATGTTTTAGGAGTTTATATTTTGTCACACTTTCAGTATAAGTAATTCCTCATTTTATTGCTTAAATCTCATATAGTAGATTGTTAACTATCCCTGTGAATAACATGTTTCCTAGTAGATTTTGAAAAGCCACTTACATATAACAAAAATAAATTCATAATAACAAATCTGATTGTTGAGGGGAGAGAAATGGTGCATTTTGGCAAAGTTCCAATTATAGCTCATAATAGATTTTTGTAATACTATTTCTTGTTATATATGGCACACTGTATATAAATTTACATCCTTAAATCACAGAATAGTTTGCTTAAAGATAACTAATAAAGCACTAATAAAATATAAATAAATGTTTATAGTTAATAACTATAAACATTTCTAATAACAAAAACACTGCTGTAATTGGAGGTGTCATGAAATAACAACAACAACAACAGCAATAATAATAATAATAATAAATAAGTAATATAATCACTTTTAATAATAATTTCATGATTATCCTGGTTATTGAAAAAATAATAAAAAATAGCTAATATTTCATTATTTCACTTCACTAACAGTTCACATTTAATGAGAAAAATTAAGAATTTTCACTCTTAGAATACATTTTCTGTAAGTTAATTTATGGCAATGATCACAATTTATGTCCATTTCTTATTTTCCAGATAAGGATGATATGAGTCCACCTGGTAGTGTAATGAATGGCTGTTATGACTATGATAAGAAGAAAAAAGGTCCTGTCCCTAGACAGCAGGAAGAATTATGTCTAGTTTGCGGTGATAGGGCATCCGGTTACCATTACAATGCTCTAACCTGTGAAGGTTGTAAAGGTAAGTGGCACTATAAGTATATTTATCTGTATTTGTAGTGAAGAAAAACCCCAAATGTTAATTGCAAGCTAACACTAACTAAATCTCTTGTTATAGTGTAGTATCTGCAGTTGTAGGTTACATGACTGAAAATATACAGAATTTGTATTTCATTCATGTACCAAGGAGGTAGGGAAGATAAAATAACTAGCAGTGAAATGGAATATAGCATGGCACCTAAACAGTAGCACATGTAGTTGAATTGATTTTTCTTGAAGCAGAAATACCTGAATAATTGGCAATAAAGCCAAATTTTATCTGAGGCAAACATCCCGTTCAATGTTTGAATACCTACCATAACAAGTATACTCCTCTCATATAAATAACAATAACATGGTTATTGCTACATAACAATACTCAAAGCATGGATTGGTATATAGTAGTCATAAGAACAAGAAATGAAAGTAGTTTGAAGTTTTTGGTTTGGTTTGATTGGAATTATGACTAAAGTAATTTCAGATCATGAGGCTGATCTGTTAGTTCTGTTAATTATGTGTTTTCTTTGGGCCAGTATGTTTTGCAGAATGAAAAACTCAGTTTTCTAGAAGGGAAAATCGCTTCACCATCCATTTCAGAATGGCTGATTCACTTTCCTATGAAATGCCCATATAAAATAATGGTTCCTTGTATCCTAGATGGGATTTAAAACCAGGTCTTCCCAATTGAAGGACAAATGTTGCATTGTCCTTTCATAGAGGTGTATGGGGAGTTGAGTAAACTAGATGTTAATAAGGCTGTGGGACTTGATAACATATCACCACATATTCTGAAAGAATGTGCCAGGGAGTTGACATCTGCCTTGACATATTTTTTTAATATGAGTCTTGCACTCGGTCAAGTTCCTAAGGAGTGGAAGGAGGGCAAGATTGTGCCACTTCATAAAGGAGGTGATCGAACTCGAGCAGCAAACTATAGGCCTTTCTGTGTGTCAGGTGTTGTCGTTAAGTTGTTGGAGAAGCTTGTGAGAACCAGGATCCAGAGTTGGGTTGATAACAATGGTATTATCTTTGATGGACAGCATGGATTTGCTAAAGGGAGGTCATGTTTTAGTAATCTACATACTTATTACAATAAAGTGACTGCTTCCTTGGACAGAGGAAAAGGATACACAGTAATATACTTGGATTTCGCAAAGGCTTTTGATAGAGTACATCATGATAGGTTGACAGTCAAACTAGAGCAGATGGGGGTTGGATATTAGATTGGTGCATTGGATTGGAGACTGGCTATCTGATAGGTATGAACAAGTTGTGTATGGGGGAGCAATATCCAGGAAAGTCACTAGTGGAGTGCCTCAGGGGTCTGTTTTAGGTCCATTGCTGTTTAACTTGTATACTAATGATATAGGTGAAGATTTGGATGGAGATATTCAGTTGTTTGCAGATGATGTAAAGTTGGGACGAACCATGAAGTGTAGTGAAGATGTTGTGGCCTTACAGGAAGACTTGAATAGATTGAGTGATTGGGCACAGAAATGGGGATGTGAGTTCAATGTTGCAAAGTAAGGTTTTAAAATTTGGAAAACAAAGATGGGATGCAGAATTTATGCTTGGTGAGAATATATTGTTGGAGGTAGAGGAAATAAGAGATCTGGGGGTGATAGTAGATAAGGATCTAAAATTTAGGGGACACATCGCCAAAATTGTGAAGACAACACAAAGGCTTCAGGGAATGATGCAGAGGACACTGACGTATAGAAGTTGGGAGATTCTTGTTCCGTTGTATAAGGCTTTGATTAGGCCACACATGGACTATTGTGCCCAGATTTGGTCACCGGGTTTTCAGAAGGATGAAGAGATGTTGGAAAGGGTCCAAAGGAGACTGACTAAGGTAGTTTCTGACCTCTGGAATGTCGAGTATGAGGAAAGATTGAGAAGATGTAATTTGCAGAGTCTGGTGGACAGGAGGAAGAGGGGAGATATGATAGAGACCTACAAGTTGGTAAAGTGTTGTTATAGGATCAATGCTGGAGAAGTTTTACAGAGAATAGTGGGAGATCAGGGGAGAACCAGAGGTCATCCCTGGAAACTGTATAAAGAGGGTGTGAGAGGCAGGTTTTTTCCATGCAGAGTTGTGAATGATTGGAGTGCCTTGCCTGAGAATGTGGTGTCTGCAAAGAGTTTGAATGTGTTTAAAACACGGTATGATGAGCTGTGTGTGTGTGATAAAAGGACCTCCCAGATGAGTCTTTGACTCCATGAGGTCTTGGGGGGGTAATAATAATAATAATATGCACTAAGGAGACACTGATGGTTTTGGTAAAAAACAAGGAAGCCAGTTTTGGTAAGAAACAAGGAAGCCAGTGTAGTATGTTGAATGATCACAGAGTATTTACCAGGAACATAAAAATTGTAAGACGATGGCAATGTGATACTGGAACTTAAAGACTGTTAATCCTTAGCATTAAAAAATTATTTTCTTTAAGTGCCTTACTTTTTTTTTTTTGTTGTTTGATTGGATTATGTCTGTTAATTGTGTGTGTTCTCTGTTTTTTGGGATAACATGAAAATGAGTTTCTGAGAGAGAGAGAGAGAGAGAGAGAGAGAAAATCCCTTTTCCCTCATACCAGACTACTTTAAGATGCAAAGCAATTATAAAGATTTCTAGCCTCCTAGAAATGTTTTTATGCACAATAAAAGTATGTAATGCTAAATGCACTATATATGGGTTAGAAAAAATTTGTGCTGGCTCACCAGTCAGGGCGATATCTCACTAGTCAGGTGTCAGCATGGTGAATACCATGGTTACCTAATAACTGACCTCGTTGAGTCAGAGATGGGAGATTCTCCACGTTGAGAGATGAGTGGTATGATAGAGGGCGAGAATAGCGAGAGAAATATGAATAAAATAATGAGAGTGGGGAGTGTGGAAAGGTTGAATGATTGTGAAGTTTTCGGAGATGGTCTCAATTGAGAGGATGAATGGCAAATAAGAGTGGCTGACTTGCAGAGAGAGAGAGAGAGAGAGAGATAGATGAGCTGAAAGAGCAGGTGGAATGTCTAGGGAATGAGATGAGAAGTGTGAAAGATAAGATTAGGCGAATGAAAGAGATGAATGCAAGGCAGATCAGAGTAGGAGTGAGAGAGAGTTATGGGAATGATAGAAGAGGAGAGAATAGGAACAGTAGAAGAGAGGGAATGAGAAAGAGAGAGATAGGAATGATAGATGAGGAGAAAATAGGAACAGTAGAAGAGAGGGAATGAGAGAGAGTTATGAGAATGGTAGAAGAGGAGAGAATAGGAACAGTAGAAGAGAGGGAATGAGAGAGAGTTATGGGAATGATAAAAAGAGGAGAGAATAGAAACAGTAGGAGAAAGGGAATGAGAAGAATGCGAGGGAGCACTGGAACCAGGGATAGAGTGATGTCAGGAAGGCAGGTAAGTAGGGAAACACAGGGAGAAAGTGTAAGAGAGTGAGGGATGTATGTGAGCAATTGAGGAACAGGGCATAATGTATGGGAGACTCAATGATTCATGGTGTGCAAGATATAGGATGCGTGAGGAGTGTTTACCTGGAGGAACGATAGAAAGTGTGGCTATGGCAGTTAAAAGGGGTGAAAGGGTGGATGAGATGATTGTGATGGTAGGAACGAATGACTTGAGAAGTAATGTAAATTGGGCAGTGAGAGATATGAGATTCTTGCTTGAGGTTGTATGAAAGAAGATGCAGAGAGGAAAGATAGTGTGCGTGTTGCCTATTACCCATAATATAAAAGATTCTTAGTATTACCCATAATGCAAAACACATCTCCTAGGAGATGTATGATGTTATAATGTTATAGTGGAAGGTCACCCAGACTGGTTTCAACCTTTATTGAGGTCTCAGTAAGTAAGTAGGTAGACCAGGTAATACTGACGTTATAGCAAAAAGAACTTTTCGCTATAATGTTATGGGTAATACTAAGAATAGTGATCAGAACTTTACCCACTTTTGCAATGAGTTTCCCTAGTGTTGAACTACGTGCTTTAGCTTATGCTACAATCCTACGAAACTTTTATAGTTTACTATGTTTGGCATGAAACTCTTTGATTCCGATCTTTGAGTTTCTTATTCGGCTTTGAAATAATGTGGGATTTAATATCCCCTTAATTTAAATATTGTTAATAGTGGTTTACTTAAGTCACTATACATAAAATGTTGCTTGTTTTGGTTTGGTTTCCGTACTGTGCCTATTTCTTCAAGCGTACAAAGCTCGTTCCAGTTTATAGAAATGCATTACATTCTTCTTTCCTTTTATCTGCAATATTGTATCCTTTGTGTGTGTGCGTGTGTGTCTTATGTAAAAGGAATGGTGGAGCTTAGTTTTTCTTGTGGCAACATTTCTAGTTCAGTAATAAACTAGAAATGACTAAAGAAAGTTGTTTATCTTGGTCCATTTTTAGCCATTTCCTGAGTTGACTCAGGCAAGTAGTGCTTAAGTGTCCCACAGTGCAGAAAAATTGAAAATTTTCCAGAAAGTTAGTTATGATTAAAGGATCTCCACCCACTCCTTTTGAGGAATAATTTTTATTTATTTATTGTTTTAAAATTTAAAAATATCTTTATTTATTTATAATATTTATTATCCTTTTGGTCTGTTACTCAGAACTTATTTTGTTCTTTCCTTTTTCTCTCTCTTTTTCCAATTCCAATATTATGGGATAAATTAGTTACAAATGTGGAATATTTTAAAGTAATAGTGTACATCATCGCTGTGCCTATTGAAGTTGAAGCATAGATTGGCTATTCTCCCACCTAAACAGAAAATATCAAATAGATCTTGTTGTATCATAGAAACAACATTACCTAGCAATTGGTCTATCTCAAAAACGCTTATATTGCTTTTATATTGTTTATATATATATATATAATATACATTTGGAGCAGGAATTAAAATTACTTTATCACATCTATTTGACGAGATTGACTATGCAAAAATAAAAAATCATATGGTTTATTTAAAAGGACTTATGTAAAATCTCATTAACTTCATACAGGATATCAAGTGTTTCAAATTCTTCCATCATATTTTTTTTGCTTTCTTGCTTATATCATCCATCTTTGATGATGATACAGTATAAGCAAGAAGGGAATCATGGCTGGCTGGCCATATGGGATCAGCACTAATGAAAATCCACTGGCATACATTGAGAGACTTCTACACTACTTCGAAATCTATCAGTCTATCAATGAGTCAATGGGTGTTATTTTTCTAGATTGAAATCTTGTCTGTGATTATGGGGGATGTTCAGTAGCTGATGTTAAATGGTTGGTATAATCATATCATTCTGTTCATCCCTTGGGGAGGAGGAATCAGGAATGATGATGATGAAAATGATCAATATCACCACCAAATATAATGAGCATACATGCTAAATTAGCTTTGTGCTTTTAACAGCAAATTATACATACATGTTGCTTATTATTATTATTATTATTATTATTATTATTAGACCTTCAGGGAGCCAAGGAATCCATACATCACTCACAAGCAACTGTCATCCCCTCTCTTAAACGCATTCACACTAGAGATACACTCACTACTTCAACAGGTAAACTGTTCCACTCACTTACGGTTCTGTGAGAGGAAAATATAGCTCTCACCCTTTTCCCCGTTCCACAGATGCCTCCTTGTCCTCTGCCCACCTTCCATATAATGAAAAATTTTATCAACTGATATTCTATAATGCTCTCTCAAAAGTTTATAGACCTCTATCATATCTACTAGTATTTGCAGCCCACGTAATAATAATTCCATAATCCCGTTATCATCTTTTTAATTCTTCTTTGCACCCTTTCCACAGCTTATCCCCCTCTGAACCCACAAGGCCAAATCTGCACATAATCCAGGTGTGCTTTTATCAAGGCAAAATGACTTCCATATTTTTACATGTCAGTGTTCATTTCAACATCACAATTATCCTCCAAGATGTATTTGCAGTTTTTGCTATGTGACCCTTGAACTTCAAATTCCTTTCCACCATAACTCCAAGATCTCTAGCCTCTTCAGTTACTTCAAGCATAATCCCACCAATAAAATATGCTATTGGGTATCTCATCACACCAAAGTGCCTAACTTTATGCCTTTACTAACATTGAATTGATAGCCAGTATCATTTGCCCACACTTCCAGCCTATTCAAATCACACTATAAATGCTGTATATCAGTATCATTTCTGATTTCCCTGCCTTTCTTTGCATCATAAGCAAGGAAAATTGAAGAAAATCCTGTCAGGTCCTTTCCACTATCATTAGTGTATAGATTAAACAACAGTGGTTCTATTACTGATCTTTGGGGGTATACCACTGGTCATCTTAAATCTGGCAGATTCACTCCTCTCCCCATATACCACTTTCTGATACTTGTCTGTCAGCTACCTTCTTATCCAAGTAGATGGCTGACAAATCTTATTAAAAATTGCAAGTATTGCACAGAAAGCTAAGTTGGAGTATGAAAAGCAATTGGTTTACATTCCATTCCCATATTCTCCAGTTTATGCAACAGCTTTTCATGTCCTATCAAATGGCTTAGTGAGGTCCAACAGTATCGTAGTGTATCCATTTCCTTTATCCAACTTAGCCAAAACATTATTATAAAATATAAGTAGATTGCTTACACATGACTTCCCTTTAGTAAACCTGTTCTTTGCAAAGTATAGCTTCTTTGTCCACCCATAAACAATGACAATCACTCCAGAGATTCTGATAGGTTCGATAGTTAGACACATCAGTTTTTGCACCATCCTTGTGCAATGGGATTATCATGCATTCTTTCCATTCTTGTGGGATCTTTCCTGAGCTAAGACTCAAATTATACAAACATGTGAAGGTCATAGCCAGTTTGGCTGAATATTCCTTTATCATACATGCTGATAGCCCATTCTCTATTGCAAAATTCTTATCCAGGTTATGTAGCAGCTCTAGAACTGCCTTCTTTGCACCTCTATCTCTTCATCCTCTGTACTGGTAGCACTATTTTATATACACTAGGTCGATAGATCTTGGTGAAGTGAGCACTCGTTATTTGTACTATTGCATCTGCTTCTGATATGAGGGTACTGCCTGTATTCAGTAAAGCCATTCTTCTGCATTCATTCTTTCTTTACTTGCAGCATGATGATAAAATTCTTTTGGGTTGACTTTAGCCTGCACAGCCAATTTCTTTTCATACTTCAACTTAGCTTTCTGTGCAATACTTGTAACTTTTCTGGCCTGTGCTTTATATATTTCATAATTCCTTAATAAGATTGTACATCCATTTCACTCCCATTCTATTTGTTCTTCAAATTCTAGGGACACATTTCAAATACTGCATCATTTAAGCATCTTTTCAAAGCTTTTCATGCACTGTTAATATCTTTCCCATTCAGTAACTGATATGATGGAACCAAAGATAATATTCTCCTGAGTTTATCATAATTTTAAAATTGTATTCTAGTAGCAAGGCTTATACGTTGGTCATACATAACTGGTAATTAGTTTACAGAATTAACAACGCATATAAAGTATATTAATTAAAGGTAACTTTAATAAATAACTTCTATATTTCTGCAACGTCACGTTGCCATCTTCAGGAACATAAAGATATGGTATGTGCACGCAGGCACTAACAAAAGCAAATGAGGAAGAAAATGAGTTTCTTGCTTTCTTCCTCATTTGCTTTTGTTAGTGCCTGCGTGCACATACCATATCTTTATGTTCCTGAAGATGGCAACGTGACGTTGCCGAAATATAGAAGTTATTTATTAAAGTTACCTTTAATTAATATACTTTATATGCGTTATTAATTCCGTAAACTAATTACCATTTAAAATTTGTAGTTCAGCATGTAACCTGTCCTGATTCGAGTATCCATATAGTTGGCTACTTCCCAGGTTAGTATGATATGATCACTGTCACCAATTCATAGCAAAATAGTCACTTCTTTAACTGAAGACACCTTCTGATGTTATGATCAAATTTAACACTCTTTGTCCTTGAGTTCTTTTTTTCATATGCTGCATGAGAAAGTTGTCTTGCAGCAGCTCAATAAACTTTTCATTCTTATGCATTTTCTCTCTTACCGAATCAATATTCAGATGATTTAAATCAGCTATACTAATTACTCGTTTAGTTTCCATCAGGGTAATTTGACAATGCATTTCTTCATCCCCAGCAAATGAACTCCAGGTCAGTGGCAATTATTCCCTATAATTAGTAGAAAATGGTCTGGGAAAGGATGAAATCATTACCAGTTTTTAACAAGGAGATACTACGACATTTCCTATTACGAAATATATATATATATATATATATATATATATACCCTATTTGATCACAAAAGAAACGAAGATATTATGAAAGAATTAAACCAAGAACCAGTAATTGAAAAAATTAAAAAATATAAACATAGATGGATGGAACACGTTCAAAGAATAAACAAGCCTTAAAGTACAAGCCATTAGGAAAAAGAAAACCAGAATGTCCTCTTAAACGATTCAACGATGACTTCTAAGGCCGGAACAGGCCATACTAGGCCTAAATCCTTGATACGTATGATGATGATGAATGATATATATACACTGAAGAGGCACAAATACATTCCAGAAGTCACTTACATTAGAAATAAATATTTAATATGAGAAGAATTTTTGGTTTCATTTTTTAAGACCATTTTAAGTGCATACTGTGAAAGAGACAAAATGCAATAGAATAACCAGTAGTGCACTCAGAGTTTAATCTTGGGGGGGGGGGGAGTTGAGTAGACAATTTGAGAATACACACTACACATGGCATATGACCTATGACTGAGCATCTGCAATGATCGCTAATTCATAAGTAGTATGGAAATAGAAGACCCGACACAACATAAATAAAAAAAGAATGAATTTTATTAATTAGGAAAAGATTTTTGGAAAATTTTCTAGTGTTTTTTTCCTTTTTCTTTGGGGGGGGGACCCTCTGGGTGCCACCACTGAGAATAACAGTTGAAAATTATAGCAAGTGTTAATGATACATGATATTAATTGCAAGACGAGAGCTCAATGAATTCTTTAATCTCATTTAATTCTTTAATGATAATCTCTCTAGAAAAGGATTCCTATTCTAAAAGACACTAAACATGATACTTTCCCTCTGCCACTATATCGAGCCTGTAATAAGCATGGATGTGATCTCATATCAGGTGAAAAATTTCATCTACCACTAAATATGTATTGTATCTTATAAAGACATTCATGCTACAGTGAAATTGAACCCACAGACTAGTTGAAAAATAGAGATGCTATCCACTCAGCCTTCCAGTCAGTATGGTTGAGATACATGTAAGGATTTTACAACATTCTTGCAATATACCAAGTCGTGATATTGCCACCATCGCATTAAAAACAACCACAGGAGCTTTTAAAAATAAATAAATAAATACATTTTATTACTTAAGTTTGCTGGTCTGGCAAGTGGTTAGTGTGTACCCTCTCTAAGGCTGCAGGTTTGAATCTCATTGTGGGCATGGATGTTTCTGATTATCTTTGAATGGGAGATGAATTTCATTGCCTGGTATGGGATTATCACTCTGCTTGTTGTAGATGTAAAGTAGCTTGGAAAAGTTCCATGTTTGGTCTCAAGAGCAGGGATTATAGGCTATGTAAAAAAATAAATAAAAAAATACAAAAAATATATAAAATTAATAAAAATATCAAAAAAAATTCTTAGGCTGCCCATGCTATAGATTTACTATGGGTTTACAAAAACCTTTCATGGATGAGAGCCAAAAAAAATACTTTTTTTAGTCCTTAAATGCATAATAATACTCTTACTGAAGTTAATTAACGATGGCCTATTGATGTTTTTTTCCAGGTTTTTTTCGAAGAAGCATTACAAAAAATGCAGTATACCAGTGCAAATATGGCAATAATTGTGAAATTGATATGTATATGAGACGGAAGTGTCAAGAGTGTAGGTTAAAGAAATGCCTAAGTGTTGGAATGAGGCCTGAATGTAAGTTCTGCATAATATTTTATTTATTTATTTTTTTTTTTTACAGTGAGTTACATGGCTAATTGAGAATATTATGAGAAAGGGTGATTATTAGCAAATATTTATTAATTTTTTTTCACATGTCTTAATTTCTTAATATAGTTTACTTCAGTTTTTCAGTAATAGCAAGAATTGTATTTTTGTATATTTTAGGGTGCATTTTCATAAAATTATTTCTGGACTTAAGCTAGATGGATTTTAATGAAATTTGGTATTTGGAATATAAAAATTTATCATACAATTTCAATAATTTTTGTTTCATGCAGGCCATTTGCACAGGTGCAAAAGAAGAAAAATATGTCAAAATTGTAATAACTTTGTTCTGGGTGGAAGTTACTAACATTTTTATGATTTAGGATAGATATATATTGAACAATGTTTCCCAAAAAGTGTGGGGAAAATTTTTTATTATTATTATATTATTATTATTAACACCAATGACAAGATGAACCTGCAGCCTTTTGATTGGAGAGTGGATACACTAGCCACTCGGCTAACCAGGTATGCAGTGCAGTGTACATTTGACCATACATGTACATTGGTTTTCAAGTTCAAGTCAGTTGAAGTTTTTGTTATAACTGGACTGTTATAACATTCAAAATGTTATAATAATTGCTCTTTGCAGGATGGAATTTAAAATTTGGCATTTAGGATCTCTGTTTTAAAATGTATCAAATTTCATGATCTGTTGCTATATAAGAATGCATTTACAAAATACACCATATTATGATGGTCTATAATTATTTCCTTACCTCTTTGGTATGCATGTGTGTTCTTGTTTCTGACAAAGAAAATTTAGCTGTGTTTTATTTATTTATTAATTCATTTTAATTTTAATCTTTATTTTTAGAGCACTTTAGTCACAAATGCTGATTGAACCCATTAGGCTGTTGAATTTTTACTTTGTAATTATAGAAGTTTATGACCCTATTTTGGGGAAACTAATTTGTTGTAACTATTAAGCAAAACTTGAAAAAAGAAACAGTTTACTCTTTGAGTAAACTTAAAATGCATAAATAACAAAAATTAGTATTCACCTGAAATATAGAATAAGAAAAGAAAATATGTACTCATTTTTAACATTCATTAACTTTGTTGCTAGTTGTGAAATAGTTTTTTTTTTTATTTAATTTTTTTTTTGTACTTGAAGAGAAGTGCCTGTGGATTAATATGGTAATCTGTTCTCTCACTTTTGAGAACAGGGTATGGAATAATCAGACCAAGGAAACAAAAATGTTAATGTTACTCACTGACCGTACTAAGACGAGACTTTTCATAAAGCAACACACTATGGGGGTTATGGCTTTGTGATCTCCCCTTCACAAAGCCACATTTCCTCATTTATTTCTATCATTCCTGAATTTGACCATGAACTAATTTTTCCAATACTTTAACAATCTCTCCACAGAAACTGACTCCTCTGTAATTTTCTTGTTTCTTTTATATTGACCACACACACACACACACACACACACACACACATGACAGGTCACAAGACTGATAACATAACAATGCTATATGTGGTTGTGCAGTTAAGGTAAAAGAAGGAATCCATTAACAAGCTTCTTGAAAAGCTGGGAATTGTATTCATTGGGAGAAACAACATGTGGAAGGCTGTTCCAAAGAACAGATCTAGAAGGAGTGAAAGAAGGAAGAAAAAAAATGAATATTGAACATTAGTTCAATATTATTATTATTATTATTCAGGCCTCCATGGAGTCAAAAGCTCATTGCGGTAGGTCCTTTCTAAGAAACACAAAGTCTATCAAGACTCATCGTGGGAGGCCTTCCAAGGAAACACAAAGTCTATCATACCACTCCTTAAACTCATTGACTGTTCTCGCACTCACCACTCTATCAGGCAATGCATTCCATGGTTCAACCACCCTCCATGCAAAGAAACTACTCCTCACCCTATTGCTCACAGTTTCTTTTCATAACTTCCAGGGATGGCCCCTTGTCATCACTCCTTCCTGCTGTTCAACCCAAGTGAAAGAACTCCCCAGTGTCAACCCTGTAACCACCTCTCAACAGTTTAAAAGTCTCAATCATATCACTTCTCCTTCTTCTATCCACCAAACTATGCAGTCCACATTCCCTCAGCCGATCCTCATAACTAACATTGTACAGTCCTGAAACCATCTTTGTTATTTGCCTTTGTACCCTTTACACAGTTAATTGATCCCCTTCAAATCCTGGGGACCAAATCTGAGAGCAATAGTCTAAGTGTGGTCTGATCAGAGTCTTATACAATGGAATGATAACTCTTTTATCTTTGCAGGTCAGTGTCCTTCTCATTATTGCAGCAATCCTCTGTGTAGACTTCACCACCTTTGCAATATGTCCCTTAAATTTCAGGTTTCTATCAATCATCAACCCCAGATCTCATGTCTCCCCTACTTCCTCCAGTATAGCTCCTCCCATAGAGTATGCAGAATCCCATTGATGTGTCCCAAACCTCAAGACCTTACATTTTGCTGCAATAAACTGAAACCCCCATTCATTTGCCCATCTATCTAGCTTATTCAAATCCTCTTGCAGGGCTACCACATCTGCACTATTACTAATAATCCTTCCCAGCTTTGCATCATCTGCAAACAACTGAATATACCCCTGCAATTTACTGACAATGTTATTGATATAAAGGTTAAACATTATAGATCCCACTACCGAGCCCTGTGGGACCCTACTTGTAACCCTCTGCCTCCTTGAAACTGCCCCACCATACATAACTCTCTGATACCTATCGGACAGCCAATCCTGATATGTTTGGGTTGGACTCTGTGTGGATTGACAGGAGCTGCTCTAGTTTTTATATTACTAGGGGAAAGTGGAGGATCTAGTTTGGAGTTAGGAAAGTGTTAGTAGTTGAGCAGGAGACTGTGGATGTAATATGATTATGCAGAATAAGCTGGATGTGAAAGTCATCCCAAGAAGTGAAAATGAACTTGAATAGAAATCAGAACATTATTCAAAGTAAGAGGACGTAAAGTAAAGTAGGATCTTTCTTCCATTTTGGTAACATTGAAATTCACTAAATTATCTTCACTCCATCAGAATAGTGAGGAGATGTTTAAAACATTATTATTATTATTATTATTACATCACATCTCCAGGGAGTTCAAAGACTTATCGATGGAGGGCATCTATTCTACAACTCCTCACTCACTACTCCACCAATCGTCATCATCTAACACCAACGCCATCTACTGCCGACTACCACCACTAGTACTTTCACAGACAATCACAATCATCCATGCCCATGTTGGGATTCGAACCCGCAGCTTTTTGGCTGGAGACCGGATATGCTAACCACTCGGCCAATCAGGTTTGCCATCTTATGGAAGTGGAGCTTCAGTCATTTGGGTTTCTCACATGAAGAAGAATGGAAAGTACTGTCATTAGCAAAACTGTGAATAGGATTTGAAGTTAGATAAACAAAGGCATTGATGTTTAGGAGGAAGAGGTGAGATAGTGATAAAGAAATTTTCTGCATCTGTTTTGGATCCTTTCTTATGTAATGGAATAGTCTTTCCTACTTCCACTCACTTTGGGCCTTGCCTCTGCTGAGATTTAATTTTAATACCTACTCATTGTGCATTGCCTTTATCTTGCACATTCGTGTAATACATGTGCAGCTATTCCATCTAATCTCACTTCTTGCTATATGTATTCAGCTTAAAATTTTGCAATATTCTGTTCCAGATTATCTACTTCTATTTTCACATATATTCCCCTCACTTCCACTATATTATCTTCACCTAGATGATACAACCTGCCAACATGATCACTCAGTGCTAGTCAACTGTTTCTTCTACTCCTGTTACTTTCCTACTATTCTATATTCATTAAAGTTATCTCATCCATAATCATTATTCCTTTTCCTCTCCACATAGCAAAGTAACTTTTTGGAATTCTTTTTGGTCTACTTGGCTAATTTTCTCTCATCATTTGATTTTGCTTTCTTTACTATTCTGGTCACTCTCTTCTAGCCACTGCTTTATATTTCTCATGAACTTGCTCATCACGTTTTTGTTTATTCTTTTTATGCAACTTCTGCTTATTGATGCTACTGATTCATTTAACTCCTGCTTGATTTTTCTAATTCTTGGATTTCTTTAAACACCTCTTTACCGTTTCTTTTGCATTTCTGATGCCATGGTACAATTTTGATGCTTCAAGATGCTTTAAAAGTTTTTCATAATTATATGTGTATAGTTCTCACATACTTAGCCACTTCTGGATTATTGGTTATTTTGGTTAGGGGAAAATTCTCTGATATTCTGAATAGATCCAACATACTTCAACCTTGGGTTCCCTCCATCACATGTTATTTTCAGTAATTATTCCTCAGGAGTTGCAAAAATTCCATTTCCATTCTTTCATGGAACAAACAAGTCTATTTTAACTATAGAGTTAAAATCTTCCATAGTGATTATTGTCCTATTCTTATTTTGCTGATATGTCAATACACTTCATTTACATCTTTTGCACTTTGAAGGCCTTCCAGTTGAATTACCATCTCTCATTAGTTGCATTTCTTCTGCTGTCATCAACAATAAGCCTCCCCACCCCTGCCTATATTGCTCTTGATCCCCTCTTGAAAATACAATATCCATTGCATTCTAACTCCATAGTTTTCTGCTCTGTCATCCAAATCTCACTTAATGTCTGTAATTTTTGGCTAAACTGAATGTCCCATTCCCTCACTTGCTTATTCCTGTTGCTTTTGGCATTTGTAAACATGGACTGCAATAGCCCCTTAAGCTCAGGTATCCTTACATGCATCCATGACATCCTCTTCCACTCATTGTTTTACTACATTCTACATTCATCATGAGGCAAGTAAATGCTGTTCATATTTATTTGCCTCATAAGTGCTTACACCAATACATTCACAATGCTTCCATCCTAATAACTGTACTTTTCCTTGATTCTGGACATCCATTCTCTTAATGACTAATACTCTCACTTAACTACAAATCCATTCAAGTTTTTATTTATTTATTTATTTATTTTTATTTTTTATGTAACTCTCACCCATGAAAGGAAGAAAACATATGGGCTAGAGATTTTATGATTATCATTTTTTTAATTTATATTTTTTTGCATAATCTATAAATCTTGCTCTAAGGACCAAACATTGAACTTTTTCAAGCTACTTCAGACCTCCAATAAGTAGGGTGTAGTCTCATACTGGACAGTGAAATTCATTTCGCACCTAAAAGCAATCACAAAAATCAATGCTCATACTGGAATCCAAACCTGCTGCATGTTGGTTGAAGATTACGCTTCCTAATCATTTGACCAACCAGGTTGTAAAAAAAAGTGCAAAACATCATTTATATATGTGGCTTTTCTCCCATAAATTCACAACATATATCCATAAACTACACACCATTCCTTCTGTGTAACATATGCACTCACTCATTAGCTATTATGACCCTTCTTTTCAGTTTACACCCATCATAAGCAATAATCTTTACTCTCTTTTTCTTTATTTTTTCATTTTTTTTAGTAACTTATTCATAGCCACTCTCATTTTATATGTGTCACTTTTCAAATAATTTGAACCACCCAAAGCGAAAAACTTTTTCTCTTTCTCTGCTTGTATTCTAACAGCATTTGTCATCTTCACTCCTGGAAAGCATTTATCATATGCTTATCAAGCACATTCCCATCATAAAATCACTGTGCCATGATTGAACTTGTTAATGTATTACTTGTTATTGTAAACTTGCCAGATACTCCATTTGAATGCTTTGAGTAGTGCAATATTTGCACTACACAAAGGGATAGTAATGACAATAATAACAATATTTGCAATATTATTATTATTACATGACACCTCCAAGGAGTCCAAAGATTCATTGTGGGAGGGCTGCGTAAAGCATATTATTATTATTATTATTCAGGCCTCCAAGGAGTCAAAAGACTCATCGAGGGAGGTCCTTCCTAAGACATAAAGTCTGTCAAGACTCATCGAGGGGAGATCCCCCCCTGAGAAACACAAAGTTTATCATACCACTCTTTAAAGTCACTGACCGTTCTCGCTCCCACCACTCCATCAGGCAATGCATTCCACGGCTCAACCACCCTCCACACAAAGAAACCACTCCTTACCCTCTTGCTCACAGTTTCCTTTCGTAACTTCCAGGGATGGCCTCTTGTCATCACTCCTTCCCGCTGATCAACCAAGCGAAAGAACTCCCCAGTGTCAACCCTGTAACCACCTCTCAACAGTTTAAAAGTCTCAATCATATCACCTCTCCTTCTTCTATCCGCCAAACTCTGCAGTCCACATTCTCTCAGCCGATCCTCATAACTATCATTGTACAGTCCTGAAACCATTTTGTCATCCGTCTTTGTATCCTTTCCACAGTTAATTTATCCCCTTCAAATCCTGGGGACCAAATCTGAGAACAATAGTCCAAGTGTGGTCTGATCAGAGACTTATACAACGGAATGATAACCCTCTTATCTCTGCAGGTCAGTGTCCTTCTCATAATAGCAGCAATCCTCTGTGTTACCTTCACCACCTTTGCAATATGTCCCCTAAACTTCAGGTTTCTATCAATCATCAACCCCAGATCTCTTGTCTCCCCTACTTCCTCCAGTATAACTCCTCCCATAGAGTATGCAGCATCCCATCGATGTTTCCCAAACCTCAAGACCTTACATTTTGTTGCAATAAACTGAAAACCCCCATTCATTTGCCCATCTATCTAGCTTATTTAAATCCTCTTGCAGGGCTACCACATCTGCGCTATTACTAATAATCCTTCCCAGCTTCGCATCATCCGCAAACAACTGAATATCCCCCTGCAATCCACTGGCTATGTCATTGATATAAAGGTTAAACAATATAGGTCCTAGTACTGAGCCCTGTGGGACCCCACTTGTAACCCTCTGCCTCCTGGAAACTGCTCCACCATACACAACTCTCTGATACCTATCAGACAGCCAATCCTGAATCCAGTTGACCAATCTGACATCCAGACCCATGTGCTGCAACTTAAATATCAGCTTATCATGTGGCACCCTGTCAAATGCCTTCGCCAAGTCTAAGAAAATTGCAGTATATGCCTTTCCCTCATCTAATGCTCTTGTAACTTTATTATAAAAGGCTAGCATATTGCTAAAACATATGTAGCATGAACTTCTCCACTTAAGGGAATAACACTGAATTAACTCCCCCCCCCCACTCCCAGAGGACACCTTGTTAGGATATTAGTTCCTTTTCAGTTACAATTAGAATTCTTTCTATAACATCCTATTGAGTGCTGTGTATCTTCCACATTATAGTTTGTGTTCTGATGATTCTGATTAGAAAACCAGTGAAATATTAACAAGTTCAATACATTAATTAATCATTGTCTCTTCTTCTGGTGTTGTTTATACCATGAAGCACTGTTATGAAAAAAAGAAAAGAAATTGCCAGTGTGTTTAAGTTGTCCTGCCCTGTATTACCTTTAACTATTGTCCTCTCCAGTTTTGCATCATCAATAAACAATCAGATATATCCCTCTCTCCCTTCAAATTATTTTTACATCTTTAATATAGGGTAGCTCATAAGTCATGCTCATTAGTTATGATCACATAAGTGCCTTCTGTTTTCAGCTTCACAAATATGGGTCCTTTCTACTGTTTCATGACTTATGGGCCACCCTGTATAAAAATTAAACAGCAGTGGCAGTCTACTAGCCATCGATATTCTCCTAGATTTAAAAAGCAATCCTGAAAGTCAGAGTTATTATAAGATCTCATATTGGAAATAAAGTTCTTGTGAATGGGATTTGCTATGTTGTAAAATTCCTTAAGCACAGATTAATATGGTCTTTCCAGCAACAAAACTTTTCCTTTTCTGATGGCAACACATGAATTATTTTGTCTGTTGGCCTTTCAGCTTTATATAGAAAGAACCTCAAAGAAATACAAAGAACCTCAGAAAGTGCAAATGACATTAAGAGGGCCAAAGTAATGATGTTCAATTGCTGATTGATGCTACTTTTGTAGTCCTTTATGAGTTTACTATAATGAATAGGTGAGGCTAACTGAAAGCTATAAGAAAGCTTTCAGTTAGCCTCACCTATTCATGTTGCATTTCATCCATCTGTTGTACAATAATCTTCCTTGTGGAATTGACAAAGTCTCTAATTGAGGTATATCCATTTCATTTGACCAACTCTTGTCACTTTATCACAAAATATAAGCAGATTGCTAAGGCAATTTATCATGTTTTAAAAAAAAGTCATAAAGTTAATCTTACTACTTTCTTATACCTTTTAATCATATCTCCATCCACCCATTTCTACATATGGGATTTTAACTAACTTCTTAAGAAACTTAATTCAAAAATACTACTTTGCCTATAATGAATAGTATCTGTCATGATCCTATCCTTGTGCAAGACAACTATTTTGTCCTCCTTCAGGAAGATTTTATTATTATTATTATTATTATTATTATTATCCAGGTCTCCATGGAGTCAAAAGACTCATCGTGGGAGGTCGTTTTTAGGAAATACAAAGTCTATCATACCACTCCTTGAACCCATTAACCGTCCCCACTCCAACCACTCTCTCAGGTAATGAATTCCAAGGTTCAGCCACCCTCCACACAAAGAAACCACTCCTCACCCTCTTGCGCACAGCCTCCTTTCATAACTTCCAGGAATGGCCCCTTGTCATCGCTCCTTCCCGCCATTTCACCAAGTGAGAGAACTCTTCAATGTCTACCCTGTAACTGCCTCTCAACAGTTTAAAAGTTTCAATCATATCACCTCTCCTTCTTCTCTCCACCAAACACTGCAGTCCACATTCCCTCAGTCAATCCTCATAACTCATATCGTACAGTCCTGAAACCATCTTTGTTATCCACCTCTGTACCCTTTCCACAGTCAATTTATCCCCTTCAAATCCTGGGGACCAAATCTGAGAACAGTAGTCTAAGTGTGGTCTTATACAACAGAATGATGACTCTTTTATCTCTGCAGGTAGCATCCTTCTCAGTATTGCAGCAATCCTCTGAGTTACCCTCACCACCTTTGCAATATGCTCCCTGAATTTCAGTTTTCTATTTTCTATCTCAATCATCACCCCCAATTCTCTTGTCTCCCCTACCTCCTCCAGTACAGCTCCTCCAATTGAGTATGCATCCTCCCATCGATGGATCCCAAACCTCAAGACTTTATATTTTGCTGCATTGAACCTATAACCCCATTTATTTGCAATGTTATTTCCTTTATAAAGGAAGGACATTGCTTGTGAGGGATGGGTGTGAAGATATCCTGCTTTATTCAGGTTTAAATGAAATCTCCTTGTTGGAGAGGGCATTACCAGTTGCACATTCTTTCTGTAGCATCCATTACTGTTCTACCATGTTTTATCATAACTATTCTTCTATGATTGATCTTCTTTTTACTTACAACAGTGCAAACTAATTTTGTCGGATTTCCTCTTGCTTTTTGTAATCTGATTTTGTCCTCCTTACTATGTCAACATCACTCTCCTAACCTGGGCTTTTATAACACTCATGAAGCTGTCATCATACTTCTTCCAATATTCCATTCACAATATTTTATTTTTATACAGCTCATCATGCATGAAGATTTTACTCATCCACATTAGATTTATATTCCTAACTGTGGTACTGCTTTTTTCAGACACCAACAGACTCTACTCACTTCTTTATCTTGCAGTTTTTAATGTTATTTAAGTTTATTATAATTTTCTCTTGTTTCACATATGTTCTTTTTTTTTTTTTAATTGGAGCTTCTCCATCTAGCCACTTCCAAGTTGGTCTTCATGTTTACTTTTTGACATTTGGAAGCAAGGTATCCATCTCATTTATGGATTTAAGCTTATTTGCTTAGAAAGCTCATAGTTCTCTTCTCTAATCCTCCAATCTACAACACTCAGCTATGTATTTTGAATTGTTGGCTTTTATCTTGCATCAGATCCAGTGATGAGCTATGGAAATTTTAACAAAAAAAAAAAAAAAAAAGCCATATTTCACACAAAAACTTTTATTAATACAGTGTACAAATTCCAATCAAAAAGTATGAGAGGACAATCAACCTCTAAAGGCTATCATTTTTAAACAAATATTTCATGATCTAAACATGAAATATTTGCACACAATCAACTGTGTTAATTTATCTTACATAAGAAAAACATTTTTTAACTATCAAAAAATATAATAAGAATGAAATCGTTTATAATCTTTTAGAAAACATTTGATTGGCTGGTTTTACCATACAATTGACTACCAGAAGGGAGAAGGGTAAAGATAGCACATGCGCTTATTTTATTTTCAAACTCGGGCGCATTTGTTATAGAGGATTTGAAACAATAATTCCAAATAATCTATTCACTGCCAAATAGACTAATTTTTGTTAGGTTACCGTATGAGTTTGTCGCTTAATATGTTTCAAAATAATTTTTTTTAAAATAAAAATGTAAACAAGAAGAACAAGGGGCTTGCAAATTTGAGAAAAATTTAACAAAGGGCTCACAACGAGCCCCTTATAGCTCACCACTGATCAGATCTATTTCTGGTTTGATTCTACATTATTATTCTGGGTCTCTAGTCTAGTTGGATTTAATTGCTATGCTGTCATTTGTACTATTTCTACTTTTCTATTCATTCTCTTTGTTTTTCCCTGGGGTAGAACAAGGGAAAATGCCTAGAATCTGTATAAGGAGGGTGTGAGCAAGGACATAAGGAGGAGGTTCTTTGCATGGAGAGTGGTTGGTGAGTGGAATGCATTACCTGATATTGTGGTGAATGTAGATACATTGAATGAGTTTAAAGTACAGTTTGATGGGGTTTGTGTGTAACAGTATGTGCCTCTTATGATGAGTCTTTTAATCCATGGAGGTCTAGTGTTAATAATAATAATATATCATACGTACATACATTCTATTTTGACAAGGATGTCCTCTATGGGATATCCTTGTTTGTTTTAGCACTTTGGTGACGTAGCAGAATGTGATATACTATTGCCTGCACAAGAATGGTGAAGATATTTATGTCCAAAGAAATTTATTCTGTCTTACATTTTTTCTGCTCTTGCAGAACCTTACCAGTGTTTGAACTCACTTTAAATAATCAGGTTAAAGGTAATGAAAAAAAAAAATTCCCCTTCCAAAGTATTCTTCATATCCTGTATTGGTGTAGTCTTTTGGTACTAAAAAAAATGATGTACCTATAATAATAATACTTATTATTATATGGTATCTCCATAGAGTCTGAAGACTCATTGTAGGAGATCCACACTGACTAAATCATGTAGTATCTAATAGGCAGAGTTTAAGAAAAATGTATATCCTGCAAAATTCTTTCAAAAAATATGATTTTATAATAATTATTTACAGGTGTAGTTCCAGAATACCAGTGTGCCATTAAGAGGGAATCTAAAAAGGCCCAAAAAGAAAAAGATAAACCTAACAGTACAACAAGGGACAGTGGATCAGATAAAGAAGAAAAGATACCTGGTTCACGATCACTGACCACTGCTCAAGAAGATCTGATTAACAAACTAGTCTACTTCCAGGAGGAATTTGAGTCCCCATCAGAGGAAGATTTTAAGAAGATTACTGTAAGTTAATCCCCCCCCCTCTTTCTCTTACACATTTATATACATGTACCAAATATATGCATGCACATATTGGATATGACAGTATTCATTATTAATAATTTATATTTAACCCTCAAACCAGCTAGGACGTATATATATACGTCCAGCTAAATCTGGATACGATTCAATACACTTGTTGAAAGAACATGGATAAGAAGTGCAGTTTGGCTGTTCTGTCCTTTAGAGGGTGTGATAATCCTTCACGCTGTAGAGAACGCTTAACCAGATTATCTCACGAAGCTGAGTCTCAGTTCTCTATAACGAGGAACGCAGTTCCTTGTTTTATGCTGGGCAACTGGACTCAGTTTTATTATTATTATTACGGGTGACTCCAAGGAGTCCTTAGACTCATCAAGGGAGGCCCTAAATATCATGTCCATCACAACTATTTGACATTCACACAGTATCTATCATAATTTGCCTTGAACGCATTCACTGTCATAGCACCCACAACAGACTCTGGCAGCTTATTCCACTCATTCACCACTCTAAAAGTAAAAAACCTAGCTCTAACACCCTTACTAACCACACTCTTGCCCAGATTCCATAGATGTCCCCTAGTCCTCCCACCACCAGTCCTGTTCTCAAAAATATCCTCTGAATTAATCCTATAGAAACCCTTCAGCAATTTGAATGTCTCAATCATATCTCCCCTTTTCTGCCTATCAACCAATTTCTGCATTCCAGAAATCTTCACCCTGTTCTCATAAGGTTCATTCCATAGACCTGCTATCATCTTGGTCACTTGCCTCTGGATCCTCTCAACCTCCTCCCCCATCAAGAAGAAACCTAGGTGACAAATCTGGGCACAGTAGTCGAGATGGGGTCTTATCAAGGCTCAATGCAGAGGAACAATAACTTGCTTGTCTCTGCTCGTCAAAGTATTCTTCAGCATCCAAGTGATTTGATGAGCTGATTTAGCCACTTTTGCAATGTGCCCCCTAAACTTCAACTCCCTATCCACCAATACTCCCAAGTTCCTGGCCTTATCAATCTCCTGGATTACAGTTCCACCAATGTGATATACTGCTGCTAATCTTTTCACCCCAAAATTCATAACCTTACATTTTGCCACATTAAATTGACATCCATTCTCCTTAGCCCAGACCTCCAATCTATCCAAATCATCCTGCAAATTTTGACATCTTCTGCATTTACTATTGCCCTACCCAACTTTGCATCATCAGCGAAAAAATGAACCGTTCCTCTCAGATCCTTCCCTATATCGTTAATGAAAAAATTAAACAGCAGTGGTCCATGAACCAAGAACATATTAGAGAGACTAAAATATAGAAATTAATTTTATTTTCTCCTTTTATTGTGCAGGTTTAAAATTCCAGGATAAAATATAAATCCTTGCATACTTTCTTCACTTAAATATTGCATTACCTTGGAGAACCAATGTTTAATATTTTTGTGCTAATTTTGTCTAATCGCTTACTTAACAGAACATTCTTTTTCGAAGAAATTAATTCACAATAATTATTTGAAATATTATGTTTAAAAAATTTAAAAAAAACCGCTGCCGACGTTCTAGATTATATTATCTTTGTTGAAAATCATATTTTGAAGAATAATTCAGATTTCCTGAAGGAAATCTGTGAATTATTCTTAGACGACGTTTTCATAGAGAGTAATATACAATTCTTTAATCATATCACTAAGTTATTTTCAAAATATCGTAATCTACTGTTCTTTGCACTTTCAACTTGTTGGTTTCCCTGTATAATTGGTCTTTACAAAATGAAATAAACAGTTATTATTTAAATTCATATGTATATATTTTCTGCTAGTTTATATATTTTGCTCCAATTTTAAAGTAAGCGATACGTTTGCGTATATTCTTTGATACAAAATATGTATCTGTGCATGCATCAAACGTGAAATTTCATATTTTCACAATAGAAATGAACTTTATTTCGTCTTTGATGGTTTTACCCCCCCCCTCCTGCTGCAACACTACCACACACCCGAAAACTGTTATGAAACATAGGTACAGTTTTTATTTAATTCCTTATTTTTCCATAGTAATTTTTCCACATAACGTTTAATTTTTCTGCACAGAAATTAGGTTTTGATTCTTATAAATTAGCAAGTTATAAATCTAGAAAGTAAACATATTATTTCCTGATTATTATAAATCAGGAAGTTATGTGATATTGGGTAATAGCAGAAATTAATGTTAAAAACACTGTCATCCTACAAATGCAATATCAGAATAATATGTTTCGAATGTCTCCTAATCAATCAGAAAGATAGAAAAGCAACACAAGGAATTTCTGCCTGTAAAATATTCAGTTATTGCATGAGGCACTTTAGTGTGCTACCTGCTGGACATATTCTTTTGACCTGGTTCCCAGTGGTGGTGGTGGTGGGGGGGTCAGTAATCTCCTTTAGCTTATGCATATGCTCCTTCTTCAGCAAGCAGGAAAGCAAGCAATCCTTTACAACTTCTGAGGTTGAACGCTGCTAACTCCAACCAATATCCCTAGAATATACCAGCCACAGCTAATAAAAAAAAAACCTCAATGCAAATGCTATGTATGCAAAAAAAACAATATCAAAAGGGAGACAACAATCTGGTGCCCTGAATGTAAAACTGCTTCGTATGTATACCCTTGCTTTAGAGTATTCCATACTATTCAAGATTTTTAAATTCTGAACAGTACGAAAACAAAAATGTTTGTTTTCAGGGCCATCAAAACAGTCCTTTTCAGGACTACAAATATTGATAGAGAGATGCCTGATTGTACTGTTTCCATTTCATCTTGAAGGCGAATTTTTTAAGTTATTTTTATAACACAATATATTATTCTTTCGAAATGTCTAATAGTATATTTATGAAGGAATAGAATATCAATAAAAAAGCAGGTGCCCTTCACACTTGTTTAGGGTGTTCCATACTGTTCAACATCTATAAATTTTGAACAGTAAAATCAAAAATGTTTCTTTTCAGGACTACAAATATTGTTCGAGAGATGCCTGTCTGTACTATTTCCATTTCATCTTTCAAGTAAATTATTTCACCAAAAAATGAAAAATATAAATAATAAAATAAAATAAATAATTAAAATCTATAAATAATAACGTGAACGTTTTCCCCTTGCCAACACACTACTACACACAGCATTAATGTGATATAAGTTTTAAATTTCTTGCGTGGGACATATATATATATTAAGGTTACCAAGTAATTTTATAAGCTTGGTTATTTAACTCCTAATCCCAAGTATGCAAACAATTAAGTTTGCTCCTGAAACATAGTTCAAGTCTAAAGATGGTACAACACCAGGGCAACTCAAAGGTGGGTAAAGCTCTGATCACTATTCTTAGTATTTTCCTATAATGTAAAGCACATCTCACTAAAAGATGTATACTGCAATACATTATGGATGGGGTCACTACCCAGACCGGTTTCAACCTTTTTTGAGGTCTCCTCAGTGAGTAGCTAGCCAGCCCTAAATACCAATGTTTAGTAATACAGAGCCTTATCAACTTTACCTATAGAAGTTGCTACAAGGTGTTTTTATTTTTAATAAGAATCTCTGGAGGAGATATAGATGTAATTAATTTTTTAACAAAAAATTAATTACATTTTTTGTAATTAATTTTTTACATTAAGTAACCCTAATATACAGTATCTTGGGGATACTGTATATTAGGATTACCAAGTAATTTTATAAGCTTGGTTATTTAACTCCTAATCCCAAGTATGCAAACAATTAAGTTTGTGCCTGAAACATAGTTCAAGTCTAAAGATGGTACAACACCAGGGCAATTCATTGTAAAGGTGGGTAAAGCTCTGATCACTATTCTTAGTATTTTCCCATAATGTAAAGCACATCTCACTAAAAGATGTATACTGCAATAATGAAACATAGGTACAGTTTTTATTTAATTCCTTATTTTTCCATAGTAATTTTTCCACATAACGTTTCATTTTTCTGCACAGAAATTAGGTTTTGATTCTTATAAATTAGCAAGTTATAAATCAGAAAGTAAACATATTATTTCCTGATTATTATAAATCAGGAAGTTATGTGATATTGGGTAATAGCAGAAATTAATATTAAAAACACTGTCATCCTACAAATGCAATATCAGAATAATATGTTTCAAATGTCTCCTAATCAATCAGAAAGATAGAAAAGCAACATAAGGAATTTCTGCCTGTAAAATATTCAGTTATTGCATGAGGCACTTTAGTGTGCTACCTGCTGGACATATTCTTTTGACCTGGTTCCCAGTGGTGGTGGGGGGGGGGGTCAGTAATCTCCTTTAGCTTATGCATATGCTCCTTCTTCAGCAAGCAGGAAAGCAGGCAATCCTTTGCAACTTCTGAGGTTGAATGAATGCTGCTAACTCCAACCAATATCCCTAGAATATACCAGCCACAGCTAATAAAAAAAAACCTCAACGCAGGGGTCACTACCCAGACCAGTTTCAACCATTTTTGAGGTTTCCACAGTGAGTAGCTAGACCCTAAATACCAAGGTTTAGTAACCTTGGTATTTAGGGTCTAAATAACCAAGGTTACTGAAGGTTTAAATAACCAAGTTTTAAGGTTTAAATAACCAAGCTTATAAAATTACTTGGTAACCCTAATATACAGTATCCCCAGGTTAAAAAATTAATTACATCTATATCTCCTCCAGAGATTCTTATTAAAAATAAAAACACCTTGTAGCAACTTCTATAGGTAAAGTTGATAAGGCTCTGTATTACTAAACCTTGGTCAGAGCCTCAATAACACCTTATCCCTACACTGTCCTCTACAAATAACGGGGAAGATGAAAAGCATTCTTGCTTCGCCCTTTAAGCCAGTCCTTATAAGGACCTTGGTATTTAGGGTCTAGCTACTCACTGAGGAGACCTCAAAAAAGGTTGAAACCAGTCTGGGTAGTGACCCCACCCATAATGTATTGCAGTATACATCTTTTAGTGAGATGTGCTTTACATTATGGGAAAATACTAAGAATAGTGATCAGAGCTTTATCCACCTTTACAATGAGTTGCCTGGTGTTGTACCATCTTTAGATTTGAACTATGTTTCAGGCGCAAACTTAATTATTTGCATACTTGGGATTAGGAGTTAAATAACCAAGCTTATAAAATTACTTGGTAACCCTAATATACAGTATCTCCAAGTTAAAAAATTAATTACATATATATATATATAATACTAAATTTCATCTTGAAGGCGAATTTTTTAAGTTATTTTTATAACACAATAATATATTGTTCTTTCGAAATGTCTAATAGTATATTTACTATGTATCCAACTTTCACTATCATTCTTCTCACTTTCACTCTCATTTATATTTCTTTGTTTCCGTACTTTCGGACTAACATGCGTCCAACTTTTGCTATCATTCTTCTCACTTTTACTGTCATTCATCTTTCTTTGGTTCAGTACTTTCATTCCAACATGCATCCAACTTTTGCCATCATTCATTCTTTTTTCGCTATCATTTATTCTTTCGATTTTTTTTACTTGTGATTTCTGCATCACGCCATTTCTACTTTCATTTGTTCTCTCAATTTCATTTCTTTCCGCCTCACTTTTGTCCCTTTTAACATCCGTTACGGTTGTCAAATCGCTCTTTTTCTTTTTTTTTTTCGCTCTCTTTCTCACCATCCTTCTCTTTCAAACGTGCACTCGCGACACAATCGGTACTAGCACTTTCTGTCATCAATTTCATATTCACATTCATCAGTTCCTCGTTCAGGTCACACTTCGAACACACCCTTCTTCCATCCACACTAAACATCCACAAATCATTTATGTAATCGAAGGAATACATATAACAGACCTCACACTTAACGAAACGACTGAAATCTAAATTAAAATCATGGAATGACAATGCCGCCGCCATTTTTTTTTTTTTTTTTTTTTTCACAGGTTACTAGGTCTAATAATAAAGATCTCGTAATTTAGTTTAGGCAAGAAAAAACCCCCACACTAATAATATCGGTAGCGTACTACGTTTACAGCTGCTCTTACTTAAACAATTACGCATATATACTTAATTATTCCTAGCAAAACTTATCTGCAATCCCATAATGCCCTTCCCATAATGCTATGCATTATGGGAAGGGCTATTACCCAGACAAGTATTGACCTTTGTTTGTCAAGAGAGAATACACACTGAAGATACTTCATGTATAAACATTGTTTGCTTACACTTGGATAAAGGACCAAGAATATAATTTCTTGGCATCTTTAATTTATAGAATACAGTTTGATTGGTTTAAGGCCTGAACTGCCAGGCCCATCTATGTTTGATCAGCATCTAAGTGGATACCTAATAATAACAATAATTCTTTTTTTGTAATGTGCCCCTCATTTGTAAAATCGAAGATTATGTCATGTGTTTAGAATTTATTGATGACCTATTCAATTAATTCATTAATTTTCATATGAACCACATTTATGAGGTTATTGAAAATGCACTAATTACAAAAGTTACTTGTTTTTATTTATAAAATTTTCAAGATTAAACTGTTTTTGTTTTCAGGCATTTCCTCTTGGAGACAGTGAAGAGGACTGCCTCAAGAGATTTCAGCACATCACAGAAATCACAATCCTTACTGTGCAGCTCATAGTGGAATTCTCAAAACGGGTTCCTGGATTTGACACCCTGCAAAGAGAAGACCAGATAACACTGTTAAAGGTAATTTTAAAGCATGTTTTCTCTGAGGATCTATTTTAATTCTTATATAATTATTTATTCTTATAATTCTTATATATGGTTAGCAGGAGCGTTAGAGCTAGGTTTTTTACTTGGAGAGTGGTGAATGAGTGGAATAAGCTGCCAGAGTCTGTTGTGGGAGCTATGA
The DNA here is from genome assembly GCF_054136105.1 of Typopeltis vanoorti. Lineage (NCBI taxonomy): Eukaryota > Metazoa > Arthropoda > Arachnida > Uropygi > Thelyphonidae > Typopeltis > Typopeltis vanoorti. The sequence continues at coordinate 23,095,206 of NC_143561.1, read as the reverse complement.
CCGTGAATGAGTTCAGGCGAGGTAGGATAGATTATTATTATTATTATTTATTATTATTATTCAGGCCTCCATGGAGTCAAAAGACTCATCGTGGGAGGTCCTTCCTAAGAACATAAAGTCTGTCAAGACTCATCGAGGGGAGGTCCCCCCCCCTAAGAAACACAAAGTCTATCATACCACTCCTTAAACTCATTGACTGTTCTCGCTCTCACCACTCCATCAGGCAATGCATTCCACGGCTCAACCACCCTCCACACAAAGAAACCACTCCTTACCCTCTTGCTCACAGTTTCCTTTCGTAACTTCCAGGGATGGCCTCTTGTCATCACTCCTTCCCGCTGATCAACCAAGCGAAAGAACTCCCCAGTGTCAACCCTGTAACCACCTCTCAACAGTTTAAAAGTCTCAATCATATCACCTCTCCTTCTTCTATCCGCCAAACTCTGCAGTCCACATTCTCTCAGCCGATCCTCATAACTATCATTGTACAGTCCTGAAACCATTTTGTCATCCGTCTTTGTATCCTTTCCACAGTTAATTGATCCCCTTCAAATCCTGGGGACCAAATCTGAGAACAATAGTCCAAGTGTGGTCTGATCAGAGACTTATACAACGGAATGATAACCCTCTTATCTCTGCAGGTCAGTGTCCTTCTCATAATAGCAGCAATCCTCTGTGTTACCTTCACCACCTTTGCAATATGTCCCCTAAACTTCAGGTTGTGTTTCTATCAATCATCAACCCCAGATCTCTTGTCTTCTCTACTTCCTCCAGTATAACTCCTCCCATAGAGTATGCAGCATCCCATCGATGTTTCCCAAACCTCAAGACCTTACATTTTGCTGCAATAAACTGAAAGCCCCATTCATTTGCCCATCTATCAAGCTTATTCAAATCCTCTTGCAGGGCTACCACATCTGCACTATTACTAATAATCCTTCCCGGCTTCGCATGATCCGCAAAAAACTGAATATCCCCTTGCAGTCCACTGGCAATGTCATTGATATAAAGGTTAAACAATATAGGTCCTAGTACTGAGTCCTGTGGGACCCCACTTGTAACCCTCTGCCTCCTTGAAACTGCTCCACCATACACAACTCTCTGATACCTATCAGACAGCCAATCCTGAATCCAGTTGACCAATCTGATATCCAGACCCATGTGCTGCATCTTAAATATCAGCTTATCATGTGGCACCTTGTCAAATGCCTTTGCTAAGTCTAAGAAAATTGCAGAATATGCCTTTCCCTCATCTAATGATCTTGTAACTTTATTATAAAAGACTAGCATATTGCTAAAACAAGAGCACCCTTTCGCAAATCCATGTTGACTCTCACAGATAACATTACCCTCATCTGCCCAGTGCTGTATACGGTCCCTCACTACTTTCTCCAAGATCTTAACAACTACTGATGACACACAGACTGGCCTATAATTAGACACTTCCAGTCTGTTACCACCCTTATGCAATGGCACTATCTTACCTTCCTTCCATTCCCTGGGCACCTTTGCCGAAGCCAAACTTTCATTGAAAATCCAGGTTAAAGGCACTGTCACTTCCCTAGCACATTCTCTCAAAACTCGTGGTGAAATACCATCCAGTCCCAAAGCTTTACTGACATCCAGAGTACTCAGTATCTGAAACACACTCTCCTCCTGTACCTCTAAACCTCGAACCAGCTCTATTCCTCTAGCATTAAAACTGACTCCTCTAGGATGAAATACTCCAATAAAGTGTTCATTGAACAATTCCACTATGTCCTCTGCATCAGTCACTCTATTCCCATTTTTATCCCACAATATCATTCTTCCACAGTCATTTCTCCTCCTACTGGCCACATAGCTAAAAAATTCCCTAGGATTTTCTTTGCATCTTAGGGCCAATCTCCTCTCATATTCCAGTTTCGCTTTCCTTACCACACTAGTCACTCTTCTGGCCTGTGTCTTATATTCTTCATGCATCTTCTCTTCACCTGTCTCCTTATATCTCTTCCATAGCCTCTTTTTCACATGCAATTCCTGTTTAATATTGTTTGTCATCCACTTTACTCCAAACTGTGTCCTCTTCTTCACTCGTTATATACAACTTACCATTGCTGCTAACAAATATTCTTTCACAATTTCTCATGGACTAATGATATTCCCAGCCTTCCAATTCCTCCCTCCATTAAACTTCCTGAAGTTGACGTCTAAGACTATTATAATCACCTGCATTATAATTCCACATAAGTTCCCGTCTCTTTGATACTCCTGCATGTCTATTCATTTTCCAAGTCAAAACCATATGGTCACTCTCTCCAACTGGTGGGAGAGATGTCATCTCAGTTATTATCAACTCTTATGATGCTATAACCAAATCCAAAACTCTTGAACCTCTTGTTCTCTCTGTTACATGTTGCCTAAGACATTTGTCGCTCAAGAATTCTAGAAATTCCATTCGCCTATTGCTACATTCATCTTCCTCTCTCCAATTTATACTACTGTAGTTAAAATCTCCCATAACAATCATTCTTCTTGCACTTGTCAAACTTAGCTGTCTAAACATCTTCTGGTCCCCATCCACTATGCTCCTGGGTCTGTAGCAACACCCCACTAAATATCCTGTCTTGCCTACCTCTACCTCACACCATATGCTCTCAAAATTATTTGTCTCACTTCCTTCCAAAGCCTCCACTCTTAGAGGATATAGGTCATCATAAGCAGTACCCCCACCACCACGCTTTCCCCTCCTATCCTGACAAAAAATGCTATACCCAGCAACTTCTATTCCTGTTATTATATCTCCTTCTGTCAACCACGTCTCAGTGATCCCAATAATTTTTAGCTAGGCTGATGCTATCTGCTACACCAATTCCTCTCCCTTATTCTGGATACTCCTGGCATTAGTATAAAGCATATAAATGCCATTGTTTCTATACCCAGCATTATCCCTTCTAGACTCCACTGGGTTCAGTGTTACCTGACATCGTCTCCCTTCTCCCAAGTATCCATTCCCACAAGATGCCACCCCTGCTATCATCCTCCTCCCTGGGACACACTGACGTGTTCAGAATAGCAATCTCTCCAGATGCCTACGTCCATCCTCATTCAAATGTAAGCGGTCTCTCACATACAATTCCTCTCTTTCCTCAAATGCACTCCAAGCATCCACATATACCAGTCCTCTCTTGTCACACATTCTCGCTATTATGCCATTCAATATTACTGCTCTTCTGCTCAGCTCATCATTATCATACCTAGGCAACACGCACATTTTTCCTCTCTCTGTCTTCTTCCGTACAGCCTCAAGCAAAAATCTTATATCTCTCGCTGCCCGACTTACATTACCACTCAAGTCATTTGTTCTTACCATCACAATCATCTCATCCACCCTTTCACCTCTCTTAATTGCCATAGCCACCCTTTCTATTGTTCCTCCTAGCACACACTCCTCACGCATCCTATCTTGAACACCACGGATCTTTGAGTCACCATACATTATACCTCTTACCATTCTCTCTTTCCTATTGTTTCCATTCTCTCCTCTTCTTTCATTCTCATAGGTCTCTCTCATCTTCTAGCATTCCCATACCTCCCTCTCATTCAATCTCTCCTACTGTTTCCATTCTCTCCTCACACAGATACTGTGTGAATGTCGAATAGTTGTTCTTGACATGATGTTAGGGCCTCCTCGATGAGTCAGTCGACTCCTTGGAGTTGCCCGAAATAATAATCATAATAATAGTATATATATATTATACAATATAATTGCTGGCCTGGTTGGCCGATTTGTTAGCATATCCACTCTCCAGCCAAAAGGCTGTGAGTTCAAATCCCGCCATGGGCATAGATGGTTGTGATTGTCTGTGGAAACACCAGTGACAGTGGTGGGCAGTAGATGGCGTTATGTAGATGATGATGGTAGTTGCGGTTCATTGTAGTTGGCAGATTGAGTGGTGGAGACAGAGTTGTAGAGTAGGTACCCTCCCTCGATGAGTCCCTTGGACTCCCTGGAGGTGTCACGTAATAATAATAAATTAAGAGCATCCTTTGCATATCTTTAATGATTAAGATGTCAATAATGAGAACATATCTATTGGTTTATATGCAGCTTTAACACTTTCAGCAATGTGTGGAAATCCTACAAGTGAGTATTCACGTGAGGAAGTTCTTGTTTTACCAACTTTTTAAGAATTTTATAAATTCATTAGACTGGAAGGGTTTGCTTATTGTATGATGCTTCTATTCTGAGAAAGATCTGAAAAAGGATTAGATATCACATAAGTTGTTTTTAACTTGAAGTAGAGATTCTAAAACTGTAGGAACCCTATCTCCATGAGAAAAGCAGGGGAGGATACCTGATACAGTTATTTGATAACACTTGTGTTATTATGTAACATGTTATTCATGTTGCTAACCTGGCTGAGTGAGGCATACTTGCTCTCAACCAGCAGGCTGTGGGTTTGAATTTTGCCCTCAGCATGGATGTTTGTAAATGTCTTTAGGTGAACTTTCATCAGATGATGGGAGATCACTATTTTCCTAATTTTAAGTCTGAAGTGGATTGCAAAAGTTCCATGTTTAGTCTTTAGAGTAGGATTCCAGAGATATAAAAAAATAAAAAAGATACATGAAACATGAAATTATTAAAGAAATTGTATTATTAAAAAAAAAAAAAAAAACTTTATATCACTAACTAGAGTTAGTGAGCTAAAGCTTAAAACACTAGACTACTCAAGGTTTTACAATCTTTCATGTGATTGGAGTCACATAAAAAAATTATTTCATTTTCTTTATTTAAGAAAATGAAAAAAGTTAAATGAAATTTTAACTAAATATTATGCTGTGTGATATAAGAGTTTGAAACAATAATTTTGCTGAAGCTGAACAACCACCACTGTTTATACTTTTTCTTTCTTTCTTTCTTTCTTTCTTGTGTTACAGGTTACACTATCAGTAATGATTCATTTATAGATATTGAAACAAATGAAAGAAGAAAATAAAAAAGAGATCGTTAACTCACCTTTGATTGAAATCATCCAAATAAAGATTCCTCCCGTCGCAACAAGAATCGAACTTAGGCCTATTCCAATATATATTTCAATATATATTGGAATAGGGCGCAATATATATTTCACAATCACAATCTGGCAGCAATTGTCTCTGTTATACGCATAGATGTCCAAAGTGATGGTAATAAGAGTTTATGCAGTTTTTCAATGCACACTAAAAACTATTAATTTCATATATCCATATATATCTGTTGATAAATCTATCTGATTACTGATGTCAACAATTTTGGCGATGATTGCAGACTCTTCAGGTCCAGTTTCATATTAAGAATAGCCTTTATACACATTATTGTAATTATTATTCTAATTTTTTTATATATTTATAACTGAATATTTTAGGCGATTATTTATTATATCTGATTATTTAACGCTGTAGTAAAAAAACTGGAGTTTTTTTTTAAAAAGCTTTTTCAAAAAATGTAAATAACAAGCAAACAAAAAAAAAAATATATATATATATTTTTTATCTGTATTTTAGGCCTGCTCGAGTGAAGTTATGATGCTAAGGACAGCTCGAAAATATGACATCAAGACTGACTCTATTGTTTTTGCAAATAATCAGCCTTACACAAGGGAAAATTATCGTAGTGCATGCATGGGAGATTCTGCAGACTCGATCTTCCATTTTTGCCGTAATATGTGTTTGTTGAAAGTTGACAATGCTGAGTATGCTTTACTCACAGCTATTGTTATATTCTCAGGTGCGTAAATATAACTAATGTTACATAAAAATTCTTTAACCTTTAGCAGTCATTATCATCATCATCATCATCGAATTCCTGTCATGTACCCTCAAGGGGGTGTACAGGATATGATAGTACTACATGAAAAAATTTACATCATTACTTACTTCCTATCTACAATTTTCCTCCAAATCAGTCTGTTACTTGTCAAGACTCCAACATTATGAGATCTTATATTTCTATCATCTAAGGCACTTTGAACCGTATCAATCCACCTATGTCTTGGTCTTCCTCTGGGTCGTTTTCCTGCCAACCTAGCAGAGAACACTTGTTTTGCTAATCTTTCCTCGCCCATTCTGTTTAAGTTACCAAACCACCTGAGATTAGCTTTGCTAACACATTCCTGGATACTGACAATATCAAGTTCTTTCCTAATTTCCTAGTTTTTAATATGATTTGCCATTGATGCCATCTGTTCACGCCTCTAATCTTTCTCAGAACTCTCATATCTGTGGTCTCTAGTCTTTGGTTAAGTGTTTTACTTCTGACCCAGCTCTCAGATCCATAAGTTAAAACTGGTTTGAACACTGTCTTGTATTGAATTGAATTTATTCAATTGACTTCCTACCATATCAACTTTGTTGATTCTGTTGTCTTTTTTGCCTTTTGGGTTGACAACAATAATAGCATTGTTGTCAACCCAACTCTGGATCCTAGTTCTGACAAGCTTCTCCAAGAACTTAACCACAACACCTGACACACAGATAGGCCTATAGTTTGATGCTTGAGTTCGATCACCTCCTTTATGAAGTGGCACAATCTTGCCCTCTTTCCACTCCTTAGGAACTTGACCCGAGTGCGAGACTCGTATTAAAAAATATGTCAAGGCAGGTTCTCCCTGGCACGTTCTTTCAAAATACGTGGTGATATATTACCAAGTCCCACAGCCTTATTAACATCTAGTTTATTCAACTCCCCATACACCTGTTACTCACTTACAGTCAGTCTCTCCTCCCCATCATCAACTGCTCTCAATCTCTCCATGAAGTCACATTCACAAGATTGAAAGATCTTTATGAACTGCTCATTAAGTATCTCCACCACACATTCCACAACAGCTGTCTTTATACCATTTCCTCCAATCAATGTCATCCTTCCATAATCATTCTTTATTTTGCTGGCTACATATTAAAAGAACTCCTTAGGATTCTTTTTGGCTTCATTAGCTAACTACTGTTCATACCTCTCCTTAGCTACTCTCACCAACTAAGTCACCCTCCTTGCCTGGTCTTTGTAGACCTCATGGAATTGGTTATTTCCACTTCTCTTATGCTTCCTCCACATTTCTCTGTATTGCATGCTTAATCTCTTTATTCATTCATCTCACACCTACCTTATTTAACCTTCTCACCCTTGGAATATATTTTGACATTGCATCTACTGGATAGTTTTTGAAAATCCCCCAAGCTGCATTGATCTATTTTCCAGCTAACTCCTCATTCCATGCTACACCCGCAAGCTGTCTCCTGAGCTCTTCATAATCACCCCCCCCCCTTGTAGTTCCACATATACCCTTTTCTCACAGAGGTCCTCACACTGCTGGCAATCACCCAGGTAATCACCTCATGGTCACTCTCACCATTTCATACCTCCAGTTTGCCATCTGGTTGGCATGCAACCAATTATTACATATGCTTTGTGGAGAAACTAGCTGTGTAGAGGTGATAAAATTTATTGTATTTATAATATGCAGGTAACTGAAAATTTAAGAGTTTTCCCATTCCCATAATGCATAGAATTATACATGCCTATATCCTTATGGGCATGTATAATTCTATGGTGGTTTGAGTATCCCATAATGCAATTTATGGGATACTAAGGTAAGTGATGTGAAGTCACTAGCCTCTATATGCAAGTTGCTCTGTCCTGAAAATACTTCAAGCGCAAACTTTGTTTGCTTACACTTGGATAAAGGATTAAACCAAGAATATAATTTCTTGGCATCTCTAATTTATTATAGTATAACCTAGTGGAAAAACTTCCAACAATCGGTTCCTTTGTTTAAATTTTTAAGTTATACATAATTATATTTCTTTATAATTATAATTATATATAATTATATAATTATATTGGGTCCTTGGTAAATGTGGCGGTCGAGTTTAGCTAGTCTAGAAAACGTGTTTTTAAAGATAAATATAGTGTGGCTTTTTGTCACAAATTGTGCTAAAATTGTGCATCGGTTAGAAACAAGTGTCCTTCAGTGGTATTATTGTTTAGAACTGTGGTGTATATATTGTGTTTTCACTGCCGTTTGTATCACTATATCAACGTGTAAAGATGGCGTCCAACAAGAAACGTACGTCAGCGGCACGCAGGACTTCTACTACTACACGAAAGGCTGGCTCAGCGTTAGATTTTTCGCAATGGATGCGTTGCGGAAACTGCTACATGTATGCACCGAAAAATGTGAAGGATCTGTGGTCGGTCTGGCAAAATGAAAAGAAAGAAAATGTCGACGTATGTGAGAAGTGTCGGGATAGGCTGGAGCGTTTAGGAATGGAAGCTGACATCGGGACCGTAGCGGAAGAACTTCGGCGGGAGTTTATGAAAATGAAAAATGACCTTCATCTTCTTCATGAGGAAGTGGAAGTGATCGGTAAGGAGATACTGGAAGTTAAAGCTGAGTTTAATGTGTTAAACAGAGAAATTAGGACTATAGAGATTACTTTAGCTGAAGTAACTAGAACAGGATTACATATGGGTGAGTCTTTGGTGAATGATTCAGTAATAAATAGTATGGGAGTGATTGGGAGTCAACATAATAAAACCACAAGTAGCCAAGAAGAAATGAGATGTAGTGAGAGTGGGGGGGTAAGGAATAGAGAGTTGAGTAATGAAGCTGGGAGAGTCATGCTGAATAGTGTAGAGAATGAGTCCATGAGTGTGAACTTGAATGAAGTTAATAGTGGTAAAATATATGGTGATTCTATGATTAAGGGTATGGAGAGTGGTATGCATGAGGAGTGCTTGGCTGATGGTACAATAGAAAGAGTGGCTTTAGCAATAAAGAGAGGGCATGAAACAGACAAGATGATAGTTATGGTGGGTACGAATGACCTGAGAGGTAGTATAAATTGGGTAGGAAAAGATTTAAGAACATTATTAGATATTGTGAAGAGGAAAAGTGTCAATGGGAGAATAGTGTGTGTGCTGCCTCGTTTTGACAATTAGGAGTTAAGTAGACGAGCAATGATAATGAATGATATGATTGCAAGAATGTGCAGAAAAAGAGGTCTGGAGTTTGTTGATGTTTGGAGTGTGTTTGAAGGAAAAAGGCAGTTGTATGCTAGAGATGGACTGCATCTTAACATGGAAGGACATAAGAGATTGAAGAAGTTATTGTTTTCTGAACAGGTTGAAGTTATTGGGCAGGGAAACTAATATTGAAAAGGTTGAGTGTAAGAGAGAGAAACTTTAGCACTGATTGTGTATTTATTGATCCTTATAGGCAGAATAAATTGCAGAAGAGAGGGGGAAAAAATCGGCATAGGACTACGGTAGTTAGTGACTTATATATCAGTTCTAAAGCCAGTACAAGATCTAGAGGGAATCTGCAATTTTTGTATACCAATGCTAGAAGCATTAGAAATAAGAGAGAAGAATTTTTGGCATTAGTCAGTGAAATCTCACCAAAAGTTGTAGGCATTAGTGAAACTTGGCTGTCAGCAGAAGATGTGGTCACTGGAATTGAATGTGATGGGTACAGTATTTTCAGGGAGGATAGAGAAGATAGAACAGGAGGAGGAGTACTGTTGATGATAGCTGATGTGTTGCAGCCAAAGAAAGTAGTATATCATGATGATAGACATGTGAATGAGAGTTCATTTGAGGCAGTCTGGTGCGAAATAGTGACCAACGCAACCAAATATACAGTTGGATGCTGCTATAGGCCAGGGAGTACAGGGGGAGATATTGAATTCATGCAACAGCAACTTAGTGCAATGAGTGAAGGCTTAGTGATTATTATGGGGGATTTTAATTATGGTGATATCAATTGGAAGGAGGAAATATCACGTAGCAAAAAGGAAATGGAGTTCATACATCTGCTACGAGATAATTACTTGAAACAGCACGTAACTGAAGGGACACGTGGTGTGAGAGTGTTGGACCTGGTTATTGGTTCAGAGGTTATATGCATAAGTAAGGTGACCTCGTTACCTCCAGTTGGTGAAAGCGATCATGTGGTATTGACTTGGGAGGTTGCAAAATCTGTGGATTTTTCTATTAAGAAGGGGTATGTACGAAACTACAGGTTAGGCAATTATAACAAGCTTCGGAGTGAGCTTGCAGCCATCCCATGGCAGAACATATTGCAAGGGAAAGATGTTAGCAGTGCTTGGGATAAAATCAGCGGGTATCTGAGGAAAGCAATATCAGATTGTGTCCCCATGGTCAGGAGGTCAAACAAGGCAGGCATTAGATGGATGAGCAGTAGTATCAAGCTTGAACTACAAAAAAAGAAAATGTTATGGAGAATTTACAAGGAGAAGGGCGATCAGGACACCCATGAGTAGTACAAGGCTCAAGCTAGGAAGGTTACCAGCATAGTAAGAAAAGCTAAATCAGATTATGAGAAGACCTTAGCCAAAGAGATCAAGGGTAATCCCAAAGAGTTCTTCCGCTATGTGGCAAGTAAGAGGAAGAATGACTTTGGAAGGATAACCTTAGTGGGTGCTGATGGTATTGAGGTGACAAAATCAGATGTAATAGTCGAGTTACTGAGTGATCACTTCTCAAAAGTCTATCACCCAAGTGAGGATATCTCTATACCTATAGCAATACCTAATGTGAGAATTGAAGCTAAAGAATCAGAGGTATTAAATATATTGCGAAACTTAAATGCAAACACTGCGGTAGGCTTAGATGGAATATCAGCTCGGGTGTTGCGTGAATGTGCAAATGAATTGTCAACCCCTCTTACCTGGATATTTAATTTAAGTTTGAACTCTGGTATGGTCCCTAGGGAGTGGAAGTTAGGCAAAGTGGTTCCTTTGCATAAGGGTGGCTCTAAAACTGCAGTATTGAATTACAGACCAATCACCATCTCAGGAGTAGTGGTAAAAGTATTGGAAAAGTTGGTTAAAGACAAAATTCAAGAATGGGTGGATCAGGATATGATACTCTATAGAGGCCAACATGGTTTTGTTAAAGGTAGATCCTGCCTTAGCAATCTATTAACTATCCATAATAGAATAACATCAGAGTTGGACAAAGGAACTGGCTACACAGTGGTACTTCTGGATTTTGCTAAGGCTTTTGACAGGATACCCCATAGAACACTGTTACGCAAATTGGAGCAGATGGGAATGGATATTAAATTGGTGATATGGATAGGAGAATGGCTCAGGGAGAGATACCATAAGGTGGTGTATGGAGGAGCCGAGTCCAGAATGAGGCAGGTGACCAGTGGTGTGCCTCAGGGCTCTGTGCTTGGGCCAATGTTGTTTAATTTGTATATAAATGATATAGGAAACGGCTTAAAGGGAGATATTCAGTTGTTTGCTGATGATGCAAAGTTGTGTAGTGCAATAAAAAATCAAGCTGATGTTGAAAGTTTGCAGGAGGATTTAAATAAGCTGGTAAAATGGGCAAAAGAAAATGGATGTCAGTTCAATGTGGAAAAGTGTAAAGTCTTGCATTTTGGGATTAAAAGATTACCAGCTGTGTACTACATCGATGGAAAGGTACTCCAAGAGATTGATGAGGCTAGGGACTTAGGGGTATTGGTAGATAAGGAGATGAAGTTCAGAGGACACATTGCTAAGGTGTCCAAGATTGCACATAGGATTACTTGGTTGTTGAGGAACACACTGACATCCAGAGATAAAGAGGTTATTATTCCCCTTTATAAAGCATTGATACTTCCACATTTGGATTACTGTGCTCAGGTCTGGTCACCTGGATTCCTTGGAGATGAGGAGGCTGTGGAGAGGGTTCAGAGAAGAGTGACCAAGTTGGTGAGTGATATAAAAAATGCTCCCTACATTGATAGATTGAGAGCTTGTGGATTGCAGAGATTGGTTGATAGGCGAAGAAGAGGGGATATGATAGAAACATTCAAATTACTAAAAGGTTTTTATAGGATTGATGCAGGGGAAATGTTTCAGCTGTGTGATAGTGATGGAAGAACAAGAGGTCATCTCTGGAAATTAAAGAAGAGTGTGGTTAACAAAGGTGTCAGAACAAGTTTTTTTGCCTGGAGGGTGGTGAATGAGTGGAATTCATTGCCTGACTTTGTTGTGAGCTCTTCATCTGTAAATGAATTCAAGAAGAGATATGACAGATATTGTTTTGCTAGCTTGGGTCTCCCGCGATGAGTCTACTGACTCCATGGAGATACCCGTAATAATAATAAAAAAAAAAAAAAAAAAAAAAAATAAAATAATATTTCAACCTGTAGTAATCAAAAATGAACAATTTGCATGTGACTGACACATCTAAGGAAAAGAATTATCATGAATGCAAATACATTTATTATAGATAAATATCCAATTTACAGTTGTGGTATTATGCATAGTGAAATAAATTACTATAACTGGGAGCGAATTACATTTTATCCTATAACTCTAGTTATGCATGCATGCATCTTTGAAAAGCTTTGATTAAAAGGGGTGGGAGGATTTGTGAATAAATAGCATAGTGTATAAATCTGCCCACACTACCCCACTGCAGTGCAGAGGTCAGTACAATAAGTAAAAGTTTCACTATAGCAGGAAATACAGTAAAATACCCTAAAATTCTATTTAAAGATAATGGATAAGGGAATTTTTTTCTAAGAATTATTTGATGACCTCATTCCTTCTGTTCTTTAACTTACAAAAAAAAACAACAATTTTTTTGAGTTTTTGAGTTTATTTCCAAGAAAAGCCTGGCTAATCCTATAAGATTAGAAAGGCTTATTTTGTTTTTGGAATTCATCTGAGGTAAAAGTCAGCCTGGCTGGCCAAGTGGTTAACGCATTTGCTCTCCCACCAAAAGACTGCAGGTTCGAATCCTGCCGTGGGCATGGATGTTTGTGATTGTCTGTGGAAATAACAGTGGTGGTGATCGGTGGTAGATAGCGTTGGTGTAGTTGCGGTCAGTTGGTGGTTTGAGTTGGTGAAGACAGAGTTGTAGAACAGGTACCCTCCCTCGATGAGTCCTTGGACTCCCTGGAGGTGTCAAATAATAATAAATAATAATAATAATAACATGAAATAATAAATAATAAAGAATTGTGAAGCTTTATGCAAAATCTGCATTTTTAAATCTGGTATTGTACAAGGGAGGGGGGGGTGCTGAAAAGTTCTGATAAGCACCTAGAACAAAAATGATATTAAAACAATTGATATAACCACAAGAAAGAACATATCTTAAAACCCTTTAAACCACATGTTCCATTAAAAATTTAAATAATTTGTTCTTTTTCTTTTAGGATTTAGGATATATAAAAAGATCAGAGATTTGAAGAAATTGAAAATTATCACAACTTTTCAGCACATAATATCTAGAGACTTTATTTAAGGTTGAATATATGAGAAATTTATTCTTCTTATTATTAATAACACTAGACTTCCATTGAGTCAAAAGATTTATTGCAGGAGGCAAACACTATTACACACTTTTTTTTTTTTTTTACAACATTAGAGGATGCCAAAATAGGACTTTAGATCTTTTGTCCGTTACAATTGTATTGTTTCACATACTCACTGTCACACATACATGCTGTGTCTTTGATGATGCTGATTTGAAATTCAGTGAAATATAAGCAAGTTAATAAAACATTGTTTTATAAAATAGTTCGTTTGCGGTTGTTAAAAATAAGTCATGACTATTACACACAAAGCCCATCAAACCATGCTATAAACTCATTCAATGTATCTACATTCATGACACTATCAGGCAATGCATTCCATTCACCAAGGAGTGATACAACTGCAAACAGTTGTATATCACTAGTTAAATCTATCTCAATATCATTAATATACAAATTAAATTACACTGAGCCCTGCAGCACACCACTAGTGACTCAAGATAGTGTCTCCCCCCCCCCCCACCACCACACACAACTTGCTGATACTTATCTGATAGCCATTCACCTATTCTACTCACTAGTCTATCATCCAGTGCCAATTGCTTCAGTTTAGTGACCAACTTGTGGTGTGGTTCTAAAAATTTACATCAAAAGCCTTTGTAAAATCTAAGTATCACATTGTATATGCATGCATCTCCCTTGTCCAATACATTCATCACCTTGTTATAGTACATAAGCAAGTTTGTAAAACATGACATCCCTTTAAAAAACCATGCTGATAAGTATAAAGGATATCACTGTTATCAACCCACTTTACTTTATACCTTAACTACAACTCCAGATATGGAGGCATCATGTAATAATAATAATAATAATAATATGCTGATCAGCCAGAATTTATTAAATTAAAGATGCCAAGAAATTATATTCTTATTTAATCCTTTATCCAAGTGTAAGCAAACAAAATTCAGGAACATGAAATATCTTCATGACTAGGCTAACTGTATATAGAGGCTAATGACTTCACATTAATTGCCTTATCATTAAACAAGAATATAATTTTTTGGCATCTTTAATTTAATTTATAACCAAGTGAAAAAACTTTTGAGAAATTTTATATTACAGGATTTTGAATTTTCTTCCATAAATGATATAAAAAAAAGTATCTGATTATTTTATGAAAGGAACAATGACTGTAGTTTTCTATATACTGTTTGATGTTATTTTTGATGATCAAACTGGAGGGAAATGGAATGGAAACAATCCATTACTCAATTTTAAAATTTGCACTTGCCGAGGGAGTCACCACTTCTAGTTTCCCGGGAGCAAAAATTAAAAATATGACAAACGTAATTGAAAACCAAAAGAGAAATGTAAAAGAAATGGTAGAGCTGGTAGGTACTAGTAATTTAAGTGGTGACAAACATGGTATGAGAGAAGATATGAAAGGTCTGTTGGAAGAAGCGAGAAAGAAATGTCAGAGAGTAAAAATTGTTGGATTACTACCAGTGGCGGCTGGTGAAAATTTTAAGTGGGGGTGCTGCATATACAAAAAAAAATTTAATTAAATTAAAAAAAAAGAAAAAATTTCTAATCAGTAACGAATTTATTAATAAATAAATTTACATATTAAAAATTGCTTTATTAAAAATATTTCATCCTCACCACAAACAAACACCAATAATAAAAGTTTCATATCAATAGCAATGACAAGCGCAAACAAATATCGGCGTTCGATCGCAGTGCATTTGTTTCGTGTAAGGATAATTGAAAAAATATAATTCTTTTCAAATATTTTCAACAGTGACACTCATCATAATTCAGCCTCGTATCTATAATAAATAAATAATTATATGTTATTTTAACAAAATAAAATAATATTGACAAAAAATAGTTCACCACGCACACGCACCAATAATAAACGTTTCATATCTTGCAGAAATAACACACGTAAGGATACTAAAAATACACTGCCATTTGGGCAGTTTCTGAATGACATAACGTGCAATGACAAGCGCAAACGAATATCGGCATTCAATCGCAGTGCTTTTGTTTTGTAATCTAAAGCGTTAATCGAACAGTTCCAATTATTAACTTTTCAATCAATGTCAAAACATAAGCTGTAGACTTTAACATGTGGTATTGCATTTATATAATGTTGTAAGCATTGTTATTATTTATAAACACAAAATTTAAATTGTTCATTTTTTCCTTGGGGGTGCTGCAGTGTCGCGGTGCTTATGTACGGGCCGCCACTGATTACTACCCAGATATGACAGTACTTAGTTAAGAAGGAGGACGATGATAGCAAATGATTTCATGCATAGGCTATGTAGACGATATGGATGTGAGTTTTTAGATGTGTGAGGTGTGTTTGATGGCAGAAAAGATTTGTATAAGAATCATGGTGCACTTGAATTCATTTGGCATCAGAAACCTGGAGAAATTACTTCTTGGTATGAGACCCAATGCAGAGAGTCAGGGAAACTAGATCATCAAGGGAGGAATGGGGAAAATGTGTGTGAAAGTTCAGCTATGGTATACAAATGTGATAAAGATATGAATGTCTTTGAACATAATTATGTATGTGGCGAAGGAGTGGAAAAATATGCTTTGGGTTCGGACCTTTTAAGTATTCATGACTTATTTTCACGGTATTAACAACACCACACACACTTTTATCACAAAGATGTTTTATTAATGCTTATATTTTGCTGATTTTCAACTGAGCATCATCAGAGCACTTGTATACGTGACAGTGAGTGAGTGAAACAATATGATTGCAAAAGACAAAAGATCTAAAGTCCTATTTTGGCACCCTCTAATGGGAAAAAAAGCAGCTATCCAGGAGTTTTTCTTAGGATAACTGTCTCCCAAATTTTTGGCAAATTAATGCAACCATATTTGTTAAGGTTGGGAGAATTCTTCAAAGCCATTGCTGACTCAAAAAATAATCTTTCAGATCTATAACGACTCCTAAATAGCACATTCATTTTCCTCCATCTAATCCTGTGTGAAGGAGTGTCCAAATCGTGGTCTGCCAGTCCCGACTTGCCATAATAATAGTAGCAAATGTATCTTTTGTGTTCTTCCAGGCAGATGTTCACTGATCTTCCTGTTTGCCCATAATAGGCCAAGTCATAGTCACAAGGAACCTTCATACACTCCAGGGTGTGCTAAAGGGTGAAGTTTATCCTTAGGTGAGTGGATCAGAGTTGCCAGCTTGACATGAGGTTTGAAAGTGGTGCGAAGGCCATGTTTCAACAATACTTTGGCTATCTTTGCGATGTACCTCTGATATAGGGAATAGAAATGGTCATGTTGTATTCTTGTGTATTAGGGGAGGGCAGAGTAATGGGCCTATGCAGTATTTTATCTATTTTGTAGGGATTGTAGCCATTGGCTAAGAATGGAACTTTTAAGTATGTCTGGGGAGGGAAAAGAGAAAATTCTAGAACAAGGCCAAATAGATTGCATATCTAATTATAAGAATAAGCTAGGTGGTAATTTATTATGTCTATGCACAAATGCCAGGAGCATTAGAAACAAAGGGGTTGAGTTTGTTGCTTTATTGAATACGATGCGGCCTAAGATTGTTGGCATTAGTGAAACCTGGCTATCAGAATCAGATATCGTAAGTGGGATCGAGTGTAGCGGATATACTATTTTTAGGAATGACAGAAGAGATAGGAGAGGGGAAGGAGTGTTACTAATGGTATCAGATGACTTAAGTCCAGTTAGGGTAGAAATATAAGAAAACAATGATGGTAACAATGTCCCATATAGCGATGAGTTTGAGTGTGAAGTGGAGGTTAACAGAATGAAATATATGGTGGGGGTGTTGCTACAGACCTGGTGGCTCAGTTGTAGGGGACGAAGAAATGCATCGCCAATTTAGCCTTCTGGGTACCAAGTGAATGATCGTTATGGGTGACTTTAATTTTCCAAACATTGATTAGGTAGAGAAATCTCATGATAAGAAAGAACAGAAATGTATTGAATTGTTGCGAGACAACTTTCTCAAGCAGCATGTGAAAGAAGGAACTCAAGGTCAAAGAGTATTGGATTTGCTCATAGCTTCAGAAGGGATCTCTGTCAAGAATATGGCTATTTTACCACCAATTGGTGACAGTGATCATGTTGTTTTTTCTTGAGAAGTATCTCCTTGTATTGAAGCTCCAATTAAAACAGGCTACATGCTGAACTACAAAGCTGGAAATTATTATCAACTTAGAAGAATACTATCTTTGGTCCCATGGTATCAGTTACTGAATGGAAAAAATGTCAGCAATGCATGGGAATCTTTGAAAAAGTGCTTGAATGAGGTGGTATCTCATTGTATCCCTAGTGTTCGAAGAATAAATAGGTTGGGAGCGAAATGGATGTGCAGCCTTATTAAGCCAGAGATCCACAAGAAGAAGATGATGTGGAAAGAATATCGTGAGAATAAGAGTGAGAGGAGTTATGAAATATATCAAGCTCAGGCCAGTGTAACGAGTATTGTACAGAAACTAAAGCGGAGTATGAAAAGAAATTGGCCATGCAAGCTAAAGGCAATCCAAAAGAATTTTATTGTTATGCAGCAAGAAAAAGAAAGAATGAATGTGGAAAAATAACTTTATTGAATGCAGATGGTACATGAGTGTTGGAAACTAAGGAGATTGTTCAGTTAATGAGTGCTCACTTTGCTAAGATATATCAACCAGGTGTATGTAATATGGTGCACAATGCTACCGCTACATTGAATGAAGAGTTAGAGGTTCATGAAAATGAGGTTTAAAAGCTCTTGCATAACTTGGATAAGAATTTGTCAATAGGGACAGATGAAATATCAGCCCGTTTGCTAAAGTAATGTTCAGCTGAATTGGCTAGGCCTTTCACACATTTGTATAACTTGAGTCTCAGCTCAGGAATGATACCACAGGAATGTATGATAGTTCCATTGCACGAGGGTAGTACAAAAACTGATGTGTCTAACTACCAACCTATTAGTATCTCTGGTGTGCTAGTGAAGATTTTAGAGAAGTTGGTAAGAACTTGTATACAGAAATGGGTAGACAAGCATTCTATACTCTGCAGGGAACAGCATGGGTTTACTAAAGGAAGGCCATGTTTTGGCAATAATGTTCATATTTTATAACAATGTTATGGCTGAGTTGGATAAAGGGAATGGATGCACCATGATAATGTTGGATCTTTCTAAGGCATTTGATAGGATACCACACGATGGGCTGTTGCGTAAACTGGAGAATATTATTATTATTATTATTCCTGACACCTCCAAGGAGTCCGAAGACTCATCGCAGGAGGATACCTACAACTATATGGGATTGGAATATAATCTATTGACTTGGATCAGAGGATAGTTGACAGAGAGAGATATCAAAAAGTGGTATACAGTGGGTGTGAATCTGCCAGATTTAAGGTAACCAGTGTTGTACCTCAGGGTTCAGTCCTTGGGCCATTATTGTTCAATCTATACATTAATGACATCGAGCAGGGTCTATCATCAGATTTGCAATTGTTTGCTGATGATGTGAAGATAGACAGGGCAATCAGGGATGCTACTGATATTCAGCAATTACAAAATCATTTGAATAGACTGGAAATGTGGGCAAACAAAAATGGCTGTCAGTTTAATGTTAGTAAGTGTGTAAAGTTATGCACTTTGGCGTGATTAAAGTTCCAGCAGGATATTATATTAGCGGAGTTATGCTACAAGAAACTGAAGAGGCAAGGGATTTTGGTGTATTGGTGGATAAGAATTTAAAGTTCAAAGGTCACACACAAAAGTTGCAAATACACTCAGAGGATAATTGCTATGGTGAAGCGAACCTTGACATGTAAGGATAAGGAAGTAATTTTTCCTCTTTATAAGGCTTTGATAAGACCACACCTGGATTACTGTGCTCAGATTTGGTCTCCTGGGTTCCAAGGGGATAAAGAAGCTGTGGAAAGGGTGCAAAGAAGAGTTACAAAGATCATATCTGGATTATGGGATTTAGATTATGAAGACAGATTGAGAGTATGTGGATTGCAGATTCTGGTTAACAGGAGAAAGAGGGGTGATATGATAGAGGTTTATAAACTTTTGAATGGGTGTTATAGCATTTCAAATGATGAAATTTTTTGTTATATGGAAGGTGGGGAGAGAACATGCAGACATCCATGGAAGTTAAGGTTGTTCTCAGTCAAGAAAGGGGTAAGAGCTAGGTTTTTCTCCCAGAGAGCAGTGAGTGAGTAGAATAATTTGCCCTTAGGGATAGTGAGTGCATTTAGTGTAAATGAATTTAAGGGAAGATATGATAGCTGAGTTGGGTAATTTACAGCCTCCCTCGATGAGTCCTTGACTTTATATCATTATTTTATAATGATATAAAAAAAAGTATCTGATTATTTTATGAAAGGAACAATGACTATGGTTTTCTGTATACTGTTCGATGTTATTTTTGATGATCAAACTGGAGGAAAGTAGAATGGAAACTATCTATTATGTAAACAATAATATTCAGTACGAGTATATTGCTAATAGAAATATTCCAGTTTTGTGACCACATGTTTATTAGAGAACTGTTTTTAAAATACAAAGCAAGTACTAAAAATAACCCGACAAGTTTCGTTAGTTGTAAGACTAACATCTTCAGGGGTAAAGAAAACTAACAGTTTAAAGCACAAACTATAAGAAATTACAAAAAACAAGTTCATTTGTTGATATTATGAACAACAAAAAATTTCGTTAAAAAAACTGAATAACAGATCTATACAACCATTGATGCATGTCAGTCGGAGACAATGCTATTTGTTGTTGCAGTCTGTGGTTTATGCTCACTCTGTCCGAGGTCCGAAGTGGGTAAATTTTTAATAAACGATGACCAAACTTGATTTAAAATCAAACCTTGGTTTTTGTTGCATTGAATAGGAATTAAAATATTAGCTGCTTCTTTGACTTTTCTGAAACAATTCTTATCAATATAGGGCATGTTTGTTCTATCCCAGAGTGCATCATGACCAGTAGAAGCTATGTGATATGCTAAGCTAAATTTATGTTCTTTTTTCTTCTGTACATCCTTTTGATGTTCGCTCATGCGGATTTCTCCTGATCTCCCTGTCTAGCCTACATAGCAGATGCCACAGGAACAATGAATATTATAAACCCCTGGTTTTTTTCTTCGGGTGATATGGGGTTTCGGAGGATGAAGAGATCTTGATATTTTTTTTTCAATCGGCATTAAAGTCACTTTTACGTTGTACTTGTAGAGTAATTTGGCTAATTTATTGAAGTCTTGTTTATTTAAGTTTTTTGAAGGTGCTGTGTTGAGAATTTTCTTAATTATCTTAGTTGTGTAACCATTCAGTTGTAGGATCTGTGTTAAATATTGTATTTCTTCTTTCTGCTTTTCTTCTGTATTGGGGATGTTGTATGCTTTATCCCTTAAGGTTTTGATTAGGCCTGTTTTTTGCTTGGGGTGATGTGAGGTAGCATGAAGAAATCTTCCTGTGTTTGGTTTTCTATAGATGGCGAATGATAACCTGTTTTTTCTTTCATTTATTTCTATAAGGATGTCTAAGAAAGGAAGTTTTTTATTTTCTTGTAGTTCCAGAGTGAATTTTATGTTTGGATGTAAGTTATTAAGATAGTCTTTGAATTTATTATTATTATTTATTATTATTATTATTATTATTCAGGCCTCCATGGAGTCAAAAGACTCATTGTGGGAGGTCCTTCTTAAGAAACACAAAGTCTGTCAAGACTCATCGAGGGGAGGTCCCCCCCTTAAGAAACACAAAGTCCATCATACCACTGCTTGAACTCATTGACCATTCTCGCTCTCACCACTCCATCAGGCAATGCATTCCATGGTTCAACCACCCCCTCCATGCAAGAAACGACTCCTCACCCTCTTTCTCACAGTTTCCTTTCGTAACTTCCAGGAATGGCCTCTTGTCATCACTCCTTCCCACTGTTCAACCAAGCGAAAGAACTCCCCAGTGTCAACCCTGTAACCACCTCTCAACAGTTTAAAAGTCTCAATCATATCACCTCTCCTTCTTCTATCCACCAAACTCTGCAGTCCACATTCCCTCAGCCGATCCTCATAACTATCATTGTACAGTCCATCTTTGTTATCTGCCTTTGTACCCTTTCCACAGTTAATTGATCCCCTTCAAATCCTGGGGACCAAATCTGAGAACAATAGTCCAAGTGTGGTCTGATCAGGGTCTTATACAACGGAATGATAACTGTTTTATCTCTGCAGGTCAGCATCCTTCTCAGTATTGCTGCAATCCTCTGAGTTACCCTCACCACCTATGCAATATGCTCCCTGAATTTGAGTTTTCTATTTTCTATCAGTGATGAAATCAGATGCACGCAGCTGTTTAACAATAGAACTTCAACACGGACTGTAGCTACAATTCAAAACTAATTGAATTTTATAATAGTCGTTTGTATAGTGATACGATGTTTCTTATAGTGTTTATTTGCTTTCTATGTTCCCACGCCTGAAGAAGTCGGACAATCCGATGAAAAAATGTTGCGTTTTGAATAAATTTAATTGTTATTCTAGTCCCGGTCTAGTCAGTATATATAAATATGAACATATCCTAATACTGAGTTAATACTACAAATTGCTATATATATATATATATATATATATATATATATATATTCTTTTTTTATTTTCCCAATATATCCTTAATATATGGGATGGGAATAGTTTTGCTGTGATCTTGTATGTTGGTTGCAGGAGGAGAATGGTGGTGGGGGGGGAAGCATGCAGTATCTTTTTTATTTTATTGTAGTTATAGCCATTGGGTATGGTGTTGTGAAGGTACCTGAGTTTAGTAAGTAAGTATTTTGAGGATGCCATGCTGTTGGGATGGGTGGAGATATGATTTCTCTAAATACCTTTCTGTATGTGTAGATTTTCTGTAAATGAAAAATGATAATGAGCCATTAGGAAGTCATCGCTAGTGTATCTGCAAAGGGAGACAATTGTTACTTTCTTTTTCTGTCTAATCTATTTTTAAAATCAGTATCGACTATGAAGCACTCCCCCACCTCAACAAGTATGGTTGCATTAATTTGCCAAAGATCTGGGAGATAGTCATTTTGAGACTAGATAGCCTAACTTCTCCAAATTAACTTTATGGTTGTCTTGTCTATAGGTGGTACTATGATAGGGCATTAGTTATTTTTCAGTTACAATTCGAATTGTTTCTACAGTGATATAGTTGAGTGCTGTGTGCCTATCATAGTTAAATTGTGCTCTTTAGATGCTGAGTAGAAAACCAGCAAAATATTAATAAGTTGAATAAATTAATTTATTTTTTCCTCTCTTGGTGTTATTTATATGTTATTTATACTGTGAAACACTGTATTATTTATTTTATTAATTTCTTTCATTATAAGTGATGAACATGCATTTGGCTTTGGCTTAGGATTTATGTAGGTGTTACCAAAGCATGAGTTAAAAAAAACAGTGTGACACCTCCAAGGACTCATCGTGAGCTTCTTTAAAATGCTTATGATCCCTACACAATGCAGTAAAAACCAAGGCTTAATTTTACATCAAGTATGGTCTGCTTTCATCAATAATTTAACTGTCATGGACATAGGATATATGGCATGTATGATACCACAGAACATGATAGCAACAACTAACAGTGTTCCAACATGCATACAGTAACAAAATTATCATTTGTATTCTGATTTATCAATTATCAAAAAAGTTATCAAAAACATCTATGTGTAATTAATTGTCAATAAGCTACCCCTGATGATGTAAGTCTTACGACATGCAACACGTCTGGTTTTAATTGCTTATTTTTAATAAACTTCTTATTTATATTATAATGTGGTCTCAGTGCCAAAAACTTCCCACAAAAAAAAATACTGTTGGTGGCAGATGGTAGTTGTGCATAGTGTGTAATTGAATAGTAGGAGAGATGGTTGGATGTGTCTAGCAGAGTGGAGTAGAGTGCCCTCCTGCGATGAGCCCTTGGACTCCTTGGGGGTGTCACATAGTAGTAGTAGTAGTAATAATAATAATAATAATATTTGATACATATTGTATGGATGAATACCAGAAGCATGACAGACAGATGATGTCTTTATACATGAAGACATATGGAACACGTTTTCATTTTGGAGGATACATTAACATTTAAACACATATTTTTGTGTCATGGCAGAATTTTGGTCAACAATTTGAGAAAATTTAAAAATTTCTCAAATTTGATATCAAACCCTGAAATAGTAAGGTGATATAAATTGGATATCCTGGTTTGCTGAGTGGTTAGTCGATATTCATCTAACCAATAGGCTGCTTGTTTTGAATCCTTCTGTGCACATGGATGTTTGCAATTGTCTTAAGTGTGAGATGAATTTCATTACTTGGTGTGAGATCACAACACTCCATTTATTGGAGGCCTGCAGTAGCTTGAAAAAAATAAATTAAAAAAAATAGAAAAAAATATGTAAAATTAATAAAAATAGAAAAAAAATCCTTAGCCCTCTCACATCACTAATGCACTCTAGGTTTACTAAAATCCTTTCATGAATGAGAGTAACATTTAAAAAAATATGCAAACCACTTCTTTCTCATTTGTCAGATGATGGGTTGAGTTCCCTGTGAACAAATCTGTGTCATGTGGCTCTATCTCTGGTTATATCTATCATCTCTCTCTCTGAAGTTCGATAATTGTGACCTTTCCTTCAAAGACTGTTGCTAAGCTCTTTTTGGTTTGCCTCTTGATTGTCTTCCTCCAATGATTCCATTTAAGACTATGTTTGTTAATCTCTGAGAAGGCATTCTACTTTTATACCTTTATATTTATTTTATACTTTTATACATGTGTATCCAAGAGGACATTAGTGCAGAGCACTAATGGCATGTAATCATTAAAACTGACATGCACCAAACCTATAGCTAACTAGTATCATATGCAGACAACATGAAAAATACTAGAAGCATAATTCACAGCATGAAAACCTTTTTCCAAATAAGCAAGAACCAGAATAAGGTTTTCCAAAGATATTTGGACACAACAATACTTGATCAGAAGATTAAATCTTACTTTCAGGATGAATAAGTGCATTCACAGAATGTGATAAGAAAATAGTGATGGTCATATGTGTGTGTGTGGGGGGGGGAATCCAGAAGTGTAAAACTATAGTTTGAAACCATTCAGTACTTAAAAAAAAAAAATAAATAAAACCCTAGTTCTGGAAAAGGCTGACATAAAGTTCAAATCCTGGTTCTTACAATAACAAGTATATACTTACGTTACTCGGGGGGTGGGGGGTGGGGGGTGGGGATTTCCACAAGTAACATGAGTGTTCCTAGCTGCATTTTCTGGAAGAGGAAATTGTGCCACATCCATATGAGAATGACTAATTTTTCTCTCAGTTGAAAAGCCTTTATAAATACCCTTAATAGTTTAGATAACATTTGAATGTAGTGAATTTGAATTAACTAAAGGGCATGTCATACTGACTGAGCTATAGAAGCTTCTTGGGTATATTCTATTCTATATATATATTATTTCATAAAATCATGTATCATTCAAAAGAAATTGCTTTTAATTTTCATGTTTTAATCTTTTCTTCCTCTTTTTTCAGAGAGACCATGTTTGTTGGAACCTAAAAAAGTGGAAAAAATTCAAGATTTTTATATAGAGACTCTGCGAGCATATATTGACAACCACCGGCCACCTGGAAAAAATTACTTTGCCCGATTACTCTCCACCCTCACAGAACTTCGCACTCTGGGCAACATGAACTCTGAGCTGTGCTTTTCTCTGAAGGTGCAAAATAAAAAGTTACCTCCTTTCTTAGAAGAGATCTGGGACATTCAAGAACAGCACCTTTCTTAAAGTGATGTTAAACCAAACCATTCCATACCCTCAGTACCTGCAGCTATGGCCTTTTGATGGCAAAGCTTTCATTCCATCTCATCAACTGTTGCAAGACAGAGTAACATAAGTGGTACTTGTGCACAACACTATACCAATCATTCATGTGTTAACATATAATAATCTGGATCTAAGTGGGTCATATAAACTTATAAAGGATGCCACATACCAGGGGAAGAAACATTTTAATACTGAGTGTAGTATTTCTCCTTCATCATTTGTGATCTCCACTTTTTGTTGTTTTTTTTCTTTTTTTTTTTTGGTTGCTGTAGGAATGGTTGTGATTATTAGTTTGGCTCTAGAAAAAAAAAAAAAAGAAAAAAGAAGCGCACAAACAAGAAGATGCAGTGCTATACAGTATCCTGCAAAAAAAAAAAAGAAATAAAGATAAAAGAATACTATTGATCACATGCTTGATGCTGGATAAGTTTGGCTAAGAAACTAACTATGACCTGAACTAAAAATACCATTATTATCTGAAATCAGAGAATCATTGGTTTCTTAGTTTTCAAGAGGACAAGTTGTATTTTTTTTTCCTAATTTACATAAGCTGGAAGAAAACATACCACTGCATAACTAAAAGGAGGGCAGGTTTTATAGTGCCACAGTGTTATTAAACTGAGGAAAACCTGCACATAACCTCCCCTAACTTTAATGTGTAAGTATCTGTGTGCAGTAGACATGGGAGTGGGTCCTTATCATACATTGTATTAGATGTGCAAATCTGCTTCCCCATGTAATCATGTGATGTCTGTATATGGTGACCCATTACCTCATGGTTAAATGTTAACACTTTCTGGAGTTTATATTTTGTTGGTTTTTTGCCTTAGACGATGGCTCTTTGCCACTCTCATGTTGTATTATACCACTGAGATTTCTGCTATGTACATGTAACATTTTATCCCTGTGTATTGTAGATCCCACCTGACATATGATGCTTTTTAGAATATTTATGGCCCCTGTTTAGCAGCTTCAGTGTACAGTATATTACTTTACATGACCTTCTTTGATACTCCTGAATGGCAGTCTATCACTTTTAAAATGCATTACTTCTCCTTAATTTCTTCACATTCCTGTTAGCTAAGTACTCCTAAAAGTTCCTATTTCAGTATGTTTTTAAATTATATAAGGCTGGCTTTCTTAATTTAAAAATATGAGAAAATTGATAATAATTATAAAACGTTCCTTCACATAGAAATGCATATTTACTGTAAATGTGATCTTTGATGTACAGATATCAAGGGTATTTAAAACTTGATGTCCTCTGAAGCAGTATCAGCATCTCATCATGATGTCTTTAGATCTATTTTACATTGTTTTGTGTTTACAGATACTGAGTACAATATAACAAATTATGAATTTGGAAAATGTAGTTAATGTTAAATATTAAACCTTCAATTATTTTTATATAAAACAGTTTTAGTAGCTATATCTTAAGCACAATTATGGTATCAGAAAAGGTCATGAATAAATACAGTGGTGTTGTACATATTCTCAGATCTGTAGCAATCCTGTAATTGAAGGAACAAAATATTTCACTTTCTCCTCCATCTATCAGGCTCAATGATTTGTCACAGCCAAGTAACGAACTTGGCTTTGTATAAACATAATTAATATTTTGAAAGGCAATTAATCATATTTGCATAATCTACTGTTTGTCAATTGCTTGTGTTCTCAGGCCAGTCTGTTTTTGCAGGATTAAAAAAAAAAACTTTTTTCAGGAGAAAAACCCTGCCTATTAGGCTTGCTAACTCATCTTCAATTGAAATCTTATTATCAGTTATGATGATGCCCTTTGGTTATGCATCATCATAATTAACTGACCTACATTAGCATTTGATCCATCAAAAAAGGAAACAGATTTTTGTTTTAAGTTTTATTAAAACAGATCAGCTTAAATTTCATGTTTTAAAATGTGTTAGTTATTAAACATGATTTACTTTACAACAGAAAATGTGGACATAAGTACTGTTTACTTATAGCTTCTGCTGATATGTTCTGAATAATAACAATTATGAAGATCAAAATTTTGGGAGATTCTTCTCTTTGATTATTAAAGTTTACAATAAATCAACAGTAAGCAATGGCCAGTAGTTTTCTTGAAAATAATCATGCTTGCTGTGTTATCATTTATTTTGTGTTTGATTGCTACACAGTAATAATTGTTACTGATTGTTATGAGAATAAAAATATAAAACAGTAACTTTGATTACTATAACAGTAAAATGTCAGTGAAAAGTGTTTATTAAAATGAAAGCAGCTTAAAGTTAATAAATGCCACATAATGGAAGAAATAAAATTAAAGAAAAATTTATAAATTATCTTTTTATGTAATCATTCAAATATATTGGGAGAAAAAACAATATATGGATAGATAGATAATAGATAGATATTTAAACTATCATAAAATATTTCAAGGTATTATTTTTTTCTTTTAACATTGATTGGTATCAGATGGGTAATTTATGCCAGATAAAAATTATCTCTACATACTTGAGATAGTCATTTCAAACTAATTTTACATAAATAAATTACAGTAGGAAAGTTTCATTTAAATTTAATATTGATTAAATTTTATTTTTACATGTGGTATATGTTATTTATTAATGCTGCATTTAAATGATTTAATATTAAGGTTTATTTTAAATTGAAAATTAAGTCATTTATCAAAAAGTGTGGCATAAAGTTAAAATATAGCTTTTTTTTTTTTGTAACAGAAAGTGGTTAAATTGTTACAGGAAATCCTGTCACTTTCCTGTATGAAATAATTTTTTTTCTCTCACTTTCTTTTTCTTTCCCCTCCTGTTGTATAATTAAAAAAAAATATCAAGTGAAATTACATACTCCAAATGAATGAAATGAATGAAATGTTTGTTTTATATATAGAAATTCAGATTTAATATTTAGCTGAACTAAAGTGCTTCTATTAAAGTTTTATTTCTATTCCAAAAATGCTTGAAAAAATTTTATCCTATAGTCCACTACTAAATTTCATTTAAAATAACAGCTCAGTATTGTTTAAGATGCTAGGATGGCAATTATTATCAAATCTTGATATTTCTTCTTTTTTGCTCATCAGATCTGAGTATTTGTACAACTTCATGATGATCTTAATAATGTTTAGAAAGGAAAAGAACCAAATCTAAATGGTTATTACTAAATCCACAGAACCACTGTTTCAGTTGTGCCACATAATATAATTCTGCACATTGTTGTGGGTGCTCCAAGCATGGTTGCCTGCCTTGATCATGTCTTTGTTCTACTTGAGGTGCTTTCCACAGAATACAATAACCACAGGAAGAATGATGCACCAGTAAGTGGTTGTCATGGTGTTATGTCATGGGGCCTTATTGACAGCACAATAAGTTGGTCAGGTAGATGTACCCTTTTTTTTCTATTGTAGGTCACGTGGTCTGATTCAGAAAAGAGTAGTGAGAGAAATGATATTATAATACTTCATCCTGTAGATAGTTATAACTACAGTGCTGTCTTGAAGGTAGCTTCTTGCTTTGGTATGTGCATATAGCTGTTTAATACATCAAGCCTGGGCATTTGGTGCTAGACTGTGTAGATTACAATAAAGGAATTGCACCAAAGCTCAGTGCAGTTATTTTAATAACAAAAAATCTTATATACATATATATTAAAAAAAACTGTGGGTGATATGAAATGAGATTTTCCCTTTCCTCTGTTTTGTTATGCTGTTAATAATATAAAGTTGTCTCCAAGTATTTATTTTCAGAGTATTCTCCAGAATAGAACTGAAAGCAGTTGTTTGTGATTATCCAAGAAACAGTGTACTCTAAATAGTGTGTGAGAACTGCTCCTGGCATAATGTCAGGGGAGAAGTTCTCAAATGTCCAGCCCTGATCGTGGAGTTTTCACTTTTCTCTGTCAGCTTTATGTATTGGCTCTGTTAAGGTTAGGGTTGGTTTGTAAAAGATCTCTAACTAATTGATATTTATTCTGTTAATATTAAGGAGCAGATATGTGATACCTTGTTACAGGGACTTGAAAGCCTTATAGATGTATTATATGGGTTGTGGGTGTTGGTTGCTGTTTATTCTGTATTATAAAGTTTTATTTAGAGCTCTAACACAGAATTATCTGTGAAACTGCTGTGCATCAGTCTCCAGATGAAGTGGTGGCATCTCTCCTCCTTTAATTTTTTTTTTTTTTATATAAATTAGCTTGTAAAACTTAAAGACAGACTTAATTTTTTTTTGATAGCGGTATTGCATGCACTACATTTGAACAATTGAAGGTTAATACATTTTTCAGTTTTGAGAAGAATATTTGAATAGCTTTCAAAGAAAAATATCTTGATTAATAAAATTATATATATATATATATACATATAGGCAGTTAATTATATATAGTTTATATGTTTAAAGATAGAAATTGAAGTAAAATTATTTTCAATAAGTCTGTGTTCAAAGGTACCGGTGAAAAATTATATTTCTGTGTATTTCGTACTGCAGCTAATATATTTTAAAAATAAATATTGAATTATAAATAATAGAAAAAATAATAACTTTGTATCCACTGTGAAGTAATTCACAATTCTTTCTATCATTCTGTCATTCATTATAGAAACCTGCAAATTTATGCATTTCAGGAATAAATAGGTGAGGTATTTTTGATGTGTTTTGTAGATGAACTTACAAAGATTCTCCTGCAGAACACAATAATACAATAGCAATTAGGATTGATGATTGACTGTAGAATGTGTATGAATTCCCTAAGATTGGAATATAGTAGTTTCAGATCTCTTGTAAATCACAGAGGTTGCTTCTTCTAGTCAAGTTGGCAGTTCTGAATGCCCACTGCTTAGCAATTATGAGATAGCAGAAAAATATTTAAATTATAATAAAATCACTAAACAGTTAATAATAATTGTTTATATGCTGTCATGTTTGGTAATGTATGTATCTTTTTTAGTATAAAAGTAATATAATATTATGTTAGGAATTCTGATTACAGGGAATATATGGTGGAATATTCTTGTATCACATACTATAACATTACTGAAACAAACAGGATAAAATAAACTGTGTCGAAATAAAGAAGCAGTATATAGCTAGTTATATTTTAATGCAACAGCTTTTAGAAATAGTAGGTTGCTTTCACTTTAAAATATATAATTTTGCTTTCTTTAATTAAATGTCTTGTAAATATTGATTACTTTTTTCCTCTTTACACATGTAAGATTTATTTTTCTTCCTTTGTTTTTGCCAATTTTGTTATTTGGTGATTTCAGACAATCACCAAACAATCACCCCCCCCCCTCCCAACAATGGTATCTATGTATCCATAATAAAGAATGTCAGTTGTGTGATGCAGGCAGCAAGCAAAATGTTCAAGTAATTGTTAATTACTGCTATCCTTTTCTTTTGTGATAGCTTTTAAAATATATTTAATCATTTATTATTTTGCCTTTCACATACACAACTTAAATAGACTAATAAAAAATGTAAAATCATTTGCAGATTTTTGTAACAACTACAAATAGCAAGTGATATTTGTCTGAACAATTATAATATTAATTTTTAGAAGAGGTTTACAACAAGTAAGATGTATTTTTTTTTCATAGTATACAGTACTGTAGTATGTTTTTTGTCTTTAAAGAAAACATCTCTGTATTAGAGATATTTTTTTAAAGACAAAAGTCTTTAAAAAATGAACTAGCATTCTTAATAATCACTTAATGACTTGTCTAGATAACTACTTCTGAAGGTCTCTTTTTATTACATTTTTTTTTGTTTTGTTTTGTTCTGTTTTAGTGTTGAAAATGAAATACTTCACTCACACACCACTGTACGGTGTTAAGAAGCACTTCTAAACTTAAAATGACAATGACAATTAGAACATCAGAGGTATAATCTTTGTTGTTCTTTGAGTCTTCCTGTTTGAAGTAAGAGATTTCAGATGATATTTGTTTGTAATACTAAATGAAGTTAGATTGCTCATTCAAATTGATGGAATTTTTGCTAAATATACTGTATCATTGCAAAGATTATGAAGAGATCTCAAAGAATTGCTGCAATATTGAGGAGGACATTAACATGAGATAAAAGGGTAGTAGTCCAATTGTAAAGCTTTGATCAGACCACATCTAGATTTCTATGCAGAAATCTGATCACCAGATATGAAAGATTAATGAAGTAACCTTGGAGATGGCTATGTTGATTATGAGGATAGACCTCAGGGTTTGGTGGAGAGAAGACAAATGGGGATATGATTGCGACATTGGAGCTGTTGAAGGGTTATTATTGGATTAACGCTGGGGAGATTTTTCATATAATGGAAAGAAGGAAAGGAACAGGGACACGGGACCATCCCTGGAAGTTCCAAAAGGAAGTAGTAGGTAAATGGGTAAGAAGTAAGTTTTTTGCAAAGAGAGTGGCAGGAGCATGGAATGCATTGCCTGAGAGGATGGTGAAAGTGCAAATGGTGGATGAGTTTAAGGAGTGGTACGACAGACTTTGTACTGGCTAGTGTTGACCTCCCATAATAAGTCTTGTGGTTCCAATGAAAGGTCAAGAAAATAATAATAATAATAATAAATTTGCCTAATATGCTGAGTGACCAAGACAGTGATAGACCTATGAAATGTGCCCTATGAGAATAGATTAAAGGTTTATGGGTTGCACAGTTTATTTAATAGGCAGAAAAGAAGGGTGATATGATAGAAAATAGAAATGTAAGTTTCTAAAAGGGTTTTATAAGATTGGTACAGAAGAAATTTTTCAATAGGGCAGAGAACAAGAGGTTACTACTGGATGTTATGTAAAAGTGGGAAGATTAGATTTTTTTTACTTGGAGAGAGTGATGAATGAGTGGAATGGGTTACTATAGATGGTCATGAGTACTTAGTCAGTGAATGACCTTAAGAAGAGGTACTGTGTGAATATCTGTGTGCCTATGAATATCTATAATAATAATATTTATAATATGAATATCAAAATCTGGATGAAACTGCTAATGCTAAATAGAAGTATCAATACATTCATTAAGTTTGCTACAGTTTCTTATTCAGGCAATTTGTTTAACATACTTTTCCTGAGTCAGAAATGCATTTGTGTTTGGTTATCAAAAAATTCAGAGCAACTGTAAAATAAAAACTGCTTATTAAATAATCACATATCTCAAACATTCTCTGCAAATGCACTTTGCTTATTGTCATGTGTTATCAAACTAGGCATCTTATAATATGAATTTTCCT
The DNA here is from genome assembly GCF_054136105.1 of Typopeltis vanoorti. NCBI lineage: Eukaryota > Metazoa > Arthropoda > Arachnida > Uropygi > Thelyphonidae > Typopeltis > Typopeltis vanoorti. Next base: position 23,062,758 of record NC_143561.1, on the reverse strand, counting down.
TAACAACACATAATATAATATGTGTTGTTAAGGAAATTGTTAGTTTCACTACGTTATGGAGAGAGAACTGATCTGATATAAGTTTATATTATTTCTAAAGATATATACATTCAGTGATCATTTAGGACTGCTACTGGAAAATATTATGATTGGATAACATGGAACAACCATTGAATCTCACTTCTTTTTTTCTACTTACAAAAGTGACCTTCTCCCCTTCCCCAGTTATTTTTACCTAGATAAAAGGTCAAGGATTTCAATAATATTTTGCGAATTGTGACTATTACTTATATTTTAGTTATGCCTTTCTTTAGTTGAAATATTTAGCATTAATTTTTGACTTGAATTCATTTCATAATACAAGTCTGTAAATGTGTTGAAAAAAATGTTTTCAATTTGGGTACATTGTAACCAACATGCATTGCCTTAAGTGAAAGCTTGATGCCACTATGTACAAATTTTTGCTCCGTCCATACACAGATCATTGTTCCATAAAATACAGATTCTGAAAACTTAGAGTCATAATTTTATTATTATTTTATCACAAAATCTGGTTAACTGGTATTTAAATAACTGATCCATAACTGACTTTAATTTTCTACAGACCAGTTAAAAGTTTTAATGCAACAAACTGCTAGTTACTTTGCCTCCATTAAAAGTTTATTAATATTTGGAATATTATCCGTCCTAATTTTAATTAAATAGTGAAAAAATATTTTAATAAACTGTTCACATTTTTAATAAGCTGTTAAACAAAGTTTCTTTTGAGTAATACTTTAGATATTATCACAGAAATTTCATGGAAGCATCTGTTAATAAATACATCATTTCTGGGTCCTTGCAGAAATTGCTGCATTCTTCCAGCATACATGAAATTCAAAAGAAACTGTTAGCTTTTTTAATATCATTTATCAGCTTATTAAAATGATTTATACATAATGAATGACCTTTTATATTTTAACTGACTTTGGAGTGGAAAAATAGCTGAGTGTATATTTAGCAGACATCTTTTTTATTCAATTCTGCAAAACTGTAAGTTTGATGCAGAAAAAAACAAAATCAAAACTTCCATTGGAAGCAGTAAACCTTTACAATTTCAGCCTTAAATCTTTAAATGTATGATAATGATAATTGTATTTTCAAGTTTTATCATATAAGCTACCGTATTTGGCTTTAAAATGTATCATGTTTGCAAATTACACTAGACAAGAAATTACATTCCTGTTTTAATTGTTAACCTAAACATCAGTAGCTACTTGTATATAGAGGTAATTAACTTCACATCAATTGTCTCAATACTCCATAATGAACAGCATACTTCCTTTTGGATGTGTATATTGCTATGCATTATGGAAAGAATTCCTTAGACCAGTTGCAGCCTTTATTGATGTCTCATCCATAGGAGCTAGAACCATGGATGTAGTCTGGCAGAAGTTATATGTTATTCTTATTATTACGTGACACTTCCAAGGAGTCCAAGATCTTATCACAGATATATTTTCCATATACAAGCAGTAAAAATGGTGTTTCATCATATTATTAAATAATAACAAGAATATGATTTCTTGTCTAGCATCACTCTCTAACCAAGCAAAAAAACTTTCAACAGCTATTCTAGTGTCTTGTATATTGTACTGTTGTTTCTAGTATCTGTGCATAAAAATATCAAGGCTTTGCTACACATATTTAAAATCTTTTATTGAGATTACTATTTCTTTAATCATAGATATTTGATGTTAGAAAAGCTAGTTTTAAATATTTCTTATAAGATAAATTACAATAATTTTTCTAATTCCAATTTTAAGCAGATACATTTATCGAGGAGGAGAGATTCCCCATCAGTAATATGACATACAAACTTTGAATATTTAATGCTGCAGGGAAATTTTGTTTCTTGATGAAAAATGTCCATGTTAAAATATTTAGGGAAAGTTGGAAAGATTTTTCATGTATTAATGATATGATTATAAAATGATTCCATCCTAAAATCAGTTTCCTAAAACTAGTAATAGACTGTGAAAAGTGATTGCAAAGAAGCTATGCCCATTTCAACTGTAATGAATCTTGCTGTATATGTATGTATAGATTACGACTATGAGTCGTTTATGACTGAAGGCTGTACAGACCACTTACTGTTGAAGGTGCCGCATCGGGTCAGTTTATTGATGCTTATTGTACAGAAAAGGACGGTATCTTTTACCATGTTCTATATTTTTCAAATTAAAACTGGCCAGATTTACTAAAGTTGACTGTAGTTCTGTTGTTCTTTATTATTATTTATTATTGTTATTTTTAAAAACATATTTACATACATCACTGTTTCAGTAAGGAAATACCGTGAGTAGACATAATAATTAAAATTATAATATCGGAATTAACTCACGTAAAATATTTATTACTATGATTTTCGCCTGAGTATCAGGCATCTTCAGTACGTGTGTAAAGCTAATTAAACAATAACTGACAGTTCCAAAAGGCGCCACCTAAGTAGCTAATGTAGATAACTAAAAAAGGTCAATAAATTTCCTAACTTAATAAAAAAAAAAAAGGAAATATATTATTATTATTATTATTATTCCTGGACACCTCCAAGGAGTCCGAAGACTCATCGCGGGAGGACACCTACAGCTGTCTCAACCACTACACCGAACCTCAACTACAGGGATCGCCAGTTATTTGCCTGTTGACCCTTCAAGAGTTTCTTGACTTGTTATCGACCCCCTATATTTTACTATTACGTAATTATAATAGGACAAGCAAAAAAAAAAGACGCTTAAAACCGAATTAAATATTACCCATACAATGATGTCTTATATTTTTCTGTCGACCCTTGAGCCCGAATCAACCCCTAACAATGTCATATCGACCCCTTTGGCGACCACTGCTCTACTACGAATCATCTCCATCAACGCCATCTACCGGCCACCACAACTAATATTTTTTGTTTGTAAATTGCGTGTGTTCTGAAGGGCCAATTTGTCTGTATGCGGGATGAAAAACCCCAGTTTCCGGGAGAAAAAAACCCTGCTACCTCCGTATGAGATCGGCTAACTCACCTTCGATTGAAATCGTGCAGATAAAGATTCCTCCCGTCGCGACGAGAATCGAACAAAATCGAACATAGGTCTGTTCCAATCGAAGGGCGCAATGTACCGTCCTTCTTCCAATTGCACTACGGAGGCGCTATATACAATTAAAAAAGTTAGGAAAGATTAGCTGATTTATAAAGTACTATCTCCCACAAAGGGGATAGACGTAAACCATCGGATCTGTTTATGTTAGGAGAATGAAGTAAAGTTTCTCATGTTTCTTTATAAAGCAGTTCCATGAGGAAACGACTTTTGTGAAGGACTCTTGTCTTTCCAATGAACTCTATGTCTGGTGTCGATGGCATATTCTGCAAATCCAGACTGTTCAGGTTCAAGGTATTGACTATAAGACTGGTGTTCTTCTAGTCCAGGGGTCGGCAACCTGCGGCTCGCGAGCCACATGCGGCTCTTTGGATGTGAAGCTGCGGCTCTTTAGTTCCATACGCAAATATTATTTATTTTATCAAAAAAAAAAAAAAATTAAAAATCGTTCTGAATCGATTAACGAGGATTAGGCACCGATTCTATCTCTCAGCCATATGTACTCGCTTTTCACCGCACCCCTCCCCCGTGACACGCATCGTCACTGTCGTCAGTCCGTCGGAAGCTCTCGGAAGTTTATATGTTTGGCAATTTTCATTGATTTCTGCATAGCTGGGCATAACACCTTTACTCGTAAACTAAGTATCTAATATTTGTAGTATCTAACAAACTAGAGGGGAAGATATAGCGAATGCCGTGCAAAAATGCCTTGAAGACAATAAGATCTTGTGGCTCTTTAAAAACTTTTTAAAATTTTGTGGCTCTTTAAAAAATGTGAAATTTTGTAAATTGTAATTTTTGACTCTTCCGACTCAAAAGGTTGCCGACCCCGGTTCTAGTCGAATAAAGGCAGATCTTCCTGTTTGTCCGAAATAAGATAATTCACAAGAGCAAGGAATCTGGATAACAGAGATGTGGAAGTGTGTCCTTTAGAGAAGTGAGAAAGGTGGAAATTTTTCTACTGGTCGAAAGGCAACAAAAATATTAAGTGGTTTTAAAACTTTTGCGATGCGATCACTAATGCCTTGCACATAAGGGATATGAATATGCATTATTTCTTCTGTATTTGAAGAAGACATCAAAAACTACTCAAAGCTCTTTTGATGAAGGAATTCTTATATCTATTAGATAAAAAAAAAAGAGGAAATAATGTATTGCAATTCTTTCTGTAATAGATCATCTGAAGAACAAAAGGAGTGGGCCCAATGAACCAGTGTTTTAATAGTTCCTGTCTTTTCACTGGGATGGTGATAAGATTCAGCATGGATATAATGGCCTGTATGAGTCTTCTTTCTATAAACTGAGAATTGTAGGTTACCATCTGGTTGGCGAAGAATTAAAAGATCTAAAAAGGCTAACTGCTTATTTAATTCTATTTCCAGGATGAACTGAATCCTTGGATGAAGTGCATCTAATTTCAAGAGAAACTGTTGTAGTTTATCAGAAGAGCCATTCCAGATAGCAAAAATGTCATCTACATATCAGAACCAATGAGTAGGTTTAGGAGAAATGTCAAAAATACGTTGTTCAAAGTGCTCCATAAAGAAGTTGGTGATAGCAGGAAAAAGAGGATTGCCCATTGCTGTTCCTTCGATTTGTTGATATAACTTGTTTTTAAAGGAAAAATAATCAGAATGTATTGCAAAATCAAATATTTTCACAATGTCTGAAGGAAATTCTTGTTGCAGTAATTCAATGCTCTCAGATAAAGGAACATTAGTAAATAATGAAACAACATCTAAACTAATCAAAATATCCGAAACGTTCGAAGGAAGATTCGAAATTTTATTTTTGAAATCCAATGTATTTTTTTATATAAGTATCAGCTCTTCTAGTTGAAGAAGTGAGTAAATTTGATAAAAATTTAGAAATTTTATAAGTGGGACAACCTATACAATCTACAACTGGTCTCAATGGAATACCTGGTTTATAAATTTTGGAAGACCATACAATCTAGGTAGACGATCGACGAAGGTTTTAAGTTTTTTCTTTTAATCTTCATCTCATGTAGATACATTATCTATAAGAGAATTAAGTCTTCAATTGACTCCCAGTAGGATCCGATGTGAGGGGTCTGTAAGTTGAATAGTCGCGTAGTAATAGACATTTTTCTCTCATATTCTTTTCTATCTTGAATAACTACAGCCTTTCCTTTGTCAACTTTCGTAGTAATTAAACTATTATCATTCTTCAGTGATTTCAGTGCTTTAAATTCAGAGTAAGATCGATTACGACGAGGAGGCTTGGCATTAGTGAACCCTATCCTATCCCTTATGTGCAAGGCATTAGTGAACGCATAGCAAAAGTTTTAAAACCACTTAATATTTTTGTTACCTTTCGACCAGTCAGAAAAATCTCCATCTTTCTCACTTCTCCAAAGAACAAGCTTATTTTCATATAATCCATGATTTTTTCCAAAATTAGAATTTATATACTCCAATGATGCCTCAAAATCATGGCACGATATCCTATTTTTAAGGTTCACCGTTCACCCCATTTAAATGTCTTAATTTCCAGAAACTGGGATGACCACATGTACAAATATTCCAAACAGGTACTGTAAAATGTTTTAACATGAGAAATAAACATTTTTTTTTAATGCTTCCATCATCTTCTAAAATTCTTAAATTTCTTCTTATGCAAATAGGAATATAGCTTGATTCGAGACGTTCTCTGTATTTGGATTTTAGCATATCCAGTTCCTCTGAGACTTCCGTTATTGTACAGTCATTTCCTTCAATGTTTCTGACTACTGCCTCAAAGACTGATGCCTGACTATGAAGAAATGTTAACCAAAACTGAGAAGTATTATAAAGATAATAAGCCGAAAGGCTATTTTACCGGCGAATTTCTTAATTAAAAAATCCCGTTTTATTTTATAGCCAGGTACGAAACTCCGGTCGAAATCCATAGAGTTTCAATGCCGAAAAAACTATCGGCGGAACCAAGTGATCACTTGGATAGTACAACACCAGAAAAATTCCAAGCAAAGGTGGAGCAAGCTCCGTCACTAACCTTAATATTCTCTCATAATGTAAAACCCAGCTCCTAAGAGATGTATAAATACTGTTTTACATTATGAGAAGAGGTCACTACCCAGACCGGTTTCAACCTTTTTTTTGAGGTCTCATCAGTGAGTAGGTAGACCTGGAATATCAAGGTTTTAAGCGAACAGAAACTTACATACCTCTACTATCTTTATCTTTGTAATTAACAATATTTAACAATATATAGTACACCACTTTGGCAATTCGATAGTAGAGGTATGTAAGTTTCTGTTCACTTAAAACCTTGATATTCCAGGTCTACCTACTCACTGATGAGACCTCAAAAAAAGGTTGAAACCGGTCTGGGTAGTGACCTCTTCTCATGATGTAAAACAGTATTTATACATCTCTTAGGAGCTGGGTTTTACATTATGAGAGAATATTAAGGTTAGTGACGGAGCTTGCTCCATCTTTGCTTGGAGTTGCCCTGGTGTTGTACTATCCAAGTGATCATTTACACTTGGTTCTGCCGATAGTTTTTTCGGCATTGAAACTCTATGGATGTCGATGGATTTCGACCCGAGTTTCGTACCCGGCTATAAAATAAAACGGGATTTATCATTTTTCAATGATAATACCTCTTAATTGAGAGGTATTATCATTGAAAAAGAGTTCAATTATTCTTGGACACTTTTCAAGGGATAAGAAATATGGCTTCAATTGACTATATAATTTCAGAATCCTCTCAATCACAGGCATTAAAGCTTTTTTTATCGATTTTGTATTGACATCAATGAAGTACTAAAATACCTCCAACTAACAGTGACTTAAATTACCTTTATTATTAAAAAAGGGAAAATATAGCTTTTGCCGTCACGCATAATTGTTTATTTTATCAATGAAATTTAAAACAACACATATCATATCTAAACTTTGTTTTATGATAATAATAATAATAATAATAATAATAATAATAATAATAATAATAATAATAATAATAATAATAATAATAATAATAATAATAATAACATTTATTACAGGCATTAGTCCAATTACAATTTGTTACAGATGGTTGTGAATTGCACAGTAAAAATAGGTAATATTTTTACAAAACATATTACAAATTACATGCATTAAACATACACTATGTAATACTATGTAAATTATAGTAGTAAAAACAAAACATAAAACGTTGGTATTATAAATTTAGATTACATTGATTGACGACGATAATTTTGTTGAACTTTAAAATAAAACTCTGGCATATAATCAAAAAATAATTTTACATGAAAAAGTTCCTCAGAATAACAACTAATGTAAGTATGTTCGTAGTTTACTCTTTCTCTTAAGGTGAATAAAATATTTAAAATGCTGTACGTTGTGCTGTACACGTACTACTGCTGCACAGGACCGGTAAATGGTGTACAATACAGCATAATGCTGTACATCTGGTCGCATAGCACTAGTAGCATATATTTTAAATGCTCACTTTGGTGAAAGTGCAAAACCTTACACTTAGAGGCATTAAACTGTTATTCCCAATCATTTACCAACCTTTTCAGTTTATTCAGACCTTTGTGAAGAGGAACCATTACATCAACATTACAAACATAAAAGTAGGTACCTGTGAGATAAAGATCAATCAAACAAATTTATGCACATTACTGAATGTAATAAACTTTAATTTAAAAATTTAGTCATTTTTCAAAATTGTTATTATTGTAAAATTATTCTAAACTCAAAGACTAAGGAGGGCATGTTTTGATATTCAAATATTGCTACATCAAAAAATTACAGAGCCCTATCTGCTTGAGGCACACACACACACATACACACACACACTATGCCTTTCATTCTCTAAAGGGAGTAGGGAAGCCATTTTAGCCTTAAGTAACATTTTTAAACATCAATGGCTAGTTCAATCTTCACACCGAGAGCTGACCCAAGACTATTAGCAGGAAATAGAGCATGATAAATAGCAGTTACCATCTCATAGTCCGTAACACTAACAATTTTGCATAATGATTTTTAAATTCATTCACAACATATTCAGGTAATGAATTCAATTCATTTATTATCCTCCATGTAAAAATACCGCTTCTTTACTCTCTTTACACCATACTCTTGCATCACTTCTAGGTTGATCTATAGGTCTTGTTCTGCCATTTGAAATATTCCTGCCATATCCATCCAGCAATCACCTCTCAACAGCTTAATCATATTACTTGTTCATCTTCTATCATATTGCACATTATTACATGCCTTCAATCTATCCTCATAGCTAACATTCTACAGTCCTCAAATAATTTTTGTCAACTGCCTTTGCTCCCTCTTCAGAGTCATTTCACCTAATCCTTTCCAAATCATTATGAAAAGATCTGAGCACAGTAGTCCAGATGTGGTCTGATCAGGTCCTAATACAATGGAACAACTACAATTTTATCTCTGCTGACCTATCCACCATTATCCCAAGATCTACGTATAGTTTCAAGAAAAAAAGTATGATTCTTCCAATATGTGGATCTCAAATTTCAAAACATTACACTTTGTCATGACATCTCTAATTATTTGCCCATCTCTCCAGTTTATTGTCATCTTTGTGAAAAGCTAGTACATTAGTGTTACACCTATTTGGAATCTGGGATTCATTCGAAAACGGAACATCAGGTTTCGATGAGCACTTCATTCAGGTTGATGTTTATACCACGAAAGTTGATACAATGAATCAGTGTGCTGCCAATTTAACTCTTTTGGAGCTAGATCTAGCCCTTTTTTTCTTCCCTAGCTCCAAAAAATTTAATCTTGCACCTAGCTCCAAATCTAGCTCCTTCAGACCTAGTTTCAGCTCTTTTTAGTTGAATTCATAACTTACTGTTAAAGAAATTGTTTTAAAAGTTTTCCAGATGTTCACATTTGATAAGGAATTGCATTGTACGTTTAGTGCGAGCATCGTACACGTTTCAAACGCATATGACGTCAGTCAGTCACGTGCCCCAACACTCTGTCATTTTGTCGTCTTAAAGTTGATAGCACCGCCGCCACAAATTAATCTTTGCACAGTGTTCTGGTTGGTAGTTACGATACTGAGTGGGAAGTTTTCAAATACTGATCGTAATTAGTTGCAGTAAAGAGTTGTATACCTTCTTCAAAAATAATCAAAGAGAAAAATAAAACCAGCAAAAATTTAGGGGGAGTGGTTGCAAATGGTAATGTTTAGTAAATGATTCTGTGAAGTTCCTGGTGACGCTACAAAAGGTCACTGAAAGTTTTGCAGATGCTAAATATTGTCAGCTTGTAAAGCATAGCGAAACTACGAAACATCTTGCTGCAGTTCCATATAAGGCTGTTCCTATTACAAATATGCTTCTGAAAAAGTCTGATGAGACCGAGAACTTTGAAGGTAGGTGAGCATTATTTCTTTGTTGTCACTCATCATTCAACAGTTGCGATCATCTAGTACATGCAAAAATATCATCCCAGACAGTCAAATTATGCCAAAGCTAAAAATGCACAGAACTAAGTGCTCTGCAATTGTAAATAATATTCTTAGTGAGCATTTTGAAGATCTAATTGGAGATGAAAATTTCAGCTTGCTAGTAAACGAATCGAATGATATCACAGTGAATAAGATTTTAGGAATGTCCATCATTTATTATAACAAGAAATTCAACAAAATTATGCATACATTTCTGAGCATGATGGTTCTAGAAAAGTGTGACGCTGGTATTGTGGCTGCACTGAAAAAAGAGTTCTTGACCAAGAAACTGGACATTAAAAATCTCATTGCAATTGGTACCGACAACGCCAGTGTTATGGTTGGTGTCAACAATGGCTTTTATGAACAGCTGAAGGCATATATTCCCTCCTTAATTTTAATTAGGTGTGTATGCTATTCATTACAACTGGCACTGTCTCACATTTCTGCAAAATCTCTCCCAAGAAAATTAGAATTTTTAGTTACCGAAACGTATAAGTGGTTTTCACATTCTTCAAGACAAGCAGCATAGAAAAAGCTGTATCAAACTATCAAAGAAAATGATGCTCCTCTGAAAATTGTAAAAGTTGCGCAACAAGGTGGCTCTCCATTGAACCTGCAGTAGACAGAATTCTCAGCCAGTGGTTGGAATTAAAAACTCACTTCGATGTCGTGAGTATGACTGGGAAATGTTACAAAGCTCAAATTTTGTGGGAGATGTACAAAGATGAAAGGAATATGTTGTACCTTTTAATTTTGCATCCTGTTCTAGTTTAAGCTCAGCAAGTTAACAAAATTTTCGAATCTAAGATGAGATTATTTGAAGACCTTTCTCGTTTGATTCGCTCTATTGCTAATATGTTAGTGTTGCTATCATCCACAGTCGACCCCTCTGTAGTCAGAGAATGATGACTCTTTGGATCCCAATCCAAATCTTGATTATTGATTTGAAACAAAAATTTCAAAAAACTGTGTTGTCTACTTCTAAGCTTTTTGAGCGAAAGCTTAGAAGAAGACAAGACAGTATCTTTTGTATCATCAAAAGAGACTGAAATTTTTGTTTCAAATCAATAATCAAGATTTGGATTGGGATCCAAAGAGTCATCATTCTCTGACTATAGAGGGTCGACTGTGGATGATAACAGCACTAACATATTAGCAATAGGGCGAATCAAACGAGAAAGGTCTTCAAATAATCTCATCTTATCCGCACTGTTAGATTCGAAAATTTTGTTAACTTGCTGAACTTGAACTAGAACAGGATGCAAAATTAAAAGGTACAACATATTCCTTTCATCTTTGTACATCTCCAACAAAATTTGAGCTTTATAACATTTCCTAGTCATACTCACGACTTCGAAGTGAGTTTTTAATTCCAACCACTGGCTGAGAATTCTGTCTACTGCAGGTTCAATGGAGAGCCACCTTGTTGCGTAATTTTTACAATTTTCAGAAAACATTTTCGTTGATAGTTTGATACAGCTTTTTGTATGCTGCTTGTCTTGAAGAATATGAAAACCACTTATACGTTTCAGCAACTAAAAATTCTAATTTTCTTGGGAGAGATTCTGCAGAAGTGCGAGACATTGCCAGTTGTAATGAATTGCATAGATATCTAATTAAAATTAAGCAGGGAATATATGCCTCTAGTTGTTTATAAACTCCATTATTGACACTAACCATAACACTGACGTTGTCTGTACCAATTGCAATGAGATTTTTAATGTCCAGTTTCTTGATCAAGAGCTCTTTTTTCAGTGCAGCCACAATACCACTAGCGTCACACTTTTCTAGAACCACCATGCTCAGAAATGTATGCGTGATTTTGTTGAATTTCTTGCTATAATAAATGATGGCCATTCCTAAAATCTTATTCGCTGTGATATCATTCGATTCGTTTACTAGCAAGCTGAAATTTTCATCTCCAATTAGATCTTCAAAATGCTCACTAAGAATATTATTTACAATTGCAGAGCACTTAGTTCTGTGCATTTTTAGCTTTGGCATAATTTGACTGTCTGGGATGATATTTTTGCATGTACTAGATGATCGCAACTGTTGAATGATGAGTGACAACAAAGAAATAATGCTCACCTACCTTCAAAGTTCTCGGTCTCATCAGACTTTTTCAGAAGCATATTTGTAATAGGAACAGCCTTATATGGAACTGCAGCAAGATGTTTCGTAGTTTCGCTATGCTTTACAAGCTGACAATATTTAGCAGCTATATCACATCTGCAAAACTTACAGTGGCCTTTTGAAGAGTCACCAGGAACTTCACACAACCATTTACTAAACGTTACCATTTGCAACCACTCCCCTCTAAATTTTTGCTTGTAAGTTTTATTTTTCTCTTTGCTCATTTTTGAAGAAGGTATATAACTCTTTACTGCAAAGAATTACAATCAGTATTTGAAAACTTCCCACTCAGTATCGTAACTACCAACCAGAACACTGTGCAAAGACTAATTTGTGGCGGCGGTGCTATCAACTTTAAGGCGACAAAATGACAGAGTATTGGGGCACGTGACTGACTGACGTCACATGCGTTTGGAACGTGTACGATGCTCGCACCAAACGTACAATACAATTCCTTATTAAATGTGAACATCTGGAGAACTTTTAAAACAATTTCTTTAAGAGTAAGTTATGAAAACAAATAAAAAGAGCTGAAACTAGTTCTGAAGGAGCTAGATTTGGAGCTAGGTACTAGATAAAATTTTTTGGAGCTAGGGAAGAAAAAACGGAGCTAGATCTAGCTTCTAAAGAGCTAAATTGACAACACTGGCTGTTACTCTCATCTTAGAAATAATGCTGAAAATAGAAAAAGATGTTGCTGCTGCTGAATACTAGTACAATACTATACACTTAAATAAATGAACAAATATAGAAAACACTGAGCTAATATGAATTGATGTATGAGAATATAAAGATGCATCTCGAATGAATCCATTTAAAGAAATTGCTCAGTGTGGAATAAATTTATTAATACTACCAAATTCTAATGCGGGAAATGAACGAATATTTAGTTCCATGAATGTAGTTAAAACTAAATTAAGAAAAAAGATGGAATTGCCAGTGCTGACAGCTATTTTGTCAGCCAAGTATGGCCTCAGGCATAACAACAAGTGCTGTACAGACTATCATTTACCAGCATCTACACTGACTAATATTGGAACGATGGCCACATATAATAAAGCTGAAAATCTAAGTGGGTGAATTAAGCGCAGAAGACCAGATGATGTATTTAGCCACTTATATGCAAGTATCACTTCAACTTGTATAAAGTAAGAAACTACTTTGAAAAGTTTAGCTTCAAATTTTTATTTTTAACTCCTTTTTAGCTCTTTTTTTAAGATTTAGCATTTTTTTAGTAATTTTCATTTGGCAACACTAAAATGAATATGGAAGAAAAAACTTTGTAAGATTTTTTGATTTTTTTTTTCTGTAAGAAAATTTTAAACTTCATTTGTCTTTTTTTTTTTGTTATTTAATTTAACCTCAGTAGCCCTATATTTATTTAGAATAATATTACACTCTTATTACAAATGTGAAGAGAAAAAGCGAAGGTGAAAATACAGTGAGAGAAGACAGAATATTAGACAAGACATATCAGTCATCTCATGTCTGTGCCATAATGTGGCCTCAACAGTACCTTGTGTTGGATCCTACTTCTTCTTAACACATACTTTGAATCCGATATATAGCTATTACGATGTTCTTAACTAATTGATAAGTTGTGAGTTGATTTCTAATTCAAACATAGAGAAAATTTATATTTAAAAACTGCGCCACTCTATATCTGAATTAGTTCAAGAATTGAAGATAAATCAACCCTCAACTATTTCTCCTTAAAATATATACTGGCCGAGTATATTTAACTTACTCAATTTACCCGCTTTGGTTCGAATATTTTATGAATGGTGCAGTAAAAGAGATTCAGGCAAAACATAACTTTAGATAAACAAAACAAATATTTAATTTTATAATCACAAATTATACACTTAAGATCAAAATACTAATAAAGTTATAAACATTTCAGCCTTTCTGATAATACTGTCATACAAACTCAGACAATGGTAAACTTGTTATCTCTAATACAGTCTTCTCACAGTTCTTTAAGTTCCAAATACAATAAGATCGCAGTAATATCGCTTTACAAGCAAACACTTTTAAATTTACACTTCAGCTAATCTTCACAATAGTTACTGTTAACATAAGGCAATTCTAGGATGAAACTCACGCACTTCTCTGTATAGGAATATTAAAGGTTGGAATAATCTTACCGATAATCTTCTATCTTCATCAACTTATACACAAACATTTTTTATAACCATAAACACTTTTAACAATAATCGGCACTCATTAAAATAAATCTTCAAAGCATTAACTGAATTAATTCATGGTCACTATACACATAAACAAACGTTCTTGCATGAAGTACTATTGATCGCTCATGAATTAAGGCAATACACAATAATTCCTTATCTTGAAGTTTTCAGGGAGATATTCAGCTATTTGCAGATGATGTAACATTAGCATTTCTGCTGATTATCAATGCTGATGCATTGACCTCAGAAAGATCTGACAAAGTTGGCAAGTTGGTTAAATGATTGGTGATTCCAGTTAATTCCACTAAGTGTAACGTTTTGAACTTTGGGATCTACAGATAGAAGGCTGCATACTTTTAAAGAAATAAATGGAGGAATATAAAAAAAAAATATATATATATATATTTTTTTTTTCCATAATGTATTCCAAAATTGATAACAACCATACTATCTGTAAAAATATAATTACGTTATTGAAATTTTCAGAGTAATCATCTCAAAAGGCATTAGCGAATCAAAAGAAAAAAATAGCCATTAGTAAATGGCTTTTGTTCTTTATAGTGCTATGATGTCAAAAAAAAAAAAAAACATGATGTTATAGGTATGATTCCAGTTGCCAAATGGAGGACATTTTTCTATGTTTTTCTTCAGCCAGTTCTTCAGGTAGCACTCTGGCATGAGCGAGTAGAGATTTCTTCCAGAAATTTAGATTTTTAACCACATCTGAAAATCTACAGTAGAACTCACACTATTATCATCCAGGCTGTGATATTGATTCAGGAATTCAAATGAATGAAATGGAGGTGAATAGTATATTACAGAAACTTAATTTAAATACATCTGTGGGATTGGATGGTATACCAGCTCGAGTCTTACGTGAAGCGAAAAAGGAAGTTAGTTCACTTGACTATATTGTTTAAGTCTCAGCTCTGAGTTAGTCCCGAGGGGGTGGAAAGAGGGGAAGATAGTTCCATTGCATAAAGGAGGTTCCTAGACTGCTATTGCAAATTATCGACCGATCGGCATATCAGGAATCGTTGTCAAGGGTTAAAATTAGCAGCAGCATATCACGTTGGTGGAACTTTGCTCCAGGAGGTTGACGAAGCCAGAGATTTGGGTGTTGGCAGATAGGGAGTTGAAGTTTAGGAGGCACATAGCAGAAGTGGCTAAATCAGCTCATCAGATCACTTTGTAAGTGAAAAATACTTTGACGAGCAGAGATAAGCAAGTTATTGTTCCTCTTTATCAAGCCTTGATAAGACCCCCATCTTGACTACTTTGCCCAGATCTGGGCCCCTGGGTTTCTTCTTGATGGGGAGGGGGTAGAGAGGATCCAGAGGCGAGTGACCAAGATGATAGCTGGTCTATGGTATGAACCTTACGAGAACAGGTTGAGAATGTAGTTAGCGAGGGTGTTAGAAGTAGGTTTTTTACTTGGAGAGTGGTGAATGAGTGGAATAAGCCCCCAGAGTTTGTTGTGGGTGTCATGACTGTAAATAAATTCAAGGCAAAGTATGATAGATAGTGTGTGAATGTCGAATAGTTGTGATGGACATGATGTTTAGGACCTCCCTCGATGAGTTTAAGACTCCTTGGAGTTCCTGTAATAATAATAATAATAATAATTACAGACAATATTACGAATGTTATGGTTTAGAGACATGACATGGTAGTAGTTCAATGTCCTTGAAGTTTAAAAAGATAGAGACAGGCACTTCATGCCTTCAAAAGTTAGTTAGGGCTAAAAGAGTTCTTCTGACTCGGTTTTGTGAATCAAGTGCATTTTTAAATAAAATAAAATAAAATCTACTGATGCCTTTTATTTATTCCCCATAGGGAGTAACCGAGATCATTTAGCCGTATATCACTTTTGGAGACAGTGAAGCAACGAGTTTCGTTAGTGAACCACAGAAAGCTGTCTTACGACTATATTCATTTTAAATGACATCTGATGAAGTGATAGCAGACAATTACCTCCATCTCGTGGTCACTAACTCTAATTATTTCTGACATCTGGGTAGACAGTCAAATCAAGAAAATAGATTGTTTCTACGATCGATCGATTTTCTTAGGTTTATGAAAGATAAACTCAAGTTTCTAGAAAAAAAATCGCTTGCTGTGTGAGAGATTGACTAATTCTGGGACTGGTCGAAGAAAAAGTTAGAAATTTTGTCTGGTTGGGATCTACAATAGAACTTGGAAAACTTCTTTCTTAGGATGGCCTAGAGTTATGAAATAATAAATTAAAATACCTGTATAGAGTGCTATACAGGTATTTTAAGTGTTTTTATTTATTTAACTTTTTGTATTAATATTTATTTTTTAAATTATTAATAGACTGCTGATGAAACCAATAACTACAGTTTTTTGTTCTCCTCTAAGCACCCCTCAGTTTTACGACAGAAGTCATAATCATCATCATCATAATTATTATTTTTTACGGCATCTTCATGGAGTCCAGAGACTCATCATGGGAGACCCAAATTAATCATTATACATACAAATCCTATCGCACCTCTACTTGAATCCATTCAGGGAACTCACAGCGATTTCTGGCAATCCATTCCACTCACTCACCACTCTCCATGCACCACGTCTGGACCTCATATCCCCACCGACCACACTGTTACACAACTTCACGGATAGCCTCTAGTTCTCCATTTGTCATACATTGAAAAAATTTCACTTGCATCGATTTATAAAACCACTTTAATACTTGAAATTTTCTATCATGTCCCCTAATTCGCCTATCAACTAAACTTTGCAACCTGCAAACCTTCAATCTTCGTGGGAAGCATTCCACAGACCTGTCACTATCTTGGCTACTCGTCTCTGAATCCTCTCTATCATATCCTGGCCCGCAAGAAACTCAGGGGACTAAATCTGTGTGCAAGTCAAGATACTGCTGAATCATAGCCTTATAAAGAACTTCCCTATCTTTACTTGTCAGCATGTTTTTCAACATCTAAGTAATTCTTTGAGCTATTTTACTAATTTTTGGAATATTCTTTCTGAACTTCAACTCTTTGTCCACCACTATCCACAACTCCCTAACATCATAAATTTCCTGCAATCCAATACCATATGCAACTTTTTCAAACCAAAGTGCATAACCTTACATTTTGATATTAAATTGACAATCATATAGACCTGTGTAGCTCAGTGGAAGTGGCACTTGTGTCCTCTGCGCTTGGTCGCTCGAAGTTAGACTTAGGTTCGAGTCTAGTCGCCGAGTAGAGGAACTTTTACTAAGCCTCTCTTCGACCGTTTCCCGAGTTAGTCGATCTCGGGCACGAGCAAGCGGGTTTTTATTCGTCCCAAATTTCCGGGTTTTTCGTCTCAGAAATTCAAGATAATCGATAGTAGGACTCACATTATTTCAGACAGTAACATATCCTGTTAGGGTTAGTCACGAAGAGTGGCAGCACTTGTTTGCTGGTCTCTTCATCAGTAACCATCTATAATTAGTGATAGACAAGGGCCAACTATCTCTGATTGGCTACCGGTGGAGATTGATCTGCCCATTCAGTCTCCAAAACCTATAAGAGAATAAAAGGTGTTAGCTGATTTATTTATTTATTGACAATTATTATCCTTTGTCCACAATACATCACTTTTATCAACTATTGCCTTCCAGTTTTGTATCATCAGCAAACAACTGAATAATGTTAGGAATGGTTCTGGGGAGCATCTGTATGTGACGCCACATTGTTTGTTTTTCGAGTATGGAATTATGGGTGATGATTAGAGATAAGATTCGTGTCGTGATTGGTGATGCACTTCTGACAAGATCAAGATCAACATAACATAAGGAATCGTGATGTGGGTGTGTGTTGTTATGAGATGTAAATAAGTGACGTTATTTGTCAGTTGCAAATAAGTGACATTATTGATTTGAATGGAAAGGAAGATATATTAGTGGATAAGAAATCGTGTCTTGATTGGTGGGACACTTCTGACAAGATCAAGATCAAGATAAGATAAGGAATCGTGACGTGTACGTGTGTTGTTTTCATAAGAAGATAAGTCATGGTATTTGTTAGTTGTAAATAAGTGACGTTATTGTTTTGAATGGAAAAGGAAGATATATTAGTGGATAAGGAATCGTGTCATGATTGGTGGGACACTTCTGACCAGATCAAGATCAAGATAAGATAAGGAACCGTGACATGGATGTGTTATTATCATATGAAATAAGTGACCGAATTTGTTAGTTGTAAATAAGTGACGTTATTGTTTTGAATGGAAAAGGGAGATATATTAGTGGATAAGCATTCGTGTCGTGATTGGTGGGATACTATGAACCAAATAGGGGTAGGGGAAAGGGAAAGCGATGTCAGTGTCCTGGATGTGTGTTGTTATGAGTTGTAGATAAGTAAATGGTTTGCATATGGTATTATGGGTGATGGATAGTAATAAGATAAAGTTTGGAAATGTTTGAAATTTCGCTGGGGCCCTCATCTGTCAGGGACATCACATGGTGTGTTTGGTTCGCTTAATGCATTGTCTGTGATGTTTAGAGATAAGGAATCGCGACGTTTTGTGCTTGGAAATTGCTGGGGAACATATGTCTCTCTGTGATATCACATGACGTTTTGGTTCGCCTATGGAATTGTAAGATATCTTGGAATTTTTCCCATCCTTCATTGTCGTCATGTTTTGTCTTTGGTTATCTATAGATGGCTGTTCTAATTTTCCAATACAGTCTGGGGTATTTCTTTCCTGTTAAAAGACTATGGGCATTCTTAGAGTATAGTCGAGTCTAGTGGCGGCAGTGATTTGACTTTTCTGAATAATTTAATTATATGCTGGTGTCCCTCAAACACATACTTTTTTTTTCATAGCTGATCCATATTTTATTCTATATTCATATTCGAATTCATATTTTATTCATAATTCATCAGAATATTTTGATTTGTCTAAATTTAAGATCTTAAACGTCAATAAATAAATAAATTGTGTGTAAATTCACTGTGCAAAAGTGATCTTACTTAAATATGCATAACACATGAACGAAACAGTTTGTTCATTTAAGTTTACACATCTTATTTCACAATTATTATTTACAATGTAATATGCAGAAATAGGAGTAACAGATATCACCAATGCAAGTGGTGTTTTTCTTGTCGTAACATTTCTTTGATGAGACATGTGCGATTGGGTGATTTTGATACTCCTTCCCAGATAAGTATGGCAATTTCCACATACACTAATATTAGTAGCAGTGGTATAAAAGCAAGTATCTGCCACTTTTGCGATGGTTCTTGATTTTCACCTGCAAAGAAAAAAAAAACTCATTGTTAGTAATGGAAACGTTAGTAGATTACTATAATCCGAATACAGTAGTTAGTTTTGGAAGTATCAAAGTTTTACAGAAACATACAAATTTGCCATGAACATACAAATGAAACCGTGAAAAGTTGGTTAGCAACACAGCCTATTTATGTGAGACATAAACCCATTAGAAGAAAGTTTAAACGCAATCAAATCAAAGTCCCGACACTTTTACACACTTTTCAATATGATTTGGCAGATATATTGGGGGAAGGAATGGTCACAAGGAACAAAGGAAATGGAGTTTATACAGTTGTTTAGAGATAATTACCTGAGACAGCATGTGATGGAAGGGACAAGAGATTCTAGAGGGTTAGATCTGGTCATAACATCGGAGAACATATCAATAAGTAATTTAGTTACAATGTCTCCACTTGGGGAAAGCGATCATGTGGTCTTGACCTGGGAGATTGAAAGACGTACTGAATATACTATTAAGAATGGGTATATGTGGAATTACAAGGCTGTGTGATTATGGCAAGCTGAGAAGTCAGCTTTCAGCTGTATTATGGCATGAGAAATTCAAGGGGAGAGATGTTGATGGGAGATTCTCAAGGAGTATTTGAAGAAAGCTGTATCAGACTGTATTCCCAGAGTCAGAAGGAGAAATCAAGTAGGAGTAAAATGGATGACTAATACTATTAAACAAGAGTTGCAGATAAAGAAAAGGTTGTGGAAGACATATAAAGAAAAAGGTGATGAGCGTTCCAATGAGCAATATAAGGTACAGGCAAAGAGAGTAGCCTGTATAGTAAGGAAAGCCAAAGCTAATTATGAGAGGAAGCTAGCTGATGAATCCAAAAGAAACCGTGAAGAGTTCTTTTGCTATGTGGCTAGTAAAAGGAAGAATATCCATGGAAAGATTACTTTAAAAAGTATTGATGGTAAGGAAATTACTGAAGCTAATCAAATAGTTGAGTTGCTTAGTGATCATTTCGCAAAAGTGTACCATCTTCGTAGTGATAGTGCAGTGTCAGATGTGCCATTGATTGATGCGAGTATAGAGATAGATGAATTTGAGGTGCTTAATATATTAAAGAACCTTAATGCTAACACTGCCATTGGGTTAGATGGCATATCGGCCCATGTGTTACGAGAATGTGCAAGAGAATTAGCAACTCCTCTAACCAGGTTGTTTAATTTAAGCCTCAGTTCTGGTAAAGTGCCAATAGAGTGGAAAGAGGGGAAATAGTTCCATTGCACAAGGGAGGCTCTAAGACTGATGTTGCAAATTATAATTCAGGACTGGGTGGACAGCAATATGATACTTTATAAGGGGCAACATGGTTTTGTGAGGGGTAGGTCTTGCCTAAGTAATTTGCTTACGTTCTATAATAAAGTAACAGTGGAGTTGGATAAAGGAAATCCTTACTCAGTGATACTGCTTGACTTTGCAAAGGCTTTTGACAAGATTCCACATGGAACTCTGTTACATAAATTAGAGCAAATGGGTTTGGATCCGAAGATGGTGATTTGGATGAAAGGATGGCTGGCGGACAGATATCAAAGAGTGGTTTACGGAGGAGCTGAGTTCAGGAAAAGGCAAGTGACTAGTGGTGTACCTCAGGGCTCAGTTCTTGGTCCTCTATTGTTTAATTTGTACATCAATGATATTGGAAATACCTTGAATGGAAATATCCACTTGTTTGCTGATGATGCAAAATTGGGAAGAGCGATAATCAATTCAAATGATGTGGATATTTTACAGGCTGACTTAAATAGGCTGACGATATGGACTGAGGTAAATGGCTGTCAGTCCAACGTGGCTAAGTATAAGGTGATGCACTTCGGGAGGATGACATCGCATGCTCTTTACTATATTAACGGAACTGAACTGCAGGAAGTTGATGAGACAAGAGACTTGAGAGTTATTGTGGACAGAGAACTTAAGTTTAAAGGGCATATTGCCAAGATTGACAAAACATCACATCAAATTACATGGTTGTTGAGGAACACACTAACAAGCAGGGATAGGGAAGTTATTGTTCCAATCTATAAGGCATTAATAAGGCCACATTTGGACTATTGTGCACAGATCTGGTCGCCAGGATTTCTTGGTGATGCGGAAGTGGTAGAGAGGATTCAGAGGCGGGTTACAAAGATTGTTGCAGGTCTATGGGATGTTCCCTATGAGGATAGATTGATGATCTGTGGGCTCCAAAAACTAGCTGATAGACGTAGGAGAGGAGATATGATAGAGGTATTTAAATTGTTAAAGGGATTTTACAGGATTGATACTGATGATATTCTTAAGACCAATGCAGGATGTGAGAGAACGAGTGGCCATCCCTGGAGATTGTGTAAGAGTGTGGTTAACAAGGGTGTTAGGACTAGATTTTACTTGGAGGGTTGTGAATGGGTGGAATGCTTTGCCAGAACTGGTTGTGAATGCTTCAACTGTGAATGAATTTAAGGAGAAGTATGACAGGTATTGTGTAAATAATGGTTAGTGTGTCAATGTCGGGTCTCCCGCGATGAGTCTTTTGACTCCATGGAGACACTGTTAAAATAATAATAATAATAATAATAATAATAATAATAATAATAATATATCATCCCTTGCAAAAGAGAATGGGGGCGTGTGTTTCCTTCTTGTATGCATTGATTGTTTTTCCCGATTTGCGTGGGTTCGAACACTGAAGAAGAAATCAGCAGACGCTGTTGTTAATGCTTTCGAATCAATTTTTTAAAAAGTGCCATGTTACATAAACACTGATCAAGGAAAAGAGTTTTGCAACAAGAAAGTTCGTGCATTGTTTAAGAACCACAATATTCATTTCTGCACGACCAGGAGCGAAATGAAAGCACCCATTGCAGAAAGATTTATCAGAATATTGAAAACAAAGATCTACAAATGGATGACGTATACTAAAAGTAAAAGTTAGACGAAAGTTTTGCCGACCCTTGTACATACTTATAACCTCACACCACACCGCACTATCGGTATGGTTCCTTCGTAATTTAACATTCACAACGAGGATCGTGTTTGGAAATATTTGTACGGAACCCAAGAGGAAACTACCAAACCAAAATTTCAAGTAGGTGATAGTGTGGTTTTAAGTGATGATACTCACAAATTTAGAAAAGAGTACTGGGGTAACTGGATACGAGAATTGTTCACTATTGCTCAGGTTATTAATAGAAACCCTGTAGTACATAGAGTTCGCAGTCGGAACGGAGAGATAGTGGAGGGAACTTTCTATGAACTTCAACTGCAAAAGGCCGATATACCCAATGAACTTCCGGAAGACATGTATCTAATCGAACAAGTATTTTGTTAAGTGGCTCGCTTATCCCTCATCGTATAATTCTTGGGTTCGTAGCGAAAATGTTTTACTTAACCCTTCCTAGTAACGCCAGTATGAAAATGTTTCCTACAAACACGCAAACGAAATTTCAAGCGGAATTACCACACGAGATCAGACTTAAAGGTAAATGGGAAGTGGCTCTTGCCGAAATTCATCTTCCGGGAGAATTTAATAACATCGATTCCGGTTACGATGAGTTTCATATGATACGTGGAGTTGGAGGAGGAAGAGTCAACACTATTGACGACATCAACAACATCACAGGAAATAAATTTTTCGAAAAGTCTAAAGAAGGATTTTACAAAGTGTACAAGATTCCCCATGGCAGTTACAATTCACCTCCTGAACTTCTTCAAGCAGTGTTTGATGTGAGTTCTGTGATTACTGGGAAAAAGAACCCAAACAACACCATTTCTCTGACAGTCCCAAAAGATTACACCTATTGTTTCCCAAGGAGGCCTCGGGTTTGGGCCTTCTACTGGGTTTTAATCAGATTGGTGTTAAACTGACAGGTACAATCACAGGGAAATATCCACCCCTCTTTATATCAACTGGATATTTTGGATAGCCGCAAATTTTTTTTATTCTGATTTAATCCAAGAACAGATAGTTAGTGATACATGTGCACCATTGTTACGAGTTGTTCAGTGTAGCACCAAATGTTCCTTCGTTTTTGCTCACCCTGATTATTATCCGTTACAAAAAACAAACATTTCAGTCAATTAGCATTGAAATTCGTTCTGACAGCAGCGAGTTGTTTCGCTTTCGTGGCGGCAAGACAATAGTTAAATTACAGTTTCGACAAGTGAAGGATGACTGATTATCATAGATATTACACAATGCAGACTGGTGGGGCTCAAATGTTTAAGTGGCCCCAGTACAGCGTGGGTGCGGATTAGGTAGCATTTTCAGAAGTGCCTTCTCCTTTCTAAGTCCACTTTTAAAACCTGCAGCTCAATTTGTCGGTCGTCAAGCCTTAAAAGCCGGTCAGCATATGATAGGAGATGTATTGGAAGGGGTACCTGTACGTCGAGCCTTTATAAACAGAGCATCAGAAGCTGGGAAAACCATTGCTGAAAAAGCTCAGAGCCGATTACTTCAGAGAGGTCAAGGAAGCAAGAAGAAAAAAACGAATAGTAAAAAGCGCAAGCGAGATGACATCTTTTGCTGAGGCTATGATGTCAGAGTTAGATCTTTTTTCCCATCCTCATGTCAACATATCTGTGGAAAGAAGTTCTTATGTCACCTACCAATTAATATTCAGTACTGACAGTGGAGGTCCTGTGGAGTTTTGTATACCAGGTACATCTGAAGAATACTTGGATTTGGGAAAATCATACCTACGCGTTCGTGTGCGCATCACTGATAATGACGGTAAACCTATCGAAGATTCTTCATTTGGTATCGTGAACAATGTTTTCCATTCCCTGTTCAGTCAAATTGATTTTTTCTCCAAGATAAATTAGTGAATGTGGCATTAAACATGTATCCTTATACGGCTTATATGGAAAACCTGCTAAATTATGACAGAGATGCTAAAAACAACTGACAAATGAACTATTTGTTAAAGATGATGTGGCTAATGTTAGTGATATGTTTACCAAAAGTGAATGTGGGATGTGTAGACGACAAGATCGAATTAACCAATCGAAAAGTGTCGAGATGCTTGGGCGAATACACGTTGACATCATGCATCAAGACCGGTACTTGATCATCAACGTTTCTGTTCGTTTTCGTACGGTTCGCAGTTCTCCCGAATTTTGTTTACTGACTGCAAATGCTGATGCTAAGGCTAAATTGCAAATTGAAGAGGCTACACTTTTTGTCCGCAAAGTCAAAATAAACCCAAAGATTCAACTGGCTCACCTGTCTGTGTTAGACAAGTCAAACATGGTATATTTCATCAATCGTGTGCAAATATCTTATTTTTCGATTCCCAAAGGTATGTCAGATGCCACACGAGACAATCTGTATCTAGGTGAAATACCATCTAGATTAATTATTGGACAAGTCGCTAGTGATGGATTTAATGGCACTTTCAATAGAAATCCATTTAATGTTCATCATTTCAATCTGAATTTTCTTGTGGTGACAGCTGACGGTATTCAGTATCCCTCACAACCTTTGACTCCGAACTTCAAAGAAAGGCATTACAACAGATGTTATATGTCACTGTTCACATCGCTAGGCAAATGAAACAGAGACTGTGGTAATGATATTTCTTATGAGGAATACGTAAAGGGAAACGTTCCCTATGGATTTGACTTATCGCAAAATCAAAATGCCGTTGCCCCCCATGTCAGCCTGTTAAGAAGAGGAAGTGTGCGACTCGAAGTTAAATTTGCTCAACCTCTTCCTGAAAACATCACAGTGGTTCTTTATGCAGAATTTGAGTGTGTGTTATCCGTAAAAAAGGATCGTTCTGTATTATTGGACTATGAACACTGAACAATTAGTAAACATACTAGAGCTAGAACCCACCACAAGAAAAGTGGGTTTAGGAGTTTGTGCTCGTGATGAATTGCCACAACATCCAATCATACAACAACCGTCGATGTTGGCATGAACACAGATCCGACCTGGTTGCCAGGACAACCTTCCAGCTATCTATATTAAAGACAAACACGGCAATTTTTTCGGTAGCTTCGGTCATCCACCCGAAAGCGATATTGTTAACTTACTGAATATCAATACAAATAAATGGCATTATAATACTGCAGCGACAGATTCCACAATCTAAGGAATCTGTCGCGTGTGGTTTGCACTGTGTATAATTTTTAATATTGAGATGTCGTGGTCTTTCTATGCAAAATATTATTAGCAAATGTTATTCTAAGGATTTGTGGTTAAATAATATTGTAGTAACTTATGCTGTTACAGATCATTTACTGAAAATAAAAAATAATTTTAAAAAAATTATTTTTTTCACTTACCATTTTTTCCACACCAGTTTCTTATTCCCACGCAGCTTTCGGGGAGATAAAAAGACGAACTTGGTATTGGTTCTTCGAGCTCTCCTGCAGGCAGGGTGTGGACTGGAAGCATTTTCCTCACTGGGACTGGCTGACGTTGATGGTTGACGGGATTGGTTCTGGGTATTCGGTTTGTTCAGTGTCGGTTCTGGATGTGGCAATCTATGTTCCTGTTGCTCTCCTTCTGTGTGAGCCAATTGGTTTTTCAAACCTAAATACTTTTGCAGAACATTTAATGCTTTTACTTTTTCATCTGCATGTTTATTTCTTATTTTTAAAATGGCACTCCTTTCATCATCTAGTGTGTACAGTTCACGCTCCTCTGGTGATTGGAGTAGCGTAAATTTTTTAAACATATTCATTTTCTAATAAGTGAACTCAATAAAGGAACAATGATACTGCCTAATAATGGGAACAGTGCTCCCATTATTACTGGTTTTATGCTGTAAAACCAGTTTTCTTCTAGTAATGAAGGGAAGTGATTTGTTACTTAGTACTCTTATAATTTTTTTTTCCTTCGTAGGCGTGACTTCTGGTTATGGTTTAGTGGAATATTTCCAGATAAAACATTTTTGCAGATTTCACAGAGTGTGGTGAAACACTGGAAGCGCAGTGTTTTAAAGCATCATTTTCTTGTTTGGGAGAGGAATGAGATAAGCTTGATGAGATATTCATAGCGTTTGAGTCTATCAGCCATTCGAGGATAAACACTGTATTGAGTTCTTCTCCTGGCAAAATCCGTGACCTAAAGCGTAAAATATCAGGTGTTTCCTGTCTAAAGTCTAAAACTAAATATGAGTGGGGTTCCCGTGTTGCATCTTTATAAATCTGAACTAATACGTTCGTTTGTCCTGGAAATACTTGCGAAGCTAAATGAGAAAATTGTAAAGCGTCTCGCGGATTTTTAAAAGCAATAACATAACGGCTTTGGGAGAAATTGTCCGAAAATGTGTATCTTCACAGAATAAATTTTGTGTCAGTAGAATGACACTGAGGTTACGGTGATGTGAACCTTTTATGAAAACATTAGCTATTTCCGTGCTGTCCTTAGCTTGGTGAACCAAATCGTCGATTATGAGTAAATTTCTCACATTAGAATCAAATTCAGGTAACTTCAAACCATTCACGAATTCTATGTAGGTAAATTTTTAAAATTTTTCCTGATTTTCACTGTAAAAGTAAACGATTCGCTCCGGTGGTGGTTTGATTAGTTGATCACAACGTTCAATGAGAGACAAAACGAATGTTGTTTTTCCTGACTGAGTAGCTCCCGAAATAATGCATGTCAATGGATGTATGAACATATCTAAAATGATAACATAATTAGACTGTAATTATTTTTATATAATGAGAGATCATGTAAAAACAAAGAGATATTTGTTTTTAATATAAAAAAATCTCCCCATCAAGATTTTTTTTTTAATCACATTCACCATGTAATCATGCCAAGACGAATTTTTTCTTTTTAAATTCTAAGAAAAAAAAAAGCTATTGTAGAATAATAGTAACAATAACAGTGATGTAAAAACTGTTATTGTTACTATTAATCTGTTTATTAACAGATCTACCTGTCTGTCCATAGCAAGACAATTTACAGGAACTTGGAACTTTGTACATGCCAGGTAGCATCAGAGGTTAGAGTTTGTCTTTAGGAGAAGGTAACAAGTTATAGATCTGGTTGATTGTTGCATGTTGTATGGTTATGTTGTTCTTGCCATTTGAGCCATGCCAAAGCCTTTCAACTTTGCACGTTTTCTCTTATGTAACCCCGAGGAGAAAGTATGGCCAAAGTGTTAGGTTTCAAAAAGTTTTGGAGAAATACTCTCAAACATACTTCTGTAATTGTAATGTCATGGAGAAAGGGATCAATCTGGGTGAGCTGTATGAAGAGAGTGCAAAAAGTATTGCAACTGTCATGCAAAACATGCATGTCATCTTTCATATAAGCTAAACATACTGCTTTCAGACAGTATTCAGTGTCTAGCCGATTTTCGTACCAAGTCTCGAACTCTGCACGAGTTTCTTTGTTCATAAATTCCGGCTGGAAATAAGATTTTTCGGGGAAGACTCCACGGTAATCCAGAGAATCAGATGTGTGAAAAGTGTGAGGAAAGAAACCCTTACGAACTTCTGGGATATCACACATGGCTGGTAGTTTCCTAAGAGTGACACTAATGTAGGAAAAACTGTCAAGAAATATGTTTAATGGGTCTTAATAGATAGTAAGAATCTTCCATCCATCAAATACTACATGGGGTTGGAAATTTTTTGATAAAAGATATTCTAAAATAAAATACCCGTCAAAACCACAAAAATTGTGCGCAATCACACGGATATTTTCGTATTTTGGTTTGACAGTCCGAAGGATCCTACCATCTTGATCCCTTTTCATGATATTCTTGACAGAAAACAACTCGTCTAGGAACTAATGCACACAGTTTTCGCCCCAGAACTCGCGTTCGTGACTACTGAAATCAGCTATACATAATATTGGAACATGACGATAATTTTTAGCAATAGTTTCTGTGTCAAAAAAAATCATAGAAACCTGGTTATTTGAGCCCTCTGATTTTTGCACAAAACACATCTGTTTTGGGTGAACTAATTTGCAGTGGCGGCAGAAATTTTCAGGTGGACAGACCTGGCTTTTATCTTTAGAGAAAGTAGCCTAACACTGTCCACAACGATGGAGTTTTGAACAAACATTATTTTGTATGTGCAAATTCAGACAATCGTTGCCGTAGAAAAATCTATTGCATGACTCACAAAAGAAGGTTCTGCACATTATGAATGGAGTTTGTGCGACAACAGATGTATACATTTAGACATCTATGCATTTGTAATCTGCTAGACTCTGGGAATGTTTGAAAACAAGTGGAGCAATAATAAATACCCCCAGAGCTAGCACACTACGCACTAAATCATAATGCTGTTTGTGATATAAAAGACAGATCTATTTACTTGCATTTGTCCCCCGAAACACCACAGAAAAATCAGCATCTGCCGAAAAAATTACGATTTGGTATTCCAGAGTCAAATGCTTTTGAAAGAGACCTGCTTCTGGAATACCACAAGAAATGAGCAGTGACCTGCAATTTTGTGGAGAGTTAAAGCTCTCTTTGTTTGTAAATTTTTACAATCTAATCGCACTTGTCTGTATGTTTGGGCATCATCAGTGTGTGCAGAAACACCCAGAACAAGTGCTCGGGCCATGCAAAGATTGTCTTTGTTGGTAATTTCTACAATAGCTTTTTTTATTTTCACAAATTCATCCAGGCTAAGCAGCGTTCTTCTTTTTACATTGGATCTGCCTCCACCATTGTTACTGATGTTGATAAGTGCAATATCAATAGTAAGATCATTTGACAAAAGAAAAGTTTCGATTGGGCGACAGCATAAAATGCATCAACTATCCATTGGATAGTTAATTCAGAAAGCAACATGAATGGTAAGTTAATATTGCTTTCTATACTGGAAGCACTAAACAAAAGAAAAAGTTCCTAAACTCGATAAACGCTGAATGATCTCATTAAGCACATCTTGAAACATTTCAAAAAAACACTCTGGTGGTAGGAGTTCGAGATCATGAAATCGAATTTGATACTCCATTTGACAATTTGATATTTGAGATTATTATGCAATCGGGCCACTGAAACAGTATAAAAATTCATGTAGATTGAGGGGTCAGTAGTGGTAGAAGAGCTTTTAGTTTCACTTTCAGAATGTAAAAATTGTGGGGGGTCACGAGAGCTTCCAGCCACACCAGCAAGAGAAACACGTAAATTAACGCCATGACCTGTGTGTTGTTGTTCATATTCACTTACAGATGAATCTGTTAAATCAACTTTGACAATAACTGGTGCATGATTATGCACAATGCCACAACTAACAAACCGAATGACTGATGATCGCTATAAAAAAATTACTTTCTAGATTCAGCGATCTCTTTTATAAATAAACGTTAATCATCATAAAGTGATTTTGCAATTGCGACACTACGTGATCTTTTCACTAAACAATTTTACTAAACATCACCCCTCAAACTCTTTCCAAAAAACCCTAACAAACAAAAAAATAAAATAAAAATAATAATGACGTGTGTGTGTGTGTGTGTATATATATACACACACACACACACACACACACATATACCGGGTGCCATAAAATAACTCCCTCTTTGGAGCCATCTGCAGCTAAAATCAATATAGGGAAGGAGACCAAATTTTATATTGAGACTTTTAAAGGCATGGGGAGATGATTGCAGCGAAAAAAAGATTTAGTCGCCGATAGGGAAAATTTTGGCGCTGGCGGAGCGGAAAACAAGCGAATAATTACATTAAATGCAGATAAAATGGAATAATAACATTTCGAGGATGTAAGCAACACCAGCGTCACTCATTCCAGCTGGATATGTGGCGCGTTACAATGATGATAATAATAATAACAATAATTAAATTGAAACAATTAAACTGAAGAGACAGAGAAATTAATGCAGTGATTGAACTCACAAGAAATAATGTTTTATTCATCAGCATCAGGATCCCCTGGACCACATCCACGATTTTCAATGTGCTGACCTTTCTTGTGTACAATAAATTGCATCCAGTGTGAGACATACTCTACAGATGAGTGTAAGGAGTCAGATTGGATGTTCATAACAGCCCATTTTAGGTTCTCTTTCAAGACATGCAAGTTGGGAACGCCACCATCACACACAACGGACTTCAAATACCCCCACAGCCAAACGTCACATGGAGTGATGTTCGGGGATCGAGGCAGGCATGCCATCGAGTGTTGACCGACCCATTCAGATAAAAATGAGATAAAAATAAAGAAGCGTTAGCATGGCCATGCGCTTATCATAATCTGCAGTAGTTAGTGCTTGCAAACGACTGAACTTATACGGATAGAAGTGAACCATTTTCCATAAGATTTTCAAGACTACCATAAGCCATATCTAGTTGGCGAGCAATGGCACAAGCGCTTGGACCAGTACTAGTCACTGTCGTCGAACATCGCAGTAGCAACGTCTGTTACTTCTCTTCTTGCACTGCTTTCCATTTTCTGCCAGGTCTAACTCCTAGTGATCCAGTTTCTTCAAACTTCTTAATCATAGCTCTGTGCTACAGCTGACATAGGACCTGAATGCAGGTTATGAAGCCTTCTAAATTCCTGAAGGGCCGCTACGGCATTGTATGGCCATTGTGGATCAAATACGCATCCACATAGGCTTCGTATCAATCATATATTTCAATGTAATATCAATGGTATTACAATTTTAATATGCACTTTGCATCCATGGTAACTTGGACGTATATATGTCCTGGCCGGTAGCATGGTTAAGGTAAAGCAACTTAACAAGTAAAGCATGCTGAGGCAAGGTAGGATGCATATTGAGTACAATTCGTCAATCATTCGAATAACAGGATTCTCCTTTTTCTGACATGTGCAGAAGTGCCGAGGGATCTCTAATCAGTGGGCGAACTATATTTGGAAATATTCAGGTCTCAGATTTTTTTTTAAAGTATAAAGTTTATAAAAACAAAAATGTATGTGAATGGATTCCAATTAAGAAAATGCACTAGCCAAGTGGTTAATGTATCTGCTCTCCAGCAAAAAAAAGCTGTGGGTTGGAATCCCACCGTGAGCATGTTTGTGATTGTGAAAATGCTATTGGTGGTGGTCGGCAGTAGATATTGAAAGTAGTTGTAGTTTATTAGGTGGATTGAGTGGTGGATACGGAAAGTTGTGGAGTAGGTGCCTCCCTTGATGAGTCTTTGGACTCCCTGAAGGTGTCAAGTAATAATATTTTGAGATATTATTATTACGGGCAACTCCAGGGAGTCCTTAGACTCATCGAGGGAGGCCCTAAACATCATCTCCACACAACTATTCGGCATTCTCAAGAGTATCTATCATACCTTGCCTTGAACACTCATTCACTGTCACAGCACCCACAACTCTGGCAGCTTATTCCACTCATTTACCACTCTAAAAGTAAAGAACCCAACTCTAACACCCTTGCTAGCCACATTCTTGTCCAGCTTCCACAGATGTCCCCTAGTTCTCCCACCACCAGTCCTGATCTCAAAAATATCCTCTGAATTAATCCTATAGAAACCCTTCAGCAATTTGAATGTCTCAATCATATCTCCCCTCTTCCACCTATCAAACATCAAACAATTTCTGCAACCAACAAATCTTCAACCTGTTCTCATAAAGTTCATTCCAAAGACCTGCTATCATCTTGGTCACTCACCTCTGGATCCTCTCCACCTCTTCCCCATCAAGAAGAAACCTAGGTGACCAAATCTGCCACAGTAGTCGAGATGAGGTCTTATCAAGGCTCGGTACAGAGGAACAAGAACTTGCTTGTCTCTGCTCGTCATTTTCAGCAACCAAGTGATACTGATATGATGCTGAATTCATAATTTCAAAGCTTCCAATTTTCCCTTCAGTGTTAGGGTTAAAGATCTATCACAGCAAAGTAATTTCTTCGAAACTTAATATATCTTCTCTGCATACTGTATTATGGCTGTCAGTTGCATCTGTTCTGATGAGTTTGGCTGAAGTATGAAAAACCCGAGTTACTAAGAGGAAAATTATACACCTCCACTTGAAAGTTCCTCATAAAAGTTCTTCCCTTCTTAGATGGGATTCCTACCACATCTTTCCAACCAAGGGTTTTGTAAAAATCCACTTGAACAGAGGCTGTTTCATATTATTTAATGCAGAATCCATTTAATTTATAAAAATATGTAATCACCACTATTCTAATTTTTTTTAAATACAAAAAAAAAGTAAACTTGAACTGTAGACCATCTATTCAACATGAAATCTTTTTACACTGGCAAGGGAATGTGAGTTTAGTTAGATTTCATTAACTTCATAATCTGAAGGACAGGTTGTCAAGTACCGTTATTCTTCTGAAATGTGTTATATATATATATATATACAATCTATTCAAATATTTGGTGATGATCACCTATGCCCTGAATACAGCCTCTAGCACCTGTAACTACGCACACAGCCAAGAAGACTACTGGAATTTAGTCCATACAGAAGAGAACAAACACAAAATATGCAATTTCCTCTTCATCTGCGCCAAGGCCACCATTTACAGTTACTCCCTTAAGCAAACAAGAAATAACCAGCACCCATCCATCACTGAATTGGAACAAACTCTCATGTGTAGCCTACAGCAGAAACTACAAAGCAGGCTTTCGCTGGCATTTGATTACTACAAAGAAACAGGAACTGTCACAAAATTCATAGAGGAGTGGAATCCAACTGGTATCCTGTTCTGGATTGCCGACAATACACTTCAGCTGAAGAATAACTAAAAGTGATGATGAATTGTAATATTGACTCTTACTGAAAAGACACATCCTGTCTATCATGAATGTACCTTTTTCCCTTCAGTTCTATTGTATATCTAAAAAGAAAAACATTTCTTCCCCTGTAATATACATTCTTATAATATGTAAATAGTCCTTTTTTTGTTATCTATCTTCCAATGTATATTTTATCAAGTTCAATAAAAAAAAAAAAAATTCAAATATTTGGAGAACATGTTTGCAATAGTGAATATGGCTATATACATAACTGTGGCTCATATAAGTATAAAAAGAAATGCAGTTGTGCATCTTCACAGACAAACATTAACAACAAAATGGACCATAATATAATGTCAACAACTCTCAGTTCAAAATTACTGCAGCTACCATGTTCAACTGTAAATGATGTGAATGTAGAAATGGCTGGGAGCAATAAGGTTGAAAGAAAAACCATATGGCATGTGGGAACAGGCATGGGACAGCTATTGTTCAATGATGTGTGCAAGATGGTTGGCTGAGAAGTTAAAGTGCACGTGGAAAGATCTAATGAGCAATTTCCAATTATCACATAGAATCATTCCTTGGTTCCTACTAAGTGTGCCCTGTGAATAGATGACCATAGTAGATCCTTTTATGTTGGAAGCAAAGTTGTCCTCTATGTGAGGCATGGAACTCTTATTCAATGTTATGTGAGAGAAATGAAAACCTAGGTCCAAGCTGTCCCCTCTGTTATTAGCATCTCCAATATATGCTCTAATTTCCACTTCTAGATGTCTACCTCAGTAAGAAAAAGCACATGAATATTAACTCCAAGATGTTTGTAGAAAGGGTTACAATCTTTAGGAGAATGAAATATAAACCCTAATAGTGAAAATGACCTTGAAAGCCACTCATGAGATTTGAGGAGACTAACAATCTTGAGAGAATGTCTATCAATGTAAAGGATGGAAAAACAGAAGTTCTGCAGAGAATGTCAAGATTAAAATTTAATGCTCTTAATGAAAAAAATTTGTTTTGAAAGTCACTGTACTTGATGAAAAAGTGTTAATAAGCATCTCATATCATAATTTAACAAAAGAGGAAACACACACTTCAATTTTGCTCTCACACCAAAAAGTAGATTTTATTTGCGACACAGAAAAGGCCCTTTACTTTCTCCCACGAGCTGTTGTAAATAGACCAATTCTTTTCTTCATCTTGCCCTCCTAAAAGCAACATCAATTCCTCAGAGAAAGAGCTCTTTCTAATTAAAAAAACAAAAAAAAATATCGTAATACTAAAGGCTGACAAAGGCAATTCAACTGTCATCATGGAGAGTACGTCTAAGATTTCACTTACTCTCGGACTCCTCTACTTTGCTTCATTAGATTACAATCCTACTTGGACCATGAAGATACCAACAATCTGTTATGCAACATGCTCACTTGGGCTACAGATCTAAAGAAAAAATTAATGCACCCTATAACTCCATGAAACACTGAAGGTACAAAATACTGGCATTCCTCCTCAGGCAATCATAGATGGCATTAGTTCAACTACTTATGTTATCAAAACATCTTGCAAATCTTCTAAAGAAGCACATCAAACATATGGACTCCTTCCTTAAAAACTTGCAACATGTAAAAATCTCATCTGAAATTTCCATCTTGTCAACAGATATATTTAAGCTAGTCTAGATATTGTATCTTTGTTCACCATTCAGTGGACAAAGTCATGTAACCTAGAGGTGTTAGGAGGGAACAGACTGTTCTCTCCTAACACGTCAACTTTTTTTTTTTTTTTTTTTTTTAAGAGATTGTGTCTACTCCAGTTATTTCTAATGGAATGGGAAAATTTACTAGCAACTATCATTCTTGCAATAGAAAGCTCTGTCTTCTCCATGCAGACTGTTTTTCCCCAAGTTTTTCACGGAAAACTTGGAAAAACATTTCCTTGCATCTACAAACAACCCCCCCCTTTTTCCATTTAGTGAAGATGCATAGTTATCTTTATCATCTGGAAATAGTGTTGATGAGTTGCACAATTTTCTTTTCATCTATCACCTCTTCCCACCAAAAAATAAATTCACTCTGGAAATTAAATTTAAAATTAAGGGAAAACCTTTCGTAGATGTTTTAATTTCAAAAGGAGACTGCTGTGTATACTGCAAGTGCACTCATACAGGTTGTTACTTACACCCTTTCTCATTGTATCAATCTCAAAAACTAGGCATTTTACATATGTTCAAAAAAAGGGAGATCTCTATCAGAAGAGGTGAAGAAAAACTAAAGGAAGAATTGCAGTCTCTACTTCAACTACTTGTATGCAACAGATATGCTTTCAAGCCCATTCTGACTATACAAGATGTTAATAACAGAGAAGACAGCTCAGGCCTAGCTTTATATATGAGGGGGGGGGGGGGAGTCTGGAAAGTTCTGATAAACCTAGAACAAAAATGATATTAAAGCAACTGATATAACCACAAGAAAGAACATGTTACCTTCATAACTCTGCTACTAGTATGTTTTCTTGTGATTATCAGTTGATCAATATAAGAGAATCTACTATGGTCATCTGCTCAAAAAGTACACTCAATAGGAACCAACAAACGATCCTGTGTGATATTTGGAAATCTTTGATTAGATCTTACTGCACGTCAGACTTTTCAGCCAACTATCTTCCACACATCACTGAACAATACCTAACCTGTGCCAGCTCCCACACTCCATGTTGTTTTCGGTTCTTACATGTTCTGTATTTTAGTGTTATAGTTCATGTTAGCCTTAAATTGTATTTTTTGTTCATCCTAACCCAGAAGAAGCCACAAATATATGTGGCAAAACTAGGCTGTTTTCATTTTTAAGGGTGACTAAACTATTTTTTTTTATTCTCAGTGTATTCTTTAATGACAATGGCTTGTCCACAAAACAGGTTCCATGCAGGAATGCAACATGAAGTGGTGAACTTATCTGGGAAGCACAGAGCCCTGATCCAACCCCATCGGACACCAGAATCGGAATGCTGATTGCAAGCCAGGCAGAATTGGCTAACATCAGTGACTGACCTCATTGCTCTTCAAGAATGGAAGAGAATTACCAAAGCAGCGTACCAAAATCTAGTAGAAAATCTTCCCAATGAAGGCTGTTATAGCAGCAAAAGGTAAACCAACTCCATATTAATGCCTTTCACATACTAGAAGAGTTGGAATGAGTAGGAATTCAGATATTTTTGCTTACATAATGTATACCTATTGTTTAATGATATATATATATATATATATATATATATATATTTGTCTATTTCCTAGTCAGCAGTTCATATTTTTAGTGACCTCAGTTAACATTTTTATTGCTAATCTAACTCATCTATATGTCTGAAATAGTTCAAACATTACATCCTGCTAACTGGGTGTTTTTATCTAATTTCTTTAAGTTCTCATTTAAATTTACAATTTATTCCTGTCATACCATCTCGATTACTCTATTATATATTTTCATATTTAATTTGTTCAAAAAATCGTGTGTATATACAAAGAAATGTAACATACCAGATATGAGATAATTGGCAATTTCATTATTTTTATGAAAGCCACATGTAAAATAGAACTTACCAGGACATTACAAAAATTTTTTTTTAAATATTTAGTTTTTTGTTCCAGAATATTACTAAGCTTATTCAGTATTTCCAGAAAATGAGCTATATAAGAGAAAAATTCTTACTTTCACAAAATGCTACAGGATGGGGGGGGGGGGGAACAACTGACAAATACTATTTTGTAATATTGTTTTATTAATGTAATTAATAAAACAATGTTACAAAACCTATAAATACTTGTTAGTACTATAATGAAGTTTTTCATAACTCTCTTATTTTCCTGGTTTTCACCATACCAACATAAAAGTAATCTTGAACACATTTAGCAACAGTGGATATGTCATTGCTGCTTTATATGAATTTTAGTCTCCTGGATGTAAGGTTGATAATTTCTCATATTCCAGATAACATATCTAACCCGTTAATAAACATCTGCATGCTCATTTAAATTTTTGCAAAGTTTTTGATAGTGTAGTCCTTAATAAGCATAGGGAAAGGGCAGAGTGGCATTACTACAGTGGAAAGTGGAAAAAATATATTTTTTTTTAAATTTAATTTTCTTTCTTTTTTTTTTTTTTTTACTATTTTGGTTAAAAATATGTAAAATGGCTTTTGGAAATTGTTTTACTTGATTTTCACAAGCAACAGGTTTTAAGACATAAGCCAAAATGAGAAACAATGAAAATGTAAAACAATCATCATCGTTATTATTGTAGACACCTGCACGGAGTCCAAAGGTTCAAAAACTATCCATCATACCTCTCCTTGAACCTATGAACAGACAAAACACTCAACTGACTCTGGCAACCTATTCCACTCATAACTCTCCAAGCAAAAATTCTAGTCCTCATACCCCTACTAACCACTTTTATACATTTACCCTGCATCAATCCATAAACTCTTTAAGCAACTTAAATGTTTCTATCATATCCCCTCTTTTCCTCCTATCAACCAATTTCTGTAATCCACACACCCTCAATCTATCCTCATAGGGAACATATCATAGTCACTTGCCTCTGAATCCTCTCCACTGCTTCATCACCAAGAAATCCAGGAGAGCAGACCTGAGCACAGTAATCCACATCTGGATTACCGAGCAGTAATCCAGATGTGGGTGTATCAAGGAAGTTATTCCTTATAAAGAGGAATAACAACTTCCTTATCTCTACTTGTTAATGTGTTCTTTAATAGCCAAGTAATCCTATGGGCTACCTTAGCAGCATGTCCTCTAACCCCTAAATTTCTAACTTCATCTATTTTCTGGAGTATCCATTTATCCACATATTTCCATCAATGTGGTACACAGATTATAATCTATTTATTCCAAAATGCATAACTTTACATTTCTCCACATTAAAATGACACCCATTATCTTTATCTTTTGTCCATACTGACAGCCTATTTAAATTGTCCTGCAAGCTCTCAACAATTCTACTTAATTCTGCATCATCAGCAAACAACTGAATATTTCCTTTCAAGTTATTTCCCATATCATTTATGTACAAATTAAACAGTAGAGGTCACTGAACCTTGCAGTTCACCACTGGAAATATAACAATTATCTGTATTTAAATTTCGTAGATCTGTTAGATATGATAAAGTGAAAGAGAGGATGTTTAAAACACTACAATTGTATGAGATGAAGAACATACAACGTAAATATAATTATGTATTGATCTAAGACAACAGTTAGAACTTGAGGTACACGAATATGGTTTGATGTAGAACCAGGTGTAAAAAGTTGGCATACTTTCTCTCCACCCCCCCCCCCTTTTTTACTTTTCTTATGCAAATGTTATATTCTTAAATAAACTAGTACAAGTCTTTTCAAGATTATTTAACTATGCTGAGTAACTACTATAATAAATTTTGCACAAAAATCAGCAATAAAAAGACACCGAAAACAGCCACCAGCTGCATCATCCATAGGAAATCTAAAGAACAAGTAAAACATTTTAGCTATTTCATGTTTTTTTTTCTTCTCATAATGGTTTAAATTCAAAAAACAAGACAAGAAAATTAATATTTATTTATTCAACCAAGCACTTACAGAGCCATGCTCAAACTAGTTGTTTTGCAGCACTATGTCAATGATGTGTTTGCTATTTGGCTACATGGTACAGATAGATACATTATATTATTAGGTGCATTTAAAATAGCAGACATCCAAAAATTCCATTTCACAATGGAAAAAGGAATCAAATAACAGTCTGCATAGATACACTAGTCACACACCTTGTTAATGATAATGAACAGTTGGTTCATTATCTTTTTCTATTACAGAAAGCCTACACCATGTTGGAATATATTTGCACAAACATCCACATCATCTAGCCCAAGAGTATAGTTGAAAACCATTATATATATACACACACACACACACAGTAGACGCTGCTTATTATGATCACATTTGTTCGCTTTTCAATAACAATAGCTGGCTAATAACATTAAGGATATATAAAAAAAAAACTGCATCATTTATTTGAATTTATTGTTTTAAACAACTTTTTAATAAGCAACAACATAAAATTTATTTAAAAAACTTATTTAGTGTTCTGTCATGTCTTTGAATATAGTAGTTCATTAATAAATTGTTCATGCTAATAATGCCTTTCGAAGCTTGTCACTCTATGTTGCACACCATGATGAAGTATTCATAGAATTCTTGCATCTGGGTAGTTGGAGGAGTTTCTAAAATTTGTTCTTCTATACTTGTATTAGGTTTACTTTCTTCTATTAGTTTAAAGTTCTCATTGGAAGCAGTTTGACATATTTCCGACACTATCATTGTAGCCACTATTTCAATGTTGTTATCAATATCCAACCAATTTTCAAATTCTTCTTTTGACATACCGTCTGGGGTTTTATCAAAAATTTCATTTGGAAGATACTCAAATTCTTTGGAAGGAGTTTCAGATTTTGTCTTAAATATCCCATCTTTTTGGAAGCAGTTTTCAATAGTTCTCTCTAGAACTTGCTTCCATGACAATGCTACCAAATGCAATGCATCAAGAAGGGAAATATTTTTTCCCTTCTTTGCATCACATTGGTCTTTTATATAATCAAGTTCAGCTATACTTGCACGAAATTCCCTGCGATAAGCTTTAAAAACTCGTATGATGCCTTAGGTTGAATTAATGATGTAGCGTTTGAAGGTAAGAAAATTACTTTGATGTTCTTTAACAATAAATCATTTGTGTGCACTGCAGTTACCTACTAACAAGACAATTTTTTGCTTTAATTTAAGATCCCACTTAACCAACCAATTGTTGAAAATGTCATTAGTCATCCAAGCATTTGCACTAGAACAGTAGTCAACAGGCAAACTTTTGACACCTTTAAAACACCTAGGATTTTCTTTTTCCCAATCACTAGGAGCTCTCGTTTCTCACCTTTCATATTAGCACAACAAAGAACTGTCACTCGCTCTTTTGATTTAAATCCTTTAGTACTTTCATTTTTAAACAAATAAGTATGCCCAAGCATTGCATGAAAATAGAATCTTGTTTCGTCTGCATTGTAAATATCCCCGGAAGAATATTCAGCAATAATTTTTGGCCACTCGGTCTTAATCCCTGCATCAGCTAATTAAAAATCAGCACTTTTTTCTTCACCATGAATATGCTCATACACAATATTCTCTTGCTTTTCCCACCCGTTAAACCATCCATCAGTTGCGGTGAAATTTTCTTTGCCCAATGTTTTTTGATGAATCAAAGGCCCAGTAATCTAAACTTTCTTTTCACGAACATTGCTACAAATGACTAAATTTAACACATGTAAACCACAGTAGTAGTATTTTTTATTTATTTATTTATTTTTTTTTTATTACGTAAATATTTCTGGTATCCTTACCAGATTGGGCTCTCTTCCAATCCATGTTCTTATTAGTAAGAGCTGAAGTTTCAATGTTTGATGTGCTTTTTAAGATCTAACATTTTGGGAAACTTATAGCACTCCAAAATTTTTTGCTTTTCTTGAAAAGATAAATCCTTATGTTTTTTTTTTCACTTGCTTCTGCCATAATGCTAAGGGCTATTTTAATGAGCACTCAAAGTCAAATTCACTTACTGAAAGAGAGCACGAAAATAAACTTAAAAAAAATCCAATTAGACTATTATAACCTGGAAGAATAAGATTAAAGGAAGATGAACAAAAAAGGTCGCATTTTGGCAAATTGAA
This sequence comes from Typopeltis vanoorti, assembly GCF_054136105.1. NCBI lineage: Eukaryota > Metazoa > Arthropoda > Arachnida > Uropygi > Thelyphonidae > Typopeltis > Typopeltis vanoorti. Next base: position 23,022,128 of record NC_143561.1, on the reverse strand, counting down.
TATTAAATATCTAACATTATTTCTTAGAAGTCTGAGATGGAAAAGGTCAAACATTCGAGGATTTTGATAACAACAACCGGAACTTTGATTATAATAGATGGATTATTTTTAATTCATTTTAAATGGTGTGTTTTGGGACTGACTGATTTCGATAACAATAACCAATTGATAATGTTATCCACAATCACAATAAGCAGATTTTACTGTGTATATATATTAAAAACACTAACACAGAGCAATCTGTTGCAACGATATTGCTCTTATCACCAAACCCACCTATTCTCGCCACACTTTTTTCTTTTAGACAATGGCTATAATCATCAGTAAAGAGAAATTACCAAATGCCCCACTCAAATCTTCTACTTTCCCTAATACACAAGACCACAACAAAAGTTGCTATGTCATACATGCATGACACATCTGAAAAGATATCCAGAGTGCTTATTAAATATCAGTTCCATACTACATTTAAATCACGTAACTCTCACCGTCACACCCAGGAGCATGTGAAGTACCCTGTACTTGTGATCTGGCTTACTATGGACTGACAGGAAGATCTGTTGACACCCACCTTGGAGAACATAAGAAATAAGAGAAACTGATTTTGGAAGCTTTAGAACATTCTCCAGACCTCAGTAAGTATGAATGTATTAATTTAGCAAGAATTTGGGAGACAGTCATTTTAAGATTAAATTAATAATACTTGTTAATCTCTTTTTATCCAGCAACAAATGGTGAATATTATGACTTCTTTCCCTAGTAATTGTTTTTGCACTGTCATAAATTCACTCTGAAGATGCTGGGTATGAAATCAGCAAAATATCAACTATGTAAACATATATGTATTTATCAAAGAGCCATTTTGGCAACATAAATTATACTGAAATAGTGAATATTAAATATCTAACATTATTTCAAAGCTGAATATATGTAGAAACTTTGGAAATTTCAAAACTATGACCAGAAAGCTTATGAGAATTATGAGAATGCTTATGAGATTCTCAGCATCAGAGTTGCCTTAGCTTGCAATACTTATGTTAGTATATTCATCTTTCATTAGTGCATTTGATAAAGGTTTCACTGGCCTGAGAGCAAAAACTATCATTCAACCAAAGCAATCCTATGCCAATAAGTTATTTTTCATAAGTGACCTCTCGGTCAGAGCATAACAGTAATTATCAAAAAAAGTAATTATCCTATGGCTTCATTTCAGCAATGTAAACTATATAGAGAGAGTAGATATTAAATATCCAACGTTTCAAAGCCAAATATATGCAGAAACTTATATCTACTACTTCTATATATATATTATGTATTTTTTTATTCTCTTATAAAATCCCTCTAACATGAACTATCGGCCCAAGTTTTTCTACTCATTTTAGCTATTTAGACAATTTCTATTGCAGCAAAATATGGAAATAAGCATAACTAGTACCATAGGAAGTGAACAGAATAGATTCACATGGACTAACTGACAAATAAGGCAACACCACATTACCTGTACACAAGACAGTTGATCAGACTAGTGACCATATATCTATATATATAAAAGCTGAAGAGCGAACAGATGTCATTGATGATAAAGTAATATTAAAAATCATTATTTATTATGAAGGAAAAATGACATTATTAGCATTTAAGAATGTGCAAGCAGAGTGAATGGTCACTTAAATAAAACAGGAATGGAAAGGTTACCAAAACTAGTGTCCAATACCAAGATGGCAGGAAAAAACACTCTGAGAAAGACCAACAAAATTGTTGATAGGAAGTTAATAATAATGTAAGCAGGAATTGGATAAGTACCAGTTTGACATAATAGGGGTGAATAAAACAAAAAAGACAAAAACTGGTAAGATCTTTTTGAGCAATAAATAGAAAATGTTATATATCAAGGAAAAGAAGGAGTAGCCATAGTATCATCATCATCAAATTGCTGACATGTACCCTCAAGGGGATGTACAGGATATGATAGTACTACATGAAAAATTTACATCATTACTAACTTCCTATCTACAATTTTCCTCCAAATCAGTCTGTTACTTGTCAAGACTCCAACATTATCAGATCTTATATTTCTATCGTCTAAGGCACTTTGTACCTTATAAATCCACCTATATCTTGGTCTTCCTCTGGGTCGTTTTCCTGCCAACCTGGCAGAGAAAACTTGTTTTGCTATTCTTTCCTCACCCATTCTGTTTAAGTGACCATACCATCTGAGATTAGCTCTGCAAATGCATTCCTGGATGTTGACAATGTCAAGTTATTTCCTAATACCCTCGTTTTTAATATGACATTGCCATCTGTTCATGCCTCTAATTTTCCTCAGAACACTCATATCTGCGATCTCTAATCTTTGGTTAAATGTTTTACTTCTGACATAGCTCTCAGATCCATAAGTTAAAACTGGTTTGAACACTGTCTAGTATACAGCTAATTTAGTGTTCCGACTAATTTCTCTTTTACTCCATATGAATTTATTCAATTGGCTTCCTACCATACCAGCTTTGTCCATTCTGTTGTCTATTTCCATATTTAATTTACCATCTTCACTAAAAATCTAGCCTAGGTAGCTGAAATGTTTTACTTGTTCCACAGGTTCTCCATTCACAACACAGTTGACATTTTCAATGATTCTGCCTATTTTCATTGTCTTTGTCTTTTTATTGCTGACCTTCATACCATATCTATTACAACAGTTATTCAATTTAGTCAGCGAATCTTGCAAACTTATAGCAGATTTATTTAGAAGTACAACATCGTCCGCATAAAGCAGAGAGCTGACATTAACATCTCCAATTCTGATATCATGTTTAATACCACTTTCCTTCATAATGTGATCCATACAAATAATGAATAACAGAGGGGATAATGTACATCCTTGGCTCACACCAGATATTTAACATTAAACCATCTTCCTGTACTTCCTTCAATTCTAACTGCTGATTTACAACTCAAATAAAGACTAAGTATTGCTTGATATAATGCCCCATTGACAGCATATAACCGTAGTGTTTTGAATAGCTTCTCTCTTGGCACCATGTCGTATGGCTTTTCCAGATCGACAAAACTTAAATACAAATCTTTGTTATATTCCCATGCTTTCTCAGCTATTTATCATAAAGTGAAGACATGATCCTGACAGCCTCTATATGGCCTGAATCCAGCTTGTTCTTCACCAAGGTTTTCTTCCACAATTCTTCTCAACCGTTTCTGAAGTATACTGGCATAAATCTTGCCCAGAACACTCAGTATTCAACACTAAATACAAGACTAATCTTGAATAGTAGGCAGTCTCAAGTAGAATGATGTGGGTAAATATGAGAATGGGGAACTGGACAATGAGATGCCTATGGTCCCAAAAGATAGAAATGGAGGAATTTTTCTAGGCTTAAGAGAAAGCAACTGACACAATGAAAAAGGAAAAGTTGGTCCTTGTCGGAGATCTAAATAGCAGAGTAGGAAATGATTGTCAGACATACAAAAATATATTGGAAAAATTTAGAGAAAAGAGCAAAGCTAATAATAATGGCAAATACTTGTTGGATTTCTGCTCAGGACATGGACTGATTATTACTAACACAATGTTCCAACATAAAAATGTGCACAAATTCACATGGGGAGAAGAGGCAAGGAATAAGAAAAGTCTCATCGACTATGTTATTGTTGATAGTGATGTTTTCTTCCTGGCGCAGGACACCAGTGTGTACAGAGGATATGAAACTGAAAGTGATCACCATTTAGTCTTGAACAAGATAAAATTTAGTTTAATCCTTTATCCAAGTGTGAGCAAACAAAGTTTGCACCTGAAAATATCCTCAGGACTGGGGTAAGGTAGTACAACACTGGACAACTCGTAGCAAAGGTGGACCAAGCGAACATCACTCCTATCTCAGTATCTCCCATAATGCAAAACACGTCTCCTTGCGGATATGTATAATGTTATGCATTAAGGGAAGGGCCACTACCCAGACTAGTTTCGACCTTTATTGAGGTCTCTTCAGTGAGAGCCAGGCCCAGAAGTGGAGATACCAGGCAGAAGCAATGGCAATGGTCATCTTTACCTATAGGAATTGCCAAAAGGAGTACCACCTTTTTATTAAATTAAACTACATTTATTATAGTCTAACCAAATGAAAAATAAACTTTCAAGATAAAATTTAATTCCATACTGAAAAAAAGAACTTATAAAAAAAGTTTTAAAGCAAATAAAAGTTAAATAGCTCTCAGATGTGAACTGTAGACTAAAATACAACATTATTCCAGAAAAAATGAAAGTTTGAGAACAGGAACCAAACCTTGGAGATTCAGTGGCAAGCCCTGAAGAAAACACTAATTGATTCAGCCAGAGAAGCATGTGGTGAGGTTGTACCTGAAAGTTATACTAAAGTTTGCACCTGAAAATATCCTCAGGACTGGGGTAAGGTAGTACAACACTGGACAACTCGTAGCAAAGGTGGACCAAGCGAACGTCACTCCTATCTCAGTATCTCCCATAATGCAAAACACGTCTCCTTGCGGATATGTATAATGTTATGCATTAAGGGAAGGGCCACTACCCAGACTAGTTTCGACCTTTATTGAGGTCTCTTCAGTGAGAGCCAGGCCCAGAAGTGGAGATACCAGGCAGAAGCAATGGCAATGGTCATCTTTACCTATAGGAATTGCCAAAAGGAGTACCACCTTTTTATTAAATTAAACTACATTTATTATAGTCTAACCAAATGAAAAATAAACTTTCAAGATAAAATTTAATTCCATACTGAAAAAAAGAACTTATAAAAAAAGTTTTAAAGCAAATAAAAGTTAAATAGCTCTCAGATGTGAACTGTAGACTAAAATACAACATTATTCCAGAAAAAATGAAAGTTTGAGAACAGGAACCAAACCTTGGAGATTCAGTGGCAAGCCCTGAAGAAAACACTAATTGATTCAGCCAGAGAAGCATGTGGTGAGGTTGTCTGTAAGGATAGAAAAAAGAACTCCATGGTGGTCACAGGAAGTTAAAGAGGCAGTGAAAGAAAAGAAGAGAGCATATCAAAAGTTCCTGGCAAATAAATCAGCTTGTGCTCTTAGAGAATAGAGAGACAAAAGTAAGAAGGCTAAACGCTGTGCAAAACTAATTAAACAAAAGTCATGGGAGGACTTTGGCAAGAACATAGAAAATAAATATCAAGAAGGTGGCAAGATATTCTGGAGGTTGTTGAAGAAGCTCAGAAATGGGAAGAAAGAGTGCTGTAAAAGGAATTGCAGATGATTTAGGTGACATGAAAAACAGGAATAAAAAGATATAAAAATTACTCCTTGAAGTATGGAGTAATTACTTCGAAAAATTGCTAAATGAAACAAGCAGTGATGACAGCACAATGGTAAAAAACACTGACCAGTCTTGCAGTCAGGAATACATATCCATACTTGAAGCAGGAAAAGCCATCAAAAGCCTGAAATGTGGAAAGGCAGCAGGAGTAGATGATATTCGACCAGAAATGCTCAAGTATGGAGGTATAAGTCTTACAGTGGCTTCACTGCATAGTTCAGAAAACTTGGACAGAGAGATGAATTCCAGATGATTGGAGTAGAGCTCTCATAGTATCCATATATATAAAAAGGGAAATAAAACTGAATGTGAGAATTACAGAGGTATTTCTCTACTGAGTGTTCCTGGTAAGATATATCAAGTATACTTGAGAAACGATTGAGAAGAATTGTGGAAGAGAAGTTTGGTGAAGAACAAGCTGGATTCAGGCCAAATAGAAGGATCAGATTTTCACTTTACGACAGATAGTTCAGAAATCATGGGAATATAACAAAGATCGGTATTTAAGTTTTGCAGATATGGAAAAGCCATATGACAAGCCACCAAGAGAGAAGTTATTCGAAACGCTACAATGGTGTCAACGGGGCATTATAGTTGTAAGTCAGCAGTTAGAATTGAAGGAAGTACAGGAAGGTGATTTAATGTTAAATCTGGTGTCAGACAAGGATGTAATTTATTCCTTCTGTTATTCATTATCTATATGGATCACATTATGAAGGAAAGTGGTATTAAACCTGATATCAAAATTGGAGATGTTAATGTCAGCTCTTTGCTGTATGCAGATGATGTTATACTTCTAAATAAATCTGCTACAAGTCTGCAGGATGCCCTGACTAAATTGAATAACTGTTGTAATAGATATGGTATATGAAGGTCTGCATTACAAAGACAATGAAAATAGGTAGAAACATTGAAAATATCAACTGCATTGTGAATGGAGAACCTATAGAACAAGTAAAACATTTCAGCTACTTAGGCACGATTTTTAGCAAAGACAGTAAATTAAATATGGAAGTAGACAACAGAATCAACAAAGCTGGTATGGTAGGCAGTCAACTGAATAAATTTATATGGAATAAGAGAGAAATTAGCCAAAACACTAAATTAGCTGTATACAAGACAGTCAAGCCAAATTTAACTTATGTAACTGAGAGCTGGGTCAGAAGTAAAATACTTGACTGCAGATGAGTCCTGAGAAAGATTAGGGGCATGAACAGATGGCATCAATGGCAATATCATATTAAAAACGAGGATATTAGGAAAGAACTTGACATTGTCGGCATCCAGGAATGCGATGGCAGAGATAATCTCAGGTGGTATGGTCACTTAAACGGAATGGGAGAGGAAGGATTAAGAAAACAAGCGTTCTCTGCCAGGTTGGTAGGAAAAATACAGGTGGATTGATACAGTAAAAAGTGTCTTACAAGATAGAAAAATCTGATAATGATGGAGTCTTGACAGGTAACAGACTGATTTGGAGGGTAATTGTAGATAGGAAGTTAGTAATGATGTAAATTTTTCACATAGTACTATCATATCCCATACATCCCTTGAGGGTATATATCAGAAATTTGATGATAATAATAATGTAAGCTTATGCAGTACTATCATAGTATCCTGTCCACCCATGAAGTTACATATTAGGAATTTGATTATGAGATAACATTCAAGGACAAGGTGGTCCTAACTCTGGAGATTTTTCATTGAAATAAATTCCAAAAGGAACATATATTATGGGCACTGGTTACAAGGTCTTCAATCACTAATACTTTTGAAATGGATGAGTGTGCAGAGAAATGACAGTCATAACTATCAAGAGCATTAGGTTTTTGATATTTGGTAAGAGATAAGAGCTGACATGTTCTCATTGGATGCAGACAAAATACCATTTGATTCCCTTTCTCAGATCAGAATGAGATGGAGCCAGTTGATATTTTGCAGGAAAAAATCTTCAATTCCTCACCTGCAATATTATGATAATGAAAATCTCCTTTCTATGCAACAAAGTCATAATGATAGGATATTATCCTCTTAGTAATAAATTTTTCTGGCACTTCATTGTGACCACTAAGATGAGGGTGTCTGAGCATGGTGCAAACAGCTTTGGATATTTTGAATCAGTCAAATGCAATGCTTTTTTTTTTTTTTTTCACAACTTTCTGGTCGTTTGCTTTGCAGATATTTCAGATGCTGGTTTATGCCTATGTTTCAACTAGTAAAGTAAAAGATTTCAAATCAGACATTGATTACACTCATTCTGTATACAGGGTTGTCTTGTCAAAAACTCAACCCAGATTAGGTTAGCTTCACCACCTCAATGCTTTGACAGCATTGAGATGGTGCTGTTCTATGCACGAGAACAGCACCACCTCAATGCTGTCAAAGTACACAACATTGCTACTTTACACATTTTGTCAGGAGGTTGGAATGGCAGATGGGCCAATGAGTGGACACCTCACTCTTGCAACTTGAACCCCCATGGATTTCTGTCTGGGGAATGCTGATGAGTGATGTTTACAAGAGAAAGCCTAGCACATGTTTAGAATTAAGAAAGCAGATCAGTCTGAATTTGACAAAATCAAAGGAAATAACATTTGGAACATCTGTAGAATAGTCAATTTCAATTTTATTTTCAAATTTTAGTTATATAAATTTGATGTATATGTTCAACAAAATTATTTATTATTCATTAAGGCCCCTAGGAGTCCCAAGACTCATTGAGGGAGGACACCTACTCTACAATTCTCTGTCTCCACCTATATCAAACCTCTACTATCATCATCATCATCTAAACCAATGCCATCTACTGCTCACCACCCCTAGTGTTTTTTGTCTGTAAATTGCGTATGTTCTGAAGGGCTGAGCTGTCTGTATGCAGGATGAAAAACCTTAATTAATGGGTTTATTTATGAATAAACATTTAACTATCAGGTGATTTTCGGCCATCCCTATAGCATTTATAGAAACTGCTAATTATCTATCCTGATATATGAAAATAAAATATAAAATTCTGAAAAATTTGGATCACTTTTATAAATACAAATGGTAATATAAGTTTGAACAATGTGTTGTGTCCAGCTATAGTTGTAAAAGGAGGAAAAAACATCTTTTATAGCAATGTCATTTATATATATATTTTATTATACAGAGATTTTCATAAGGATGTCTCGGAATATTATACAGATTACAAACAATTATTCTGTTTCTGTTACTGCTGTTCACTGCCAGAGCAAGCTGAAAGGAAGCAAAGTTAACAGTATAATTCAGAGCAAGTTTAACTATGTACTATACATGAGTTTATGCATGGCACATCAAAGAAATATTAGCATAAAATTCAATACTGATATAATTATTTTCTAGCTTCGAAAGTGCAGGATTAATGGAAAATGCCAAGGCACTGATAAACAGAACACACAGTAATCTCAATGCTTGATTTTTATTATCATTATTACATAACACCTCCAGGGAGTCCAATGACTCATCGAGGGAGGTACCAACTCTACATCTCTACCAATCGCAACTACCTTCATCTATACCAATGCCATTTACTGCCAACTACCACCACTAGTATCTTCACAATCACAAACATCCATGCCAGCTGCGGGATTTGAACCCGCAGCCTTTTGGCTGGAGAGTGAATACGCTAACCATTTGGCCTTTTAACAGCAATTTGCTATTAAATTTTTAAGTTCATGCATTTATAGATTATGATGACCACTTTGATTTGTGGGGTTAAGCATGTGGAAGAAAGTTGGGGACTAAAGTTCAGTAGTGCATAGGAATATAAACACCACTTGTTTCATTTCTCTTTGCATTTGACCTCTACAGCGTCTTTCTACAGTAGTGGTTCTCAATCCAAAAGCTACTGCAGTCTGTACATTTCGTATTTAATTGGCAACAAACTCTGCAAGCCAATAGCAAGAAAATAGTTGTTAGAGATAATCAGAATGAGAATATTTCAATATATATATATATGGTTCTTAAGGTATTTACTTGAATATAACTTGCTCTCACATTTATCTCACACTTCTGATTTCACTTTATGAAAAAAGAAATTAAAAAGTTTTGCATATACCTTGCACATGAAAAAAGTTTAAAACTTTAAGAAACAGATAGTGAATGTTGTTATGGCAGTTTCAGATATTTTGGAATTAGGTTGAAGATAATAAGCGTTTCAACTCAACAATCACCGGCTTGCCTTTCTCGCACAATCTTTTATTAATACCTCACCAATCACATGCATGTCTTCATAGCTAGGCTAGCTCTACTAGCCTACCATTGCTGAGTTTTGCACTCTGCTTTCACTTCTCATTAGTCGTTTGTGAAGGGTTGTTCATAGTGTATCTCAAGTCTTGTAAATTATTGGTAATTTTTGCTTGAAATATGGAGAAATGTTCAAGTTACAGTGATGGTTTTAAACTCAAAGATCATTTGATTCTGAAATGATACGAGAACAGTAATGAAACTGTTTGTTTTAATTTAATTACAGAAGCATTTGCAGGCGTAGACTTCTGTGGCTAATTGGTTCAAAAGATATATTTCAGTGATTACATATTTTTTTTATTATTCAGTTATACAAAATACTGAAATAATAGTTCCCGACAAGTTTCGTAAATCGTAGGATTTACATCTTCAGGGGGTAAATAGTATAACTTAAAATTTAAACAAGAGAATTAATAAATACAAATCATAACCGTCTGGCTATTCATAAACTCAAATAACAGAATGCAGATATAAAACATTATTGACGTTGAACAATACTGGACGATGTCACGTGTCCTTGTTTTCATTCATACAGTCCAAGCTCAGATTGAGGTAGATTTTTTATTAGAGCTGACTACACTTGGTGGAGAATTAAACCTTAATTTTTATTGCACTGGGTTGGTTTTTTAGCATATTAGCAGATTCTTTAAATTTTCTTATATAACTGTTGTTTTCTATGTATGACATCGTCATTTTTTTCCAGAGTACATCGTGTCCAGTGGAAGTGGTATGGAAAGCAAGACCCGTTTTTTTGTTCTCTTTTGTATTGTACATCTTTTTGGTGTTCAGCCATGCATAGCAAATCCTGCAAGAGCAATGGATTTTGTAGACTCCTGGTTTTTTAAGAGGATGATGAGGTGGTTTTGGTGGATATAGGAATCTTGAGATTTTTTCCATAGGAAGGAAGGCTACTTTTATGTTGTGTTTGTTCATTAATTTGGCTAGCTTATCTGTAACATTTTTTATATAAGGAAGCGAGATTACGTTTTTGTAATCCTGTTTTATTGTGTTGTTAGTTGGAGGCATTTTAAGGATTCTCTTGATGGTTTTTGTTTCATATCCATTCTGTTAGAGGATTTGCATTAAGTATTTTAGTTCTTACATCTTTCTTGTGTGCTGGAGATATTGTATGCTCTGTCTCGAAGAGTTTTAATTAAGCTTATTTTTTGTGAAGGATGGTGGTGTGAGGTTGCATTTAGAAATCTTCCAGTGTTTGTTGGCTTCCTATATACTGAGAAGGAGAGTTTAATGTTGAAATAAGCATTCAACATTACACTACAGCACTAAGATAACTATTGTTAATGAAACAGAGCAAGGCTCAACAACAGACTCAAAATTAGGGTGGGAGTCAGCTTGTCAAACACAAAACAAAATGAAATTGGAAATCCTGATACTGCTAACACAGAAATCATGCGAGTAGAAGTCCAAACTGCAAATGCATACCACCTGAAAATATACTCCATATATAACTCCTCAAACAGTGATAGATAGCAGACCTAAACATCAAGCATTACACACACACCCTGGAATGGCAGAACCACAAACTGAAACACAGAACCCTCAATGGCTTTGATACCACTAAGAGTACTGTCAACCTGAGGCCTCCAAAACCAACAGACAGTGCAGCAGGACTTCCTGAACAAAGCAATACTCCAAAATATCATGTATACCAAATAAATGCAGTGGAGAGCATCGGATATGACAAAACCGAGTTTTGTTCACCCGGGCTAAGAACACAAAAACCTACCTGATTGATTCTCAATTGTTTATTGAACAAATTTAATGATTCCATTCTGAAACTGGAAAAACAGATAATTGCTGTTGCAGCTGACATACTATGCACAAACCCAAAAAAAAATTCTGCATGAGATTAAAAACATCATTTATGAAGAGAACAGAACCAAGTGCTAATACCACAGAATGATGTGGTCTCCATGCTTGCATTTTTTTAAAAATGCAAGCATAAACGATTGACACTATCAGCTTGACCTATTTCTAAAGCTAAATAATTTACTCAATGGTGTTTGACATGCCATTAAACATTCCAGAACAGAAAGTGTCAAACTAAATTCCTTTCTTTCACTTTTTTTGCTCAAATTTTTCTTACATTTTGCAATCATTTAATATTTTCAACACTTGCCAATTTCTGATAATCACTTTGACTCCTTTGAACATTTATCTGCAAAATTCGATTTCCAGCAGGACAGCTACTCAAACAATGAGGTTGTCTTTTTTTGGAGGAATTTGTTTTCACAACTCCAACTGGTATGCTGTTTCCAATTCCAATGATTACGGGAATTAAAACTGGAGATTCCTGAGATTTGCTACTATCAATGACCTAATGTGAATTGTCCTCACAACATCAGAGCACTTCATGATGTTGTGAGGACAGCTTATTTCAGCTTATCTACAAAGTAGCATCCTTCAGTGATACAAACAGGAACCAGATATGGGCCATGGTTTGGATTGGGAAGATCAGATGAGGGATGCAACCAAATGCTGCAATTGCATCCTTCATGCAAACTGGCATGAAGTCAGATGGCACGGTGAAGGATCTCACATTCCTACTAGGCTGAACTCATCCACATATTCTGAATTGATATGTGGTACTTCTCTATTTAAAAAGTCCAAAAGTAAAACCAACTGTACTACAGAAGTAACGCAAAGCTTATACCATCTGTGCATAGAATCACTCATCTAGTATCCTCCCGACAGCAAGGAAGCAGGCCTATATACATCCCCTCCCCCCAAACCAATAAAACACAGGCATTGAACTAATTATCTCACTTTTTTCACCACATGGAGGTTGACTAATTAATTAATAATCACCAATACCGATTCTGCCAATTTTGCTCTGCAGCAGATCTCCTAGCCAAGGCAATGACAATGCTATTACTTTTACAACTTCTTACATGCAGTATTTATATATCATCATCAACAGCTTTCTTCAGTTCACTGTTGGATGAATGCCTCTCCATGCTTCTATTTTGACTGATCTCATGCATCTCTCCACAATTGTTCCAATTATTATTTTTATCTAACTGTGATTCCCAAAATAGTTCCTTCCATGTTTTGTTTAGTTGTTTTCTAGTTAGGCTCCAGGTTTCACTGCTACAGGTTGTTGCTGGGAGTACACACACTGGTTGTAGATGTTTCTTTTCAAGCAGTTTGGTAAATTGCATTTAAATATATTTCTATAATTGTTAAAAAGTTTCCATCCTATGGTTATTCTAGCTGAATTTTCATTATCAAGTTGGTCTTTTGTAACGATTTGCCCTGGATATTATTTCACATTATTCACAATACATTATTTTAGATTTGTCCATATTTATTTGCAGACCTATCTTCAAACTTACTTGGTTTAATTCAATAATCAAGTGTTCTAATTCTTTTGGCAATGTTATTAGTATGATATCATCAGCAAACTCTTAGATTATTTAAGTATTTTCCATCAATATTCAATCCTCTTTTCTCCCAGTTCAGTTTTTCTCATAGCATATTCAAGAGATGTAGCAAATAATTTTGGTGTCATCGTCTCCCTTCCAGACTCCTCTTTATTGTTGATTCTCTCTCCTTTCCATTTAAATTTACACTGGTGTCCAAAACCTAAGGATGAACAATATTTCTGAAGATTACAACTGTAAATTCAGATGAATCAGCTTGTGGCAATTTGTATAACTGATGATTTTGAGTAGAAAGTGAGTACACATTCAAATCTCGCACAAAGGGAAAAGGCAAAAGGCTGCGTTAAGCAAATCGCATGTCTTCTAATGTCTCAAAGACATCATCTAGACGATTTCACACAGGGAAGAATTATTGGAAAGCTTGAAAAAGGTCGCAGAATTATTGATATTACCAGAGGGATTGGAATCTCACATGGCATTATATCCCAGTTCTGGGCAGCATTTCAAACCAATGGAATGTGTTCCAGACATTTACAAGAGCTCACCCTTGCTCTAATGTGGAGTATGAAGACAGATTTTTGGTTATAACAGCAAAATGTAATTAACTCACCACAACAAGTCAGTTCCATTCAAGCACAGGTACACAGATATCTTGAGAAACTGTGGCAAGATGTCTGCAACAAGTAGGCTTATATACCGAAGGCCTGTAGCCTGAGCCTCTTTTATTCAAGCTCATTGTAGAACACATTTCTAGTGTTGTATCCAAAAACAAGACACCAATGGGCTAATGTACTCTTTACAGATGAGTCGCTTTAGTCTCCCCTCCGATTCTAGAAGACTGATCTGCCACAAAAGTGGTACTGCTTACCACTGAGAATGCTATCGAAAGGTATAGATATGGTGGTGATTGGGGTCATGGTGTGGGGAGGCATTATGCTTAATGGACACACTGAACTATAAGTGCTGGAAAAATGGACTATGACTGGTGAACGATACTACACCAAAGTTCTTCAACATCATGTATGAGTGTTCCCTGGTGCTGTAGGCGAAGAATTCATTTTTATGGATGACAATGCCACACCAAATCATACACAAGGGGATGTTAACTGAATCGAGTGGCCAGTACGTGTCCCAGATCTCAACTCCATAGAAATGTTTGAGACTCAATAGGGAAATGCATTGCTGCTCAAAATTCCCCTCCAGAAAAGAAACAAGGTCTTATCCTTGCTCTGAAGGGGGAGTGGGCCAGTTTGCCTCAAGATCTGCTGAATCATTTGGTGCTAAGCATGGTACAATGTTGTGAGAGCTGAATCGCAATTCTGGGTAGACATATTCCATACTGAAATGTCTCTCTGCATAGTTTTCTATAAACACTCCATGCTTTTCTTCTCTTCAAGGATTAGGGATTTGCTTGTTCCAGCTTCAGTGGTCCCCCCCCCCCCCCGGTTTATATCTATCTGCCTCTTTTGGTAGCTGATATCTTTCCATCCTCCTAGATAGATGTTCTTCCCATTCCTCTCGCTTTAATCTTTTCATTTATGTTATAAACATCTAGTTCTTTTCTGATGGCTCCAATTTTGTGCATCCTTTAATTGTTCTTAAAAATCTCATCTCTGTAGCTTGTATTTTACTTTCATCTTTCTTTTTAACCATGTTTCTGAACCATATAAGAGTGGGAGTGGTGGCCATTACTTTATTTTTTAGATATGTTATTATGCAGCCTAAATAATTAAACTGTGTGATCTGTTCTATTATTTTATTTTCTATAACTATTTTTGATCTAACATGATCCCAACCTTTAAATGTCAAAACTTTTCTTTTGTGAAATTTTTAAATTTCATTATTGACTTATTTTGTTTAATTTGTAAACAAATTTTTGAATGCCATCTTCATTGTGTTGAAATATAATCTGATCATCTGCATACAGCATTTTATTGATAACAGCTCTACTGTTTAACCAGATCCATTGTTTTCCATATTTTAATAATCTGAGCAATATATATATATATATATATATATATTGAATAGAGTTGAAGATAAGCTACATCCCAGTCTGACACCCTGATTTATTTCAATCTCTTCTGTTAATTTATTACCTAACTAACTGTATTTTTGTATCTTTATAGTTCATGATGATCAGAAAAAAAATTTCACTTTATCTGTAAACATGTACATCTCTCACAAGTAGAGCTAGTTTCTGATTGATAATGATATAATCAATTATAGATCTTGTTCCTCTGTCATTCCAAGTATATTCATTTATATTCTTTTTTAGAAAAAACAGTATTGGTTACTTTAAATTGGAAGTGCAGAAGTCTTAATAGTTCTCGACCTTGTACAAAATTAACACATTTTTGTGTAATATAATTTATTAGTAATACAAATACACTGGTGTACAATACTTGATTTAAGACTTATCATCATCAAATTCTTGACATGTATCCTCAAGGGGTGTAAAGGATATGATATTACTACATGAAAAATTTACATCATTACTAACTTCCTATCTACAATTTCCCTTCAAATCAGTCTGTTACTTGTCAAGACTCCAACATTATCAGATCTTATATTTCTATCGTCTAAGGCACATTGTACCGTATCAATCCACCTATATCTTGGTCTTCCTCTGGGTCGTCTTCCTGCCAACCTGGCAGAGAACACTTGTTTTGCTAATCTTTCCTCGCCCATTCTGTTTAAGTGACCATACCACCTGAGATTAGCTCTGCTAACGCATTCTGGATGCCGACAATGTTAAGTTGTTTCCTAATATCCTCGTTTTTAATATGACATTGCCATCGATGCCATCTGTTCACACCTCTAATCATCTTTCTCAGAACTCTCATATCTGCGATCTCTAGTCTTTGGTCAAGTGTTTTACTTCTGACTCAGCTCTCAGATCCATAAGTTAAAACTGGTTTGAACACTGTCTAGTACACAGCTAATTTAGTATTCCAACTAATTTCTCTTTTACTCCATATGAATTTATTCAGTTGGCTTCCTACCATACCAGCTTTGTTGATTCTGTTGTCTATTTCCATATTTAATTTACTACCTTCACTAAAAATCGTGCCTAAGTAGCTGAAATGTTTTACTTGTTCCACAAGTTCCCCGTTCACAAGACAGTTGACATTTTCAACAATTCTACCTATTTTCATTGTCTTTGTCTTTTTAATGCTGACCTTCATATCATATCTATTACAACAGTTATTCAATTTAGTCAGGGAATCCTGCAAACTTGTAGCGGATTTATTCAGAAGTATAACATCGTCCGCATAAAGCAAAGAGCTGACATCAACATCTCCAATTTTGATATCATGTTTAATACCACTTTCCTTCATAATGTAATCCATATAGATAATGTACATCCTTGTCTCACACGAGATTTAACATTAAACCATCTTCCTGCACATCCTTGAAATTCTTACAACAATCTTTACAACTCAAATAAAGGACTAAGTATTGCTTGATATAATGCCCAATTGACACCATATAACTGTAGTGTTCTGACTAGCTCCTCTCTTCGCACCTTGTCACATGCTTTTTCCAGATCGACAAAACTTAAATACAGATCTTTGTTATATTCCCTATGCTTTCTCGACTATTTGTCGCAAAGTGAAGATCTGATCCTGACAGCCTCTATTTGGCCTGAATCCAGCTTGTTCTTCACCAAGCTTTTCTTTCATAATTCTTCTCAACCGTTTCTCAAGTATACTTGCATAGATCTTGCCAGGAACACTCATTAAGGAAATACCTCTGAAATTCTCACATTCAGTTTTATTTTCCTTTTTATGTATGGGCACTATTAGCGCTCTACTCCAATCATCGGGAATTCGTCCCTCTGTCCAGGCTTTCTGAACTATGCAGTGCAGCCACTGTAAGACTTTTATACCACCATACTTCAACATTTCTGGTCGAATATCATCTACTCCTACTGCCTTTCCACATTTCAAGCCTTTGATGGCTTTTTCTACTTCAAGTATGAATATGTATTCCTGACTATATGTCTGTTGAGTGTTTTTTTACCACTGTTCTATCACTGCTTGTTTCATTTAGCAATTTTTCGAAGTAATTACTCCAGACTTCAAGGATATCTTTTTCTCCTGTTTTCATGTCACCTTTATCATCTCTAACTCCTTTTACAGCACTCTTTCCTCCATTTCTAAGCTTCTTCGACAACCAGAATATCTTACCACCTTCTTGATATTTATTTTCTATGTTCTTGCCAAAGTCCTCGCATGACTTTTGTTTAGCTAGTTTTACACAGTGTTTAGCATTCTTGCATTTGTCTCTATATTCTCTAAGAGCACAAGCTGACTTATTTGCCAGGAACTTTTGATATGATTTCTTCTTTTCCTTCACTGCCTCTTTAACTTCCTGTGTCTGCCATGGAGTCCTGATTTTTCTATCCTTACAGACAACTTCACCACATGCCTCTCTAGCTGAATCAATCAGGGTTTTCTTCAAGGCTTACCATTGAATCTCCAAGGTTTGGTTCCTGTTCTCAAACTCTTTACTTTTTTCTTCAATAATCTTTGTGTATGTTAGTCTACAGTTCACACCTGAGAGCTGCTCAACTTTTATTTGCTTTAAAACTTTCTTACATGTCATTCTTTTCAATATGAAATTCAATTTTATCCTGCTCAAGACTAAATAGTGATCACTTCCAATTTCAAATCATCTGTACACTCTGGTGTCCTACACCAGGGAGAAAACATCATTATCAACAATAACATAGTCAATGAGACTTTTCTTATTCCTTGTCTCTTCTCTCCATGTGAATTTGTGCACATTTTTATGTTGGCATTTTTTTGGTCTGGCTCCCACTGATGAGACCCCAATAAAGGTCGAAACCAGTCTGGGTAGTGGCCCTTGCCTTTAATGCATAGCAGCATACATCTCTATAAGGGGATGTGCTTTGCATTGGGGGAAATACTAACTAAAGTGATCAGAGCTTACTCCACCTTTACCACGAGTTGCCTCAAACTTGAACTAAACATGGTGTTAGTAATAACCAGCCCATGTCCTGAGCAGAAATCCAACAAGTATTTTCCATTATTATTAGCTTTGCTCTTTTCTCCAAATTTTCCCAAAATATTTTTGTATGCCTGACAATCATTTCCTACTCTGTTATTTTGATCCCCAACAAGGACCAACTTTTTCTTTTTCATTGTGTCAGTTGCTTTTTCTAAAGCATCAAAAAATTCCTCCATTTCTACTTTTCTACATTTCTACTTTGGCCACTCCTTTTTTAGGCACAAATAAGTCTCAAAGTCCAGTTCCCCATTCTCATATTTGGCCACATCACTCTACTTGAGACTGACTGCCATTCAAGAAGATTAGCCTGGTATTTTGTGTTGAATACTATGGCCACTCCTTTTCCTTGATTGTCATTGCCTGAATATAACATTTTGTATTTATTGCTCAGAAAGATCTCACCAGTTTTGTCTTTTTTGTTTAAGTCACCCCTATTATGTCGATCTGTTACTTATCTAATTCCTCAGCTAGCTCCATTTCTTTGCCATTCAGGCTTCTTATGTTGATAGTACCAACTCTGGTGATGTTGAGTTGGGGTGTGTTTTCAGATTTGTTCCAGTAGCTGACTTTTCACTGTTCGCCCTGGTTTCCTGGCGAAAACAACGGGGGCCTTGTTTAACCGGGTGGCCCCAGCTGGCATGAAATTTTGTCATGTTGTACCATCATTTTTTATTTTGGTTTAACCAATAAGAATACTATTTGGTCAGCTAAATTCCAACATGTGGAGGTCTCCTCTCAGTTACACAGCTTTGACCCTTAAGCATCCCAAGACTTTAAGACTTGTAAATGATCTAAAGTTGAGAAGGACGTTCTGAAACTTGTCCAATTTTGGTTGATGGAAATTTAATATATTGTTTATTCTATCATCCATAAGTTTTGTAAAATCATATAAAAGGACTGGGATATTGGTCTAAAGTTTGTCAGTTTTATCACCTTTCTTATATGGAAGGATGATTTTTCCAATTTTTCAACTTTTAGGGGATTCCTGTTTTTAAACACTCAGTATGCAATTCTGCTAGTTTTATATGCAACTAGCAGAATTGCATATAAAACTAGCAGAATTGCATACTGCTATTCTGCTAGTTTTATATGCAACAAATCCCTTATATTTTTAAACATTTTTATTAGTATTCCATCAAGTCAAGGAGCTTTTCCATTTTTGTAAGTACATGTTTTGTGCTTTTCAATATCCTTTTTTCTACTGTTTTTCTATATTACTTTCCCCTTCATCTGTGTATAATTCTTAAAATTTAGCAATAATCTCCAACATGTTTGAACCAGTATTCCATTTTCATCTTTTACACTGGCCATATAAAGATTACCTGTATTATCAAGGTTTTCCTGGTTTCTTTATACTATTGTTGCTGTTCTTTTCATTTTTGTAACGAGATGATAAAAAGAGATGTCTTACATCTCTTTTTATTTTTTTCCTTATTGTTTCTCAAAATTCAATATATATTCTATGGTTCTTCACCATGTGCATCCTGGTTCATGTTTCCTCTTTTTTTCTATTAGGTCTTTAGGTTTCTTTTGTCTATTTTTCATTTTTTTGAATTCCCAGAGAAATTTTTAGCATTCCTTATTATACTTTGTTAATTAATTCATTCAGACCCCCCCCCCATCTTTGCATTAAAATCTTGCATCAAAATGTTACAATAAGATGGTTTATTTGGTTATAAACAAAATCTATTTCTTCATGTAGTTACTGATAAGCATTCACTACCCTTATTGATATATGATGATCAGCATGTCTTTTCAACCTCTACAGGTTAAAGGCCTCTCCCATTGCAGGAGAACTGGGCCTACTTCTCTCATAGTGACTTAGTCCATCTTGGGAGAGTGTATATATATATATATATTTGGATGAATGACTGTATGAAGGTGAAAGACAATCACAAACATCCATGCCCTGGGCAGGATTCAAACCAGCATCCTCTCGGCTGGAGAGTGGATATACTAACTACTTGGCCAACCAGGCTGGTGGTATTGATATGTAAAGTAGTAAATGGTTATCTTACTGTACTACCCAAAATACTTATAAATTCAGAAGATCTTGAAAAGAATAATTTCTCTATTATTCTATAATTTACTTCAAAGTAAATTGAAAATCATAATATTGAATCTAACTGCCTACAAGTAAATATATAGAGTGTTTACTTATAAAGGATGGCTAAGAGCTAGTAAACATTTTAAAGAATAAGAGATTACCTCAATAACGTAATTTCAGGCATTCCTGGATCTGCTCCTTTCTTAAATCCTGTGGGAGAGAGAAACAATTCCAGTTATAAAATAAATATCAAACAATTTATTGCTGTTTGATCATACAGCATTATTAGCTATAACTGAGAAGAAACTAATATTTTAAAAGTTATCAGAATGATTCCTTTTGTCTTTTTAATTATATCAATCCCATACATGAGGTAAAAAAATGTATAGTACATCAATGTTGTGCATACGTGTATGCAGTGTAGCTGAAGTGAGTCATCAGGAAGGGATCATCTGCCAACCTGAGAATAGTTTGCTGGACAGCATCAAGCATTTTCAGAGAGGTTTTGGGTACACCACCCCAAAATATATGAATAATGTTTGAAGGATAGGTGAAGAGAAACATTTTGGCTGAAAAGAATGCCTAGTTTTTTTTTTTTATTTTTTTATTTTAAGACCAAGGAAGCTCTGCTGGTGGAAATAGAGAAATGAATAAAGAGAAGTAATCGGGCTTTCTATTCTCTTTGGTGTGTATTCAGTTCAAAAGATATTCATTAGAAAATTAAATAAAAAATATATAAATCAATAATTTTCCCAGTTGTTACCCATGGATCTGAAACCTGGACATTTATGACGATGGAGGAAGGGGGGGGGGGATTTGATTTCACCTTTTCAAAGGAAAATCCCTAGAAAAAAACGTTCAGCAAATGATAATGGTCCCTGAAAGTTCGGATACAACCATGGGTTATATCAACTTTATAAAGAAGCTACAATATCTAGTATGATCAAGTTCAAAAAGTTGCAGTAGGCAAAACATGTTTTTCATATGGAAAATGATAGTATTCTTAAGACAACTAGTAAAATTCTTGGTAAAAAGACCAAAAGGATAACCTAGAACTAGATGGATAGATACTGCTAGTCAAAATTGCACATTGTAATATGCAATGTTGCAAACTGGAGAAGTAGTTTTGGACAGACAGGGTTGGAGGCAACAAATTCTAGGAGGCCAAGATTTGATTTTGGCTGTAATAGGTAGGTAGGAGAGAGAATCTGATTCTATTTGCAATCTATGTATTATTGAGAATGAGGGTTGAACTGAGACCCCTTTTGGAAAAAAAAAACAAAAACCAAGAATGTGTTTTGGTAGACTTGCAGGAGATTGACTAGGTTATCATTTACTTGGTCTGTAATGGTCTAAAAGTTGTAACCACTCCAATCAGCTTTTATTATATGCACCGTTAAATGGAATTTCCCATAATTTTTTCATCTTTGCAGAAGATACAGAAATAGACATTTGCATGTTCTAATACATCCAGAAATATTACATTTAATATCATAAAATTTCAAGCAGCATATTTGAATTGCTGATTGAAGAATTATTAAGTTTCCATATGAGTAGAAATTGACATGCTAACTAGTCTCTGTAGGCTTTAAAGCAATTCATACCATGAATATGAATTATATCAGATGCTTTGAAAAAGATCACAGTATAGTGGCTGCTCTTCTAAGCAGAACACCCAGACCAGTACCTAGATTGCTCTCCTGTAGAATATTTTGGTGCCTACAAGTCACAGCTGAATGGGCTCACATAGAATTTGTGAATGGCTCCTTTCAACATGCAAGGTGGTATGAATGGTATTGTTGCAATGGCTAGATGGATTTTGACTTGAGGCATTCAGTCATCATCCCACATTAAAAGCATAAAGGCATTCAGTTCTAAATGCACGTGAAGCATGACATGGCCATGGATCTGGCCAAAGTATGGTCTCAAAAATGCCAACTGCATGTGTGTGGAGCAATGAACTGTAACAGATTGGGCCAATTAAACACTCACTTTAATCTGATAACTGATGTGATCAAGCACAAGAGTCACTGATCTTTGCTTAACCTAGCTTATTCTAACTTCCATGCTACCTTGCATCTTGCTTAAATTATCTTATTTCTAATATTATGATCACAGACTAGCCCTATTTTGGACCTTATTTGCAACATATCACTGGGAAATGTCTATTATTATGGTCAGTTGTACTGTCAAGTCCACCAACTCAATCTAACGAATCCACCATCATTAGTGTCAGAAAGCAAATCTCTATGACTGACTGCACAGAGACATGATGAGAGCCTTTACAGACACTCCTAACTGTAATGGATGTCACTAATAGTGGTCTTAGCTGTCTGTGATGGGCAACAGGTACACCAAGATGTGCGACCAACTCCACATTTCTAATAGAATCTCTTGACATTATCTCTACGCAATTATCTATAAAGAGGCATGCCAGACATGCTCTTCTGACAGGAGTTTTAAACACAGGCTATCCTATTCGACTAGCAGTATTAGAACTCAATCCAATGTCCGCTTAAATGAGAGTCATGTTGCCATTCATCCATGATCTTGACTGATATTTTTTCACTTAAACATTTACAACAATGGGCTGGGATCACATAGTAGCAACCTCTCAATGGCCATCACAATGCTTTAATTAGAAAACTGAATTCCCTTGGTCTGTGGCTGTCAGTTACCAGCTGGGGTACCTGACATGCAACCACAAAGCCTAGATCTAAACTCCACTGAGAATGTAAGGGGTATTTTAGAAAAACAGATTCAGGAGAGAAGAGGCAAGGAATAAGAAAAGTCTCACTGACTATGTTATTGTTGATAGTGATGTTTTCTCACTGGTGCAGGACACTAGAGTATACAGAGGATTTGAAACTGGAAGTGATCACCATTTCGTCTTGAACAAGATAAAATTAAATTTCATATTGAAAATAAGAACTTGTAAAAAAAAGCAAATAAAAGTTGAGCAGCTCTCAGGTGTGAACTGTAGACTAACATACACAAAGATTATTGAAGAAAAAAGTAAAGAGTTTGAGAACAGGAACCAAACCTTGGAGATTCAATGGTAAGCCTTGAAGAAAACCCTGATTGATTCAGCTAGAGAGGCATGTGGTGAAGTTGTCTGTAAGGATAGAAAAATCAGGACTCCATGGCAGACACGGGAAGTTAAAGAGGCAGTGAAGGAAAAGAAGAAATCACATCAAAAGTTCCTGGCAAATAAGTCAGCTTGTGCTCTTAGAGAATATAGAGACAAATGCAAGAATGCTAAACACTGTGTAAAACTAGCTAAACAAAAGTCATGGGAAGACTTTGGCAAGAATATAGAAAATAAATATCAAGAAGGTTGCAAAATATTCTGGAGGTTGTTGAAGAAGCTTAGGAATGGAGGAAAGAGTGCTGTAAAAGGAGTTAGAGATGATAAAGGTGACATGAAAACAGGAGGAAAAAGATATCCTTGAAGTATGGAGTAATTACTTCGAAAAATTGCTAAATGAAACAATTGGTAAAAAAACACTCAACAGGCATGCAATCAAAACATTTGTATTTAAGTTTTGTAGATTTGGAAAAGGCATATGACAAGGTGCCAAGAGAGAAGCTATTCAAACTCTACAGTTGTATGGTGTCAATGGAGCATTATATCAATACTTAGTCTTTATTTGAGTTGTAAGTCAGCAGTTAGAACTGGAGTAAGTACAGGAAGATTGTTTAATGTTAGATCTGGTGTCAGATAAGGATGTACATTATCCCCTCTGTTATTCATTATCTATATGGATCACATTATGAAGGAAAGTGGTATTAAACCTGATACCAAAATTGGAGATGTTAATCTCAGCTCTTTGCTTTATGCAGATGATATTATACTTCTAAATAAATCCACTACAAGTTTGCAAGATTCCCTTAATAAATTGAATAAACTGTTGTAATAGATATGGTACGAAGGTCAGCAATAAAAAGACAAAGATGATGAAAATGAGCAGAAGGATTGAAAATATCATTTTCAATAGAGAACCTATAGAACAAGTAATACATTTCAGCAACTTAGGCACGATTTTTAATGAAGATGGTAAATTAAATATGGAAATAAACAACAGAATGAACAAAGCTGGTATGGTAGGAAGTAAGCTGAATAAATTTATATGGAATAAGAGAGAAATTAGTCAAAACACTAAATTAACTGTATACAAGTTCAAATCAATTTTAACCTATTGATCTGGGAGCTGGGTTACAAATTACAGATATGAAGAGTTCTGAGAAAGATTAGGAGCATGAACAGATGGCATCAATGGCAATATTGTATTAAAAGTGAGGATATTAAGAAAGAACTTGACATTGTTAGCATCCAGGAATGCGTTAGCAGAGCTAATCTCAGGTGGTATGGTCACTTAAACAGAATGGGAGAGGAAAGATTAGCAAAACAAGTGTTCTCTGCCAGGTTGGCAGGAAAAAGACCCAGAGAAAGAACAAGATATAGGTGGATTGATACAGTAAAACGTGCCTTAGAAGACAGAAATATAAGATCTGATAATGTTGGAGTCTTGACAGGTAACAGATTGATTTGGAGGAAATTTGTAGATAGGAAGTTAGTAATGATGTAAGTCTTTCATGTAGTACTATCATATCCTGTACATCCCTTGAGGGTACATATCAGGAATCTGATGATGATATAAGCTTAAAAGAAAGATGGAAATTTCAACAAAAGCTAGTTGTAATACACTCGATTTTTCTCTTGAAAGCAATGGTGCAATTCTTGGAGAACCAAGGATCTTTGATAACAAATTAAATTTGATATAACAATTTAATTGTTATATCTCTAATTGGTCTGTGTGATTAGCCTAGTGGCTATGCTCTTCACAACCATATGCCTGGGAAAGGAGTGTCCTGGTTTGATTCCTGTCGCCGATGTGAGGAACTTAAGGATCTTTCTCAGATATAGCCAAATTAGCCAGTCTTGGGCATGGACAGCAGGGTTTTTCTGCCTAGTTTATCTGGGGTTTTTCCTCCTGTAAGCAGGCAAACCGGCCCCATATACATATGAGCTACAGCCACAGGATATACTGGGAGGTGCAGGGCTAGTGACCTTATCCTCGGGATATTTATGATTTAAAAGAGTTTAAGATAGCTCTGTAACAGGCCACTAGGCCTAATAAGTAGTAGGAAGAAGAAGAATAACAATTTAATCTATAAAGCAGTTATTTCTCCATTATCTTTAACTGTTTCAGTGATGTATCCATTTATAGCTCATGAAGCTTAGGATATTTGAGAACCAAGTGATCTGTTAAATGACTTGAAGGAATGAATTATATTATCATCACCACGAAAGGATGTACAGGATAGTATGGCAATACTAACTGTACTACATGAAAGATCAAATTACTGAATTCCTAACAGTGTTTTTTCCTTACAAATTCTAATTCTGGCATGCCATATCTTCACTTCCCTAATATTTCTTGGATTCTTCATGTTTCTGGTCTCTAGACTATTTTATTTCTAACATAGTTCTAAAACCCATAAGTTGAAATTCATTCATTATCATCATGAGAGATCTACAGGGAGTCAGGAACTCATCAAGGGAGACTATATTATTCGCACCTGCTGTCATACCATTCTTGAATTTATTCACTCTACTTGCACACACAACATCCAACAGCAATCCATTCCAATCATGCACTATTCTATGAGAGAAAAATCTAGCCCTAACTCCCTTCTTGAAAGAATTCATTCTCAACTTCGATGGATGCTCTTGTGCTCTTTCCCCACCCTCCATAAAATGAAAAATCCCATCTACTGAAATTCTGTATAAAACTTTCAGACATTTGTAAGTCTCAAATCATATTACTCCTCTTTCCCTGTTTGCTAGTGTCTGTTAAAAGCCTTCAACATGAATTTCCTCATATTGTGAAGACATAGTGGTGAGTTCAATGTTGCATATATCAGTTTGATAACTTTAGCAAAATGGCTGCTCAGTTGAACAATCACTTCTGCATCAGTCACTTGCATTCACAGTACAGTTATTCTTTCAAATTCATTCTTTCTTTTATTTGGCATAATGACAGAATTATTGTGGGTTGTCTTTAACTTGCATAGCCAGTGTCTTTTCATACTCAGATTTAGCTTTCTGTACAACATTTGACTCTTCTAGCCTGATGCTTATAATTATCATAACCGACATCATCCTTATGCACATGATATTCCTTCCACATCTTTTTCTTACGAATTTCTTGCTTAATTAGATTACACATCCATTTCACTCCTACACTATTTATTCTTTGAACTCTAGGGCCAAATTCTGATATGACATCATTTAAGTATTTTTTAAATGCTTCCCATCCAGCAACTGATACTATTCTGCCGAACCCAGTACTCCTCAGTTGGTCATAATTTCCTGCTTTGTAGTTCCGCATGTAATCTTTTCTGAATCGAATATTCATAAACTTAGCCAATTCCCAAGTAAGTAACGTATGATCACTGTCGTCACCCAGAAGTAGAATAGTTACATCTTTAACTGACTCCCTCCCCCGTAAACTATAATCAGATCTAGCACTCTTTGACCTCAAGTTCCTTCTGCCATGTGTTACTTGAGGTAGTTGTCTTGCAACAGCTCACTAAATTCAGTTTCATTCTTCTCATGCGATTTCATAGCTATCCAATCAACGTTCAGAGAATTCATTACGATTATTCTTTTCACATCCATTGCATTTATTTGTTGATGCATTTCTTTGTCAACCGATCCACCAGGGTCAGTAACAACACCCAACTGTGTATTTAATCTTGTTAGACTCCCTCACACCAGATGGCTTCAAACTCACTACCATATGAAAAATTGTTACTAGTATTGTAGTCATAGGTCTCAACTCTAACTGGATTCAAGACATTTGATATTAGCAGCACATCCCTCCTCTCCTATCATCTGTCTATCCTTCCTAAAAATATTGTACTCTTTGCACTTGATACCAGTTAGTATGTCTGCTTAGTCAAGTCTCACTAATGCCTACACAACATGAGGTCCCAATATATTAACCATGGCAACAAACTACTTCTTTGTTTCTGATACTCCTAGCATTCATGTACAGACATAATAAATAACCTGCATGCTCTTTTGTATACGCTTGTCTGTGGTCTGCATGACACGGTTTGACAATCATGTCATGCAGAGCACAGGCAAACACAGAATCGTTCTTTCTTCATTATCATTTCCATAACAATAACTATTCCAGCATTAACACAGTTACCTAACATTGTCGCTCTTACACACAGATTCTCACAATTCCTTCCATAAGAATTCAGTCTCCTTGACTCTCTGTGTTAGGTCTTATATCAATTAATAATTTTTAAAGACTCCTGATGCAAAATGCATTCAAGTGTAGGCTGTCCCTCTTATACAAATTAATCTTCCTTCAAACTCACTCCACACATCCATTCCTTCTACATATACATCGAATGATTTGCCATCATAGCCCTTCTCAATTCATTTTTATCATATTGAGGTAATATACTTACTATTTTCATTTTCTCACTTTTAACTCTCACCTCTTCCATGTGTTGAGACTTAAGTGCTGTGAGGACATCACGTTGGAGGCTTAATGGAATATATATACAGCACTCGGAAAGGATATTAAAAATGATTTTAATACTTCCAATACTTCGTCTCAGTCACTGAGACATCTTCAGGGATTACAAAAACTAATATAACACACACTCAAATACAACACAATACTAAGCGAAACACGAGTAACTTTCAGCAGTGGTGCACCCTCTATGGGCGATTATAGGTGGTCTAGAATGTAAGGTGAAACCCCTGATAATTAATATTCCCCAAATTTTTGAAAATTTAATTAGTTAATTAAGTTAGTTAAAATTAATTAATAATTAAAAAAGTTTCAGAAGTTTGCCAGACATTAGTATATTCAAATCCTGCAGTAGGCATGGATGTTTATGATTATCTGCAAAAATATAAGTGGTGGATAATAGATGGCGTTGGTGTAGACGATGATGGTAGTTGTAGAGTAGGTACCCTCCCCCGATGAGTCCATTGGACTCCCTGGAGGTGTCACGTAATAATAATAATTAATGCAACCGTATTTATTTAAATAAATACGGTTGCATTAAACTTCCGAAAATTTGGGAAACATTAATTATCAGAGATCCCACCTTACACACCACCTAGATAGGACTTTTAGTTACCCACGTGTTTCGCTTAGTATTGTGTTGTATTTGAGCATGTGTTACATTAGTTTTTATAATTTCTGAAGGACATGATTTAGTAATTATTACAGGAAATGATCCAGAGAAAGATGAGATTGTTGGGACATGTACTGAGAAATTCAGCAGGACAGAGGATACTAACAGTTTAAGAAGGAAAAATTATGGGAAAAGGATCAAGAGGCAAAAAACAAAGGACATAGCTTGAAGATATAAGATCATGGACAGGATCACATTACTATGCAGAAACAAAAAGGAAAGCCACCAACAGAGAGAACTGGAAGGACATGGTGCTGCACCTTCTCACTAAGGAAGCTACATGATAAAGAAGAATCCCTGAAGATCTCTCAGTGACCGAGAAGAAATATTGGATGTATTAAAATCCGTTTTAATCCTTTCCGAGCGCTGTATACATTCCATTAAGCCTCCAACATAATCTCACCTCTTCCAACAACCTTTTCATGTCCTCTCTCATACTGAACTTATTGCTAGATAAGTCGTTAGTATCTAATACAATTATAATCTTATTTACTTTTCTGTCTTTGAATTACTTGCATTATATTTTTAATTTTTGCAATGGGAAAACTTGACATTATAACCCACTCATCAATGGCATGTTTTATGATAGAGTTACCATACCAAGTAGCATCCTTCTTTTTATAATCAACTTTACTTACCAGATTTTTATTATTACACACTAACTTACCTGATTCTATGCTTTATTTTCCCCATGTTGCTGCTGAACTTTTTTTATTCTCTGTATTCCTCTAAACAGTGTTCAACTTTCTGTAGTTCTCTTGTCATCTGTCTAATAATATGCTTTAGCCTAGCTATCTTGGAGATTAAATTATTTTCAATATCCTCTTTAGTAGAGAATACCTTCTTGTTGCTGTTCTTGTTAGTGTTCCATTTCTTCTGCTTTTCTGATGTCATTTTACACCTGTATTTAATATTAAAATATTATAACATATGTTATATTGTAATTAAAACTAATTTTCTAAGGAAAAAGCACAATAAAACAGATAAAAATCACCAGTTTAAAATCCACTGACCACTCGCAATATAGTCTCAGACACAGAGCCACGCAACCCTGTTTAAATACAGTCTTGTATATAGCTAGTTTAGAGATCCATATAAATTTAGTTCACTCCTAGAGATACCAGTTTTCTTTACTCTGTTGTCTACTTCCATATTTCATTTACCAAGTTCACTAAAAGTTATATCTAAATGGTGGAAATGTTTTAATTGTTCTATAGGTTCTCCATTCAGAATAACAGCTGATATTTTCAAATGTTCCTATTTTCATTATTTTTATCTTTTTATGGATGATTTTGTGCTATATTTGTTAATAATTCATTCAATTTAGTTAAGGAATCCTGCAGGGTACTAGCTTCATTTAAGAGCATAAGATCTACTAAAGTAATGAGTTGAACCTCCAATCTTGATGGCAGAACTAATGTGCCACTTTCCTTCATAATGATTCATATAGATAAATAACAGTGGTGACCAGCATCCAACAGATCTTACATCAAGTCATCTTCCTGCACTTTTTGCAATATAACTCAAATATATACTATATATTTGAGTTGTAATGCAGAAATTACTTGACAGACATATTACTTGATATGTCTGTTTACAACATAATTGGAGCATTTTGAACAGCTTTTCTGTTGACACCTTGTCATGTTTTTTCCAGATCTACAAAACTTAAATACAGTCATCCCTCAACTTACTTCCGTTCAAAGATATGTCCATGATCCATAATGGAATAAATAACATTTCGACTATACTTTTAAACAAGATGCGTTAAGTAAAAAGGTTTCTATTTGGCAACAAAAAGAATGCATAGTGACAGCAGCGCATTCACGGCAAATCGGCATGTGTCTTCAACAGTTCCTCTGTTGATTTGTTTGAGAAATAGTTTGTGTGTGTTTATCGTTAAATATTTTGTGCAACATGGTTCCCTACATGTCCAGTCAAAAAACCTAGTAAAAATCACAGAAAAAGAGGTGAGCAATTGATCTTGGAAGTTACAAGTTATAAAGCAACATGAAGCTGGTAAGCCCGTCAATGTGATCGCACGACTTCAGATGGTCTCATTCTACAGTGACGGCCATTTTGAAAAATAAGGATAAAATTGTAGAGGCTGTGGAATAAGGTTTGTGCATGGTCCAATATCACCAATAGGAATTTGCCATTAAATCAACGATAGTGACAAAGCAATGGCAAGGTCCTATTGGTGATACAAAAAATCTACTTGCATCATGGATTGAGGACCTGAACCAAAAATGCATATCCCTTAGCACTATGACCATAACTGCTAAAGCACTAAGTCTCTTCAACATGTTGAAGGAGAAAGCAGGGCCTGATTATGACTACGAATTCAAAGCTTCTTCTGGTTGATTCTTGAGATTCAGAGTTTTGCACTGCATAATGTGAAAATGTATGGTGAATTTGCAAGTGCAGATGAGAAGCCTACCAAGGAGTTTGTGGAGAAATTGGATTAATTATTATGGGGGAAAATTATTTGCAACAGCAAATATTTAATATGGACGAAAACTTCTTGTTTTGGAAAAAAATGTTCGAGCAGACATTCATCCACAAAAAGCTAAAATCTAAGCCTGGTTTCAAAGCTCTTAAAGACCGTATTATGATTCTGTTAGGGGGTAATGTGACTGGACATAAACTGAAAACATTTGTGATATGGCACAGTGAGAATCAACAAGCCTTCAAAAACATTAGGAAGCATACTCTTCCAGTTCATTATCAGAGCAATAAGAAGTCGTGGATGACACAAAAATTGTTTGAGGATGCCTTAACTGTTATGCGAGTGAAATGGAAAGCTATTGTGTGAATGAAAAGGTAGAATTTAAATTTTATTAATTCTAAATAATGCTCCAGGTCATCCACCTTACATCAGTGATCTTCACTCCAAGATCAAGGATGTTTCTCCCTCCAAACCGATGAATCAGGGGGTTCTTTCAGTGATTAAGGCTTATTATCTAAAGAGAACAATTTCACAAACCATTTCTGCTACAGAAGGAAATTATCAGACTCTCATGCAATTCTGGAAAGCATTCAATATTTTATCATGCTATTAAAAATATTGCTGTGGCTTGGGACGAAGTGACCCCTCAACATACGAGTGGCATGTGGAAAAAGACATTAAAAAGGTTTGTGCACGATTTTGGAAGTTCTGAAAAAAATGAAGATCTTTGTAAATCGAGTGAAGAAATAGTGGGCCTAGCAAACAATCTTAATCTCGAAGTGAATGATGACGACATAGTTCAACTCACAGAAAGTGCCTGTGAAGAGTTGCCAATGAAGAATTGGTCAAACTGGAGGAACGCTATGATGCAGAAGAGGAAGAACGAGAAAAGGAAGAGGGGAAAGAGAAACAAGAAGAGGTAATTAAACAGTTCACAATGAAGGGACTTGCAGAAATGTTCTCTGCAGTTAGCCATATTCTCAAAATAGTCGAAGACTTGGACCCCAATGTTGAACACTACTTATTAGTAGAAAGGAAAACACGATGAACACTACTTATTAGTAGAAAGGAAAACACGATGCATTTGTTTGCTATAAACAAATTTATGATGAAAAGAAGAAGAGAAATAAGCAAAGCACAATAGACATTTTCATCAAAAAACAAGGTTACACCAGAAGAGCTGTAGCCTGTTCCTTCACATAGGGAAGGTAATGAAGATGTGATTGTGAAGGAAGATTTGAGTGATTATTCTCCTGTTTTATAGTGGCAATGATGCAACAGCAATACAGTTTTATAGGATTTAAAAATTAAAATGACAGTATACTTATTAGGGTAAGTCCCTAACCCCTATAACTCCATTGATTTAATGTATCGACTTACGTCCTGCTGGATAGAACTGAACCCAGACGTAAGTCGAGGGATGACTGTATAAACTCTTACTATATATTCATCTATTAAAGTAAAAATCTGATCCTGATGACTGTTTCACCAGAACCCAGCTTGTTCCTCAAGTTTCTTCTCCAATTTTTCTTAGCTACTTCTTTGAAAAATGAAAGACGAAAACTTAAAATTTATGTGAAATACATATTAGCTGTAAAATTTTTGCCTAAGTATCACAGGCATCTTCATTACAACAACAGAATACAAAAGAAATTACAATAAAAGAATCAATTTCAAAAAGCACCACTACAGTGTCAGTAAATTCTCATTATTAAAAAAATAATACAAGATAATAATATTTCACATAAAGATGATAATGAAGGGCATGAAATCTGCAAGTTTGCTCAGTGTAGAAGGGCTTCAAAGATCTCCTTATACATAACTGCTCTATAAAGAATCTATACTTATGTAAAAGTTCAGTTTTCTTCCAGAGGACTATGTTTAGTCAAGAGATGGCATGTTTTACTAGGTCAGACTGCTCTGGTTCAAGAAACTGTATATAAGATTTATGTTCATGACAGATAACTGCAGATATGCCAGACTGTCCAAAGCAAGACAGACCACAGGAGCAGGAGATCTGGTAGAACACCTGGAAGGGTGAGTGGAGAAAAGAAGATAGAAATCTTCATGACAGGTGAAATTACATTGCAATATCATAAGGTTTTAGAACTAGCAATACATTCAGAAATTCCTTTAACATATGGGAGTGGAATTCGAGTAACATCTTAAGGAGATCTCGAGACTGCTAGCCTAATCGTCATAAGGTTTTCTTGATAAAAGAATTCATTAAAACCATTTTTTTTTATAAAAGCAGATTTGATACAATTCAATTCTTGCCATTAAAAGTCTATAGTGGAAAACATGTGCACAATGTAACAAGGTCTTCTTTTCAGCCATTTTCTGTCCACTGCTAGATGAAGGCCTCCTCCAGTTCTTTTCACCTTTCTCTGTTCTTGGCAATGGTTGACCAATTTTCTCCCAACAAAATTTGACAATTCATCACCCCACCTTCTTTTAGGACATCCTCATTTCCCTTATTCTGGAATCCAGTTCATTAGTATGGTGGTGCATCGCTCATCTTCTCTTCTGGATAGATGTCCAGCCCATTTCCATTTTAGTCGCTTATGGTGAAGAATGATGTCAGTGATGCGAATCTGGCTTCTTATCTTTTAATGTAATACCTAGCATCAACCTTTCCATTTTTCTTTGAGGTGTTAATTTATTTGCCAGTGCTTTTGTTGGCGACCAAGTTTCACAACCATATGAGATGACTGGAAGTATACACTGGTTAAATGTCTTCCTTTTTAAACAGTGTGATACATTGTTTTTAAAAATGCTTTTCAGTTTTCTGAATGCACTCCAGGCAAGTTGAAATCTCCTATTTATTTCCTTTTGGAGTCCACAGTTTAGATCAATGAGATGACCTAAGTATGTATATATGAAGAGACTCTTTCCAAGAAATTGTTTTCTATTATGTTTTTTGGTGTTACAAAATGATTAAACATGATTTTTAGTTTTTTCTCTATTTATTTTTAGACCGAATTTTCTGCTGTCATGATATAGGTCTCCTATTATTATATTAAGGTCTTCTGGAGTGTTTGCAAAAATTATATCATTTGCATATCTTAGGTGTGTTAAGTTTCTGTTATTAATTTTTATACCAAAGTTTGTCCAGTTTATATTATTAAATATTTATTGAAGGACTGCTGTAAAGATTTTGGGTGAGTCTCCTTGTCAGACACCTTTTTCAATTGATATTTTATTGCTACTCGTGTGAAGTTGGATTGTTGCTGTTGCAGTGTAGTATATTGCCTGGAAGAGGTCCATATATTCTCCATGAACTCTGATTCTGGAGTGCTTTGATTATTGCATTAGTTTTGATGGAATCAAATGGTTTTCATAATCAATGAAGGCTAAACAGAGAGGTTGGTTTTCTTCTGATTTTTCTTTATCATCTGTTTTACTGCATCAATATGATCAATTGTGTTAAAGCCATTACGGATTCCTGCTTGTTCTACTGTGATTTCAGTCTAGCAGAGCAGTTAACCAGTTTGTTATTACTTTTGTGAGAATTTTGTACAGATTAGAGAGAATACTAATTTGTCTATAGTTCTTTACTACTTCTTTGTTCCCTTTTTAAATAACAGTATCAGAGAGGCATTTTCCCAGTTTTCTGGTATCTTCCCCTCTTCTAGGCTCAGTAAGTTTAGTAGGTATAGATTTAATAAGTTTGTGACATGTTGAATTATATTGTTTCCTCCCCATTTAATTAATACTATGTGAATTAGGTCTTCACCAGGACATTTTCCATTTGTTTTAATGCTCGTTTTATTTCATCTGAAGTGAATGAGGGGATGAATTCTATATGCGATGGAGAAGAGTTATTTATATTTGATTTATCTATTGAAGGATCACTATAGAGTTCTTTATAAAATTCTTCTAGCCTGCTTAGGATTTGTTCTTGGTTCCTTACTGTAGTTCCATTTTTATCTTTTATTGTAGTTATTTGACTTTTGCCAACTGATAAATGTTTTCTTAGTATTTTCATATTATCATTGTTTTCAATTGTTTCTTTTATTATTTTTTTTTAGTGTTATAAGATCTTATTTCATTTCTCATCTTTTTCCTTATTGTTTTGCATAGTTCTGCATATTCTATTTTAGAAATTAAATTTTTGTCGTTTTATATTTAGTCTCTTTTTTTAGTTGTGTGGTTTCCTCTGAAAGTTTATGGTCTTTTTGTTGTTTGTTGCTTTTGAATTCATTGGCCTGAGATTATTACTTCTGTTAGGTTTTTGCTTATTTTATGTCGTCTTCTTCTTCAAATATATTTATTAAGTCTAGTTTTTGATTGATCCTTCTTGTTTTCGATAGGTTTTAAGTCAAAACTTTGATTTTTTGTTGTTTAGCCATTTTATTCTT
Organism: Typopeltis vanoorti; assembly: GCF_054136105.1. Taxonomy (NCBI): domain Eukaryota; kingdom Metazoa; phylum Arthropoda; class Arachnida; order Uropygi; family Thelyphonidae; genus Typopeltis; species Typopeltis vanoorti. Next base: position 22,987,024 of record NC_143561.1, on the reverse strand, counting down.
TCCAATTTGGGATTTATTTTAGTTTTGGCTCTCACCAGTCAGTGATCACTTCCTGTTTGTACTTTATTTACTACTGAGGTATCTTGAACTATTTTCTTTATTATTACACAGTATATAATCTTTTCATTTTTTATTTCTCTGTTTGGACTTCATCTTCATTTTCTTTTGAGGGCTTTCTTAAAATATGTATTCATAATATAAAGCTTGTTACTGATAGAGAATTCTGTAAGAGCCATTCCTGAGTTGCTGCTTGTACCATATATGTATGGTCCTATTGTGTCTATTTGGTGAATGAGATGCCCTACTTTGGTGTTAAAATTGCACATTACTATAGTAAAGTTTTGATTGCTATTTCTTTTTTTGTCTAGAGTGCTACAGTGAGTCATAAAATACTATCTCTTCATCAGTGTGGGAGCATATATTTGGATGATCCTGATTTTAAGTTTGGAGTTTATTTTAAGTGTAATTTCTATTATTTTTTCATCTGTATAATTAAATTCTTCTATAAGGTGTGTAATTGTTTTCTTAATTAGAAATCCAATTCCATATTGTCTTTTAGTTTTCCCATAATAGAATACGTAGTCTCCAATTTCATCCTTCCTGAGAACTTCACTTAAACCTATGATGTCCCATTTAATGTTTTAGTTCTTGCTGTAAGATGGTAAGGTATTCCTCTTCTTTAAGTGTTCGACAATTAAATATTCCTACATAGAGGAAAAGAGGATCGTATTGATTACTGTATTTACTGAATTCTTTGGGCTATTCCAGTATTTCTTATTATTTGGGAAAGCTTCCCTACTGCATCATACTCTGGTCTCCATAAATAGTTTCAATCAAAGTAGTCATATAGCTGGGGAAATTTAGCCACATCCAATGTTTGCCCATTCTGGCCATGGGTTTTACAGCCTTTCTTCTTATGTGGCCTAATCTCCCACAATGGCACATAACATCTTGGGCGATACATTTTATAGCTTTCTGCCAGCTCTTTGCTCAGTATCAACTTTGTCATAGCTCATTAATGACACCATGTTTCCTGGGGGGGGTCCACATGGAAGCATGATACTAAGACTTCCTGGGTATGGCCCTCTGTACTTCGCCGAAATATTGGCACTACCATCTATATCAGTTCCATCAGGGTTTTTGACCATGTTGTAGGTTACCAACTCACCACGGAAATCCATCTCAGGCTTAAACTGTGCTCAACATGTCACCAGCATGACTGATGGCTAGTCAGCCAAGATCCTGGTAGGAGAACACAGCTAATTCTCCCCCCTTCTTTTTCATTTTACACAAATTATGGACTCTGCAACCGTGTTATAAATAATTATTTTAATCTCCTGATGTTTCAACCTTCACATCATCTGGAGTGCGCGCGCGATTGCACACGCACACATACACACAAATAATTATTTTAATTTCCTGACATTTTGACCTTCATATTAAGGTTCTCATCTGGAGTATACACATATATATATATATACAGAGACAATGATTTGATCAATGGTTATTCTACTGGCCTGACCTCTAGTGAAAATAAAATTACAATGCACAAATGAAATAAAATAACTATATCAAAGCTATATTCTATTTAAGAAACATATTTTCATATAGACAGTTTTGTTATCAAATGATGTCCTAATTTAACATAATTGTTATATAGATTTAAGATTTATAATTAACACTTGTGATTTTTATAGCATCATTATTAAGATTAGGTTGGTTGATAAGAATCTCACAGGCCTACTTAAATTTACATTCATACCATGTTTTGGTGCGATGTAAACAACAGGTGCTTTTTCAGTCAATTCTATATAAAGTGTTCAGGGCATGATCAGAAAGACCAGCTTGACCATAGTTATTATATTTAATCGTCGTTTATGTTCCTTTTTTCTGATAAGAATTGTGCTTCCTGTTTCCCCTATATAGGGCAAATTACAGGTGCAATGAATATGGTATACTCAGGTGAGCTATGGAAATTTTAACAAAGGGCTCAAAAAAAAAAAAAAAAAAAAAAGCCTAACTTAGCCCTTATAATACTTATTGTGACTTTGTAGAGCTTCTGACAGATATGATAATTCCTGTAGGATATCAATTATTAATGCTAGATCTTTTAAAAATTCCAAATTAAGAAGTCGGTTTAAAAAGCCCTTATATTTATTGTTCGATGCAAAATGCTTGCATAAATCTGGGTAATTTCTCCACAAAGCAAGAGCTATTTTAAACACAGCCGATCTTTAAAATTTCAATACGAAGGTCTTTTGCAATTGTATTTAATTCTTGTTGATTTTTTGGTGATTGATGATAAAAAGCATATAATTTATCTACAAATATTTCAAAATGATTTATTTCTTTAATGTTTTTTATCGAATCATCTAATGCTAAGTGTAAACGATGAGTGCAATGCCAAATCACAATGTTGGGAAATTTTTGTAGAAGTTTGATTGCAACACCTGATTTGTTTCCTAACATTACACTAGCTCCATCTAAACAAAATGCAATGAAATGATTTTTTATATAGTTATCAGAAAATCCATATGAATTTAAAGTAGCAATTATAGCAGCATGTATACATTCCACGGTGGTATTTTCTAGTTCTACAAGATTATTAAACAAGAAGAACAAGGGACTTGCAAATTTGAGAAAAATTTAACAAAGGGCTTGAGTGAGCCCCTTATAGCTCACCACTGGGTATACTCCAGGGTGGGTCATCGGAGGGAGTGGATCCTTGGATGAGTTGAGCAAGTTCTTTAATTTTGTAGGAGGTTTAAAGGTGGCTTTGAGGTTGTATTTCTGTAGTATTCTGTTTATTTTGTCTGATATCCCTTTAATATGTGGAATGGTTAGTTTTATTGTAGTCTAAGGTAAATTAAATTCTTGGATGAATTTATTTTTGAAATTAATAGTTTCAAATTTGATGGTGAATCTTTCTATACTGCAAAAATATCATCCACATATCTATAGCACACTGTTGATTTAGGAGAAATGTCTTTAAGGAGACCATCTTCAAAATGCTCCATATAGTAAGTGGCAAGAGTAGGACAGAGAGTACTATCCATAGCTGTGCCTTCAATCTGTTGGTATAATGTCTTGTACACTGAAATAACCAGATTGGATTATAGAGTGAAAAAGTCTGATAATACCAAGAGGGAAATCTAGGATCTCTAGAATAGTATTTCTTTTCATAAACATTCCTTTGCAGACACTATTAATTTACTTAAATAAGATTTTGTATAGTATTCTTTTCTGTTCTAAACATTGCTTTTCATCCAATTCCTAAGTACTTTATTAAAACCAAATTCACCCAACGTTCTCACATCTGAGGCAATGCTCCAAAAGCTTCACTAGAATGCATCCAGAAGAGCTATTTGATTGACAGATGACCTTTCAGCAACTCCCTCCAATCACTTTCCTATAGAAGCTGCCATTATTCCTCCACTTCCCTTTAATCATGTATGAACAATGACAACTGTTAGTCAACATTCATGTATAGTTCAGCTCCAAAATCATCAAACCAACTTTTCATCTTCTTTATTCATTCCACACACCACTGTCCTTTGGAATAGATATCCTTACTATTTTCTTAACTTCTACAAGAAATGCATTCAGATTCCTTTCTTACCTCTGATCATTTGCTCACACATAGCACTATCAGGTTATAGGTCTTCAGACCTCATATGTGGAATTGATGCTTAAAAAAAAAAAAAAAAAACTAACTACCCCACTTTTTTCCTGACACTCATATTTGTGGTTTACTCTTTCTTCTGTTTTATTTCTAACCAAACTTTCAGATTCATAAGTTAAAATTATATTGAACACTCATATACTGCTGGTTTACTGTTGAATAATTTTTCTCTTATTCCATATAAATTTATCCAATTAACTCCCAACCATGCTGTCTTTGCTTATTCTTATTCAATTTCCATATCTAATCTACGATCTTCACTAAAAACAGTGTCCAATTAGCTGAAATATATTTTTTCAATAGATTCTTCATTCAGAATGCAGATGATTTTCAGTCCTTTTATTGATGATTTCCATGGCAAATTTGTTATAGCAGCTGTTCAATTTAATTAAACAGGTCTGAAAACTTGCACAGAATTTAGAAATAATACTATCTGCATAAGGTAATGAGAATGCTAATGCCATTTTCTTTGATAATGTGATCGATAATGAGTAACAGTGAAGATAGTAATATGTAATCAATCACTCTTCTATATGATTTGATCTATCGCGTTTAATTCTCTTTGATTTTTTGGTGATTGATGATAAAAAGCATATAATTTATATTCCTGTACCTCTTAATTCTAACCATGAGCTATAATAAATTATAAAGAGAATATACCTATGTATTGCTCTGATATCACATCCACTCTATATAACTACAGTGGTTTGAATTTTTCTTGGCATCTACAGACATCTAAATATGTTGTGTAATGTGTCTTCTGAAATTTATCAAAGAAATACAGATCCTCCTTACATTTCCATGCTTTCTCCACACTTCTTGTGAAAATCTGATCCTGACAACCTTATTGGGCCTGAATGCAGTTTACTCTCCTCTAAGTTAAAGTTTCTCTTCCAAACTTTTTTCAGCCTCATGTTGGCATAAGTCTTACCCAGAAGAACATTCATGAGGGAAATTCCTCTGTAATTCTCACATTTGGATTTGTTTCTAGATATGGTCTCCTCCAATCATTCATAATTTGATCTTCTGACCATGCCTTCTAAATTATGCACTGCAGATACTGCAAAACTTTTACATCTCTATATTTGAGCATTTTTGGTTAAATTTCATCTACTTCAGCTGCTCTTCCACACTTCAAATTTTGATGGCCTTTTCCCTCTTAAATATTGATATGTACTCCTGACTGCATTCCGCTTGAATATTTTCTACCCATTCTTTCACTGCTTGTTTCAATCAATAGCCTTTTAAAGAAATTGTTCCAAACACCCAGGACATCTATTTTCAGTCTCTGTTCAAATATAGAGATGTAAAAGTTTTACAGTATCTGCAGTGCATAATTTAGAAGGCATGGTCAGAAGATCAAATTACGAATGATTGGAGGAGACCATATCTGTAGAAACAAACCCAAATGTGAGAATTACAAGGGAATTGCCCTCTGTAATTACATACCATTCCTCATAATGGTATGGCGTACCGGCACCTTTATTAACACGTGATACGATGCGAAATCGTCTTAATTTTCAAATTTTTCTACCAGCAATGAACGCGTACTAACATTTATTATTTGACAATTACAAGTGCTGATCATAATTTATAAGATTATGAAAAACATGATACAGTATTAATATGTTTAAATTTATATTGCTAAATACTATAAATTATCAGGTTGGTGAAAACTCATAAGTAAAAATGAGAAGCAAAAGGATGTACCTAAGTAAAGTACTAATGGTATATATCCCCAATGAAACACTTCTTTTGCAACATTTATAACAGTTGCGACTCTTTGCCGGGTTTCTGGACTCATTGTTCTCTTCAACTAGCAATTGCACTTGAACATAGAAAATACAAAAAATGCCTGCTTCTATGCGCAGCAAGTAGAGAAATGTGCCAAACCGGAAATTACGGTTGGCTCACTTCCTACCTAAGAACGTGTTTTATACTGTGATGCAGAACGTAGATACAAGGAATTCTTATATAAAACAGTATTTTAAACACAAGCTTATACATACTGCAATTAATTTATTACCAGTTAAAAAAAAAGAAAAATTTCTTTACAGTAATTTATAATAAGTTTTTGCCACGATCAAATCTCATTTCCTTAAAAATTCCTGCTTCAGGATTTGCACGTTAGGGTGCGCTATGGTGCTATACACGTGCGATTTTCTCGTTTGTGGTAATTGCAAATATTATTCAAGTATTTAAACTGTATTCATGGTGAGGCGTAATGATGGATTATGTAGATGAAAGAAAATTTGAAAGTTCTCCAAGAGTACCTAGAGTAAAATTAAAGGCTGGTTCAAGTTTAGTGAAGTTTAAACCTCTTTTCAGTTATGATGCTAAGTAAGTATAATAATTCCATGATATGGCAAGTATGCAATTACATATAATGAAGTAAGTAAACAAACACCAGAACATGCCAATAGCATGCTATATGTTAAACTAAGGTTTCGACATATGAAATTTATATCAAAAGCTATGTTTCTTTGATTTGGTACCACTTATCATACCTCATCTTTGTTTAGGATCAATCATATGCTTAGGAAATATCAGCTGTCCACGAAATTTTAAACCATATTTAATGCACTAGATATCATTTCGTGATTTCATTCTCTCCATCTGTAATTATCGAATAACCTATTAATTGTTTGTTTTTTTGTTCACTTTATATCATTTATTTGCTTTTTCTATCGTATTTTTACATATCTCACACATTCATGGTCAACTATTTCTTCTCTAAACAGAAAAGCAGCTACGTCATCCATATCTCCTAGATGAGTCTTTGACTCCATGAGGTCTTGTTTAATAATAATAATAATAATAATAATAATATCTACAATTCCTGAAGATAGGTGTTATTAACCTTAGAAGATATATCAGTGATTCTATTTTACGTATGGATGCAACTGCGTATTTTGTCTAAAATACGCAGTTGCATCCTATGCCTCAATGACGGTGTTTCGTATTGGCCAAAATAAAGAATTACTTAGAGGGCCCCCTCCATAAAATACTAAGCTTGATATATATACTTTTATATTATTACATTAACTCTCCTGGAGTCAAACACTCATTCAGGGGGGGAAGAGAAATTTATACCATTAGCAATTAATGTTATACAGTATACATATATTACAAAATTCCCAGACATATGGAAAATCTCTCCTGCTGAAATATTTTTGTCATACAGAAGCTTAAACATATTCACACTTAGAATTCACAACATATGTAGACAATGCATTCCAGTTGCCTGCCACTCTCCAAAAAAAAAAAAAAAAAGGAGAAAAGGCACCATCTTATTCACCACTCCCTTACACAAGTTCCAAGTATGGGTTTTAGTTCTTGTTTTCCCCTTTTTAGCACCATCTGAAAAATTTCTCTCGTATCCATCTGGTAAATGCTTCTCGACAGCTGAAATGGCTCAATCATATCACCCCCTTCTATCTAAAAAATGCAGATTATATGATTTCATTCATGTCCAGTAATCAGGCCTTATATAATGGAATCTCTACCATTTTATCTCTGCTGATTAATCATGCCTTAATATTGTGCAGTCCGCAGAAATTGTCTTTACAGTTTTTGCAGCATGTCTAGAATTTCAAATTTTGATCCACCACGACCCCAAGATCCTGTATTTCCTCCAATATACTTCCACATATAGAGCATGCAATATCTCATTTACAGATCCCAAAACCCTGCATTTAGTGTTAATCTGCCCTTCGATCCTTATTCATTCATCTGTCCACCTTTCTGACTTATTTAGGCCTTAATTCTGAAGAGCCACCACATTATCACTAGACTTGATAATCTTCCTTAACTTATATGAAAAAAAAAATTCATATTGCCCTGAGTTCCAGTGATGATATCATTGATATAAAGGTTTGAGCAGTAATGGTCCTAGTACAAGTTCCTATGGAGTAGCTCTGTGTTTTTTTTCTTTTCTTCTCTCTATTGCTCTTTTATACACAACTTTTGGTATCTATCAGACAACCTATTGCCAATCCACTCCACTAACCCAATATCTAAATCCATATGGTGCAGCTTAAATATCAGCTTATGTTGTATCCTATTGGAATGTGTTAACCAATTGTCCAGCAGTTGAATGATATTTTTATGCTGTTCTTTAATGTGGTATTTCATTCAAAACTTGCAATTAAATTGAGATTGGGTTTCATTTTCGTATTTTCATATATTGAATTATTTCATATATTTCATATAAAGTGCACACGAACATATATTTCATATATGTTCGTGTGCACTTTATTGTGTACATTTATTCACAAAAGTAATGTTTATTTCGATTAAATTGTTGTTATGAAATGGGCAGCCATAGTGCTGATTAGTTCATATTATAATAGGTATGAATTTAACTTATATAAAGTAACTGGTATTCAGTTATTTCATTACTGGAAGGAATCAGCCCATTTTTGTATATATTATCCAATATATAATACCATCCAGTACTTTTCTGCCAGTAAAGAATTCTGAAGGTGAGTTAGCCAAACTCATGTGGAAGTACAAGGTTTTTACTCCTGAAAATCAATTTTTCATCCCCACAAATAGGCATACTTGCCAGGTGAACATGCACATTTAACAAACAATACATTGGTCTCCATAGTCACTTTGGCTGTCATTCCAAACAACCTAACCTGGCCATCAAAGACCCATATATACATAATATATATAAACAATATTTAAAACTGAATATAGTAGCTTTTAATCCCCTCTGTAGAACAATTGGAAGATGACAGCACATTGTGCCTTTCAATTTGAAAAGAACAGTGTTTGATTCCTGTCATGATGAGAGTAATCTTTATGTGGGCTTTTTCATCATATGGAGGTAGCAGGGTTTTTTCTCCCAGAATCTTCGATTTTCATCCAGCACACAGGCAAATTGGGCATGAGAACACACAGTTTATAGACAGTACATATGTTGGTGGTGGGTGGTAGATGTCACTGTGTGTTGATGGTAGTAGTATCGTGTAATTGGAGGATAAAGTGTGTGTGTGGGGGGGGGGATGGTGAGTTGTGGAGCAGTGTGCTCTCCCACACTGAGTCTATGGACTCCTTGGAGGCAGTGGCACACCCAGAGGAGGGGGGGGGGCAAGTGGCCTTGGCCCTTCCCCCAAAGAAAAAAGAAAAAAAAAAACACTAGAAAATTTTCAAAAAATCTTTTCCTAATTAAAATTCATTTTTTTAATTTGTGTTGTGTCGTGTCTTCTATTTCTATACTATTTATGAATTAGCGATCATTGCAGATGCGATGTGTAGTGTGTCTTCTCAAATTGTCTACTCAAAACTTTGCCCCCCCCCCCCCCAAAAAAAAAAAAAAAAGATTAAATCCTAAGTCTAAGTGCACCACTGCTTGGAGGTGTCACGTAATAATATTCCAGACCAGTGTTTCTTAGCTATTTTCTTGTCAATTCCTTCAGTGAAAATGCAAAATGTTTTTATTAAACTACTAGTGAGCTTGACTCAGCGAAGGTTAGTGTTACTGTGAGAATGTGAACTTGGATTATGACTCATTGAGGTGCAAGTATATGACAGATGTTTCCTTCCAATAACAGAAATCAATGAAACATATGTGACATATCACAAGATTGTCACCAGAAGTGAAAATCACTTGACAATGCATTATTATTACTACTACTACTACACAAGAACTTCCATGAAGTCTGAAGCTCAATGCAAGAGATTTATGATATCCACATTATCTTTTCTGCATCTGCTTAAAAATGTATTCACCAACTAAGCACTTACAACATTTTGGTAACCCATATCACTCATTCACCACTCCAAGTGAAAAATCTAATCCTTGTACCCTTCATAAGAAATTCATAGATTACTTATAGAAATCTAATCCTTGTACCCTTCAAATTCATAGATTACTCACCATCTTGATCACCTGTTCATACTCTCTACCACTTTATCATCCCCAACAATCCTAGATTACCAGATCTGTGCAGTAATAATCCTAATGTTTCCATATCAGAGCCTTATGAAGGAGAATGATAGTTTCCTTATCTTTGCTTGCTGTGGTGTTCAGTAATCAAGTAATACTGTGACCCACTTTGGTTAATTTTGCAATGTCCTTTTAACTTCAACTCATCCATTAACATTTGCAAATTTCTGTCTTCATTAGTTTCTTGGAGTGCATTTCTAATCAGTGTAGGACACAACTTGTAATCTTTTTATCCCAAAATGGATAACTTTACACTAAACCTATACCTATTGTCTTTTCTCCATACTGTTTCTCTATTTAGATGTGTAGAAAGGCTTAGATGTTAGGTTTGTCTTAGATTTTATGGTTGAATTCACAAGGTAGTCAGAAAATAAATATTTTCTCATTATTTTGTGATATGTTATTTACTTAGTTGCTGATATGTTGGTGTGTTTATACAATGCATCTTTGGAGAGCAGTTTGTCACAGTATGAAAACAGCAACAGTAAGTTAATTGTGGGAACAGTTTGAAATTGTAATGTCCTGACCAGGGGCGGCTCATGCATAGGCACCACTGCGGAACTGCAGCACCCCCCAATTTTTCTCGATATATAAATCTATTTATTAATTTATTTATAGTTGCTTGTAATATTTAATTTTATCATAACAATTCTCTTATTTTGTATAAAAAATAATAAAAATCCATCTTGTAGCACTTAGGAGGGTGAAGGAAACTAGCAGCACAACAGTGCTGCTAGTTTCCTTCACCCTCTGTTTACCAGATGCACTGTTTACTAGAGTGTCATATTGCTTATGCAGTTTGCGCCGTGCTTATCATGTTTATTCCGGCATTTTAAATATTTGGACATTACACATTACAATTAAAGACAGAACATTTGTTATAGTTTTTATTTTAGAACATTATTGGGGTTATTGACAATTATGATAACCCATTTTGGTAACCCATATCACTCATTCACCACTCCAAGTGAAAAATCTAACTGTACATGATCACCTTGGTCTAAAACTGCTCTTTGCTCTTCTTGAAGTTGTAACCTATGTAAAGCTTTTTCCTCTAATTTTCACAGTTATCTCTATTTCCTTTATCGCCCATTTATATGATTGGGGGGGGGGGAGGGTTCTGATGAACAACCACAAGAAAAATCAATCAATTTCATGTTTTCCTAGTAAAAGAAAAAGAACAAATTATCACAATTTGATGAAACATGCAGTTAAAGGATTTTAAGATATGTTCTTTCTTGTGGTTGCTAGAATAAAAATAGATAGAGGTTATATTTGGTTTATATGCCCCAGAAGAAGGACGAGAACAGGATAATATCGAATTTTATAATCAGATACAAAATATATATAAATGCAAGAATTGGAAACACAAAAATTAATAATAACATAGGAATATATAGAGAACATACTCTAAACAGGAATGGTAAAAAATTGATTGACTTTGTAGTTTATAATAACCTAAAAATAATGAATTCTTTCTATAAACATAAAGACATACATAAATATACTTGGGGCAGCAAGAGGATGGAAATCAATATTAGATTATTTTATCTTAAATGAAAAGACATCAAAGTTTTCGTTAGATTTAGTCACAGAGAATATGAGATAAGCAGTGACCATTTCCTCATTAAAATAAAAGCTTACCACCTAAATGGCTACAAGTAACAAGAAAAAGAAAATTTAAAACATTTGTTTATAAAACTAGATTATTAAATGATACAGATATATACAATGTCTATATGAACAAAGAATTAATCAGTATCTAGATAAAATAAAACAAAATGAAGAAATAGAAATAGAATGGCTTAATATAAAAACGATACTAAATGCAGCAGCAAATGAAAGCTTAGGAAAGACCAAAAAATTCAATAAAAGGGGAAAAAACTGAAGATCTGGGATGATACAATCAAAGAAATAATCAAAAAGAAAAAAAGAAGCCTATCATAAATGGTTAAGCAGTAAAAGATTAGATGATGAAATAGAATATAAAAGAATAAGAGCCATAGCTAAAAGAGAAGTCAGAAAAAGACATAGAGAATCATGGAACAAATTCGTTTCTAATTTAGAACATGATTTATATAAAATAAGACCAAATGTATATAAGATTTTGAAATGCCTAAATGCAGATACTAAAGAAAACATAAAATTAAACACCGAATTGAAATTAAAAGAATTTCTAAATTTCTACGCAAAATTGTGGACTGATAAATATTTTAAAAAAGACAACTGGCAAACACTTAATGAAAAGGAAATAACTAAAGAAGAATTAGAAATCAGCCTAAAAGAAACAAGAAATTTAAAATCACCTGGAGAAGATAAGCTAGGTTCAGAACTTTATAAATATGCAGGAACAAGATTCAAAGAAAGACTCCTATTATTTTTAAAATTTAAAATTTATTTAAAATTAAATAAAATTTATGCAACTGGTAACCCTCCAATAGAATGGAAAAAAGCAATTGTGATTCCTATCTTTAAAAAAAGGTAATAGAGATGATACTAAAAACTATAGAGGTATAAACATACTAAATTCCTGTTACAAAATATATATAGCAGAATTTCAAATAGCAAACTAATGAAATATTCCAAAAACTTTATTTTAGAAGTACAGAATGGGTTTAGAAAAGGACTATTATGTATAGGCCCAGCCTTTTGCCTAAAATTAATAATAGAGAACAGAAGAGAATACAATTTGGAAACACGTATTGCATTGATTGACTTTGAAAAAGCATTTGACAAAGTTAAAAGAAGCATTTTATTTAACATATTAAATAAATGAAAATAATCAAATACAAATAAGATTAAATCATGAGCTATCATATACGAGAGAGATAAACCAAAGGGTTCAACAGGGATGTCCCCTCTCAGCAACTCTTTTTAATATTTACCTAAATGAAATAATAATACAATGGAATAAAAATTTCCATCAAGGTATTAAACTTTCTCCTACTGTGACTTAAACACTGTCCTTTTTGCAGATGACCAAATAATAATTACAAGTTCTGAAGATAACTCATAGAAAGCTATTTTAGATCTAAATGAGATAGCCAAAGATTATGGTATGATAATATCAAAAGAAAAATCAAAAACTATGGCCTTTAAAGGACAAGATCCAGCAAGAACTAAGATAGTAATAGATAACAAGATCTTAGAACAGGTAAATTCATTTAACTGCCTAGGATGTATGATCACATATGAAAAAGATATAAATGCAAAAATTGCAAAATATTTAAAAATAACAGGTGTAATTAACTCTATATTTAAACCAAACCTAGTTCAAAAACAAACCAGACTAAAAGTATACAATACATTAGCCCTACCAGTCTTATTGTGTTGCAGTGAAATCTGGACAATAAAATAAAAAGACAAAGATTAATAACAGCAGAAATTAAGTTTATGAGAAAAACTGCAAAGTTACTCTATTTGATCATAAAAGAAACGAAGAAATTATGAAAGAATTAGTTGAAAGTTTATTTTTCACTTGGTTAGAGTATAATAAATCCTTTATCCAAGGTGTGAGCAAACAAAGTTTGCGCCTGAGAGTATCTTCAGGACTGGGGTAAGGTGGTACAACACCAGGGCACGCCTTGCAAAGGTGGAGCAAGCTACCAACACTCCTATCTCAGTATCTCCCATAATGCAAAACACATCTCCTTGCGGATATGTCTGATTATTATTATTATTCCTGATACCTCCAAGGAGTCCGAAGACTCATCGCGGGAGGACACTTACAACTGTCTCAACCACTATACCAAACCTCTCTACTACAAATCATCTCCATCAATGCCATCTACTGCCCACCTCTACCACCACAACTGGTATTTTTTGTCTGTAAATTGCGTGTGTTCTGAAGGGCCGATTTGTCTGTATGTGGGATGAAAAACCAGAGTTTCCGGGAGAAAAAATCCTGCTACCTCCGTATGAGATCGGCTAACTCTCCTTCAATTGGAATCATCCAAATAAAGATTCCTCCCATCGCGACGAGAATTGAACTTAGACCTATTCCAGTCGAAGGGCGCAATGTACCGTCATTCTTCCAATTGTGCTACGGAGGCGCTGTAAAAAAAATTACCCTCCCAGGTTATTAATCACCACAAATGAGTTCACTGTATCTTACAGTCGATTCTCTCCTCCCCTAATTATTCATTAGTGTTATTCATTAATGTTAATTATTCATTGTTGTGGCTCTTCCCTTAATGTTATGCATTAAGGGAAGGGCCACAACCCAGACTAGTTTCAACCTTTATTGAGGTCTCTTCAGTGTGAGCCAGGCCCAAGTGGTGTTGTACCACCTTACCCCAGTCCTGAAGATACTTTCAGGCACAAACTTTGTTTGCTCACACTTGGATAAAGGATTAAACTAAATTTATTATACTCTAACCAAGTGAAAAATAAACTTTCAACATCTTTCTCTAAATCCAGAGTAATTTTTATAAAAAAGGGTGGCACACCATTTGGCAACTCCTATAGGTAGAGATGACCTGCTAATGCTACTGCCTAGTATCTCCACTTGGGCCTGGCTCTCACTGAAGAGACCTCAATAAAGGTCGAAACTAGTCTGGGTTGTGGCCCTTCCCTTAATGCATAACATTAGACATATCTGCAAGGAGATGTGTTTTGCATTATGGGAGATACTGAGATAGGAGTGTTGGTAGCTTGCTCCACCTTTGCAAGGAATGCTCTGGTGTTGTACCACCTTATCCCAGTCCTGAAGATACTTTCAGGCGCAAACTTTGTTTGCTCACACTTGGATAAAGGATTAAACTAAATTTATTATATGAAAGAATTAAACCCAGAATCAGTAATAGAAAAAATAAAAAAATATAAATGTAAACGTCCAAAGAATGAAAACAGAAAGATTACCAAAACAAACCTTAAAGTACAAGCCATCAGGAAAAAGAAAACCAGGATGTCCTCTTAAACGATTCAACGATGACTTCTAAGGCCGGAATAGGCCACACTAGGCCTAAATTCTTGATGCACATGATGATGATGATTGACAATTATGACCTCAGAAATGCAAGGTATTCCTTCACTAAACACTTAGTAGCTGCTAAATTATTTAAATATTATAAATTAGCTAATTTTAAGAATAAATTGCCTACAGAAGAAATAAAATTTGACCACTGAAGCATATCCCATGATCAACAAAGAAAAACTTGAAACTGAACATAGAGTATTCTACAGTAAACTCGACATGCATGATTATTGCAAATTAATTGACTTTTAAGTAATTTTGAATTATCCCAAACTGTATAATTTTATTGATAATAAACAATATTTTTTCATGTTTAATTTTTTTTTTTTTTAATTTTTACCATAATTTTGATATTTTATCCAAACACGTATAGACTGTACTTATAGTATGCATGTATATTTTGAAAGTTGCAGCACCCCCACAATTTCAAGCCACAAGCCGCCACTGGTCCTGACCCAACACAAAGAACTCAAGTTCCAAATTAATCTGTCTATATCTGATCCTATGACCAGAACCAGCACTCTATACTTGTTTTGAGTAATTATCTCTTAGTAGGTTGAACAAATTCCATTTCTTTCCCAAGATGTGATCTTTCCTCCTTACAGTTTGTGTCCATGTAGTTGAAGTCTACATAATAATTATTCATTTTAGAAATTAGGGACTTTACAACCGTGTTATAAATAACAATATTAATTTCCTGACATTTCGACCTTCATATTAAGGTCATCATCTGGAGTATATACAAGGACAAGCTGGGTTACATTTCACACAGTATGCTAAAGAGATAACAATGATTTGATCATTGATCAAATCATTGTCTCTTTAGCATAAAAGAAAAAAAAATAGATAAAATTAACAAATTAATTATTTAAAAACTACATCAAAGCTAAATTCTATTTAAGATAACATAAGAGAAACATTCTTTCATATAGATAGGTTTCTTACAGTAACAATGATATAAAAGTTAGCAATGGGGGGGGGATAATGGACCCAACCGATTAGAATAAAAAAAGAAAACAGAGAAGCTACTTAAATCAGTTACTACTTAGCCCAAAGATACATTCAAAAAATTACTTCCTTACTATGCTCATCCTCTGAGAATTTACAGTCGACCAAAGATGCACAAACAAAACATGCCACTCTGGCCAATAGTCGAAGGTATAGACAGCCCGAATTATCACCTAGCCAAGAAATTAGCGTCAATACTCAAGGAGTTGGTAGGTCATTCCCTCTCCTATATCAGAAACACACAACACTTCATAAACATAATCAAAGACATTATATTAGAAAACGATGGTTTATTAGTCAGTTTTGACTTCTCTGCCCTCTTTACGAAAGTCCCAATCAATGACACAATTCTTCTTTTACAGGACAAATTCCCTCCAGATATTACGGCACTCTTTGCACATGTATTACATTCTGGTTATTTTGTATGGTAAAATGCTTTCTACCTGCAAAAAGAAGGCGCAGCAATGGGCTTGGTATTATCTCCCCCCCCCCCTCTCCATTGCTAACTTTTATATGGAACATTTTGAGCAACATGCTCTAGATTTCTCTCCTTTAAAAACCAAAGTCTGTCTTAGGTACGTTGACGATGTTTTCGTGTTCTGGCCCCATAGCCGCTACGCACTAGACACTTTCCTTAGCCAACTAAACAGACAACACAAACACATACAGTTCACAATTGAGATTGAAAAGCAGAACACACTTCTGTTTCTAGATACACTTTCACACGTCTTCCTTCTGGTAGTCTTTCCTTCACTTTTACTGGAAACCGACATACTGGCCAATATATACACAAACTCCTAATACCACCACCAACACAAAAATTAGGTGTCATTAATACTCTAAAAAACAGGGCTTTGAAGATTTGCTCCGATGAATAAGTGCTTAAAGACTAATTTAAAGTTATCAGCAATACTTTCCTAAAAAATGGTTACAGCCAAAACACTATTAACAAAATTCTCTACAAAACCCTCAATAAAAAACAAAGATAAAGCAGACTACAATAAAACTATAACCATTCCTTACATTAAAGGGATATCAGATAAAATAAACAGAATACCATAGAAATACAACCTCAAAGTCACCCTTTAAACCTCCTGCAAAATTAAAAAGGTTACTGAACTCATCCAAAGAACCACTCCCTCTGCTGGCCCACCCTGGAATATACAGTATTTATTGCACCTGTAATCTACCATATATAGGGGAAGCAGGATGCACAATTCCTCAGACAAAAGGAACATAAACGACACATTAAATATAACTATGGTGAAAATGGCCTTTCTGATCATGCCCTGAACACTTTTCATAGAATTGACTGGAAAAGCACCAGTTGTTTACATCACCAAAACATGGTATGAACGTAAATTTAAGGAAGCCTGTGAGATTCTTATCAACCACCCTAATCTGAACAATAATGATGGTCTAAAAATCCCAAGCATATGGAAGGCACATATTCTACCCACGAAACCTTTCTTCCTAAGAGTTAACTATAAACGGGACTGTAGCTAATCCAGAATCTTAAATCTTATATAAAAATTATGTTAAATTTGGACATCATTGTTACTGTAAGAAAACTATCTATATGAAAGAATGTTTCTCTTGTGTTATCTTAATTAGAAATTTTTAGCTTTGTAGTTTCTAAATAATTAATTTTTTTTATTTTATCTGTATTTTTTTTTTTTTTTTCACTAGAGGTCATGCCAGTAGAATAACCGTTGATCAAATCATTCTCGCTTTAGTATACTGTGTGAAATATAACTTCGCTTTCCCTTGTATATACTCCAGATGATGACCTTAATATGAAGGTTGAAACATCAGGAAATTAAAATAGTTATTTATAACATGGTTGTGAAGTCCATAATTTCTAAAATGAATGCTGATCGCCGTGTAACACTAAAAGAAAGGCTACATAATAATTACTTTATTTGCACTTCTTGGCATTATGTTGTTGTTATTATTTTATTTATGGCATTTCCATGGAGTTTGCAGACTTATCGTGGGGAGACCCAAATTAACCATTATGCACGCAAATTCTATCATACCTCTCCTTGAATCATTTCACCATCAGGGAACTCTTAACCAATTTTAGCAATCCATTCCACTCACTCACCACTCTCCATACAAAAAATCTGGTCAGCACACGCCTACTAACTGCACTCTTACACAACTTTCATGGATTGCCCCTATTTCTCTATTTGTTGTATATTGAAAAATTTCACTTACATCAATTTTATAAAACCTCTTTAATATTTTGAAAGTTTCTGTCATGTCCCCTCTTTTCCACCTATCAACTAAACTTTGTAACACCACAAACCTTCAACCTGTCCTTGTAGCGAGTATCCACAGACCTGTCACCATCTTGATCACTCGTCTCTGTCTCAGAATCCTGTCTACCACCTCCTGGACCCCCCCAAGAAACCCAGGTGACCAAATCTGTGCATGGTAGTCAAGATGTGGATGAATCTTAGCCTTATAAAGAGGTATAATAACTTCCCTAACTTTTACTTGTTAGCCTGTGTTTTTCAGCATCCAAGTAATCCTTTGCTATTTTACTAACTTTTGCAATATCCCCTCTGAACTCTCTCTTTGTCCTTCATTATACCCAAGTCCCTAGCCTCATCAATTTCCTGCAATCCAATACCATCAATATGATACACCATATGCAACCTTTTCAATCCAAAGTGCATAATCTTACATTTTGCAACATTAAATTGAAAATCATTATCCTTTGCCCACAATGTGAATTCATTTAATTCATCCTGCAGGATATCTACAAAACCTTTATCAACTTGCTCTGTCCAGTTTTGCATCATCAGCAAACATAATATCCCCTCTTAAATCTTTCCCTATCATTGATATACAAATTAAAGAGTAGTGGCCCTAATACCAAACCTTGAGGCACTCCACTAGTTACCATCATTTTCCTAAATTCCACTCCACCATATACCATGGTGTCTTTCTATCAGCCACCCACCATCCATGCTGTTTGCCTCATATCCATTCCCATTTGCTCAAGCTTTTGTAATAGTTTTCCATGTGGTATTCTGTCAAATGCCTTAGCAAAGTTTAGTAGCATCATGGTGTAGTCATTACCTTTATCCAATTCTGCTGTCACTTTATTATAAAATGTGAATAAGTTGCTAAGACAAGACTATAAAACCTGCTGCGCACTATAGAGTATCGCATCCCTATCCACCCACTATTGTATTTTACCTTTCACTAACTTTTCCAATACTTTAACAATCACTCCTGATATATTGGAGCCACCTTTATGCAATGGTACTATCTTGCCCGCTTTCCACTCCCTTGGAACCCTGTCAGAGCTGAGACACTTAGATTGAAGAATTTTGTCAGCAATTATAGCAGCAACCCACTATATATTTTGTCCTGTCAACTGTCTCACACCAGTTTGCCTTCCTCATCTGTGTTCCTGATGATCACCTAATTCTTAAGACCTATTCTTTTTGGCTGCAATTCATCTGCTGTCATTATCTGCTCTGTCATATTGTATGCATCTTTCTTATAAATACCGTATCCTTATATTTTATCTCTGTAACTATGTCTGTTGACCAAGTATCACTAATGTCTATAATGTTTGATGAAATTGTACCAATCATTGTCAACTTTTTATTTCTAATACTTCTGGCATTAGCATAAATTGCAGTATCCCATAAGGCATACAACTGTCTTCACACTTTGTATTGACTATGCGATTCATTTAGTCACTTGAGAGACTAGATTCTGCATATTTTGGTCATTCTCATACTCTCTACTCTTCCTACCCATAACTCTAATTTCTCTATGTATTTCCATATTCTCATGAACAGTTGAACAGTGTTTTCTTGAAACACTCCAATCTATTCAAATGCACTCCATCAGCATTATACAAATTCTGTCTGAAATTCCATCCGTAGGTCTACAAATTGCACACCATTTCTTTTGCAGAACCTAATTTACAAACATTGCCCTTCTCCTAAATTTTCTTGTCATACCATGGCAACGGATCTCATCAACTTTACTTTCTTACTCTTTTATTTGCTTCCTTCTTTCTTCCTTCCAATCTATGTCTGAAGTTGACTCCATAATAATTATTTGAATTGCACTAATCTGCTAATATCTTCCTCATCAACCCTAGCACCCCTCCCTCCTGGCTTATAGCAATTTTTACTATAAAAATTGTTTTATAGCAAAAACTATTTTGCTGCAAAAATGAATTGTATGATAAGTCATAATTGTCACTTATTCTAATTAGTAATTTCTGCAATGTCTTCACTCCAACATTACTCTAAGCCATTCCAACTTAATACACCCTAATTAGTTACTTTCAGCCTGCTCCATGTGGTGAACTGATGCTGATGTCAGCAAGTTGCGGAGGCATATTTGCTTAGTGTTTACCATCTAGACAGTACAGTCACTGGAACTTATGCAAACACTGATGGATTTTTGTAGCTATGCAGATTTAATTTAAAAGTTTGTGGCTTATGACTCACTATTGTGAACACAGGCTACTACACACATAGTCTGAGACCCAAAACTTGCACACACGTTTTTCATGCACACATGGGCTGGCAGAAATTAGCAGGAATATTGTGCATCACCCTTATTAGTATTGTAACTTCACTTAAGAAGTGAAGTTACAATACTAATAAAGGTGATGTTATTATTCAGAGATCTATAGTCTTAGGACTCCAACATCATATCTGTCAAACGAGAGGTCATCCTACAAAGGTCGCGTGATTAAGAGATGAAAAAAAATTTTGCTTGGTGGGTGGTGAACAAGGAAGCCCACATTAATGCATGCCATACAACGTCTATAATGTTTATTTTTCTATTATCCCTTATACACTATCATCTAGTTCTTATATGATATCCTTCCTTATCTTTTAGATTAAGTATTCCTGTATTGTGTCTCTAGTATCAATAAATTGTATTTTACTTATGCATGTTGCACATGCTTTGTTGTTGGCATCTTTGCTGAAGAATAATAATCATTAATAACATATCTCACCTCTTTGCTCACATGACCTTTGTACAGTTTCCAGGATGACCTCACCTTCTTGCATCACCTATGATCCAATGCAATAATGGGTAGTGGGTGCTCCAACATTGAATGGGTTCAAGGCAAGGAGCTTGAAAGTAATGCTGATACTAATTCTATGAACATCTACTAATAAATTTAGTTTAATCCTTTATCCAAGCGTAAGCAAACAAAGTTTGCACCTGAAAATATCTTCAGGATTAAGGTAAGGTGGTACATCCCTTGGCAACTCGCAACAAAGGTGGACCAAGCTCTCATCACTCCATGTCTAAGTATCTCCCATAATGCAAAGCACATGTCCCTGTGGACATGTATACTGCTATGCATTAAGGGAAGGGCCACTACCCAGACTGGTTTCGACCTTTGTTGAGGTCTCGTCAGTAGGAGGCAGACCCAGAGTGGTGATACTAAGGCAAAAGCAATGGAGAGGTCATATTTACCTGTATGAGTTGCCAACCCATGTACACCTTATTATTAAATTACTCTGGATTTAGAGAAAGATGTTGGAAGTTTATTTTGCACTTGGTTAGACTATTTAATAAATTTAGTTTAATCCTTTATCCAAGTGTGAGCAAATAAAGTTTGAGCCTCAAAATATCTTCAGGACTGAGGTAAGGTGGTACATCCCTTGGCAACTGTGAGTTGCCAAGGGATGTACCCTGTGGCACCCCACTTGTCATCTTTTTTTTTTTTTTTTTGGGACCATTAGGTGGTATAAAAATGAAAGTATTAGGTAATTACATACAATATATAATATATAAAAGAATATAGAAATCGAAAGAGCATTTATGCAGGATAGAAAGATATCATCATCATCAAATTTCTGATATGTACCCTCAAGGGGTGTACAGGATATGATAGTACTACATGAAAAATTTACACGATTAGTAACTTCTTATCTACAATTTCCCTCAGAATCAGTTCTGTTACCTGTATTATCCAATATTATCGTCAATATTATCAGGTCTTGTATTTCTGTCTTCTAAGGCACTTTGTACTGTATCAATCCATCTATATCTTGGTCTTCCTCTGGGTCTTTTTCTTTCAACCTGACAAAGAGCACTTGTTTTGCTAATCTTTCCTCGTGTATTCTATTTAAGTTACCATACCACCTGAGATCAGCTCTGCAAACACACTCCTGTATGCTGACAATGTCCAGTTCTTTCCTAATATCCTCGTTTTTAATATGATATTGCCTTTGATGACATCTGTTCATGCCTTAATCTTTCTCAGGACTCTCATATCTGCAGTCTCTAGTCTTTGATCAAGTGTTTTACTTCTGACCCAGCTCTCAGATCCATAAGTTAAAATTGGTTTGAACACTGTCTTGTATACAGTCAATTTAGTGTTTTGGCTAATTTCTCTCTAATTCCATTTAAATTTATTCAGTTGACTTCCTACCATACCAGCTTTATTGATTCTATTTCCATATTTAATTTACCATCTTGACTAAAAATCGTGCTTAAGTAGCTGAAATGATTTAATTGTTCTATAGGTTGTGCATTCACAATGCAGTTGACATTTTCAATGTTTATGCCTATTGTCTTTGTCTTTTTAATGCTGACCTTCATACCATATCTATTACAACAGTTATTCAATGGAGTCGGGGAATCTTGCAGACTTGTAGCAGATTTATTTAGAGGTATAATATCATCCGCATAAAGCAAAGAGCTGAGATTAACACTTACAATTTTGATATCAGGTTTAATACCACTTTCCTTCATAATATGATCCATATAGATAATGAATAGAAGATGTGATAATGTACATTTTTTGTTTCACACCAGATTTAACATTAAAACACCTTCCTGTACTTCTTTCAATTTTAACTGCTGACTTACAACTCAAATAAAGACTAAGTATTGCTTGATATAATGTCCCATTAAAACCATATAACTGTAGTGTTTTCAGTAGCTTCTTTTCATATGGCCTTTTCCAGATCTACAAAACTTAAATACAGATCTTTGTTATATTCCCATGATTTCTGAACTGTCTGTTGTAAAGTTAAAATATGATCCTGACAACCTCTCTTTGGCCTGAATCCAGCTTGTTCTTCACCAAGCTTCTCTTTCGCAATCCTTCTCAACCATTTCTGAAGTATACTTGCATATATCTTACCAGGAACACTCAGTAATGAAATACTTCTGTAATTCTCACATTCAGTTTTATTTCCCTTTTTATATATGGGTACGAGAGCTCTATTCCAATCATCTGGAATTTGTCCCTCTGTCCAAGCAGTGGCGTAGCTACAGCTTTTGCCGCCCCTCTCAATGCACACCAAAAATACTAGAAAAAGTCAAAATGACGTATACAGAAATGAATTAAAACAGTGTTTATTTTTGAAGTAAAATTTTAATTTCAACATTCTAAAATGTTACTTTTTTTTGCTTTTCTGTTAACAAAATTGTCATGACATTGGTGAAGTCTATTTCATAGTAATGTAGGTAATTCTTAATCAATTTTATTTAGAAAACCTCCTCTCATAACTAGCAAAACTTACAGCAATAGTGAGGAAAATTTGCAGTGGTATTACAATATTCAGAACTGAGTTCTCTAGAATGTATTTTAGAATTAACTACAAAAGTTCAAAAAGGTTCTAAGTGCCGTCCCCTTCACACACCCCTAACTATGCTACTGTGTCCAAGCCTTCTGAACTATGCAGTGCAACCACTGCAAGACTTTTATACCTCCATACTTGAGCATTTCTGACTGAATATTATCTACTCCTGCTGCCTTTCCACATTTCAGGCTTTTGATGGCTTTTCCTGCTTAAAGTATGGATATGTATTCCTGACTGCATGCCTGGTCAATGTTTTTTTATTACTGTGCTGTCATCACTGCTTGTTTCATTTAGCAATTTTTTGAAGTAATTACTCGATACTTCAAGGATATGTTTTTCTCCTGTTTTCATGTCACCTAAATCATCTCTAATTCCTTTTGCAACACTCTTTCTCCCCATTTCTGAGCTTCTTCAACAACCTCCAGAATATCTTGCCACCTTCTTGATATTTATTTTCTTGATTTATTTGCCAGGAACTTTTGATATGCTCTCTTCTTTTCTTTCACTGCCTCTTTAACTTCTTGTGTCCACCATGGAGTCTGTTTTTCTATCCTTACAGACAACCTCACCACCTGCTTCTCTGGCTGAATCAATTAGTGTTTTCTTCAGGGCTTGCCACTAAATCTCCAAGGTTTGGTTCCTGTTCTCAAACTCTTTCATTTTTTCTTGAATAATGTTGTATTTTAGTCTACAGTTCACATCTGATAGCTATTTAACTCTTATTTGCTTTAAAACTTTTTTTATAAGTTCTTATTTTCAGTATGAAATTAAATTTTATCTTGAAAGTTTATTTTTCACTTGGTTAGACTATAATAAATTTAGTTTAATTTAATAAGAAGGTAGCACTCCTTTTGGCAACTCCTATAGGTAAAGATGACCATTGCCATTGCTTCTGCCTGGTATCTCCACTTCTGGGCCTGGCTCTCACTGAAGAGACCTCAATAAAGGTCGAAACTAGTCTAGGTAGTGGCCCTTCCCTTAATGCATGACATTATACATATCTGCAAGGAGACGTGTTTTGCATTATGGGAGATACTGAGATAGGAGTGACGTTAGCTTGGTCCACCTTTGCTACGAGTTGCCCAGTGTTGTACTACTTTACGCCAGTCCTGAGGATATTTTCAGGTGCAAACTTTGTTTGCTCACACTTGGATAAAGGATTAAACTAAATTTTATCTTGTTTGAGACTAAATGGTGATCACTTCCAGTTTCAAATCCTCTGTATACTCTGGTGACCTGCGCCAGGAAGAAAACATCACTATCAACAATAACATAGTCAATGAGACCTTTTCTTATTCCTTGCCTCTTCTCCCCATGTGAATTTGTGCACATTTTTATGTTGGAACATTGTGTTAGTAATAATCAGTCCATGTCCTTAGCAGAAATCCAACAAGTATTTGCCATTATTATTAGCTTTGCTCTTTTCTCTAAATTTTTCCAATACATTTTTGTATGTCTGACAATCATTTCCTACTCTGCTATTTAGATCCCCGACAAGGACCAACTTTTCCTTTTTCATTGTGTTAGTTGCTTTCTCTAAAGCCTAGAAAAATTCCTCCATTTCTGCCTTAGTAGAACCTTCTTTGGGACCATAGGCATCTCATTGTACAGTTCTCCATTCTGATATTTTCCCACATCACTCTATTTGAGACTGCCTGGCATTCAAGAAGATTAGCCTTGTATTTAGTGTTGAATACTGAGTGTTCTGGGCAAGATTTATGCCAGTATACTTGAGAAACGGTTGAGAAGAATTGTGGAAGAAAAGTTTGGTGAAGAACAAGCTGGATTCAGGCCAAATAGAGGGTGTTAGTATCAGATCTTCACTTGACGACAAATAGTTGAGAAAGCATGGGAATTTAACAAAGATCTGTATTTAAGTTTTGTCGATCTGGAAAAGGCCATATGAGAAGCTGCCAAGAGAGAAGCTATTCAAAACACTACAGTTATATGGTATCAATGGGACATTATATCAAGCAATACTTAGTCTTTATTTGAGTTGTAAATCAGCAGTTAGAATTGAAGGATGTACAGAAAGATGGTTTAATGTTAAATCTGGTGTGAGACAAGGATGCCCATTATCTATATGGATTACATTATGAAGGAAATTGGTATTAAACATGATATCAGAATTGGAGATGTTAATATCAGGTCTTTGCTTTATGCGGACGATATTATACTTCTAAATAAATCTGCTATAAGTTTGCAAGATTCCCTGACTAAATTGAATAACTGTTGTAATAGATATGGTATGAAGGTCAGCAATAAAAAGACAATGACAATGAAAATAGGTAGAATCATTGAAAATGTCAACTGTGTTGTGAACGGAGAACCTGTAGAACAAGTAAAACATTTCAGCTACTTAGGCACGATTTTTAGTGAAGATGGTAAATTAAATATGGAAATAGACAACAGAATCAACAAACCTGGTATAGTAGGAAGCCAGTTGAATAAATTCATATGGAGTAAAAGAGAAATTAGTCGGAACACTAAATTAGCTGTATACTAGACAGTGTTCAAACCAGCTTTAACTTATGGATCTGAGAGCTGGGTCAGAAGTAAAACACTTGACCAAAGACTAGAGACCACAGATATGAGAGTTCTGAGAAAGATTAGAGGCGTGAACAGATGGCATCAATGGCAATATCATTCTCCTTAACTCCACCTGCGTCCGCTCGGTTAGCCTAGTGGTTATGCGTTTCACAACCATATGCCTGGGAAAGGAGTGTGCTGGGTTCGATTCTCGTCGCCGATGTGTGGAGCTTAAGGATCTTTCTCAGATATAGCCAAGTTAGCCAGTCTTGGGTGTGGACAGCAGGTTTTTTCTCCTGCAAGCGGAAACCGGCCCTATGAGCACATGGATTACAGTCAGAAATACTTCTGATGTATTCAACCGGCATAGCTGATGAATCAATCATAGGGTTGATTCATCAGCTATGCTGGTCCCGAGCCCAGATAAAATTTGGGGGGTTTGAGATGGTACTATAAAAGGGGCCTCACAGCTGTTATATCATCATAATAAATATGGTGATAAATAAATAAAATAAAGCCCAGCCTGCCAATCTTTCCAAATCACCCTGCAAAATTTTGACATCATGTGTATTCACTATTGCTCTACCAAACTTTGCATCATTAGTAAATAATTGAACAGTTCCTCTCAGATTCTTTCCTATATCATTAATGAACAAATTAAATAGCAGTGGTCCAAGAACAGAACCCTGCAGCACACCACTAGTCACAGGACTTCTTTTGGACTCTACTCCTGAATAAACCACTCTCTGATATCTCTCCTCAACTACCCTCCTATCCCTCTCACCAACCCTATATCCATCCCTATGTGCTGCAGTTTACTGATTAGAATTCCATGTGGTATCCTGTCAAAAATGGGGGAGAGACCACTCACAAGATGGAAAGGCTAGTTAAGTTTAAGCCAGAACATAGAAATATCTCATTCTTGATCAGAAGTTAAGATTTATATTTAAAAAGTGTTTATAGTGTTTGTTTCATTCATGCATTTAAAAAAATTACCCTGAGATATAAATTTTTTTTTTTTAAACTAGTCTATTAAAAATTAAACTATTTATAAGCAATTATCATAAAACTATGCATATTAAATTTTTATGGGGAAAAAAAACTATTTAAGGAATTTTAGTTTATAAGTTGTTTGCTGATTTACTTTTTAGAAAGTTTTCCTAATGTTCATTTATTATTTTAGGTATCTTTTCGTAGCATCAGGTTCCCAAGTGAAGGTATTTAGTACAGAGAGTGGGGAATGTATAAGGCATTTAAAGGGGCATGCATCTACAATTATTTCTCTTCAGATTAATCCCAAAAATCATGTACAGGTAATTTTTGAACTGTTAATACAAACATTATTTTTATAAGCAAATTATGATTATAAACACAATTAAGTCTAACCTTGATTGCATTTAGATTATTATTCTATAACCATCTAATCAGGGGATATGTTCCAGTTTTTTTATAGTGAAAATGATTTTCTATCATGGAACTTTTTCATATGTGCAATACTCTCCCTTTTCTTGCCATTTCCATACATAACCTTTGTCACCTCAAAATTCATATGGTCAGTGTATCAGTCATGATTTTCTGAGACTGTTTAACAATTTCTAGCTTGTCCCTTTTGTTTCAATCCACTATTAAACCCAAATCCTTCAGGTGAGGAGTTAGCAGATCATAGTGGTTATAAGTGTCATTGTTAATCTAAAAGGCTTCATAAAGCAACTGATAATTTGAAATGGCAGTGAATAAAAATCAGAAATGTAACAAACAGCAGTACTTACAGAATGATTTGAATAAGCTGGAATTGTGGGCATGTGTAAATGGCTGTTAATTCAATGTTAGTAAAGTTATGCACTTTGTTGTAATGAGATATCCAGTGGTATAATTACCAGTCTGGGAAACTTCTGAAAGGCTCATATAGGATATCAGTTGTGAGGGAAGTTTTCATTTTATGGAGGATAGGGAGAGAGCATTCATGGAAGTTGAGAATGAATGCTAGATTTTTTATTTTTTCAGTGGTGTGAGTGGAATGGCTTGCTTTGGGATGTGGTGAGTGCGAATGAATTCAAGAGAATGTATGACAGGTGGTATGAGTGATATGTGGCCTCCCTTGATCAGTTCCTGACTTTCAGTTTGGTCTCTTGTAATAATAATATTGAAATTAATGTTCTTTTTACTGTTATTACTATTCTTGTTATTGAGTTTTCCTTCTTTGAATGGTTGTCATCACACAAAAATCTCTCCAACCATGATACCACTCTTATTGACTTATTAGGATAAAAGCATTAAAAAAAAAAAAAATGGAAGTGAGAGAGTCTTGGGCAAGGACAATTTTTTGTGTGGCAAGCAGGATTTTGCATTTGTCAAGCCTTGTGTGGGTATATATACGATCAGTCCTTGACTTATGGTGGGGTTCTGTTCCGATGATTCCCTTGTATGTGAAAATCACTGTATATGTTATTTTATATATACATATAATAAAATAACATCCCTCTTCCATACATATCTCACTTTCATTCCTAATTCAATGCTCTTTCTCTTCCACACTCTTAGAAGAATGACTTTTTGCTTGATGGCCATTTTCACATTGCAAGTTATCATACAGCAAGCAGTTGCATCATTAGACTTAACGACCAAACATCCAAAGTCAAAAATAATATAAGATTAAATCATTTCCACGAGCAGACAAATCGTCTCATGCTGTACTTGACCTTGGGATGGGCATGTCACAAATCATTCCATATGCTACCATCAAAGCCAAAACTATGTAGACAGGAGGGAAAAATCTGCTTCAAGACATATTAGAAAACAATAATTAAGGGAAATTCCAAATTTGATTGGTGTAGTTAGACTAATTAATAATAATAATATATATACACATTAGCATCTTAGTACCAGAATGAAGATGACTGTTTATAGTAAAAAATATTTCCTTCTCCAACGAACAACATACTGCTCCAACCAGAGCAACATTCTGTACCCACAAACATCATACTGCATATCTGCAAGTTGGAGGATAAAATACAGGATATAGCATTATAAAGAGCCAAAAGGCTTCACTTTGATGATGTAAAATTATTCAAATTAAGTGGATATTGAATCCAACATTACTTCAGAGCTGAGTAGAGAAACTACAAGAGTTTCGTACCGAATATTGGGAAGGTGGGTCTCCCGTGAGAAAGGAATCACTTGGAGATGAAAAACCCATCCTGGGAAGGTAATGGATTTTTTGATTGCCTCCGTAGCGCAATTGGAAGAACAACGGTACATTGCGCCCTTCGATTGGAAAAGGACTGAGTTGGATTCCCATCATGACGGAAGGAATCTTTATATGGACTTTTTCAATTGAAGGCGAGTTAGCTGATCTCATACGGAGGTAGCAGGGTTTTTCCTCCCGGAAATTCTGGTTTTTCATCCCACATACAGACAAATTGGCCCTTCAGAACGCATGTAATTTTCAGACAAAAAATACTTGTGGTGGTTGTGGGCGGTAGATGGCGCTGATGTAGTTGATTGGTAGTAGCGGCTCGGTAGTGATGGTGTCCTCCCATGATGACTCTTCGGACTCCTTGGAGGTGTCACAAATAGTAATAATAACATAGAAACTATAAAAGTTTCGGCGGGTACAAGCGTAAGCAAAACTTTCATGACAGGGGAAACTTGTAGCAAAGGTGGAGTAAGCTCTGATCACTACCTTTTAGTATTTCCCATAATGTAAAACATCTCTTAGGAGATGTATGATGTTATACATTATGGCTTAGGGGTGGGGGTCACTACCCAGACCGGTTTCGACCTTATTTGAGGTCTCGTCAGTGGGAGCCTGACCCAGAATGTAAATATTCAGGTTGGAGTGATGCAGAACTTATACTTTACCATACGAGTTGCCAAAAAAGTGTCACAATATGAAAGGCACCAAGAATTACTGAAAATCGCTTGGTGTCGCACTGATTTTGATCGTCGGCTTTTTGAGAGCTCCTGAAAAGATTAGAAGTATTTTGTGTTAACATTGGCAATTGTACTAGAATTTTAAGTAATATTGTTTGATTTTTGTTTCTTGGTGTGTCTATGCAATTTTTGTGTGTTTTCTGTTATTTTAAGTATTGTTTTTAAGATAAGATAGCGTACATATGGCACCGATAAAGAAAAAATGGCGGCCAGGTCGCCATGTTTGTTTAAGAGTTTTGATGCAAATGAATTTATGCAATGTGCTGTCTGTGGGATGTATGCTTTGCGAAGAGCGGTGGGAGTCTGGTTAGAGGGTGATAGTGGAGTTAATATGTGCAGAAAGTGTAAGGAGAATGAGGATCTCAAGCGTGTTTCAGGTGGCGAAAGTGATATCGTTAACGATAGTCAGGATGTAGAAAATGGCGGTGTGATAGAGAATTCCGTGGTAGTGCCAGATAGGTGGGAGAGGGTCGTTGAAAGTGTAAATGAAGGTAGAAATACAGAATGAATGGATGATTTGATTGATAATGAAAATGGTGAGATTAATGAGAGTAGTGAAATTGCTCGTTTGAACGGAGCGATACACAGAGCAAAAAGGCAACTGGAGTGTATGGAAAAATGTGTGCTGAATGTACCGACTAATAACCAGCGAAAGTCTGTGACGGCAAATAATAGAACGTTCGTAAACGTCAATAAAATGAAGGAGCGAGTGCTGTATGGGATTCGCTATTAAGAGGTGTGATAGTTGAGAGTTTGACGAAGTCATACCAGCCAGGTGCGAACATAAAGGACGTCAGCAAATCTATTCGAGTGCAAAAACAGAGGGTGAAAGAGATGATAATCGTGGCAGGAACAAATGATTTGAAAGAGGACAAAATGGAAATGATAGAGGATGCGAGGATGTGAGGGAATTACTTGAGGTAGCAAAAGAGAAGAGTGAGAGAGTTAGGATGGTGAGTATTTTACCACGGTATGACAGTGAAGTGTTTAGAAGGAGGTCCATAATTGCCAATGACTTTATGTGTGGGTTATGCATGGAGAGTGGCGTGGAATTTGTGGATGTGTGGAATGAGTTCGATGGGCAAAAGGACTTATATAAGATGGATGGGTTACATTTGAATGGAGTTGGTGTACGGAGGCTTGAAAAAGTGTTGATGAATGATGTGGAAGTGGATGTACAGACTTAGGGAAACTAGATTTATTAAGAGGGGGGGGAGTAGATATGCAGACTTTAGGGAGGCAGTTGAGTGTATGAATGTGTATATTATGCCAGAGCAAGTACGAAGGACAACAAATCAGAATGGGATAGTTAGTATAAGGCATCAAAGTAGGGATGGGACAAATGGGCTTCTGCAATTCATGTACGCTGATGCCAGGAGTATTAGGAACAAGGTGGAAGAGTTTTTGGCCTTGGTTGGCACTTCAAGGTCACAGGGTGTTGGTATTAGTGAAACATGGCTGACAGAAGATGATAAAGCTAGTGGGATTGAATGCGATGGGTATAGCATGTTCAGGAGTGACAGGGCAAATAAAAAGGGGGGAGGAGTGTTATTGATGATAGCTGACGAGTTGCAGCCAAGGAGTATAGAAGTTGAACTGCAGGATAGAGAAAAGAGCACATTTGAGGCTGTTTGGTGTGAGATAGAATCTAGCAGAACAAAATATACAATTGGGTGCTGCTATAGACCAGGTGATGGAATAGATGGCGGGGATAGTATGCATAGGCAAATAGAAGAAATGAGTCGAAGGAGGGTAATTATTATGGGTGATTTCAATTATGGTAACATTGACTGGAAAGAGGAGAGGGCAATGGGAGGAAGGAATTGGATTTTATGTGGTTATTAAGGGACAACTATCTGCGGTAGCATGTAGTGGAAAATATCAGGGGGACAGAGAGTGCTTGACCTAGTAATTGCAACTGAGAATGTGGCTGTAACGAACATGACCATGTTGCCACCAATTGATGAGAGTGACCATAAGGTCATGACTTGGGTGCTGGCTAAAGGAGTGGAATTTACAATTAAGACAGGGTACATGTGGAATTACTGGGCTGGTAAGTATGACAAGCTTAGGTGTGTGCTTGGCTCAGTGCCATGGCATGTAAAACTGCAAGGGCTGGATGTTGATAGTGCATGGGAGGTGGTTAAGCAGTGTTTGCAGGAGGCAGTGGTTGACTGTATACCAAGAGTCCGAATAATAAATCAAAAAAAGCAAAAAAAGAAACAATTGTGGAGGAAATTTAAGGAGAAAGGTGACCAGCAGGCACAGGAACAGTATAAAGCTCAGGCCAGGATGGTAACAAGGGTGGTAAGAAAAGCAAAAGCAGATTATGAAAGAAAATTGGCCATGCAGGCTAAAGAGAATCCCAAACAATTTTTTCAATATGTTGCAATTAAAAGGAAAAATGTTCATGGTAGAATGATCTTAAAAAATGCTGAGGGTAGGGAGGTAACTGAATCAGTCGATATAGTGAAATTACTGAGCAAACACTTTGCCAGAGTATATCATCCATTTGGTGACATTGCAGGAATGGAAGAACCAACAGCTTATACTGGAATTGTGATGAATGAAGTAGAGGTAACTAGTCTATTATAAAACCTCAATGTCAATACATCTGTGGGATTGGATGGTATACCAGCTCGTGTCGTACGTGAAGCGGCTAAAGAATTGTCAGTGCCCTTGACCATTTTGTTTAATTTGTGCCTTGGGTCTGGGTCAGTCCCAAGGGGGTGGAAAGAGGGGAAAATAGTTCCGTTGCATAAAGGTGGTTCCAAGACTGCTGTTGAAAATTACCGGCCAATCAGCATAACAGGAATCATTATCAAGGTCTTGGAGAAAATAGTCAAGAGGAAAATACAAGATTGGATAGAAGAAAATGGGATACTGTATCGGGGATAGCATGGTTTTGTGAAGGGTAGGTCATGCCTCAGTAACTTGCTCGCGTATTATAACACAGTGACAGCTGAACTGGATAAGGGTAATGGGTTTACAGTGATTCTACTGGACTTTGCTAAGGCCTTTGACAGGATACCACATGGAATTCTAATCAGTAAATTGCAGCATATGGGGATGGATATAGGGTTGGTGAGATGGATAGGAGGGTGGTTGACGGAGAGATATCAGAGAGTGGTTTATTCAGGAGTAGAGTCCACAAGATGGCCTGTGACTAGTGGTGTGCCACAAGGATCTGCTCTTGGACCACTGCTGTTTAATTTCTTCATTAATGATATAGGAAAGGATCTGAGAGGAACAGTTCATTTGTTTGCGGATGATGCAAAGTTGGGTAGGGCAATAGTGAATGCAGATGACGTCAAAATTTTGCAAGATGATTTGGATAGATTGGAGGTCTGGGCTAAGGAGAATGGATATCAGTTTAATGTGGCAAAATGTAAGGTTATACATTTTGGGGTGAAAAGATTAGCAGCAGTTTACTACATTGGAACTGTACTCCAGGAAATTGATGAGGCATGAGATTTAGGAGTGTTGGTGGATAAGGAGTTGAAGTTTAGGGGGCACATTGCAAAAGTGGCCAAATCAGCTCATCAAATCGCTTGGTTGCTGAAGAATACGTTGACAAGCAGGTTATTGTTCCTCTGTATCGAGCCTTGATAAGACCCCATCTCGACTACTGTGCCCAGATTTGGTCACCTAGGTTTCTTCTTGATGGGGAGGAGGTTGAGAGGATCCAAAGGCGAGTGACCAAGATGATAGCAGGTCTGTGGAATGAACCTTATGAGAACAGGTTGAGGATTTGTGAGTTGCAAAAATTGGTTGATAGGCGGAGGAGGGGAGATATGATTGATACATTCCAATTACTGAAGGGTTTCTATAAAATTAATTCAGAAGATATTTTTGAGAACAGGGCTGGTTGTGGGAGGACTAGGAGACATCCATGGAAACTGGGCAAAAGTGTGGTTAGTAAAGGTATTAGAGCTGGGTTCTTTACTTTTAGAGTGGTGAATGAGTGGAATGCGTTCCCAGAGTCAGTGGTGGATGCTGTGACAGTGAATGAGCTTAAGGCGAGGTATGATAGATACTGTATGAATGTTGAATAGTTGTGACGAATATGATTTGGGGCATCCCTTGATGAGTCTAATGACTCCCTGGAGTTGCCCATAATAATAAAAAAAATAAAGAGCCAAATGGCTTCACTTCAGTGATGTAAAATAATTCAAATTAAGTGGATATTTTGCTTACGCTTGTACCTGCTGAAACTTTTATAGTTTCTATATATTCGGCATGAAACTCTTGTAGTTTCTCTACTCGGTTCTGAAGTAATGTTGGATTCTATATCCACTTATTTTGAATAATTTTACATCGCTGAAGTGAAGCCTTTTGGCTCTTTATTTTCAGTAATTCTTGGTGCCTTTCATGATGTGACACCTTTTTTGGCAACTCGTATGGTAAAGTATTGTAAAATATTGAGGTTTTTATATATTTTTTTTTATAATTACTAATTTTTTTTATTATTCTAATGTTACTGTGCCTTTGTAATATATCTATCTTTCTTTTAATCTGTCTATTCGATTTCTTTAGACTTGTCTTCTATAGTTTCATTTGTTAACTTTATTATATTTTATCCTTATCTGTTACCTTTCTATATAGTCAGTTAATCTTAATTCCTTATCTCTACTTTCAGTATATTGTACTTGAGATTTTTAGAAATTTATTTGATTATTCCAGACTGCGCCACTAAAAATCTCTAATTGGCATAAGAAATTGTTTATACCTCCAGTAAAGCACCGCTATTCAGTTAATTACAGTCGTGGCTAACTCCTAACTTAAAATTCGTACCAAGGTGGGATAATATTTTTTTTTATTTTCTTTATTCTTTATTCCTCATTCTAGAGACCAGATGTGGGATGATTTTCCGAGGCACCTTCAGGCCTCCAGTAAGCAGGGTGGACATCAAAATTATTTCTCCTCCCTAGTTTTACATCACTGCAAACAAACGAATATCTGCTTTCAAACCTCAGACTGTGTTGCATAAATTCATCAGTGGGAGCCAGGCTAAAAATACCAAGATTTAGTAATGCAGAGCTTATAAGTATTTTACCAAAACAAGTTGCCATAAGGTGTTTTAACCTTATTAAATAAAAATCTCAGGAGGAGATATAAATGTTGAAGTATTTTTAACTTGGGTATAATTATGTTAAAGATACCAAGCAATTTTAAACCTGGTTTTACTCCATTTCCCAAGTGAGCAAACAGACAAAATGTCAAGTTTGCGCCTGCAATTGATGCAAGACTAGCTGATCCCACAGGTAGTGCAAGACCGAGGCAACTCGTGGTAAAGGTGGAGCAAGCTCTGATCACTAATCTTAATATTTACCCTTAATGCCAAAACACATCTCCAAGAAGGGGATGTATGATGTTTTGTATTAACGGCAAGGGGCCACTACCCAGACCGGTTTCGACCTTTATTGAGGTAGAATGGGAGTTTGTCTTTCATCATCGGCCTTTGGAGTATAAAGATTGCTGAGGGTCAGCCGGTAGTAATAGGGGAAGTTAAAGAAAGGTAGAGTAGGATAGTAGGAGGTAAAAAGAGGCCTCAGTCAACCTGTTTAGCTGTATAACCCAGAGGTTGTGGCTAAAAGTCTGTAAAACATAATCTCCTTGCACCTGTTCGAAAAAAAAACAAACTTAAAATTTACATTTCATTTTACCCGAAAAAACATAACTTTCGATTACATTAATCTAGGTGTCTGGAGACGTCATCTCGTAACCCCTAAAAAAAAATAAAGAAAAATGTTTGTTAAAATTTGGAACTTAGATTATTCTTAGACTATGCCTTACAACTGAAAAAAATAATAATAAAATAAAAAATAAAATAAAAAAAACTGCGATAGCGGGATCCGTATTGAGGTGGACTTTATCAACCAGAGAACCGAGAGTTGGGGGAAGAGCTCGGCCCGAGTGATGCAGCCCACAAGGAGCTGCACCGCCTCGCTGTAGGCCTTCGCAGCTCGGGTTCTCAGGTCTGCCCCCTCCTATGTGGACTAAGTGTGGATACACAGAAACAAAACCAAAAGAAAAAACTTAGAAGGGGCTTTTTTTTTTAGGTCATATTTGCCCTCCAATTTTTAATCGCTATCTCAAAGTCTTTTACCACATTTTCCATCACTGTGAGTACGTGTACTGACTCTTCATCATTTAGTTTCCATATTCTCTTCAAGCTTTCATTCCATTTCGTTCGGTGGTAATTGAAGTTATCCCACTTCATCCATATACTAAGTCTATCTAGCTCACCTTTACATTGCAAACAAGCGTCTCCTTTTTCCTGTATAGCTGTGTGGACTTTGTGCCTTATCTCGGGTTTGTCCCTAAGATCGTGTAGGATTCGTCTTGTTATATTCGAATTTTCGTATGGGGGATTTTCTCCTTCTACCGGTTTTGTAATGGGGTGAGAAGAACCGGTATTTGTATCTTCTGGTTTTGGATCGTTTCCTTGCTCTGTGTCCTCTTCTGATGAGGTTTCTTCCTCATTTTCTGTGTTGTTTCGCGTTATTATCTCATTTCCTTCCTTGTCTTCTTCCGAACTTGAGGCTTCTATTTGGCTTTCAATGTCTTGTTTATTTCATTTCATTTCTCCTTCTTCTGGCGTGATGGGTTGTTTTGTTGAACTGGTATTGATTTCCATTTCCTCTGTTTCTGTGCTGTCATTGTTGCCTTCCGATTCAATGGTGTAAGATTTCTTAGTGTTCCGTTTCTTTTTCTTCCTAATATTCCATTCTGCGTTCCTCCCAGTTATTGCCTGATTTCCTAATGTGGTCGTTGCGATAGCTGGTGGTTGGAGGGCTGGAAAGTCTTCTGATTCCGTTGTTTGTGGTTCGTTTACTGTTTGGCCGGTAGTTCATGAGTCCTGTGATGTGAGTTTAGGACTGATTACTGAAATGGCTACTGCCACAGGTGTTATGGAGCCTCCTGCTCTTTCTGCAAGTGTCCTGTTAGGACAAACGTCTATTCTATGGGATGTGTTCCCACATTTACGGCATGGTGACTCACATTTATCCAATATGTGTTGGTGGCCCAAAGCGGTGCACCGAAAACATTGTTTTCTTACTCCTGGATAATTGACTATTACTTTTGCTGAGCCTAAAAAAATCAAGTTGGGGATTTCTGTTTTCATTTCAATTGAAATGCTCACTTCCCCTGATTTCCACTCTGGGATATCCGTGTCTTGTCCGATTGTTACGTTTCGGACAATCCCCCACTTTGAAAAAATGGTTTTAATGCTTTCCTCCCCTTTCTCTAGATATTCGAGTGGAAACCTGTCAATTTTTACGGATTTAAAATACTCCCGACTAGGAAGGGTAGGTATTTTCTTCCTTCACATTCTATGCTGCCTTTAAGGAGCGTTTCCCTTGTCTCTATGTTGTTCATTACTATTTGGAATCTTCCCCCCCTTGTAAAGGGTAAGCCCGTAAATGCTTTCTGCTTTGGCGACTTTGAGAAGAGCTCTCACAAACGTTGCTTTGTCGATGTTTGGGTCAATTTCGATCCCGAGGGTACGAACTCTTGGCAAGAATTTCGACATTCTTTAAAAGCAAACACCTTACCAACGGAATAGCAAATTTCAGTCCCCGAAAGGAAATGACCTAAAACGGACCTGCATCGATTGGAACGAGGCCGCAAAAAATAAAAGCCAACAAAAGAAAAACTAGAAGGGTTCTTACCAAACAATACTGGAATAGGAGCTCTCTCTCTCGGGATCTGGTAACTGGCAACTGGAATCCAAAAGAAGACTGGAACATGGAGCTTTCTCTCAGGGACGCCGAAAATAGGTCTCATCAGTGGGAGCCAGGCTAGAAATACCAAGATTTAGTAATGCAGAGCTTATAAGTATTTTACCAAAACACGTTGCCATAAGGTGTTTTAACCTTATTAAATAAAAATCTCAGGAGGAGATATAAATGTAGAAAGTATTTTTAACTTGGGTATAATTATGTTAAAGATACCAAGCAATTTTAAACCTGGTTTTACTCCATTTCCTAAGTGAGCAAACAGACAAAATGTCAAGTTTGCGGCTGCAATTGATGTAAGACTAGCTGATCCCACAGGTAGTGCAAGACCGAGGCAACTCGTGGTAAAGGTGGAGCAAGCTCTGATGGCATTAAGGGTAAATATTAAGATTAGTGATCAGAGCTTGCTCCACCTTTACCACGAGTTGCCTCGGTCTTGCACTACCTGTGGGACCAGCTAGTCTTGCATTAATTGCAGGCGCAAACTTAACATTTTGTCTGTTTGCTCACTTGGGAAATGGAGTAAAACTAGGTTTAAAATTGCTTGGTATCTTTAACATGATTTAGCTACTTTTGCAATGTGCTCCCTAAACTTCATCTCCCTATCCACCAACACTCCCAAGTCCCTGGCCTCATCAATCTCTTGGAGTACAGTTCCACCAATGTGGTATACTGCTGCTAATCTTTTCACCCCAAAATGCATAACCTTACATTTTGTCACATTAAATTGACATCCATTCTCCTTAGCCCAGAACTCCAATCTAAGTCATCCTGCAAGACTTTGACATCTTCTGCATTCACTATTTCCCTACCCAACTTTGCATCATCAGCAAACAAATGATTTGTTCCACTTAGATCCTTCCCTATATCGTTAATGAACAGATTAAACAGCAGTGGTCCAAGAACAGAACCCTGCGGCACACCACTAGTCACAGGCCGTCTTTTGGGCTCTACTCCTGAATAAACTACTCTTTGATATCTCTCCATCAACCAACCACCTATCCATCTCACCAACCCTATATCCATTCCTATATGTTGTAGTTTACGGATTAGTATTCCATGTGGTATCCTGTCAAACGCCTTTGCCAGGTCCAGCAGTATCACTGTAAACCCATTTCCCTTATCCAGTTCAGCCGTCACCTTGTTATAAAACTTGAGCAAGTTACTGAAGCATGATCTACCCTTCACAAAGCCATGCTGTCCCCTGTACAGTATCTCATTTTCATCAATCCATTCCTATATTTTTCCCTTGACTACTTTCTCCAAGACCTTGACAACGACTCCTGATATGCTGATCAGTCAGTAATTTGCAACCGTAGTCTTGGATCCTCCTTTATGCAGTGAAACTATTTTCCCCTCTTTCCACACCTTCGGGACTAAACCAGACCTGAGACTCAGATTAAACAACATGGTCAAGGGCACTGATAATTCCTTAGCTGCTTCACACAAGACCCGTGCAGGTATACCATCCAATCCCACAGATGTGTTCACATTAAGGTTCTGTAGTAGACTAGTCACCTCCACTTCATTCATCACTATTCCCGTATAAACTAATGGTTCCTTCATTTTTTCAATGTCACTACCTGGATGATATGCTTTTGCAAAGTGCACGCTCAGTAACTCCACTATATCGACTGATTCAATGACCTCCTTACCATCGTCATTCCTTAAAATCATTTTGCCGTGTACAGTTTTTTTCTTGCTTGCAGCATATTGAAAGAACTGTTTGGGATTCTCTTTTGCTTGCATAATCTGCTTTTGCTTTTTTTACCACACTCGTTACATTTCTGGCCTGCAGGTCACCCCTTTCTTTAAATTCCCTCCACAATTGTTTCTTTTTTTGCAGCTCATGCTTAATGGTGTTATTCATCCATTTAACCCCCTACTTGTTTTACTATTCGGACCTTAGGTATACAATCAGCCATAACCTCCTGTAAATGCTCCTTGACCACTTCCCATGCTCTATCGACATTCAGCCCTTGCAGTTGTACATGCCATGGCACTGATCCAAGCAATCTCCTAAGCCTGTCATACTTGCCAGCACGGTAATTCCACATATACCCTGTCTTAATCGAAAATTCCACACCTTTAGCCACCTCCCAGGTCAAGACCTTATGATCACTCTCACCAATAGGTGGCAACATGGTCATATTCATTACAGTCAAATTCTCAGATGCTATTACCAGGTCAAGCACTCTCACACCCCTAGTATTTTCAATTACATGCTGTCTCAAATAGTTATCCCTTAATAATTGAATAAAATCCTTTTCCTTCCTCACGTGTCCTCTCCTCCTTCCAATCAATGTTACCATAGTTGAAATCCCCCATAATAATTATCCTCCTTCCACTCATTTCATCAATTTCCCTATGCATACTATCTCCACCATCTATTCCATCACCTGGTCTATAGCAGCACCCAACTGTATATTTTATTCTGCCAGTCTCAATCTCACACCAAATAGCCTCAAATGAGCTCCTTTCACTATCCTGCGATACAACTTCAATTCTCCTTGGCTGCAGTTCATCAGCTATCATCAATAATACCCCTCCCCCCATTTTATTCTCTCTGTCCCTCCTAAACACACTATAACCTACACATTCTATCCCACTAACTATATCATCTTCCGTCAGCTATGTTTCACTAATGCCAATAACCTGTGGCCAGGAAGAGCCAATCAAGGCCAAAAATTCTTCCTTCTTGTTCCTAATACTCCTGGCATTAGTATACATGAAATGCAGTGATCCCTTAGTTCCACCCCTATATTGATGCGTTATTCTAAATGACCCATTCCCATTTTTTGTCCTTAGTGCTGGCTCGGGTACATGATATACATTCTTACACTCATCTGTCTCACTGATGTCTGCATATCCATCCCCCCCCCCCCCTTGGTAGTTCTAGTTTCCCTGGTTTTGCACATCCATTTTCACTTCATTCAGCAACACTCTTTCCAGTCTCTGCACACCAAGTCCATTCAAATGCAGGCCATCCATCTTGTATAAGTCCTTTCGCCCTTCAAACTCATTCCACACGTCCACGAATTCCACACCACACCGTCTGCATAACCTGCGCATAATGTCATATGCGATTATGGCCCTCTTTCTAAACTCCTCTCTGTCATACCGCAGCAACAGACTAACCATTCTAACTCTGTCACTCTTTTCTTTTGCTACCTTTAACAATACTTTCAAGTCCTCTCTCATAAAAAATTTATCACCTTTCAATTCATTCGTACCCGCCACAATTATTAATTCTTTCACCCTCTGTTTTTGCACTCTAATACTCTCACTTACATCCTTAAATTTCGCACCCGGTAAGTACGATTTAGTTACACTGCCATCTATCACCCCTCTTAATAACGAGTCACCATACAACACTCTTTCCTTCATTTCAGAAACTCTCCTATTCTTAGGCTGTTTATTTACGTTAGCCGAATCACTCTGTAAAGAGTTTTGCAGGTGCTCTAATTGCCGCTGTGCATTTTGTATCACTGCGTGCAACCTAGCGATCTCACTTCCTACAAATAATTCCTCATTATTTTTATCGTTTAAACCATTTTCTCTCTCTGTATGGTTGCTTTCACTCTTTCTAAGATCACAGCTCTCATTGCCATCTTGTACATCGCAATTCCCTATCAAGCCACTATTTTCACTCGCATTCTGGCAATTCTGGCTTTCTTCAACCATAACTATCTCACAACCTGACACATACTTTAACTCCTCACTTTGCTTACACTTTCTGCACATTCTCCCACCACTATCACTTTCAATCCACATTCCAGCCTCATTCGGGAATGCATACATCCCACACATATCACATTGGACAAACTCTCTCACATTATAGTTTTTGAACAATGGCGTATTTTTGGACGCCATTATCTTATGTCGCATTGGCGCCATATTCAAATCTATGAAACGTAACGTTATATACTAAATTAAATAACGGAATTCACACCAAAATCCCACAGACACAACAAGCTACCAAAATTAGGCAATATTATGTTATGATTTTAACCTATATTCTAATTTTTACTCAAAATTGTACTTGGCTTTCGGGAGCTCTCTGAAAACAACCATCCGTCTGGCCCTCTAGCAGGCACCATGTTATAAGTTAAGATATGAATGGTTTCCAGAATTTGGCAGTGGATTCTGACTGTGTGGTTGAAACTGAGTTTAAACTTTTAATGCAAACAGTTCCAACTATTCAGTTGGAACACAATCGTGTCAATCGAAAGTGGCCCTAATGGAGGTCAGTCAGTACGTGCTGAGATGTGCCTTTTTGTTTAAAACTTCCTTCAGCTTTTTTAGTTATTGGACAATTAATTATAGAATAGACATGAACTTATTGGCAACCATATGGCAGCAAAAATATAAAAGTAATCAAAATTAATTTTTTATTTTTTCTTGTATCCTTAAAAATCTTTTGTATGCTGCTCGGAGTACACACACACCACACTTTGGGAAACACTTCTCTGTGCCAATGATATGATATGATTCGAACTTGCAGCCTTTTGGTTTGAGATTGAGAATGCTAGCAACCTAGCAACCAGGCTTGTTGGTTCCTTTCTAATATATTTTTGATATGATCTTGTAATCGATGCCATCTATTCTTTCCCTTCTGAAAAGAAATGCAATATTTGCAGTCCCTGGTTCTTTACTAATACTGTTTTATTTCTAATCTATCATTCAGATCTCTTAAGTTAAAATGAGATAGGTGCTTCCCTAGGTCAGTCAGTAAAAATGATGCTCTTTGGTTGGGAAAAATCTAGGATGCAAATGACTAAGCCATTTCACTTAAAAGAAGTTAGCTAGCCTCATATGACAGTGATATTAGATGGACTTAGCAAACTGTTTAAATAAGCCTGGCATTCCTATTGGAGCATTAATTACGATTCTACAAAGCCAAGATGCTTGGTCAGTCATGGTGTATACTGATGAACCTTACAAGTAAGGAGGTGGCAAGGAGGGGGGGGGGGAATGAGGTGAAACTTCATTTAGTATTTTGGCTAATTCTTTCTTATATATATAAATTTATTCAACTTGTCCTCCACTTCCAGTTATTTTCTTGTTCTGTTTTTTGTTTTTTCAGCAAGACTTTCACACTTCAATTAAGCAGTTTAAATTAAAATTTTTTTTTTAAAAAAGTTTCTTCATATAACATTTTGTAAATTTTTATATAGATTTTGTCTTGTTCAGATGATGGGATAATCATGCAGTGGGACTATTTAGATGGCATTGCTGTCAAGGTTAGTAAAATCTGTTTCATTATTTTATTAGTAAAATCATTAAAAAAAATTTTAAATATGAATTTAAAATGTTGTCTTGTTAGCCATGTGTTCTGTTAAGAGAAAGTTCATTTTATACACTAAGCAATCACTTCATGATCAAAATTAGATAAATGAGAGATATTTCCTCAAACCTATAACAGTCAGAAACTGACTGGGGCTTACAACCCAATACTCAGCACCCTCTTTTATGATAACACCATAGAAACAAGTTATTTTGACTTATAGCATGTTAGTACAATGGGGTCCATGCGGTTAGTCTAGTGGCTATGCACTTCGCAACCATATGCCTGGGGAAGGAGTGTCCTGGGCTCAATTCCCATCACCGACGTGAGGAGCTTAAGGATCTTCCTCAGCCATAGCCAAGTTAGCCAGTCTTGGGCATGGACACAGGGTTTTTTCCCCAGTTTATATAGGGTTTTTCATCCTGCAAGCAGACAAACTGGCCCCGTGAACGCACGGATCTACAGCCATAAATACTTAACATGAGGGGGCTCAACTCGCCTCAATAGGGACGGGGGAGAAAAGGAAGGAAACTCCATATAATTAAATAAGTACAATGGGTAGAAAGTTAAGGAGAAAGGAGACTTTAAACATTTGATTAAAAGGCTTGTAGATTGTACTGATTATGAAATGCATAAGAAGAAAGTTGGTCCTAAAATGTAGAAGGAATGAATGAAGTGAATGAAAACTTCTGCAAGTTTGTGGTTGAACTGTGAAAGAGTACTAAATAGCTACTGAATGTGTTCTAACTGATTTAGGAGTGTAGGAATTATTGATGATAATTCTAATGAACACTGACTGGAAATATTTATACAAAATGCAAACAGCAGAATGATGTCTTTGTGAAAGAGTGGAGTAAATTAGCAGGAGATGGGCCATTAACTAACTTAATTGCTTCCTCCTGTGTTGAGTCAAGTATTTTTTATGAAGCTCTTAGGCAACATCCAAGATCTCAGAATGTTATTGAATAGCTGGATGGATTTGTGATTTGTCTAAATTGCTGTTTAGAGATAAAGTAACGTTTTAAGTAACACAGCTTAATTTTGGATGTTGAGAAGGCATTATTTGTAGTATGCTTACTCCAGAAGAGATTAGCATTATCCCTAGGAGGGCGCTCATCTCATCCGGAGATGGCTGTTGTGAAAAGTGAGGTTTTTTTTTTTTTTATGAAATAAAACATGATTGAGTTTTATTAGCATTGAAATTTAATATGGTTATCAGCATCCCATTGCTTTGGAGAGCAGAACTTGCAGTTGTAGAAGTTGATGTCTGAAAGTTTTGGTAATTTGCATAGTGAAGGTTTGTCAAATGAGAAGAAGTAGTGTAGTGTACTTTCAAATTGTATTAGTTTACAGTAACTAGAGAAAGTTGTTGACATAAAGAAGTAAGAGTAGATGAAAGAGCAGAGCCTTGTGGAACACTTACATTAGTTGCAAAGTTTGAGGATAAAGATCCATTTGTAATCATATGTTGTGTGTGTATATAGATGCAGAAAGCTGATGAAAAATCAGCGGCATTGAATGTTATGTGTTTGCAATGGAGGACATTTGCCAAGATTGTCTGCGAAAGAATTTGAGAAAAAATAAACTAGAAAATTGTGAATAACAATACAGTCTGAGCATAAAAAAAAAAAAGGTGGAAGAAGGGGAGAACAAAAATTACAGGTAATAGATTTGGCAAGGAGAGCTAAAAGCTTGTTATTTGGACATAATGCAAGTTTCTCACTTTAGCCCTTTGAAAGTTAGCTTTGGATATTTTGATCAGTTACTTGAAGATGTTTTGATTGTTGTTATAAACAGAAAAGGAGGATGGACATTTCAATTAAAAGCCATTTGTAATATGCTCAGTTCTTCCCTTGTAAAATCTTGGCACATTTCTTGGAGAAATAATGGATACAAATTTAAAGTGGAATGAGGAATAATGTTTTTATAGCAGTTAGTATTGCTTCAGTGACATGTTTAGTATAACTATTTGAATTAGAAGATTGAATGCAAACTAACCAAGGAAACAAGGAGTAGAAATTGCAGTGATTATTTTAAGTATTTTTATAATACCAGACATTTGTGAATGGATGTGTTAGTGTTGCTCCATTGGAAAAGAAATTAAGACTAGATTAAGGTCGGAATTGCCTAGAAAACAAACAACATCCACAGTATTCATTGAAGGGTTGCTATTGAAGAAATATCTGAGTGTGGAGAGTGATCAGGGCTATCTGATTATTCTTGCTGGGCACGTGAAAACA
The DNA here is from genome assembly GCF_054136105.1 of Typopeltis vanoorti. Taxonomy (NCBI): domain Eukaryota; kingdom Metazoa; phylum Arthropoda; class Arachnida; order Uropygi; family Thelyphonidae; genus Typopeltis; species Typopeltis vanoorti. The sequence goes on along the minus strand of NC_143561.1, from coordinate 22,942,077 downwards.
ATTTTTGTAAGATTGTAAATGTCTTGAGACATTAACCTGCTTATCTGTGTGTTTGGAAAAGGAAAGCTAGTTGAAGCTGTGAATGGTGAAATCTTATGTAAAATGACCTCACTGTTACAAAAGTTGGACCTGAGATAATCATTTAAATTTCTAAAGAGAGATCAATCTTATATCAACATTACAAGAAAATAAACAATTATGATATTGATAATAGCAGTGTGAAGATATAGAAAATAATTTGACACGTGAAGTTTCTAGGTTAAAACAAATTATTAGACAATTGATGCAGGTATTGGCAAAAGTTAGTTTAGAAAAATTCACAGGATCTGAAAAATAAGAGAAGCAAAGTAGAAGTTAGAAAAATGTTGATGTGAAATAATAATAATAAGTCAGGTAGCATCTAAGAAAAAGATACTATGGTATCATGTTTCACTTATTAAGTTTGCACTTAATGATGAATTGCTCTTTCAAGCTTTCCAGTAGTGAAAATTAAGGATGTGATGAATGCAACTGAGAAACAGAAAAGTAAGAGATGGTAGTACTTATGAGAACAAATAATTTAGGTATTGATACAATATGGTGAGAGAAGAGCGAGTGAATATTTGTAGTCTGTTGCTAAGATATGGTAGTACTGTTTAGGAGGGCTTTGATAGTAGTAATTTAATGAACAGGCTGTGTAGATAGAATGGGATTGAGTTTTTGATTGTGTGGAGTGAGATTGATGGTAGAAAGGACTTGTATAATAGAGATGGCCTGCACTTGAATGCATTTGACATTGGGAACCTAGAGGTTTGTTTATTGGAGTTGGGTCTAATGCAGAATCAGAGAAACTTTATCATCATCATGGAAGGAATGGTGAGAATGTAAATGGGATAATAAATATAAATGTAATTATGTAAATGGGATAATGATAAGAATGTCATTGCATATGGTTATGAATCTGAATGGGTAGACCTATATACTTCAGCTTTGGACATTTTGAGTGTGTGGATTTGGGGTAGGTGAGAAAGGGAAAGCTCCCCAATTAGGCCAAGCAGAATGCAGATGCAAGTACTTACATTTACACACAAATCTTAGAAGCATCAGAAACAAAGGGGTTGAGTTTTTGCTGCTTTGGTGAATAAATTGTTTGGCTTGTTCACATAAGTGAAACTTGAATGTTAGTTCAGGTATAGTAACCGAATAGCATAAAGGAAATATTTTTAGAAACACCAGAAGAGATAAGAGGAGAGGATACTACTGATATCATATGATCATTGATTCTATTATCAGTGATAGCAATGTTCCATGCAGCAGTGAATATGAACTCTTTGACATAAAGTGCAGATTAATTTTAGAATGAAATATATGGTGGGTGTTGTTAGACTTGGTGGTTCAGTTGCTGAGAATGATGAAATGTGCTGCCAGATATATTACTGATGTGTATTAAATGAGTAATCATTATGAGCAACTTAAATAATCCAAATATGGATTGGTAGCAGGGAAAACTCTGAAGAATGGAGGATTTATTGAGCTGTTGAGAAACAGTCTTCTCAAGCAGTGTGAAAGAAGGAACTCGAAGTCAAAGAGTTTTAGGGATGGAATATGTGAGCAGCAGAGCTAATCTTAGGTGGTATGGTTGCTTAGAAAGAGAAAGAAAGAAAAAACAGGTTAGCCAAACAGATGATTGGTGTCAGGATGGCAGATTGATATAGAGTAGTGCTTTAGAAGACCAAATTCTAAAATCTGACAATTAGGAAGTCCTGACAAATAAGACTAACTTGGTGGGGAAAATTGTTGATAGGAAGTTGGTACAGTATAAGTTTGTGTTATCATTATATTCTATATGCCCCTTGATGGTATTGGAATTTTGATGATGGTACTAAAGTTAGACAATTTCATAACTATAGCAGCTTTTTGTGATGAACTTTAATGTAATTTCATTTCACTCTGCCTGTTGGATGAAGCATATGTTTACTTTTGTATGAATCAATTGTAACACAGTGTACCTCTCACTATGAGTCTTTTGACACCATAGAAGTCCGGGGTTAATAATAAAAGTGCAACACCTTGTTCTTGTGAACATTAAACTGCAAATCATACTCATTTGTTCAAGCTAAGTCTATTTACATCTTCTTGAAGGGAGTCGTCCCCTAGTTAAGTGATAACAGTATAATAAGTATGCCCAGCAAGGCTGTGGGAGCACAGAAACCTGAGGGCCTACTTTGGGGGATGAAACATGGCAGAAGCTACTTCACACCTCCAAAAAGCAGGATGGTGGTGGTGGTGGTGGTCTTTCACTGGGCATTCATCATAAATTGTAAGTAGTCCAGGAGGCTTGGAAACCTTTGGATGCCTTGTTTGAGGAGACATTAGCTTCGTGTTGCCTGTGATTCATCTCTGGGGCTTCTTTTGTCTGAAGCACCAACAATGTACCACAAGGCAACACTACTGGAGGGAAGGCACGGGAAGACTGTCTCAACCCCCCCCCCCCCTCATTTGGCTTCAAGAAAGAGCACTCCGACTGAACAAGCTGGCTTTGGGCCAGGAAGAAGTTGCTATGACCAAGTCCTGGCCCTGACAACTCAAATTGAAGCAGGCTTCCAGAAGAAACTTAAATCTGGAGCCACTTTCATTAACTTAACATCTGCTTATGTCACTCTCTGGATCAGGGGCCTCCTCCTAAAACTAGGAAATATTATAAAGTGTAAAAAAACTAACAACTATTTGAATCTATTCGGGTCCATATTGGCAGAAAAAAGAGCAGGCCCAGATTCCTTCACAACGGTCTTCCTCAGGGCTCTGTGTTATCTCCCTATACTTTTTAACATCTATGTGTATGATCTATCTCATACCAGATCAAGCAAGTATATGTATGCCGATGACCTAGCGATCTTACATCAATCAACCTCCTTTACCAATCTGGAATCAACCTTGAATACAGACCTGAACACCCTGTAAGAGTACTTCAAGCAGTGGTACTTGAAGCCAAATGCAACGAAAACAGTGTCCTCAGTATTTCACCTGTACAATGCAGAGGCAAATTGACAACTCAACCTTTCCTTCTGTGGAAAAATGGTAGAACATGAGCCTCACCCAAAATACCTTGGAGTGAGCCTGGACAGAAGCTTAACCTATAAAAGGCACATCATCAACCTCTCTAATGAAATTAAAACCAGAAATAACATCATTTCAAGGCTTGCTGGAACAACCTGGGATTGTGGTGCAGAAGTCCTAAGGTCGTCTGCACTAGCCCTCGCATTCTCTGCAGCAGAATATTGTGCCCCTGTCTGGAAAAGAAGTACACACACTAACATTATAGACACCCAGCTGGCACAATTAGTGGGACAGTGAGAAGCACCCCTCTCTCCTGGCTGCCTGTTTTATCTAACATTGCTCCACCACACATATGGAGAAGACATTCCTTGGTTAAGGAATTTAATAAAGCAATATGCAACCCACTCCTACCCCAGACTCTCATAAACCCACCTAGTCTTCGCCCCAAATCTAGAAAGCCTCTCTGGTTCATGGACGAACTCTCTTCAGCTGCGCTGCCATCAATATCTGACATATGGAGAGAATACTGGTCCAACAAATGGCTTCCTGGTAGAAGATCCCTGTGCTCTGCAGCCTGGTTTTGATCTTCCTAGGAAGATTTGGTCATCCATAAACAGGATCAGAACTAGTCAGGGCAGATGTGGCTCTCTTCTACATAAATGGGGGCTGTCAGGTCACCCTTATTGTAATTGTTCTCCCATGACTCAGATGATTACTCATATTGTGTACGACTACCCAAGGCACCAATTTCATGGTGGTGGCCTACAGGACATTTACAAGGTGACGGATGAGTCTTTGAATTTGCTTTCCAGCCTGGACCTTGACCTGTAGTTGGTATGATGGTGGCGGTGATTATGGAGGAAACAGAAGATCATGGTCCCGTCTCACCATGAAGACGTTGCTCTCATAGTCCTCGTCATAGTATCAGCAGAACTCCTCCTCATGTTAGAAGATGATGATACAGTGTGAAATGAGCCTCCTCTAATGGATCAAGTTTTCTCACACAAGACACAACTGCTCTCTACTTAAACCTCTTATACAGCTACTTTTATGTTGCGAAGTGTTGCGAGAACATGCAGCCTTGTCATATTTGGTGCAGCAGGACAATAATTGTCCCTGGCTTAATTATGACAAGTTACTTTTGCTTTATAATTTAAAAAAAAAGGAAAGACTTAGAAAACAGGTTGTGCCTTTTATGTGAAGTTTTATATGTTAAGATTTCCATTATTTGTTTTCTGGAAATTGCAATTGTACTTTTCACTTGCCAGTTTTCATGTAGCCATAAGCATAAAATAAAATAAACTGGGCATTGAAAGATATTTACCACTTAGAGGTCTCGTTAGCATTTCCTTACAACTAGGGAATATATGCATTTAAGGTGACAATACCCATGATAAGGAAGATCCATACTTAATGTTTCTCAAGGGACCCTGTAACCCCTAGAGAGCGCGTCCCCTGAGTGGCGGATAGGGGAGCCCACCATGTGTGTGTGTGTACATGCGCGTGCGTGCGTGTGTGTGTGTGTGTATATATATATATATATATATGGTGGGGTGGTCCGAATATACTGAATAAGGACTCGCGGACCAACAGGGCCATAAGGGGCAATCATCTTGATTGTAAGGGAAGCGGCACTCCCATGGACCCCTAGCTGGATCTATCCTCTCCTTCTACTTTGAGGAAGACCCACTTACTTTAATCTTTCCTATAAGGCCTTATCAGCCAACTCTTCTTACTTTATGACCCTTGTGCTATTAGAGTACTCGAGGGCCATGGGGTCTTTTCATTTCTGGCCTTACAACTATGTCCTCTCTATAAACCTTATATATTTCTTCTATAATCTACCCTTTCCCCTTCAATATACCCTATTCCTCCTATGGGTTTAAATTCGGAAGAAGGCGAGTTCAGAAGCCTTAAGGTAGCAGCCCTACCACTGAACTATTCCATCGTCAGGTTAGTCCCCTGACATGGAGAACATAACCATACTTGTAAGCTGACAGAAAAAGATAATCAGATTGAATCTATGGGAAACGACCCTGGAATGGAAAAGGGAAAACGAAAATGGAAACGACAAAATATAATACACATAGCAAACTGGAATGTAAGAGGAATAGCATATAAAGACATAGAATTAGACCAGTTATTAAATGAAAGAAATTTTAAAATAGCAGTAATCTCTGAAACAAAAAAGAAATTAAAAGGAACTATGAGAACTGAAAATTTTAATGTGATATACAGTGGAGTCGACAGAGACCAAAGAGCACAAGCAGGAGTCATGATTTGGATTCATAACTCCCTTTCAAAACAGTTAAAACATTATAAATTATGGAATGAAAGAATAATAGAAGCTAGAATAAAAATAGATAGAGGCTATTTAACAATAATTGGTTTATATGCCCCAGAAGAAGGAAGAGAACAGGATAATATTGATTTTTATAATCAGCTACAAAACATATATAATAAAATAAATAAAAATGATTACATAATTTTAGCAGGAGACTTAAATGCAAGAATTGGAAACACGAAAATTAATAATAATATAGGAATACATGGAGAACACACTCTAAACAGAAATGGTAAAAAATTGATTGACTTTGTAGTTTATAATAACCTAAAAATAATGAATTCCTTCTATAAACATAAAGACATACATAAATATACTTGGGCAGCAAGAGGATGGAAATCAATATTAGATTACTTCATATTAAATGAAAAGACATCAAAATTTTCACTAGATGTTAGAGTTCACACAGGATATGAAATAAGCAGTGACCACTTCCTTGTTAAAATAAAATTAAGATTACCACCTAAATGGCTACAAGTAACAAGAACAGAGAAAAATTGAAACATTTGTTTATAAAACTAGACTATTGAATGACACAAATGTACAATGGCTATATGAACAAAGAATTAACCAGTATCTAGATAAAATAAAACAAAATGAAGAAATAGAAATAGAATGGCTTAATATAAAAACGATACTAAATTCAGCAGCAAATGAAAGCTTAGGAAAGACCAAAAAATTCAATAAAAGAAAAAACTGAAGATCTGGGATGATACAATCAAAGAAATAATCAAAAAGAAAAAAGAAGCCTATCACAAATGGCTAAGCAGTAAAAGATTAGAAGATGAAATAGAATATAAAAGAATAAGAGCCATAGCTAAAAGAGATGTCAGAAAAAGACATAGAGAATCATGGAATAAATTTGTTTCTAATTTAGAACATGATTTATATAAAATAAGACCCAATGTATATAAGATTTTGAAACACCTAAATGCAGATACCAAAGAAAACATAAAATTAAACACTGAATTGAAATTAGAAGAATTTCTAAATTACTACACAGAACTGTGGACAGACAAATATTTTAAAAAAGACAACTGGCAAACAATTAACGAAAATGAAAAGGAAATAACTGAAGAAGAATTAGAAATCAGCCTGAAAGAAACAAGAAACGGAAAATCACCTGGAGAAGATAAGCTAGGTTCAGAACTATATAAATACGCAGGAACAAGATTCAAAGGAAGACTCTTATTATTTTTAAATAAAATTTACTCAACTGGTATCCCCCCAATAGAATGGAAAAAAGCAATTGTGATTCCTATCTTTAAGAAAGGTAATAGAGATGACCCTAAAAACTATAGAGGTATCAGTATACTAAATTCATGTTACAAAATATACAGCAGAATCTTAAATAACAAACTAATGAAATATTCCGAAAACTTTATTCTAGAGGTACAAAATGGATTTAGAAAAGGACGATCATGTATAGACCCAGCCTTCTGCCTAAAATTAATAATAGAGAAAAGAAGAGAATATAATTTAGAAACACATATTGCATTTATTGACTTTGAAAAAGTATTTGACAAAGTTAAAAGAAACATATTATTTAACATATTAAAAGAAAGACAAATACCAAATAATATCCTAAAAGCTGTCACAAGTATATATGAAAATAATCAAATACAAATAAGATTAAATCATGAGCTATCATATACAAGAGAGATAAACCAAGGGGTCCGACAGGGATGTCCCCTCTCAGCAACTCTTTTTAATATCTACTTAAATGAAATAATAATAAAATGGAGTAAAAATTTACATCAAGGAATTAAACTTTCACCTACAGTTAACTTAAACACTCTCCTCTTTGCAGACAACCAAATAATAATTACGAATTCTGAAGATAACTTACAGAAAGCTATTTTAAATCTAAATGAGATATCCAAAGATTATGGTATGATAATAGGAACGGAAAAATCAAAAACTATGGCCTTTAAAGGACAAGATCCAGCAAGAACTAAAATAGTATTAGATAACAAGATCTTAGAACAGGTGAATTCATTTAACTACCTAGGATGTATGATCACTTATGAAAATGAAAAAGATATAAACATAAAAATTGCAAAATATTTAAAAATAACAGGTGTAATTAAAATTAAAATTTAAATATCTCTATATTTAAACCAAACCTAGTTCAAAAACAAACCAGGCTAAAAGTATACAATACATTAGCCCTACCGGTCTTAATGTATGGAAGCGAAATCTGGACAATAAAATAAAAAGACAAACAAAGATTAACAACAGCAGAAATGAAGTTTATGTGAAAAACTGCGAAGTATACCCTATTTGATCACAAAAGAAACGAAGATATTATGAAAGAATTAAACCAAGAACCAGTAATTGAAAAAATTAAAAAATTTAAACATGGATGGAACACGTTCAAAGAATGAAAACAGAAAGATTACCAAAACAAGACTTAAAGTACAAGCCATTAGGAAAAAGAAAACCAGGACGTCCTCTTAAACGATTCAACGATGACTTCTAAGGCCGGAACAGGCCATACTAGGCCTAAATCCTTGATACGTATGATGATGATGACTTAATGTTTCTTTATTTTGAAGCACATTACAAATATTCCGAAAACTTTATTCTAGAGGTACAAAATGGATTTAGAAAAGGACGATCATGTATAGACCCAGCCTTCTGCCTAAAATTAATAATAGAGAAAAGAAGAGAATATAATTTAGAAACACATATTGCATTTATTGACTTTGAAAAAGTATTTGACAAAGTTAAAAGAAACATATTATTTAACATATTAAAAGAAAGACAAATACCAAATAATATCCTAAAAGCTGTCACAAGTATATATGAAAATAATCAAATACAAATAAGATTAAATCATGAGCTATCATATACAAGAGAGATAAACCAAGGGGTCCGACAGGGATGTCCCCTCTCAGCAACTCTTTTTAATATCTACTTAAATGAAATAATAATAAAATGGAGTAAAAATTTACATCAAGGAATTAAACTTTCACCTACAGTTAACTTAAACACTCTCCTCTTTGCAGACAACCAAATAATAATTACGAATTCTGAAGATAACTTACAGAAAGCTATTTTAAATCTAAATGAGATATCCAAAGATTATGGTATGATAATAGGAACGGAAAAATCAAAAACTATGGCCTTTAAAGGACAAGATCCAGCAAGAACTAAAATAGTATTAGATAACAAGATCTTAGAACAGGTTAAACTTTCACCTACAGTTAACTTAAACACTCTCCTCTTTGCAGACAACCAAATAATAATTACGAATTCTGAAGATAACTTACAGAAAGCTATTTTAAATCTAAATGAGATATCCAAAGATTATGGTATGATAATAGGAACGGAAAAATCAAAAACTATGGCCTTTAAAGGACAAGATCCAGCAAGAACTAAAATAGTATTAGATAACAAGATCTTAGAACAGGTGAATTCATTTAACTACCTAGGATGTATGATCACTTATGAAAATGAAAAAGATATAAACATAAAAATTGCAAAATATTTAAAAATAACAGGTGTAATTAACTCTATATTTAAACCAAACCTAGTTCAAAAACAAACCAGGCTAAAAGTATACAATACATTAGCCCTACCGGTCTTAATGTATGGAAGCGAAATCTGGACAATAAAATAAAAAGACAAACAAAGATTAACAACAGCAGAAATGTGAAATGTGAAAAACTGCGAAGTATACCCTATTTGATCACAAAAGAAACGAAGATATTATGAAAGAATTAAACCAAGAACCAGTAATTGAAAAAATTAAAAAATTTAAACATGGATGGAACACGTTCAAAGAATGAAAACAGAAAGATTACCAAAACAAGCCTTAAAGTACAAGCCATTAGGAAAAAGAAAACCAGGACGTCCTCTTAAACGATTCAACGATGACTTCTAAGGCCGGAACAGGCCATACTAGGCCTAAATCCTTGATACGTATGATGATGATGACTTAATGTTTCTTTATTTTGAAGCACATTACAAAACTGGTGATGTCTTGAAGCATTTGCTCAATATGGTTAACAGAATCAATAACTTTCTTTAATGTCTTTTAAAAGAGTAGATTTGGTGCAAAGATTCTGTTGATGTAATATACAACGAGATGAAATCAAGTTATCAGAATTTTGTATTTCATTTTATAAAAATGTAATAAATCCTTCATGTTTCCTTCTCATAAGAGCACCATCTTACATGCATACACTTACCAAATTACACAAATTAAACTTTGCTTCCTGACATTTATCTTGAAAATTATTAAGGACATCAATTCCACATATACTCTCCATGAGAGTAGCCAAAGTTACTAGCACCTCATAACAGTGAAAATCTTCAGTTATAATGTGAATATAAAATAAAACTTGTGCTCAGTCAGTAATATTCAGTAGACTCATTTAGGGCAATCAAAAAATAAGTATTTTCATTTTGGCAAATTTTTTGAAGTTCTTCATTGACAGTTTTGTTCAGTTATAGTTTGTGAAGGAGGAAGTTGTTTGTATTTATTAACTTTATCTGAATCCAAATATGCTGAAACTTTGACAGTGCACTGTTTTATAATTTCCATATCATTATATACTTACCTTTTCTCTCTAATGCATATTCTACATTATAAGTTACATATGTAGTTGAAATAGTTGTCATTGGTTTTTGAAGCTTCATATTTATAAGTATAGATTTTCTTGATTCTCCTTCCAATTTTGCATATTCATGATGCTTATTGTACCATAATGCTAATGAGCATTGTAGCTTTTCACTGTTGAAATCATAGTATCACCAAGTAAATATGCCATTTTTTTTTCTTTGACTGCAAGCATGTAGTATTAATATGAGAAATATTTCTGCAGTTTTCATTCTTCATTGAATGCTCTATTCTCCTCAGTTATTCTTTTCTTCATATTTGGAATATCAAATAATATAAAAAATTAATGAATGAATTAAACACTTTTACTTATTCAGTTTGTTATTAAACAATACATATGACAGCACTGCAATTTTTTGAATCATGCTGAGTGCTTCTAGTGACTAAATATTATATGATTAGGGCATTAACCATTGAACAATGGATAGATTGATTTTTTAACATTGTACTTTAAAAATAACAATTTTTATTTAATAAATTAAATTAAAATACATGCCATTTGAAGATGTGTAATTTATAAATGATGAATACACAATTGACAAAATAAAAAAAAAAAAAAGCTGCACCAAAACCTCAAAAGGGCACATCTGGCCTATGGGCTGCAGGTTTCTCCATCCTTGCTATAACCCATCCAATTTAATACACTAAGTTACAGTCAACCTGTGCCATGTAAGCAAACTGTTGCTGACATCAATACGTTGCAGAGGCATGTTTGTTTAGTGTCTGATGTCTAGACAGTATAGTCACTTGAATTCATGTTAAAAGTTTATTTTTCACTTGGTCAGACTATAATAAATTTAGTTTAATCCTTTATCCAAGTGTATGCAAACAAAGTGTGCGCCTGAAAGTATCTTCAGGACTGGGGACCAAGTGAAAAATAAACTTTTAACATCTTTCTCTAAATCCAGAGTAATTTAATAAAAAGGTGGCACACCGTTTGGCGGCTCCTATACGAGGAGATGACCTTGCTAATGCTTCTGCCTAGGTATCTCCACTTGGGCCTGGCTCCCACTGAAGAGACCTCAATAAAGGTCGAAACTAGTCTGGGTGGTGGCCCATGATTGGGCCATAATTCATGCAAACAGTGATCGATTTTTGTAGCTATGCTGATTTAAGTGGATTAATTTAGTGCTTAGTTTTACAGGTTATGGCTAGACAAAAAAAAAAGCAACATTAATATGATAAATATTATATTAACAGTTTTAGTATGTTAAACCTTCAAAATATCACTGTTGAAATTAAGCAGAAAAACTAAATTCATTTAAATTCAAGTGTCTGGAACAAATGTGTTGAAATGGCTATGTCAAAGAACAACATACAAGTTGCATTTAATGAAATATTTAGATATGAAGAGGATATCTAAATAGAAATGTTTAGCATGCAGCGTACATGATCTATTAATGAAGATGTTTTCATCCATTTTAGGCATATCAAATTAAGAGTTTGTGGCTTTACTTACTATTATCACAGGCTACTACACACATTGAATCTGAGACTGGAAACTTGCACACAAAATGTTTTTTTCATGTACACATGGGCTGGCAAAAAAATTACAGGGAATATTGGTGACAAGTAAGACTATTGACTCACTATTAGATTATCAGAATTTTATAATGTGACTTTTGTCTAAGAAATTGACAGTATATAGTTTGTGTGCCATTTGAAGATCTCTGTATAGGAAGAAATTCTCCTTCTTTACAAAATTAATGATGTAAGTTATGATGTTTTTTTTTTACAGAAACACAATTTATTACTTCACACGCCAGTTGATGCTTTTTATGCAGTACATCAAGAAAGTCCATGGTTTGTGATGACCAAAAAAGAGGATCAAGGTATGTGTTTGTGTGCTCCATCCCATTCTTTCATTTGTTTTTGTTTGTGCTTTGAAAGTCATATGTTAAATGAGATAATGCAGTTACTTCTCCTTTCACAATCACAACCTTGCAGGGACAAATCATCTTGTATCATACTTGTCCATGGGGTGAGACACAAACATCTCTCCTTGTGTTACAAATTGTAGCTTTGGTTTCCATTGAAACCAAAACCGTGTAGAGATGGAAAAAATGTTTCAGGAATATATTAAAAACCAGTAAGTAAGGGAAGTTCTCTATTTGGTTGATATATTTAAATTGAAAAAACAGTGTTTGGAATTATGTGTTACATTAATGAGACATGAACCATGTGTAAATGATTAGCATACTTGAGGGAAAGAATGGACATGAATAGAAATACATTCATTAAAGACAAATGAATTACCAATTTGTTATCCATGGACTACCATTCTTGGTAGTCCATGGATTACAAAAGAAATCCTAGAACTAATTGAAAAAAAGGAAACAAATTAAAACAACAGATTGGCAAAAACCAAATTATCTGAATCTGAATAAAGCTATTAAAAAAATCTTGTCAAAAAAGATTAAAAATAGCTATATCCAAAACATCTGTAAAGAAATAGAAAGATACTCCAACTCTAATGAAAAAACAGATTTATTCAAGAAGGTTAAGGATAGAACCAAAAAATTCAAACCAAAACTTAATATAATTGCAGAGGAAAACGGCAAGATCTTAAATGACACTAATGGCATAGCCAGAAGATGGAAAGAGTATTGTGCTGAGCTTTACAGGACCCAGCTATTCAACAAGAAGACGAAGGAGCTACGGAACCGGAGATCCTCAAAAGTGAAGTAGAACAAGCAAGCAAAATGTTAAGGAATAACAAAGCCCCAGGTCCTGATTCAATACCGGCTGAAAAACCTTGGAGAAAATGCAGTCAGTTGGATACATGATTTATGCAACAAATATGCCAGCAAAGGTTGGTCGATTGGTAGAGCCTCTACTACTAATGGCTCCAAAAAAGTTAAACAAGTTTGAGTGCGGTTAGTAGTTGAAGGGGTTCAATCGTTCGATGCTGTTGGCACACTCTCCCTCAATGAATCTTTGGACTCCCTGGAGGTGTCACATAATAATAATAAAAATCTGGAAGACTGGAAGATGGCCGAATGACTGGACTAGTTCCACCATTATCCAATCTACAAAAAAAGGCAATCACAACAAATGTGAAACTACCACACCATTGCCCTTATCTCACATACTAGATTTTACTACATATTATTAAGGAAAGATTACAAAGTTTTATAGACCATCAGATCTCAGAAGAACAAGCAAGATTCAGAAAAGATCGCAGAACTAGAGATCATATATCTGACATCCGACAAATAATCGAAAAAGCAAGAGAATTCAACTTAAGCCTTTATCTATGCTTTATAGATTACTCCAAGGCCTTTGACTGTATGAGGTGGGATATCATGCAAGAATCAGGAATACTAAACCATCTAGTAACCCTCATAAAGAACTTATATCAAGGAAATCAAGCAACAGTAAGAATTGAAATCTCATTGTCCCCCTGTATTCCAGTTTGAAAAAGGATAAGACATGGATGTATACTCTCACCATTACTATTCAACCTTTGCAGTGAAACTATAATGAAAAGATCTCCAGAAAAGTGGAATGGAGGCATTAAATTAGGTGGCCGAACAATCACTAACCTACGATATGCAGATGACACAGTGATAATAGCAGCAAACGAACAGGAATTAACACGTTCGCTGCCAACTACGAGTATACTCGTAGTTTGTATATGTGCTACACAAGCCAGCTACGAGTATACTCGTATGATGCTTACTGCTGGCAACGAGCTTACCATACTGACCTTGAAGAAGTGAAAATGCTTGGCTTGTGGAGCTAGCAGCAAAACTGTGTATACTCATAGATGGTCTATGCTCTGCACAAGCCCACTACGAGTATACTCATATTTTAAACAATGCAGAAGAGATAGATATAGAAGGAATTGAAATTGTCGACAATTTCAACTACCTTGGAGTAATAATAACAAAAAACAAAGATCTGGAAAGATGGGCACATCTCCAAAAAGACCAAAATTAAGCTTGTAGAAACCTTAGTTTTTCGATCTTTCTCTATGGTTCTGAATCTTGGACAATGACAGAAGAAGAATTGAGACGTTTGAGCTCTGGTGCTGGAGAAGATTGTTAAGAGTGTCTTGGACAGAAAAATGAACAAACAAAAGTATCCTAAAAGAACTGAAGACTGATAAACATAATTGACAAGAGAATAGTGCAGTATTTTGGATACATATGTAGAAGGAAAGGCAACTGCCTGGAAAAAATAATCGTCCAGGGTAAACCGTGTGGGAAAAGAAAAAGAGGAAAACCCCCAATGAGTGGATTGACCAAATATCAAGAATCACTGGACTTAAACAAGAACAAGCAATGAGAAGCACAGGGAAGAAAGAAATGGCAAAGCATGATCAGGAAGGTCACACGTCCTCAGACATGAGGAGATCTGAGAGAGAGAATGATATGGTCTTGTTTAATAAGTTGTCATCATTTGAAATTTTAAAAAAATTATAAGAAGTGGGAGTGATATTTTTTGAAAACAAAATATAAATAATTAACCTATAACAAGATATTGATAGCTTAGTAAATTACTATTAGAGGGGATCATATCCATTAAACTAATAATAAACATATGATTCATTTGAGCACAGAATTAATCATTTGTATCGATGGAGTACTAAGCAAGCAAATCATCCTCTCTTGGAAGTCACCAGATTCCATTTCTTTATAAAACAGAAGAATTCATTTTCTTCTTGCTTGGGAAGCATCTTGCATCCCAAGCAAGAAGAAATGCTTGGGAATAAATGGATTTTTACTTTTACTCACTGTTTTATGCTTTCAGAAGACTGCATTGAAAATGATGCTACATAGTGAATTTCCATGGATACCATACTGCACAAATACAAGCAAAACAATGTACAAGTTTTATTGTGGCATTAAATACAGTGCAATTGACCTAATAATCCATTGTCAAATAATTGACAAAGGTATTTATTCTAATGATTTTTGATCTCTCATCATGTACCTTTCTTTTGCCTCAAGAAAGGAAGGACTTCAGTTTTCAGAGACAAATCACTTTTAAGGTTTATTTTCTAGAAAAGTCATGTTAATCTTTTAATTTGATTTTTCCCTCCTTTTGGAAATCACCTGGGGGTAAAAATATGGAAATAGGAAATGATTGTGAAGCTTTATGTAAAATCTGCATTTCAAAACCTGCTAATATATGCTAGAGGCTGATATAGAAATATGCGAAATGTCATATTGGAGAATCTTGAATTTTATTTCATAAATAAAATAAGAGAAAGTATGATTGTGTGTTTGTTTTAAGGATACTTGTGCTATAGCGTTTCTTAAAATTCACACAA
The DNA here is from genome assembly GCF_054136105.1 of Typopeltis vanoorti. Classification (NCBI taxonomy): domain Eukaryota; kingdom Metazoa; phylum Arthropoda; class Arachnida; order Uropygi; family Thelyphonidae; genus Typopeltis; species Typopeltis vanoorti. The sequence goes on along the minus strand of NC_143561.1, from coordinate 22,926,792 downwards.
TAACACAAGAAAATGCTGAATAAATAGAAAATTTAATAGAGAGCCACATATTTTCACCTTAAAATTATGTATCATCAGTGGCATTAGGTAATAGAATACAAGATAGAACTAGATCAGCAGATAAATTTAAAACTTTGAGAACTATGTGATGTTATACATAAAACAGTGTAACAGTATTATTAGCTATTACTTAATTATATTATTAAAAAAACCTGTGGGATTTTAGATTCAAACTTGTGGCAACACTCTATTGGTGTTGCCACAAGTTTGAACATTTATTTAAAGAAAGTGCCAAAGCTTTATTCCATCATCCGAACTTGAATCAGAATGACTGCTTCTCACTTTCAAACACACGGGAAAGTCTTATTCTAATCACATAATTAATTTTTTAAATAATTAACACAATTAAGTAAGGGCCAGTAATACATTTCATCAGTTTTTGCTTTGTGCTGTTTTATTTATGACATCATGCAGCTTTCACTGTTTTAGATTTGTCCATTATTATAGTTCTACCTTGTATTCTATTACCCAGTGCCACTTATGATCTGTAATTTTCAGATCGAAATATTGTTACAATGATGTATGTTTCTATACAATGCTGATTGTATTTTTGATGAATGCAGGGGAAGACAGGAACTGAAACCATACTCCTATTTTATATTTGCACTCAAATAGTGTATAAAGTTATTGCAAGTTCAATCAATAGATAATAAGAAACACATGCAAATTTTCCTTTCCAAGAAGCTTGAACCTCTCCTTTCCTCAAAGCAACTTTTTAAATCTTCATTTATGGGAAATATACAGTCACACTGGTTCATAATCCTAGTACATGCAGCAATCGGAGACATTTTTACAAATGTTTGATGCACAACATGCATGAGATACAACCGACAATAATTTGCATTTTTAATTTATTAACATTACTTTTATTTACATAATCAGAATGATTAATTGATTCCATCTTTAGTGTAAATACCAATAGCTAGTTGACAACTAAAGCATGACTAGTGTGCAGACACAGAACCACTGTTAACTCATCTCATTTATTCTAGCAAAAGTAGGTTTAAAATTTTTTTTTTTTTTTTTTTTTTTTTTTTTTTTTTTTTTTTTTTTAAATAAGGTACGAAACATGCCTCACTAAGCATGTTGAAACCAGACATATTGGAAAAGCAATTTTGGGCAAGAATGCCAAGGAGAATTCTGAAGTCCCTCTAGCAAGAAGTGTGGGAGATGGATTGAATCTATGTGTGTGTGTGTTTACATATATTCTGCATATTAGTCCAGTAGTAGTACTAATCAATGCTTTCTGTTGAACTGTTAGGATTAATATTTTGGAATGAATTAATCATTCCAAAATATCTGGTTTTCTGCCATTACTTACTAATATAAACAACTAATTATAATATGTGTATTAGTATTAATGTAAATTGTGTTGTATACTTGTTAAACATTGTTAGTTGGTTTTGATTTTCATTCAAAATACAAATGAAGTTGGTAATGTGATACATTTTATTTTTAAATTATAGTTTGATTTGTATAAATATTTAGCCCTTAAAATTATAATTGCATCTCATCTTTTAACATATTAGGTCTAAAATTGTCTTGTTACAGCTATTGGGTTATAAACCAAGTAACTTGATTTATAACCCACTGTTAGTAACAATAGGGTGTTTAATCCTGAAATTATCATATAAGTTAAATGGGAGAAGCTGATAAAATTGACTAACCAACTAAAAAGTTGCTTATTGATCTTGTTTCTTTTATGATTCATCTGTTTTTAAAGTATTTTCAAATTGCAGAGTTCCATCATATACTTTCTGTACAAATTCAGCCATCTGGCAGGCCTTTGAAGAAATTTATACTAAAACCTGTTATGAACACTCAGAATAGTGTGACTTTTGGTGTAAAGGTAAGATGAATTCATTATTAATTTTTTTTTGTTCATATTTTTATAGTTCACCATTGTAATTTTTTAAATCAGTGATGGATTGAGAAACAGTGAGTTCATATTTCAACTAGGTCAGAAGTCATATTCAATAATTTTATTGTTTATTGAATCACTCACTGACTTCAGCATGCAGTAAAAAAAATTGTTAAAAGATTTTTAATGCTTGGAAATAATTCACTACCCTTCTGAATATATGTAGCACTGGTCTTCATGTTATATTTTAATTTTAGAATTGATTTGTTTTGGGAACATTTTGTTTACTCATATTTTTGATAAATGCATAACTTGTTTTTTCTTCACAGAAGATTATACGTTAAAATTTATTTGTAAACATGATTTAATTTGATTTAATTTCATTTGACTTCAACCACTAATGAAATGGTAGGAATGACATATATGAATAGCTGTTTATTATTATGATCAAAGAATGTTGAAGAAACAGTGAGCAACAGGAAGTGTGCCATTTCATATGAAGTGCTTGGAGTCTGAAGAGCCTTGAAATGAGTCTTGTTTCCTCCACTACATTTTGGCATGCTGTGGTGTATATTGAAGTCATTTGTCATGTTGTCAGATATACATTGGACGTGTCTTTTACAAGTTTGTAAAACAACAGTAATCAGTTTTGACATATGAAAATATGATTGGTGTTGAAATTTATCACTGAATAAAAATTTTTTTTTTTTTTTTTTGTTTGTTTGAAACAACTTTAGATCCGATTGTACAAGAGAATGATGATGGCGTATGACATCAATGACTGATCATGAAGTGAGTGGCTAAAAATCACACAATGCTTTCTACAAGCAGAAAGCTAAGCAGTTGGAGAAAATTGGCAAATAAGTCAGATCACTCACACTAAAATTGAACATTAATAAGATTCAGCCAAATCAAGATCAGAGTAAGGTTTGGAACATTCTTCCTACACACTCTTGTGGTTATTTCTTAAATTAAAGACTTCTCAAAGATATCTGTTTTGGAAATGACTAAGAGGTTAAAGCAGAGGTGGGAAAATGGTTATAAAAGCAACCTGAAAAATTTTATTAAAACGTTTTACATAGTGGAGAAAATGTATCTTCAAAGATATCCCTGTAAGACAGGGATGTCTTCTGTCAGCACTTTTTAATATACACGCCACGAGTTACGTAAGTAATGCTTTCTGTAAACCTTCGAATAACTTGAATTTTACGTACGTCGAATTTGTAAATTACATATATGCAATAAAATGTTCAATAGTGATACTGATCACTATTGAACATTTCACTACTCGTACTGCTGTCGTATATTAATTTTTTTTGCCATTAATCAGATATTTTAAATTTTTAATATTTTTCATTTTTGGGGTGATTAAAAAAAACTCAATTATAAAAAAATTTATCAATTGCATTTGAATAATATACATACTGTAAATGTGAAAGTATGAAGAATACATAATAAAAGAATATAAAAACAAACTGAAATATAACTTTTCAAATAAAAAAATGTCTTGTGACTGCTAAGTTATCTGTTTTCTAAGGAATGCTGTTCTGCTGGAAGTTTTACCCCTTTCGATGTTGAAGGCTGAGAGTAGTCGGGGTTGTCTGAGTTGTCAACTTTACTTTGGCACAATCTACTCTAGACATGTTTATGAGATCCCATCTCACAAACATGTCTAGAGTAGATTGTGTGGTCACACGCTTCTTGTCCTCGTAGATGGCCTTGTAGCTAGACATATCAGAATAGATATGGCGGCTAACATTTTCGAACCGCTCGGTGTCCGGATCCATTGATTCTGATTTTGCTAGTGCTATGTCTATCAAGTTAAAAACCTCAGCTAGTCCCTTCATTGTAAATTTCTTTATGTCTGGTGGTTCAATCAGCTTAGTATTTTCTTCAGAATTTCAGAATGCCTCCAACTGAATAAGGTCATCATTAGTTAGCTCTTCATCATGATGCAAAAGAGGCTCGTTAATGTCACCATTATCCACTTCCAGCTCTAATTGCTGTACCAGTTGTACACACGTCTCTGCCGCCCGTTGTAATTCATGTGTCGATATATAGGTTGATTTATTTTTCGAGCTATTGTTGATTAATTGCAGACCTTTATTTTTTAGACTTATTACCAGCGCATTCCATTCCATTTTAAAGGTAAAACAACAACAAACTAGCAGTGATAACAAGTGACTGAGCTAACCACATGAGGCGTCTACTACTGTACTGCAATAAGGCTGTCAAAGATGCACCTGCGCAAAGCCGCAAACGTGTTCATAAGCGCTAGTAGATTTATTACAGAACTGCGAATTTATGTAACACGGGGTGTAACTGTGTGTGTGTGTGTGTGTATTTTTTTTGTGTGTGTGTGTGTGTCTATTAATGAAATACTAATAGTGGAATACCTTTTTATAATCCCAGGTGTAGAAATTTCCCATAATAAAATAATTATTTGCAGATGATCTGATAATAATGTCAGACAAGGAATATAATCTGCAGAGAGCAATATATAATTTACCAATCATAGTAAAACAGTTTGGAATGAAAATATCTATTGATAAAACAAAAACAGTGTCATTTTTTGCAGACAAACTCCAGTTAGAAGTAAAATAGTTATTAATAATAAAATAATAGAACAGATTAATATTTTTAATTATCTTGGATATGAAATATATGAAAGAGAATAGGATATGAAATTAAAAGCTTCAAAATTTTGCAGGTTATAGGACTAATAACAAGAACTCTTAATCTTGTACAAAAAGAAATGCATTTGAAAATATACTTCTGCAATACCTACATTATTATATATAGCAACAAAATTTTGGCAAAGAATAAAGATGAGTGAATTGAGATTCATAAGAACTGCAAAATACTCATTATTAGATGGAAAAAGGAATGAAGATATTTTTTAAAAAAGTAAACATAAAATTAAACAAAATTGGACAGAATGAGTAAATTGAGCAGCCAACACTCGATCTTAAACAATTAATGAAATTTAAATGAAATGGGAAGAGAAGGTTGAGTAGACCTCAAGAAGCGATCAGATTACAAATGAGACTAGAACAGATAAGGTCTATATTCGTATTTAGTGTTATGATGATGCAAATTACTGTTTCAAAGGACAGTTTTCAACAATGAAAATAGACAAGTTTTATTTCCTCTGAATTGCCAGCCATCTTCTATTTTCTCAGTGCTTGTCTTATTTTTCACATGATTTTTAGGAGATATTGCTTTTTGTATGAAATAGACCTGTTGATTGGTTGAATGATATGTATGCGGAGTGGGAAAAATGGCTGCTTTAGTTTTATTAAAATAATGGTATTTTCTATTTTGGTTGTGTTGCCATTCTCAGGACTCTGAAGCATGATAAGAAATAACTATATTCCAATTTAGTCAACACAACACTGGTGGACTCTCTCCATTTTGGTCTGGGTGCACTTGTTTTAAACAATACAACCTTTAGGGTTTGCTACAGAAAAACCCCCTTCCCATCACAATCCTTTCTCCTTCATTTTAGTGTGATTGTGTTGAAAAAGGAGACTGTAAGCTATATAACAAATGAGTTATTTTAAATTTGTGGAAATCATTTGTGCCTAAGATCTCCTTGAGAATGTAACTCTGTCCTTTTACATCTATTTTTCAGGCTCATCCATTTCTTTTGTCAGTAATTTTTGCAGCTGCAGATTATCTACTAGTGAATTTGCCATAGCAAATTTCCTTTATTGTTCTAGAGCAGGCGTTCCCAACCCTATGCCTGTGGGGCCCCATGGCATCCGTCAACCAATTTGTGTGTGCCCGCCGCTGTTCAACTGTGTGCCGTATAGTTTGAAATAATCATGTGCACATTACGAAACAATTCATGGCATGCTATATGACGCATGCGTTAATGACACATGACGAGTATTAAACGCATACAATGTAAAGTAGATGCACATTCGAAGTTGTTCATTATCTGTTGCTAGTTATATGCGCATAATTTTAACGGTGTCTTGTACTTAAATTTTTGAAATATTTTGATTTTTAATCCCAAAATGAGTGAATTATTTTATATCATTAAAATCATTTTAAAGATCACACTAACTTACATATATATATTTAAATTTTTATATAATGTAAACTTTTAAGTAATAAAACATTTGATTATAATGTAAACTTTGTATGTATTCATTTAACAAAAGAATTCAAAAAATTTGCTTAAAAAAATAGATGGTGCCCGTCGCCCAACCGGTATTTTAGAATGTGCTCTAGGAAACAAAAAGGTTGGGAACCCCTGCTCTAGAGAGTTGACTGTAGTTATTCTAAGTCATGCCATGCTTATGATATCTTTATAATAATGTATTGTAATATAATATGAATTATATTTTTTTTTAGTTACAGTTGGGAGGTCCCACCTCCTGCTTGCTGCCAACTAACCACTCCTTCCCTGCATCCCCCAGTTATTCTTTGAATTTTTTTTTTTTTTCTCACTTGCTTTGCTGGATGCATAATATTCTCTATCTTTAATTTTGTATTTCAGTAAGAATATGGATGATGATAGTTTGCCTCTTAGCTAGTAGATGATTAGTTTTTGGCTCTGCATTTTTGTATTATTCGTTTATTTTGCATGCATATATTTATATTACTGTGAAGGTTTAATTAATTTTTATACAACTCAACATAAAGAAATTATAATCAGTAATACTTCTTAATCAGAGATCAGATTATGCAGATGAAACTCTCCATTTCTTTCATTCCTATCATATTCTTTTATCATGAACACTGGTTCAGCTCATGTTTTTTTTTTTTTTTTCCCTAAATCTGTCTGGTCTCTATCTTCGTCATGGTCTTCCTCTTGGCTTTTCTTCTCCCATCTCAACTTTTATTCCATAGATTCTTGGTATTCTTTCTAAATTCATTCTCATATATCCATACCATTTGAAGTAGAAGTTCACAGGCATATCCGCAACATTTTGTAGTACCAAAACATTCCTAATGTCCATATTTCTTATTTGTTTTTTGCTAACATTGAACTCAAAACTTTGATTTCCATAGCTTTCATTTTACTTATTTGCTTTTGTTAGTCTCTCTGTCTCTTGCATAAGAAAAAATTGACAAAAAAAAGTAATTTCTGTTAATTAAAAGCTTGCACGTCAGTGGAACCTCAAACTAGACTATTTACATTGTTAAAGCTTTGGCCAAAGAGAAATCCTCTTTAATATCTCCTAATCTGAACTTCCACCATTAGAAAGTACACTTCCCAAATATTTGAGTTTTTTCAATACTCTTCAGACTGTCAGATCAAATCTAACACTGTTAATGTATACATTTTCTCTACGATTTAAAACCATGTACTCACTCACTCTTATTTGTGTTAATATGTAACCCATTGTTCTTTGTCACACTGTTCCAATTTGTCCAGTTTCTTCTGTAGTTCTGATTATGCTCAAATCGTCATATCTGCAAATGTGGATTTCTGGTTGTTAACTGTGTCTAGGACACTATTCATCACAGCAGTGAATAGCATTGGAGATAACATCCTTGTCAGTGCAAAAAGTTGATCTCCCTTTTCTAAAGTCGAAATGTTCTTCTCTTAGACCCTCCTCTATCATCATCATCATCATAAAATTTGTGTCATGTACCCGCAAGGGTGTATAGGATACTATAGTACTACATGAAAAACTTACATCGCCACTAACTTCCTATCTATAATTTTCCTGCAAATCAATCTATTATGTATCAAGACTCCAACATTATCGGATCTTATATTTATGTCTTATAATGCACTTTTTACTGTATCAATCGATCTATATCTTGGTCTTCCTCTGGATCTTATTCCTGCCAACCTGGTAGAGAACACTTGGTTTGCTAATCTCTCCTCTCCCATTCTGTTTAAGTGACCATACCACCTAAGATTAGCTCTGCTAACATATTCCTGGATGCTAGCAATGTCAAGTTCTTTCCTAATGTCCTCCTTTTTAATACGATATTGCCATCTGTTCACACCCCTAATCTTTCTCAGGACTCTCATATCTGCGGTCTCTCGTCTTTGGTCAAGTGTCTTAAACTTATGGATCTGAGAGCTGGGTTAGAAATAGAATTGGTTTGAACACTGTCTTGTATACAGCCAATTTAGTGTTTTGACTAATTTCTCTCGTTTTCCATATAAATTTATTCATTTGACTTCCTACCATACCAGCTTTGTTGATTCTGTTGTCTATTTCCATATTTAATTTACCATCTTCACTAAAAATCGTGCCTAAGTAGCTGAAATGTTTTACTTGTTCTATAGGTTCTCCATTCACAATGCAGTTGATATATTCAATGTTTCTGCCTATTTTCATTCTTTGTCTTTTTAATGCTGACCTTCATACCATATCTATCATAACAGTTGTTCAATTTAGTCAGGGAATCTTGTAGCTGATTAATTTAGAAGTATAACATCATCTGCGCAAAGAGCTGACATTAACATCTCCAATTTTGATATCAGGTTTAATACCACATTTCCTTCATAATGTGATGCATATAGATAATGAATAACACAGGGGATAATGTACATCCTTATCTGACACCAGGTTTAACATTAAACCACCTTTCCGTACTTCCTTCAATTCTAACTGCTGACTTACAACTCAAATAAAGACTAATATTGCTTGATATAATGCCCCATCAACACCATAAATCTGTAGCGGATTGAATAGTTTCTCTCTTGGCACCTTGTTATATGCCTTTTCCAGATCTACAAAACTTAAATACAGATCTTTGTTATATTCCCATGATTTCTCAACTATCTATCGTAAGGTTAGGTTTCTCAAGTATACTTGCATATATCTTATCAGGAACACTCAGTAGGGAAATACCTCTGTAATTCTCACATTCAGTTTTCTGAATTCCTTCCATCTCATTAGGAATGAGATGGAAGGAATACATTGAAGATCTATATGACAAGGAAAATAGGCCAAATGAGTTGCCATTAGAAGATATAAAGAAGGTAAATGAAGATGATTTAGGCTAGAGATTTTGAAGACAGAAGTAGAAATGGCCATTAAAGAAATAAAAAGTGGAAAGGCAGAAGGAATAGATGAAATACCAGAATTCCTGAAACAACTTCAGAAGAAAGGAACTGAAGAAATAACCAAAATAAATTTAATTTATAACAAAGGAGAATTACCAAAAGATTTTATGACCTTAATATTTATACCTGTACCAAAGAAAAGTAATGCAGTGAACTGCAAGGATTTTAGAACAATAAGCCTCATTTCCCATACATCAAAAATACTTATGAGAATCTTAATACAAAGAATTGCATCTAAGGTGGAAGAATTTCTTGGAGAAGATCAGTTTGGTTTCAGGAAGGGTAGGGGAACAAGAGATGCGATTGGACTGTTAAGAATAGTAAGTGAAAGAAGTCTGGAAGTGAATGAAGAAGTTGATATCTGTTATGTTGAAAGAGCTTTTGACTTTGTAAAATGGGATAAGATGGTGGAAGTAATGGAAAAGATTGGTATAGATTGGAAAGACAGAAGGCTAATTATTTTACTATAAATGGGACAAACTGTCATGGTGAGAGACATATATGGTACAACAGAAACAGGCATCATTGGACGAGGAGTACGGCTGTTCTCTGTCACCAATTTTGTTTAAATGTATTCTGAAGCATGTTAAAAGAAGCACTGGAGAATTTAGAAGAAGGAATGAAGATTGGAGGTAGACAAATATTTGCAATAAGATACACAGATGACAAGGCATTATTATCAAACCCTGAAACAGGACTAAAACATTTGTTGAACAGATTACTGAAATCATGTATCAATTATGAATGAAAATTTAACATAAGAAAAACAAAGGTAATGAAAATAGAAAGGAAAGAGGCAAATATGAATATCAGAATAAATGGGAAAAATTTAATCAAGTAAAGACATTTAAATATCTAGGAAGTGAGATTAGCAGTGATGGAAGATGTAAAAGTGACATAAAAGCAAGAATAGTGATGGGAAGAGATGCCTTTAATAGAAAATGGAATTTATTCAGAAGTAAAATTGGATAGAAACCTAAAGAAAAGACTAATAAAATGTTATGTGTGGAGTGTTGCCCCTCTAAACAGCTGAAACTTGGACATTGAAGAAAGAAGAAATTAAGATTTTGGAAAGCTTTGAGATGTGGATTTGGAGAAGGATGGAAAAAAATCAAATGGACAGATAAAATAACTAATGAAGAGGAAGTCTGTTAACACGTTCGCTGCCACGCTACTTTTGCTTGGTCTGTTCCCCTACGCCGAGCAGTTTTCCTTCTTCAAGGTCAGTACGATAATCTCGTTACCGGAGGTAAACGTCCTACGAGTATACTCGTAGTTGGCTTGTACGGAGCATATACGGTCTATGAGAATACACAGTTTTGATGCTAGCCCCACAAGCCAAGCATTTTGGCTTCTTCAAGGTCACTACAATAATCTCGTTCCCGGCGGTAAGCGTCCTACGAGTATACTCGTAGCTGGCTTGTGAAGCAGGTTCACCTACTACGAGTATACTCGTAGTTGGCAGCGAACGTGTTAAGGATGATAAAAAGAAGAAAGGGAAACTGGATCGGACATATTCTGAGAGGGAAAGGAATCATCAGAGATGCCATTGAAGGAAAAATGGATGGAAAAAGATCCAGAGGAAGAGTAAAGAAAACAATGCTGAATGGAGACAGGTACATAACCTTGAAAGGGAAGGCTCAGAACAGAAGCGAGTTTTTGCTACTAAGAGAAGAACCTGCTCAATACTCAAGAAGAAGAGAAGATATGGTACTATGAGAGTTCTACTCCAATCATCTGGAATTTGTCTTTCTGTCCAGACCTTCTGAACTATGCAGTGCAGCCACTGTAAGACTTTATGCTTTCATACTTGAGCATTTTTATTTTTCATTGTGTCAGTTGCTTTCTCTAAAGCCTCAAAAAATTCCTTCACTTCTACCTTAGAACTTTCTGTGCGACCATAGGCACAAATAAGTCTCATTGTCCAGTTCCTCATTCTGCTATTTGCTCACACTCTACTTGATAGTGCCTGCCATTCAAGAAGATTAGCCTCACATTTAGTGTTGAATACTATGGCTACTCCTTCTTTTCCTTGATTGTCATTGCCTGAATAACATTTTGTATTTACTGCTCAGAATTGAGCAATAAATGCAAAATCTCACCAGTTTTTGTCTTTTTTTTTTTGTTTCAGTCACCTCTATTATGTCGATCTAGTATTTATCCAATTTCTCAACTAGCTCCATTTCTTTGCTATTCTGGCTTCTTATGTTGTAGTACTGACGTTGAGTTCAGGTGTGTTTTAGGATTTGTTCCAGCAGCTGACTTTTTGCTGTTCGCCCTGGTTCCCTGTCGAAGATAACTGGGTCCTTTGTTTAACTGGGTGACACTTCAGCTGGCATGAAATTCTGTCATGTCGTACCATCATTTTATATTGTGGTTTAAGCCAATAAGAATACAATTTGGTCGGCTAAATCCCAAATTACCAGCCCATCCTTATCATTCAGTATCCAGGTAGATACCTAACAGGGTGCACCACGAGAAGGTGAGGATTGGACATTAGGTCAGAAGCCCTGGTCGAGTCTCCACATTCCTTTAAAGGCTATGTGGAGCTCTCCTCTCAGTTATACAGTTTTGAAGCATCTCCCTCTATATTTATCTCTTATTCTTGTTGCCATTATCCTTTCACAAATCATTGCACATATCGATAATGTTATTCCTGTATGGTAACTAGGCTCCCTTTTTGAGCCTAGTTACCATACAGTTACCATATAGTTACCATACTCCTTTTTTATATATTGAAACAATAATATCCCTTGGTCTAGTTCTCAGGTATCACTTTTTTCCCCTCCAGATCAGTATAATATTACACAACTATTTCAGTCCTGAACTATCAGAACCTCTAAGACTTGTTATAAACAAGGCGATAATGGTAGTGGTGGTGCTGGTATTATATTGGATAGCAAAAACTTATTTACTATTTAATGGCATTCACAAACATTCACCCACAGTGTGATTTGAACTTAAGTGTATTGATAACTAAGCAGGAATACTTTCAACTTGGACAAAGCAGATATTACAATTAGGATTTTAATTGTTATGAAGTAGTCAATAGATAAGAAAATAAAAGAGGGAATTTATTTAGGAATAATTACTTTAACATTAAGTTACAGAAAGGACTACTTAAGGGTTATTTGTTATGATGATATAATAATATAGTGATCATGAATAAAGCAATTCTTTCTCCATTTAGAAACAGTGTAACTGTTTCCAAATGGAGAAAGAATTGCTTTATTCATGATTTTTGTACATTTTTAATCTGGGGAAGATTAAGAATGTGAAAGTGTCAGTTAGGAAAGAACATATATGGAATATAGAGAAGAATTATGTTAGACTTGAAGGTATCCAAAAACATTATCAGGACATTATTGTAATCCCTTATTCTTGTTGTCATTATTTTTTTCATAAATCTTTGCACATAAGAGAGTTTGTCTTTAGGTGAACAAATGAGAGTTGCCAATTTGACATATGGTTGAAATATGGTGCATAGATGATATTTATTAAACACTCTTGATATCTTTTCAGATCTGCCTTGAATGTATGGGATGGTAACAGTTTTGCTGTAGTCTTGTGTAATAGGCAATGGAGGGGATTTCTGGGGAGCATTTAGTATTTTTTTTTCTATCCTATAGGAATTATAGCCTATAGGCTAATAAATTTAATAAAGTCTAATAAATTAGAGTATAGGCTAAGAAAGTAATGCAAGTGAATGAGTTCAAAGTAAGAGCATTGTCATTGGAATAGATAGCTCTTTATATATTTTTTAGATAAACAGAATTTTTAGTTATGGATGGTATAAACAGTCTCACATACAAACTTGCTAAACATTCAGCTAAATTATAGCCACCCATACAAATAATTCTCCCTCCTTTGTTAAAAATTCTGTTCATCTAAAAAGTATATTAGAAAACCATATCTTAAAGTTCAGATGTAATGATGCATTTAGATATTACTTCACTATTTACCAATGTACAGTTAATTGAAACCCTTGATTTGCTAAAGTCACATTCCCTTCTCCCCCTCCAGATATATTTGAACTATTTAAATTGACAGTACATGCAAGTGTTATTTTGCATGGAAAGGGAAGATATACAAAGAATTAGATGGGCTTTCTCCCCCCCCCCCCCCCATTTCTTTTCCTTTAGCCAATTTCTACATAGAATACTTGGAAAAGTTAGCTATGAATGCAGCCACTCTCAAACCAGTGGTTTGGCTGCACTATGTTGATGATGTGTTTTGTTATTTGGCCACATGGTCCAGACACAGCGGAATACAATTTTAGTGCATTTAAATAGTCAACAGAATCCATTTCGCAATAGAACAGGAAGCTAATGATTGTCTTCTGTTCCTGGATACACTAATCACATGGTTTCCTGATGGTTCATTATCTTTTTCTGTTTATAGAAAATCCACATATACAGGAAGATACAGCAATCTCTTGATTAATGCACCTTCGATTAGTGCGCCTTTTTTTTTCTATACCCAAATTTGATTAGTGTGCCTATATACATCTTAAAAATAAATGTTACAATTTAAAAAAATTTTTATCTATACATTTTTTATGGCTAACTATTTAAAAAAAAAATCACTCATCAGGATGAAATAGTTTAGTTACAGATTTAAAGCATTTTACAAAGTTATTTTTTAATGGCATACAGTACTACATTATTTCCATGTATACTATGTTTCCAAATTTAGCACCAAAATTTATGTCATCTGCTAATTACATAGCATTTTAGTGATCATATCTTGTGCCTCATTTGCAATTGTTTTCCTTGCTTTTTTTATTTTAAAGTATTTTCCCAACCTTTAATCATGAGTAAAAGAATTAGTGAGCAAAAAAAGTGGAAGTGTAAAAATGATTCGAAAAGTAATAAAACGTTCGCGCGGTTAGCCTAGTGGCTGTTCGCTTCGCAACCATATGCCTGGGGAAGGAGTGTCCTAGGTTCGATTCCCGTCGGTGACGTGAGGAGCTGAAGGATCTTCCTCAGCCATAGCCAAGTTAGCCAGTCTTGGGCGTGGACAACAGGGTTTTTTCCCCAGTTTATTCTGGGGTTTTTCATCCCGCACAGCAGGCAAACTGGCCTTGAGAACTCAACACTACAGGCCATAGGATACACCGGGGCATAAGGCTGACCACCTTATCCTGTAAACGGAGTGAGGTCCGATGATCAATGGACCCTCGACACCGCAAGGTTGTCGCATTGCTGACAAGTCCAGGAAGATGACATGATGATGACAAGTAATTAAACTTGAAATAATAAAGAAAAATGAACAAGGCGAGTCCAGAGCAAAGATAGGACGAGAACACAAAAATGGGTGAATCAACTATAAGAGCAATTTTAAGCAAAGCTGCTGAATACAAAGAGAAAAGTAAAACTGCTTCAAGTTCATCGTGTATGCACTCGAAATCAAAGTATTATGATGATTGGACTAGAGAGACTTCTTTCTACATGGATCGAAGATTGTAACCAAAAACGAATCCTGCTAAGCACTGACCTTATTAAATCAAAAGCATTAAGTCTCTTTCAACCTTGAAAGAAATGGCTATCAGTGATGGAAAAGAAGAATTCCACGCTAGAGAATTCCTTTAAAAAGAGCCTACATGATGCTTTATTCACAGGCGAAGCTGCAAGTGTAGATAAGGAAATTATCCAGAGATTTTGAAGAAACTTATGGAAGAAGGGGGGGCTATTGTGACCAACAAATATTTAATGTCAAATGAAACCGGCCTTTTTTAGGATCGGATGCCTTCCAAGATTTTTCTGGCCAAATCAGAGAAATCTCAGCCTGGTCATAAAGTTGAACGAAATTACTGCTTGCAAAATGCAAGCCGTTTGGAAGCTCATTCTTTCACATTGTACAAATGATTTTAGAGGCTTTTTGAATGAATCCAATTTAATTAAATCTCATTCTAAGAAATTGAGGATTCTGACCAGCTAAATTTAGATGCACAGTGGGAAGATCCTGAAGATATGAAGAAAATTTAATTGCTGACAAGTCCAAAGATATTTCACAGAAACAATTTGAAAATATTTTTTTACAATCAAAGTTTTTAAGTACTAATGCTTAGAGGCTGATCCTGATGAAGAGAGAAGTAGTAAAATTTGCAGTAGTAGAAGAGGCAATATTAACATACCATCAGTTGTATGAAAAAAAGAAATAGAATGCCCACCAAACTATGTTAGGTCAATTCTTTGTTAAGAATTAGAGTTATAAATTTATATTCTGAATATGCTTTATTGTCTTTTAGCTTCATGGTTTTCCTTTAACTAGGCCCTGAGATATACCGTAATTCTTTTTTTAAAAAAATTAAGGGTCAGAAAAGAAATTTGAGGAACGAATTATACTTTTTACTATAGGTTATTATATTCGATTAGTGCTGTTTTGATTAATGTGCCTGTTTTAAAGAATGCATTAGGTGCATTTATCAAGGGATTACCATATTTGCACAAACAGTCACACCATCATCCAGCTCAGCAGTATGGTATCCTAAAAGCACTAATTCACAGAGCTAGAGCTATCTGTTCCAGTGTTACCACTGAACTAACTCACATCACACTTTTTAGAAATGGCTATAATTCTCCCCCTCCCCTCCCTTCCATTGCCTATCACAGAAGACTACAGCAAAACTGTTACAACCCATATATTCAAGGCACATCTGAAAAAATATCTAGAGTGCTTAATAAATATCAGCTACACACCATATTTAAACCATATGTCAAACTGGCAACTCTCATCCATTCACCTAAGGACAAACACTCTTTTATCACATCCAGGAGTTTATGAAGTGCCTTGTTCTTGTTACCTGGTTACTATGGACAGACAGGAAGAACTGTTGATATCTGTCTTGATGAACCTAAAAAAAAATACATCGGGCACTATCGTTATGGCAAGTCAGGTCTATACTTGACCATATCATGCCTTGGATATCCCCCTTCACACAGGATCAAATGGAAGAAAACAAAAGTGCTTCACAGAAGTCATAAGTCAGAGAGAGAGATTGTTTTTGGAATCAACTACAGCATTAAAACATACTTCAAATCTCAACAAGTATGGCCATATAAATTTACCATAAATCTGGGAGACAGTCATTTAATCTGGGAGACAGGTCTAATTAATACTTGTTTTTCTCTATTTTTCCAACATAGATGTTGCCAAATTAGGACTTTAGTTTGTGTTGTCTGTTACAAATTTTTTTTAAACTGGTCCCACTGTTACACCAAATTGTTATTTCGTGTACTGTGACAAATTGTTTTTGTGCTCTGAAGATGCTGGATATAATATCAGCTAATAAGTTAATAAATATTAATTATTTTCTTATCATTTTGTGTTGTAATCAATACTGTGAAAATAAACTAACATATACTGCCAACATATAAGCCTTTCCATGTGTTAATAATAGATTTTTATATTGAGGAGATTATTCATAGATATTATCTTAATATTAATCCTACCATAGAGATGATCTCTGTTTCTAACAATTATTTTTTTTTTTCCGAGTGTACTTATGTATTTTTATATGCACAAGGGTTCACTCCAATTGGTGCAATGATCTTAACTCTTTCTTTCAGAATCCAAATAATCACTGACTCAAGACCAAAATACAAAATAAACACATTTAATAAAACAAAAACAATATATATACACTTCAAACAACTTTACATAACTAACTACAAATTAATTGGATCCAAGGCCTTTTAAAAATAAACTTACACTTAAGACTAGACTAAACACTTTGTTTGCACAATCACAAAATGTTCATAGCCAGTTTCTTTCTCTGTCAAGGCCCTTTTCAATAGATATATGATTCTATTCTTCATTTTTACACAATCTTTTCTCATCACTTATGTAACACACATTAATTCTTCCTGACTTAATTCTGTCTGATTTCTTCAGTAGAAATAATAGTCAGATCTGGCATCCTTAATACAGGTGAAACTTCCTAATCAGAGTTTTCTTGAACATTCCTTTAGAATGTAAAGAGCAAATTCTTCTTTTATTCACTAAATGCTTATTGACAGTCTTAATTCTTCCAATAAAAAAAAAAAACTTACAGTTCTACGATTCCCTTTTCGGAATCTACTATTAATCTTTCAATTAGTGTTTCCTCCAATATTCCGTTTAAAACGCATATAGCAATATTTTCCTTTTATTCATCAATACTTATTCCACTTTGAAACTTAATAGTTCCACGATTCCTTTTTCGGAATATACTATTAATTTTCTTCCGACTGTCACTTAAAAAACTTAAGTTCCTTCGAACATAAATATCAGCCGGCCTGTGTTCTAAATTCCTTCCAAACACTATTTTGTTTACTCTCTTGTTGCTTCGATACCGAACTTGTCAGCTGTCAATCGCACATCAAACTTCTCGGCGAGCATGCATACTCTGTGGCAACTCTGAGAAACTAAATACTGTATAATGGCTAACACGTTGTCTCCGTTAGCGACAAGAGAATGTCCTCATAAAACACAAAACTTAATATTTCAAACCATAATAAATTTGTTTAAAGTAACACAACTATTCAAATCCGGTAAGTACATAAATTTTTAACTGCTTTACATATCACTTTTAACAAAACAATTTCCATAACGGGCAAATCGCAAGTGCCGACAATGCATGTTATGAAAACAAAACTAATAAACATACTAACATAAACAATACGTAAAAATATTCAGAATTTTAATTATGATTATTTTTACACATCTGTATGGCCCAAATTGCTTTATAGGTCTAACAACATGTTTATATATGCTATTAAAAAAAGGGGGGGGGAGAACTGAGGCTAGGCAAAGAAGAACAGTTTCTCATAAAGGAGATAACATAATCACGTCCAGTCTATTCAGATTGTAGTGATGTAGAAGTTTTACAGCTCTTTTCATACAACTAATATAAAAATTGAAGAACATCAAGATTACATAAGATTTTTGGATTCTGAAGGTTCAGATCTTGCTTCTTGTGCCATCGACACTAGACAGAGTTCACTGGAACTGTACCAAGATGCTACACTATGGTAGGTTCAAATTTGATTTGTCTATTTTCTAGTCTTAATCAGATGGACTGCATTCCTGTCTAAATTTGGGGAAGTAATTGCTGTTGATTGTTTTATAATTATTTTTTAAAAAAAAATTAATTATACATCTATTCCCATGTCTGTGACCTCCAATAGTGTTTCCTCCTATTGTACAGCTGCAGCCAAGACATGATATATGCATGTTATATGACTAGTTCTTCTATTCAGAATTTAAATGTTGTTACCGATTCTTCTGCCTTAAGAAAGAAACTCATGACATTGAGTGAAATATATATATATGTGAGTACTAAATTATATTTAGTTTTCTCGTGCGTGAAGCCATTATTTAAAAATTGTATTATGCAGAACTTTTTTTTTCCCTGCAGAATCTTATGTTTGCAGGTAAATCACAATTGCAGGAAATATGATAGATACCACGATAGCCCAAAGGAAGAAGTTTGTCCATAGCTGTTCATGATGAATGTCTAGACTGCATTAGATTCATTGAGCTAGAATATTTTGGATTTGGCATCTCCTCAAAAAAGATTCTGTGGATAAAGACTAAAGACTTGATTTGACTCTGAAATAAGGAATGAAGATTTAATATCCTCTATTTCTATTTTTCTATGTTTATTCTAATACTTCAATAATGGACTTGCATCATGATGTGCACTATTTCCGAGCATTTGCTATAGTGGCATTGCATTGAAAGTTTTTTCATTTGGTTTTAAATTAAAAGCACCAAGAAATTATATTTTTGTTTAATCCTCTATCCAAGTGTAAGCAAACAAAGTTTGCATGTGAAGCATCTTCATAAAATGTGAAGTCATTAGCCTCTATATACAAGTGACCTAGTCACGAAAATGCTTCACATGCAAACTTTGGTTGCTTACGCTTGGATAAAGTTATAGTGGCATAGTAGTACTACTTCTTGCTTTTATTTAAGCATAGGTTTATTCATCATCATCATCATGCATATCAAGGATTTAGGCCTAGCATGGCCTATTCCGGCTTTAGAAGTTATTGTTGAATCGTTTAAGAGGATGTCCTGGTTTTCTTTTTCCTAATGGCTTGTACTTTAAGGCTTGTTTTGGTAATCTTTCTGTTTTCATTCTTTGAACGTGTTCTATCCATTTATGTTTATACTTTTTAATTTTTTCTATTACTGGTTCTTGGTTTAATTCTTTCATAATATCTTTGTTTCTTTTGTGATCAAATAGGGTATACTTTGCAGTTTTTCTCATAAACTTCATTTTTGCTGTTGTTAATCTTTGTTTGTCTTTTTGTTTTATTGTCCAGATTTTGCTTCCATACATTAAGACTGGTAGAGCTAATGTATTGTATACTTTTAGCCTGGTTTGTTTTTGAACTAGGTTTGGTTTAAATATAGAGTTAATTACACCTGTTATTTTTAAATATTTTGCAATTTTTATGTTTATATCTTTTTCATTTTTTTATTAATTATTTTTATTAATTTTTTGATATAAAAATATTTTACAACATAGTTTTAAAGATATTTTTAGCACTGTCTTTGGGCTATGAATAGAAATGACTGTTGCAGAATACTCTCACATTATTTATTTAAATGGTATATTTTTAATTAAGGCCATGCATAAAAAAGTTTTCATATTTGTAACACATCTCATACATGCATTTCTTGACAAATAATAGATATGCCTGTCAATTATATATGGAGACTCTACATCTTATTTGGTATTAACGATGTCTTTTGGTTGAAAGACTTAGATTCAATCCAATCTAGGATGCAAAGAATCTCTCTTATAATGGCTTTTTATTGAAGGTGTATTTGCTGGTCTCATCCAGAGAAGGCAGGATTTTTTTGTTATCTCATAAACCAGTCTGAGAAACATACAAATAACAGGCATAAAACTGTGATTCTTACAGTTTGCTGTGAAATTGACTATTCTTAATTCATTACTCAGGAAAGGAAACTAATTTTAAAATGATACTTTCTTTTGCTTTAAATTAGTTTATAATAATCATTTAAAAGTATCAGTTAACATTTTTATAAGTTTGATTTATATTATAAACAGAAATACATAATTTGAACTTTCATTTTTAAGGGAAACTATGTTGCTGGTATATACAAGCATGAACTTCGTGTGTTTCATATTGTAAAGAATATATTTAAAGTGTAAGTATTCTTTTTGAAATTAATGTGCATTATACATTAGATAATGGTGGAAATGGAAATTTTATTTGACATATTTATCTGAAACTAAGTCAATACTTGAAACCAAGATTATTTTCTTTCAGTTTTTATTTTTGTGTGTGTATGGTGGGAGTATAAGAAGAATAAATTAGTTTATATAATACTCAAGTTTGCCTAATATCCAACTATATGCAGTTCCAAAACTCTGTGAGTTAGTTGCTTAGTTCTATAGTTGATCACAACGGGTAAGTGTACAGTTGTACCCACTTTGTCAGATGTGCTATGTGGAAACTAACTGCATTTGTTCACTTTAAAAATAATATTTTTTAAATTTAATTTATGACAAGTGGCATCACTTATACAGGAATACTATTAAGAACTATCTTTCTATAATTGTCTGAATTCATTTTCTTGGTTTTTATGCAAGCAATGTACAAAAACTAATTATGTTGGTTTCAAGTGACAATAAAAATAAGAAATTTCTTAGTGATGTTTAAATTTTAAGGACTTGGCTTTATCAGGCTCTTTTGATTTCTTTTATGTTTTTTTAATGGAATTGTTTCAAAATGGATAACTTTTCACTTGCCTTGTTATATGAATTGGTATTGGTTTTGTCCATTTTCTTATGTTTCTGATTGCATGCATTTTATGTATAAGTGTGCGTGTATGTGGGGAGGGGACTACATCAAAGCTGTATCCTATTTATAACATGATCAGAGAACAAATTCACATATTTTAATACAGCAATAGTGGACTAATCAGTAAATTAACATAAATGTTTGTTATATTAAGGCTAAGATACTGGAGTATTACAGTCCTAATTATAATTTATAATGAACTCTTAAGACAAAAGGTTATATGAGTAGAATATATGCCATCCATATTCTTAAGATTTTTACACCATTATTATTAAGATTAGGGTGGTCGATTTAGAATTTTACAGGCCTCCTTAAATTTGTGCTCATACCACATTTTTGTGTGATGTAATGAACAGATGCCTTTCCAGTGAATTTTATGTAAAGTATTCATGGCATGATCAGAAAGGCCAGATTTGCCATAGTTACATAAATTTAATAGGAATTGTGCATCTAGTTTCACCTATATAAGGCAAGTTACAGGAACATTAAATATGGTATACTCCAGAATCGGCCAGGGGATCCTTGGAGGGGTTGAATAAGATCTTTAATTTTGAATGAAAGGTGACATATATTAGGTTGTAAGTTTATATATTAGCTAGTATGTGTAGTAAGGAAGGATAAGGATATCTTAGATATGTGGAGTAATTAGTTTGAAAAAAGTGTTAAATGAAACAAGTAGTGACAGAAGATTAGTAGAAATTTTTCAATTGGAATGCAAACAGGAGTACATTTCAGTACTTGAGGTAGAAAATGCTGTTAAAAACTAAATGTGAAAAGACAGCTGGAGAGATGATATTTGACTGGAAATATTCAAATATGGAGGTTTAAAAATTTTGCAGCAGCTACACTGCATAATTCAGAGGGCCTTGTCAGAAGGTAAATTCCAGATGATTGGAGTACAGGTAACCCTTGTACAGCGTAGTTTCGATATAACACGGTCTACAAATTGTAGTAACCCTTGTTCAACGTGGTACTTATACAATGCGGTTTTGATAAAAACATGGTCTACAAATTGTAGTAACTAACCCTTTATCATTTCATATGTTTTTCGCCGTGCGACTTGAAAATCAAATTTTATCTTCGTTATATTTGTGTCTGCCCATATCATGCATTTATATTATGGGAGATACCCTTTAGCATGCATGTTCATCAATTGTTTACTGTATAAAGTGTTTTTTTTGTTGAAAATTGTCTTTGTTTTCTCCCAGGAAAGGGCATTAAAAATCATAAGTGTGTTAATCTCAAGCTAAGCACTTTATTTTCTAGTGAGTTACATACATAATTAATATGTAATCCTTTTTTTTTTTTTATGTAAAAAATTATTCTTATAGGCCACAAACTGCAATGAAAGGGAAAACCCAACATTGAAAAGAAAATTCATTTCTCTCAAAGAAAAAAATTAAAATCATGGATCGGTTAGAAAATGGAGAAAAGCCAAGAGTTGTTGCAAGGACTTTGAATTTAAATGAATCAACAATTCGAACAATCAAACAAATATAAAATCCAAGAAAGTGTTTATTGCTGGGTCAACAATAAATGCAAAGCTCGTTGCTCATGTATACACAATATTCTAATGGCAAAAATGGAGAAATCTCTAATGATTTAGATAGAAGAATACACTCAAAAGACAATTCCTTTTAATGGAAATCTTACTAAACAGAAAGCTCTCAAAGTTTATAAACATTTATAGTACAGACCAGGTGTTCAATGCAGATGAATCCGGGTTGTATTGGGAAAAAATGCCAAAACGCACCTATATTTCTAAAAATGAAAGATCAGCTCCTGGATTCAAAGTTTCCAAAGACAGAATTACTTTACTAATTTGTAGTAATGTATGAGGTGATTACATGACAAACCAATGTTAATTAACCGTTCCTCAAATTTTCATGCTATGAAAGAATAAAATATGTACTTTATTTTATTTTGCCTAAAACATTTATGCATTATGTGCAATGAAGTTTACGTACAATTTGTAACTTTTATAATTTTTTTACTATGTATTTGTTTCATAGTTTATGTTTCCTTAACTTACATGAATTACTTAAATTAAATAAAAATATTTTTTGTTGGATATGTTATTGTTGTTAATATAATTAAAAAAAAAAACGATTTCGGAACATACCTTACTTTTTCTATGTGATCTGAGTCTTGCATAATGCGAAATTTCTATGGAACATAACATCCGTTTTACACAAGGGTTACCTGTATTTCATTTTTTGACAAATAGTTGAGAAATCATGGGAATGTTACAAGGATCTGTACTTAAGTTTTGTAGATCTGGAAAAGCATACAACAAGGTGCTGGGAAAAGCTTTTCAAAACAGTTATATAGTGTAAATTTGGCTAATTTCTCTCTTAGAGAAATTAGCCAAACTAGCAATATACAAGACAATGTTCAATTCAGTTTTAAGTTATGGATCTGAGAATTGGGTCAGAAATAAAATGCTTAATCAAAGATTCGAGAGCACAGACATGAGAGTTCTGAGAAAAATTAGGGGCCTGAAGAGATGACATCAGTGGTAGAATCATTAAAAATGAAGACATTAGGAAGGAACTTGACATTGTTTGCATTCAAGAATGTGTATGCAGAGCTGATGGTAGGTGTTATGGTCATTCAAACAGAATTTTACTGCCATACAGCATTTTTGCTGTATTTTTCAGAATTGTTTTTCTGCCATATTCATATCAAAGATGCAAATATAGCAGAAAAAAGACCCAGAGGATGGCCATCTATGTGGATTGATTTGGTCAGGAGGAGTGCCTTAAAAGAATGAAATGCTAGATATGACAGTATTAGATGTTGACAAATATAATAGACTAATTTGGAGAAAAATTGTTGATAGGGTATTAATAAAAAAAATGCAAACTTATGTGGTGCTATCATAGCATCCTGAACATCCCTTAAGGGTGCATGTCAGGAAAATGGACAGTGGAGGACAAAAAACTTGTTTTGTGAGTTTCGAGTTTTACTGTAAAGGGATGTTGGGTGGCAGCTGCATGTGTTTCAATGGATTTAGCAGAGAGTGTTGTAATTGATGCTATTTCATATGAACGTTTACCATGGAAATATATATAGAAGATATGTGTTGTGGAAATCAAATGTCTGTGTGAGTTTGGTAAGAGATAGGTCATTAATCTTTGTGATTGCCCACTTCTGTATTGAGTCAAGTAAAATCTGAGAGCAGTATTCGATAATTGGGTAGACTTTTAATTAATATAAAGTTAACAGCTATTTAGTGGTTAATAACTGTTAATTTTAAGGAAAGACAACATATACTATTATATTAATTAAATAACTTTAATACTTCCTATATTTCAATAATGTTACATTACCATCTTCAGGGAACATAAAAATTAATGAAATGTGCATGCAGGCACTAACACTGAACAAATATGGCTGATGACAACAACTGAAGTCAGTCCTAGAGTCCTAAAGGGTGCTACCTAGTGGCTATTGGGTATTAATCTTGGCTGATGTTCTAAGAATGCAAGCCTTCCATATTTGGGACAGTCTCATGCATCCAAATTTATTGAGGTTTGGGGAGTTTCTTAAAGCTGAGGCTGATTCTAAGAATAATCTCTCATATTTAAACTTGCTGCGGTGTAGTAAGGAGACTTTCTTCCAATATTTTATGGCGGGTGTCCAAAGCATGGTCATAGAGTCCTGAGTGACTAATGGTGGAAACGAATATAATCCTTATGTTCAGATATTCTGATATTAGCTGTCCTGCCTGTTTGGCCATAGTAAGACAGTTTGCAACTACAAGGGACCTGGTAAACTCCAGGTAGGTCTAGAGGAAGTGGCTGGTCCTTGGGAGAGCGGATAAGAGATGCCAATTTTTTATATAGTTTGTAACAAGTTGTTAAGTCATATTTTTTTAGGATTTTAGTTAACTTTTCAGAAGTATCCCGAATATAAGGAATAGTGATAGATTTAGAGTAGTCCCTGTTGTGGAGGGGGGGGGGGGGGAGAAGGGGTTGAGGTTAACTGGTTTTAATATTTTTTGAATTTTATGGGAGTTGTATCCATTGGCTACAAAGGTGTTAAGAATATGTTCATATGAAGATTAAGTTATATTAAGTTGTTCAGTAGTAAGGGCATTGTTATCTGCACTGGTTAATTTTGCCCTGTTATATAGGGTTTTTATAATCCCATATTGTTGGGAGGCGGGGATGATTGCTGGTGAATGTGTCTACCTGTATGTGTAGGTTTTTTTTGTAAACTGAGAAAGCCAGGGATCCATCAGGCTGGCATGTAATCAGAGTATCTAGGAAAAGGAGATTGTTATTGTTTTCTTTTTCTAAGGTAAACTGGATCCTGGGGTGTTGGTTGTTTAGGTGTGATAGGAAGTTTTGGAGTGTGTCCAGGCCATGCGGCCAAATAGCAAACACATCATCTACATAGCATAGCCAAACAATAGGTTTAAGTGGGGCCGAGTTTAAAGCTTTTTCTTCAAAGGTTAAGAAAAGAAGTTAGCCAGAGGTGGAGAGAGGAGAACCCATGGCTGTCCCCTCTATTTGTTTATAGAATTTTCTTTGCCAAACGAAATAGGCTGAGTTCATAGTGAACTGAAATAGAGCTGAGATATTGGGAGGAAATTTGCCTTGGATGAGGTCCAAAGTATCTTTGAGTGGGACATTGGTGAATAAGGAGGAGACATCAAAACTGACCATTATTCAGTGTGTTGGAGTGAGAGGTTTTCTATACTGGCTTTAAAGTGGGCTGAATTTTTTATGTGTGAAGGTGTGTGAGCACTTTGGCTAAATGTTTGGCTAATTTGTATGTGGGGGAATCAATGCCGTAGACAATGGGACGTAGTGGCACATTCTGCTTATGGATTTTTGGAAGTCCATATGTTCTGGGGGGGGGTGGTCTAGAGTTAAAAGGTTTTAGTTTGGTAGTAATTTCCACATGCAAAAAAGTAACCTTCTTAAGTAGCCTATAGAGTATTCTGATTTGGAAGCTGGTAGGATCATATTCTATAGGGAGGTAAGTAGACTGATCTAATAGCAAGGAGGAAAGCTTATCTGTTTAGTCGGTTTTGTTTAGAACTACAGTGGCATTTCCCTTATCTGCTTTAGTAATTATTATTTTGCTGTTATTTTTTAATTCCTGTAGAGCTTTGAATTCTTCTTTAGATAAGTTGCATTTTGGAGGTTTAGCTTGTGTAAGAACACTGGCTACATCTAGTCTGATATTGTTGGCAATATGGTTGGGAAGGTTGCGGATATTAAGTTCTAACTGAATCATTATTTCTTCAGAAGGGATTTTTTCGGTGTTATGGCGAAGTTGTAGCCTAGGGGCCACAACTTTCTGTTCCCTGAAGATGGTAATGTACCATTACTGAAATATAGGAAGTATTAATTAAAGTTATTTAATTAATATAATAGTATACGTTGTCTTTCCTTAAAATTAACAGTTATGTATCACCAACATAAGTCTATCTACAAGAATATTTAGTGGTTAACTAATCATGTTAGTTGATACTAACAAACCAGGCAGTGCCTAAGCTGTCATGAAATTCTGTCATGTTGTACCATCATTTTGTTTGGCTTTAAGCCAATACGAATCTTGTTTGTTCAGTATAACATCCACACATGAAGTAAAGAGCTAAGATTAAGATCTGAGGTTTAATTCCACTTTCTTTTATAATGTGATCGATATAGATGATGAATAAGTGGAGTAGCATGCACCTTGTCTGACACCTGATTATTACATCAAACTTTCTTTGTATATGTCCTTCAATTCTAATTATACTGACATACAACTTAAACATACTGTGTATTGCTAAGTACATTTGCAACCATTTACTGAGCATAGTACAAACACCCATTTGCACTATATAACTATTATTTTGAACAGCTTTTCTCTTGCACCTTGTCATGTTCCTTTTTCCTGATCTAGAAAACTTTGACACCTTGTTATGTTCCCACAAATTCTCAGCTATCTGTCTTCAAGTGAAAATCTGAACTCCTACTTGTCCTGAACCCAGCTTGTTCTTAAAGTTTTTCTTTGACAATTTTTCTCAAGTATGCTTGCTTATATCGTATATGCAACACTCAATAAGGAAATTTCTTTAATTCTTACATTCATTTTAATTTCACTTTTTACAGATGGATGTTATGAGAACTACTCTAGTCATTTGGAATTCTAACCATGTTAGAATTCCAAAAGGCATGTTCTAACCATGCCTTTTGAATTATGCAGTGCAGCTACTGTAAAACAGTTACCTCCGTATTTGTGCATTTCTATTTGAACATCTTCAGCTGCATTTCCACATTTTGGCTTTGATGGCTTTTTGTAACTCAAGTATTGATATGTAAACTCCTGATTACATTCCTCTTGAATATTTTCTACCACTATTATCAATTCTTGTTTCAATCTAAGTCTTTAAACTTCCCAACCATGTGTAAAAATAATCATAATTTAAAATTATGAATATTTTTACAAATTGTTTGTTAGTACATTATTAGTTTTGGTTTCATAACATGTATTGTCGGCACTTGCGATGTGCCCATTTTATTGATGTTATTTTCTCAAAATGAAATGTAAAGCATTTAAAAAATTTATGTACTTACTGGATTTGGATAGTTGTGTTACTTTCAGAAATTTTATTGTAATTTAAAAATATTAATTGTTGTGTTTTGTAAAGACATTCTCATTACGTTATGCTAATGGAGACAACACATCAACCATTATACATGACTTCTTGTTTGCCACTCACATATAGTGCGCATGCTTGCCGAGGAGTTTGATGCATGATTGACAGCTGACAGATAGAGCGTTCGGTATTGAGGTAACGCAAAAAACAAGAGAGAGCTAATGAAAGTTAAGAATGCAGACCTGAGGAATTTTGTTCTTATGAAGTTTATTTAGTTTTATGTGACAGTCGGAAGAATATTAATAGTAGATTCCGAACAGGAATAGTAAATCTGTGAGTCTTTAAACTGGAGGAGTTGAGACTGTCAACAAGTAATTAGTAAATAAAAGAAGCTATTGCAGTCTGCGCGGTTAGCCTAGTGGCTATGCGCTTCGCAACCATATGCCTGGGGAAGGAGTGTCCTAGGTTCGATTCCTGTCGGTGAAGTGAGGAGCTGAAGGATCTTCCTCAGCCATAACCAAGTTAGCCAGTCTTAGGCGTGGACAGCAGGGTTTTTTCCCCAGTTTATTCTGGGGTTTTTCATCCCGCAAAGCAGGCAAACTGGCCTTGAGAACTTAACACTACAGGCCATAGGATATACCGGGGCATAGGGCTGACCACCTTATCCTGTGAACGGATTGAGGTCCAATGATCAATGGACCCTCGACACCCCAAGGTAAAAGAGGGTATAAAGAAGATGAGAAGAAGCTATTGCAGTCGATGTTCTAAAGGAATGTCGAAGAAACGCTGATTGGAAAGTTTCATCTGTCTTAAGAACGCCGGATATATTTGTTATTTCTACTGGAAAGGGCGACGGAATTAGCTCAACTTAGATATGTTGTTTTTGAAGTAGTAGAAGAAATTTTTTTCTCCAGTACAAAAATTACTAAATTGTGCATCAAACTGAACTGCAAGAGTATTTAAACTTCAGTGAGGAATAATGTTGTATACTACATAAGGGTAATAATAAGAAAGGATTCCATGGATAATTATGAATAATTACAAAATCATCATTGAACAAATATTCACATTCTTCTGAGCATGCTTTTAATGCTATTATGCTTTTTTTTTTTTTTTAAGTATATCTTTAATCATGGAAATAGTTCAGTATTTAAACTTGAAGTATTTTAAAATTTTTAATTATTAATTTTATTCCTATAGTCATAAGACAAATTCCCATTTAACCTGTGTAGCCTGCCATCCTTCAGAGTACATCCTAGCCACTGGTGATAGCATTGGCCGAATTCTCCTTTGGTATGTAAACAGATTTATGAAAAAAATTTAGACTGAAAGCATATTAGTTAATAATTTATTCTAAATTTTTTAATTTCTTCTAAATATGATCAACTGCACTTTAAGTAATTGTTTCTTATTTTTAAGTCCTATAACCATTAATTTTGAACAATTTTCTTATCATGAATGTTATTATGTACCTCCAACATGTTTGTAGTGATTAAAAGTTTGAATATTAAACTTCAAGAGTGCAGCTGGTTGTCTTTTGCTTCTTATCCTGAAAATTGCTGCTTCAGAAAAAAGTAAATAATCTCCAACTTATTTTCTTATGAAATAAACTGCAAGTTACTTATCCAAGATAAGGAAATTGTTCAAAATTAATGCACCTTTTTCAGTATAATAAAAAATGGTATCATATTTAGATCTTTCATGAAATAGCATGTACGAGGGTGGTCTGAAAAGTTCTCAGCCTCGACCATAGATGGCAACACTATCGGCAAGATTTTTTTTTTCTAAGTTCGTACATCTCTCATAAGCATCCATGTGAAATTGCAGGTCATTCTATCAAGTAGTTTTATACAGCTGTCTGAAGCAAAAGTGTTGTCTGTATCCCTTGAAATGGATAAAATTGAGTATCATGCGGTTATAAAATTCTTTGTAAAAGAAGGTTTAACGCCAAAAGAAATTCATTCGAAGTTCATAAAAGTTTTTGGGCACTCTTCTCCTCTGTTTTTGAACAACTAAGAAATGGGCTGCCAAGTTTAAACGTAGCAGTACCAGCCTTGAAGATGATCCATGTGAAGGACGTCTAAAAAAGTGTAACAACAACAGACAGAAATCATTGATCAAGTGCACGATATGGTATTGGATGACTGGCAAGTCAAAGTGCATGAAATTGCTGAGACTATAGATATTTCAAAAGAATGTGTAGGATATATTTTGCATGAAGAATTGCAAATGAAAAAGCTTTGCGCAAGATGGGTGCCATGCTTGCTCACAGCAGATCAAAAACGCACTTGCATGAAAATCTCTGAACAGTGCTTGGAGCGTTTTAACAAGAATAAAACTGATTTTATGCTTTGATTTATTACTATGGGTGAGACTTGGATTCACCATTACATACCAGAATCCAAACAGCAGTCAAAACAGTGGACAGAAGTCGGTTGTTTAGTGCCAAAGAAGACAAAATCGGTTCCATCAGCAGAAAAGGTCATGGCATCGGTATTTTGGGATACTAAAGGCATTTTGTTTATTAATTATCGTGAAAAGGATAAATCAATAATCAGGGGATATTATTCCGATCTTTTAACCAGACTAGACAAACAAATTTGTGAGAAAAGACCCGGTTTGCTGAAGAAAAAAAATCATCTTTCATCAGGACAATGCACCTGCCCACAAAGGTGTTTTAACAATGGGAAAATTAAGGGACCTGCACTATGAATTGTTGGAACATCCACCCTATTCCCCAGATTTGGCTCTTTCTGACTTCTATCTCTTCCCCAAACTAAAAACTCTTCCTTGCTGGTCAGCATTTTTCTTTGAATCAAGAGATTTGCAGCTGTAGAGGGATATTTTGCAGATCTTACTGAGAACCACTACAGGGATGTGGTAGTGGCACTGGAGCATTGCTGGAATAAATGTATTACTCTTAAGGGAGATTATGTTGAAAAATAATTTTGAAATTATAAATTCGTTTTTAGGCTGAGAACTTTTCAGGCCACCCTCCTACATGTTAACACTTAATTCCTACAAACCTAGGAATTCACTGCATATAAATATGAACTGCTGTGACTAATATTTTCTACAAATGAAAATGTTTTTAATTTAATTATATATTGCTTTAAGAAAGGGGTAGATGGGATGTGAAATTCATAGAAAAAAATCTGCATGTGCATTCTAATTATCACTCAATTAATTGGATTTGCAAATATTACAATATTTTTGCTGTATTCTCTTAAAGCAGATGCTGACATACTTGATAGGTTCTTTTGATATGAATTCTCCAGGACTACATCTTAAACCCACAATGAAGTTTGGATTTTTCTATCCTTGTGAAACAAGTTCCTGGCTGAATGAACTGTTTTTTTACCATTGAGGTTTGGTTCCTTGATTTCAAATAGTTTTTTTAAATTTGTTTTCTCGATTAATGTTTACATATTTGAGTTTAAACACCTTTTGAAGAGCTACTAGATTTCATTTTTCCCTTTCATTATTGATATATTCACAAAATATTCAATTATAAGAACTTAGAGAATTTAATGGTTTGGCGATATCTGGAGGACAGATGACAAATTAATGGAATTGACAAAAGTCCTGTAGAGAGAGAGATATTCCAAGCAAGATGGACGTGGTAATGAAAGACTTAGAACTATTTATACAAATGGAAGTGTCTAGTGTAGCCTTATGGCAACATTTCTGGTTAGCTCCCACTCAAACACCATTTGGTGAGCACTGATTGTGATGTATTAGCATAACAACCAGTGCTATTCTATAGGAAGCTGATTGTAGCAAACCTTTGGCTATAACAAATTTTGCCCTTATGGGTTCTCCCATTGTGTGAGTTGACTTTGTATGTATTGATAGTAACTAAATAATTAAACAATTATATAGCTGCAACAAGTTATGTAATTTGTTAAAATAGATGAATACATCATATTAAATATAATTCATGCATCATTATCATTTTAATTATTTGCTACTTTTAATTTATTGATGTACTGTTATTTTGTTTAAATAGGGCAGAAATGCTAGGAAGTAATCACCCTACTCGTTCTATTTATCATTGGCACACTCTTCCTGTTGCTGATCTTGCTTTTTCTGCTGAAGGTATGTTTGGATATATTTAAAATATTTTAAAAAATATAGGTTTCACATCTAATACCTTGAAATGACATGACATACCCGTTATTTAAAGCAACATTTCATTTTAAAACAGCATTATTTCAATCATAGATATGAGAAGGGGGGGAGGAAATTAACATAAAATTTAGCATAATTATTAGATATAAGTTCACATTATGGGTAAATATCAAGAATACTGATCGGAGCTTGCTCCACCTTTGACATGAGTTGCCTCAGCTTGCACTACTGCAGTATCCAGGTATTTGCTTACGCTTGGAATCGCCGAACTTTATATAGTTTCTACTATATTCGGCATGAAACTCTTTGAGTTTCTTATTTGGCTAAGAAACAACATGGGATGTAATATCCCTTGACTTAAACTAGCATAATTATGATTTTTTGTGACCATCCATCCACATAACGTTATAAACCTATTGTACATTAGTTTAGGTGAGTAAGTACTTTCAAATTTTACATGTATGTTGTCAGTTTCCACAGAATTTTGGAGGTTTGTCTTTCTGAGGTTGAATTGAAAAAATTATCTTTATTTTTATTACTCATGAAAATAAAAGGGTGATAGTAAATTCAGTAAAAGGTCAACAGTTACATTGAATCAGTATGAAACATAATAGGAAACTGTAAATGTATTGAAAATGTGTGCACATTTATTTTTTATAAAGATTAAAAAAAAAAAAAAGATGGGCTTAATATATTAATGATGTCAGAATATAGTTTTTTTTTTTATGTTAACCTGAGTGCATCTTAGCTATGTATATTTTTGTTACATAATTTTTCATTTCTCTTGTACTTCTAATATAGGATTTTGTGGTATATTATAATTTGATCAGAGTAACTATAATGCCTGTTAATATTTTTTTTTTCCTCTTCAGTATTTAACTGTACTTCTACTTTTGTATCAACCAACTTTTAAAACTTACAAACCTCAATCTGTCATCATAGTGGAATGTTCCACTATGATGACAGATTTCTGGATCTGTTATCATAGTTTCTGGATCCTCTCCACTTCCTCATTCCAACAAAACCTAGGTAACCAGACCTTTGCACAGTAATCTAGATGTGGACATATCAATGCCTCATAAGGAATGGTAACTTCCTTATTTCTGTTTGTTAGCATTTTCTTCAATAACCAAGTAATCCTGTGAGCTGCCCTGGGCACAATAGCAGTATGTCCTCTTAGCTTCACCTGGCTTCCAACGTCAAATCTCTAGCATCAGAAATTTCCCAGAATGCCTTTCCATCAATGTGGTGCATAGCTTGTGATCTTTTCATTTCAAAATGCATATCATAATTTGGAAAAAATATAAGTTTACACTTTTCCATGTAAAATTGATGTCGATTATCTTTTGCTCATACTGTCAGCATATTTAAATCATTCTGCAAGCACTTTCAGGTTGATTAACTTATTCATATGGAGTTTCCTCCCTTTTCTCCCCCCGTCTCTATTGGGACTAGTTGAGCCCCTTCATGGGTGGTTAAGTATTTATGGCTGTAGATCTGTGTGTTCACTGGGCCGGTTTGCCTGCTTGCGGGATGAAAAACCCCAGATAAATTGGGGAGGGGGAACTGCTGTCCACGCTCAAGACCGGCTAACTTGGCTATGGCTGAGGAAGATCCTTAAGCTCCTCACGTCGGTGACGGGAATCGAACCCAGGACACTCCTTTCCCAGGCATATGGTTGCGAAGCACATAGTCACTAGGCTAACCACACGGATAGTTTTGCATTATCAGCAAACAATTGAATATTTCCCTTCAAATCATTCCTTAAGTCATTTATGTACAAATTAAACAGTAGTGGTTAGAGTGCAGAACTTTGTAGCACACAACTAGTCACCTGCTTTCTCCAGGATTATTTTCCTCCTTGTTCTACTCTTTGGTGTTTGTCCATCAGTCACCCTCATATCCATATCACCAGTTTCATATTTATTCTTTCTAATTTATATAACTGTTCCATGTGATATTCTGTCATACATTTTCACGAAATATAGCAGTATCATCAAGTAGCCATTCACTTTATTCGATTCAGTTGTTACTTTGTTATAAAAATGTAAATTACCTACCCTTCACAAAGTCATGCTGTCTCTTATTCTTTTCCCCCATTTCTGAATCCTGTCTTTGACCAATCTTATTAATGCTTTTATCACCACTCCCGAGATATTGTCTATAATTTGCTACTGCAGTCTTGGAAACTTGGAAACGTTTGCCCTCATTTCACTCCCTTAGAACTTATCAGAGCTGAGACTTAAGTTAAACTGCCTGGTCAGATGCACCACCAATTCCTTGTGTATTCTGATAAAACATTGGCTGATGTAATCTAATCCCTTGTCTACAGTTGTATTGAGATTCTAAGTACTTCCAATTTGTCAACATCAGTTCTTGTCACATTGGTAGCAATATCCTCATTTGAACCCTTGAAAAGTAGTTGCTCAGTGACTCAGTTATTTCAACTGCTTCTGTGACTTCACTACCATCAGCACTTGTTAAAGTTATCCTTCCATAGTCATTTTTCCTTTTACTTGCTACATTCAGGCAAGTGGGGGAAGAACAAAAAAGAGAATATAACAAGAATTTTCTCTATTTATTTGGGACACAATACTGTTTAATTGGACCAGCCTTTGCACATGGAGTTGTAGAAAAATTACATAATGTCTTACAGTTAAAGAATGCCTTGAGATTTTCTTTGGCCCTGTTCAGCTAATTTGATTTTGCCTTCCTTGCATAAGTTCATTTACCTAAAAGACCTGCTAAAGATTTTATTCACATATCAGGCTCAATAGCATGTTATTATCACATACAGTAGATTCTAATTAATTGGGGCAAGTGGGGAAGAACAAAAAAACAAAAAAGAGAATATAACAAGAATTTGCTGTTTATTTGGGACACAAAACTTTAATTGGGCCAGCCAGTAACCTTTGCACATGGAGTGGTAGAAAAATTACATAATGTTGATTCAAAAATTTAGTGCTGGTGACACCTGCGACACTGTCAAAACAGGAAGATTTTATTGTGCCACATTGAATGGTTTCTCTGATAAACAAGGTACATTGTTTTGATCAGTGGAAGCAACTAATCATGTAACTGTTATGTTGTTTAAATATTTCAGGAACTGGTAAACAAAAGCTGTTAGTTATTGGAAAAAGAACTAGGCCTCAATAATTTAAAGGGATTGGAATTTAGAGTTTACCTGTTTAATACCATGCTAACAAAAATGCTTAGATGATTTTTTTTTTTTTTTTTCTCAGAATTGATGTATGAGTTGGGACATGGAATTTCAATGACATCAAGAAAAATTTTACTGGTTCTTGACAACTGCCACAGATGTCAGCACAAAAGTTATTCTTTTACAATCAGTACAGTTATTTCTTGCCGATAGCTGGCGAGAAATAAGCAACAAGATCATTCAGAAATGTTTTGCATGTTGTGATTTTAAACATTCAATCATGAATAAGGCAGATAGTGGAAATGAAATCCCATTGGACATGAACCACATCAGAAACTGAGACAGTTGCATCTATTGATGGTCATTATTCAATATTATAATGAAAATGAAGATTTTGAGAAGGAAATTGAAGCAAAATATCAGAGTATGCGAGAAGATAAAGTTGAGGACTCCTGAGGTTGAACAAGTGACTACCCAGTATGGTAGATAATTTATTACTGGATTGCAACTATTTCATGCAGGAAGGCAATATTATATCTACAATTAAATACGTGTACCGATTTTGCAAGATTAAATACAAAACTGTAGAAATTAACATTTTTAAAGTCTGGGTGTGTCAGAAGTTGTCTATTGAACAGTAATTTTTTTTGCACTATTCCAAAGTAATTCTCCAATTTGGTCTTGGAATCTTTAAAGTAGAACTTTTTTTTTTTTTTTTTTTTTTTTTTTTTTTTTTTTTTTTTTTTGTGGAAGGATAAACTTAAATCTTGGATTAATGAACTTTGTCTCCAAAATCACCGAATGATGTAGCTGTGATTAAAAAAAAAAAAAGCATTGTATAAAAAATTAATTCACCTACAGAATTTGAACAAGTTTCTTTTTTTCATTAATTAAATTAAGGGGATATTATTTTTTTCATTTTCAGTGTGTGGGCAAAAATACAGTGGTGTTTATGCCACATACATGATGACATTAAAATAGAACATTTCAATGTAAAGTTGCACATTTTGATTTAACAACCATCAGTGATCAAGAACTGTGGCTCATAACCTGTAATATTTCGAGCAAATCTGTGCACTTTATTCAGTAAAGGAATTCTATCCAGCTCAGTGGAATTGAGAAATTTTCCTTCTTATTTAATTTTTTTGCATGATAAAAAAAAAAAAAAAAAGTTTGCATATAATATAATATTTTAGTGAATTATTTTTTGTAGTGAATGGTTTGCAGTATTAAATGTAAATGGTAATTAGTTTTTAATGCATTTTTCTCTTTTCTTTAGGAAGCTATCTTTACAGTGGAGGAGGAGAATGTGTATTGGTAAAATGGAAACTCGGTTCTGAAAACAGACATTTTCTCCCTCGAATGGGTCTTCCCATTTCTTTAGTCACCGTTTCTCCAGAAAACAGTTATGTGGCTGTGTCCCATTTAGATAATGGTATAGTTTATTTGCATTCCATTTTGTTTATAAAATATATAATCATTTAGAAATATTTTATCTGGTATCACACCACAAACAAAGATGTCAAATAGAAACTATGTTTTTATTTTGACTAGTTTTGTGAAATACTTTGTTTCACTTTATCCAGAAATAACACGAATAAACTAAAAAGCAAGTAATATCAGTTAAGATCTCCAGTGAAATTATTTGAAAACATTTTAACAATGGAAAGTATGTATTCACTATTATCCTGGCTGTTGTTTCATGGGCTGCTCTATATTAGGTAGATACAAGTGCATCATGATGGATTAAAGACCAGACTTCATGTAAAATCATCCCTTGTTTTTTGTTACACTGGAGGATGATTCATCATTTCACCTGCTTTAAATCTTCTTGAATAAAAAACAGTAATCTATGTGTAGCATTTCAGTTTGTTGTTTGACTTATGTTTTGTTCTGTATGTGCTGCCAGCCCTGATTTGTACTTTCTTTCATTCTCAACATAGTTCTGATCGGCATATCTCACCAGATCTGCCTGCCTGTCCTATATAGTGTAGACCACAATTGCAACTGATGTTGTTGCCTGATTTTTTTAAGTGGTGGATGCAGAGGTTTCAGTGATTAGAGATTTTGACTGGAAGATAACTTATGTTTTGTGGGGGGAGCAATCTTGCTATTTTATCTGATCGATTGGATATATGGGAAAATCACTTCTCCTTTTTATTCTTGGTTCTGTTCTGATTATTTTGGAAGCCAAAATCTTACTAATGTTCTATTGTATCCATACTGTAGCTGTAGGATTCTTTTATCTGTATTGGTGGAAATTCTATAAGCTTTATCATGTGGGGGAGAGTACTTAAGGGTCAGAGCTGTATAACTGAGAAGAGCCTTTAAAGGGATGTGGAGAACCGACCAGGGCTTTTCTGACCTAATGTCCAATCCTCACCTTCTCATAGCACATCCTGTTAGGTATCTACCTGGATACTGAACGAACAAGGATGGGCTAGCAATTCGGGATTTAGCCAACCAAATTGTATTCTTATTGGATTAAACCACAAAAAAAAATGATGGTACAACATGACAGAATTGCATGTCTGCTGGGGTGTCACCTGGTTAAACAAGGCCCCCCATTGTTTTCACCAGGGAACGAGGGCGAACAGCGAAAAGTCATCTCCTGGAACAAATCCTGAAATACAACTCAACATGAATAGAGTTCAAGATCAATACTATCAACATAAGAAGCCTGAATGGTAAAGAAATAGAACTAGCAGAAGAATTGGATAAGTACGAGATCGACATAATAGCAGTGACTGAAACAAAAAAGACAAAAACTGGTGAGATCTTTCTAAGCAATAAATATAAAATGTTATATTAAGGAAATGAAAATCAAGGAAAAGGAGTAGTCTAGTATTCAACACTAAATATGAGGATAATCTTCTTGAATGGCAGGAGATACCAAGTAGAGTGATGTGGGCAAATATCAGAATGGGGAACTGAACAATAAGACTTATATTTGCCTATGCTCTCACAGAAAGTTCTACTAAGGCAGAAGTTGAGGAATTTTTTGAAGCTTTAGAGAAAGCAACTGACACAATGAAAAAAGGAAAAGTTGGAAAGTTCCTGACAAATAAGTCAGTTTGTGCTCTTAGAGAATACAGAGACAAATGTAAGAAAGCTAAACACTATGTCAAACAAGCTAAACAAAAGTCATGGGAAGACTTTGGTAAGAACATAGAAAATAAATATCAAGAAGGTGGCAAGATATTCTGCAGGTTGTTGAAGAAGCTCAGAAATGGAGGAAAGAGTGCTGTAAAAGGAATTAGAAATGATAAAGGTGACATGAAAACTGGAGAAAAAGATATCATTGAAGTATGTAATAATTACTTTGAAAAATTGTTAAATGCAATAATCAGTGACAGCACAGTGGTAAAAAAAAAACACTTGACAGGCATGCAGTCAGGAATATGTATCCATACTTGAAGTAGAAAAAGTCAGAAATGTGGAAATGTAGCTCAAGTATGCAAGTATAAAAGTCTTACAGTGGCTGCATAGTTCAGAAGACCTGGACAGAGGGACGAATTCCAGATGATTAGAGTAGAGATCTCATAGAACCCATATATAAAAAGAGAAATAAAACTGAATGTGAGAATTACAGAAGTATTTTTCTATTGAGTATTTCCTGGTAAGATTTATGCCGGTGTACTTGAGAAACAGTGTGAAGGATTGTGGAAGAGAATCTTGGTTAAAAACAAGCTGGATCAGGCAAAATAGAGGATACCAGATTTAACATTAAACCATCTTCTCATACTTCAATTCTAACTGCTGACTTACAAATAGTTGAGAAACCATGGGAATATAACAAAGATCTGTATTTAAGTTTTGTTGATCTGGAAAAGGTGTAAGACAAGGTGCCAAGAGAAAAGCTATTCAAAATGCTACAGTTATATGGTATCAATAGCGCATTATATCAAGCAATACTTAGTCTTTATTTGAGTTGTAAGTCAGCACTGAGAATTGAAGGAAGTACAGAAAGATGGTTTAATGTTGAATCTGGTATTAGACAAGGATGTACATTATCCCCTCTGTTCTTCATTCTCTATATGGATCACATTATGAAGGAAAGTGGTATTAAACCTGATATCAAAATTGGAGATGTTAATCACAGCTCTTTACTTTATGCATATGATGATGTACTTCTAAATGAGTCCAGTACAAGTCTACAAGATTCCCTGACTAAATTGAATAACTGTTGTAATAGATTTGGTATGAAGGTCAACAATAACAAGACAAAGACGATGAAAATAGGCAGAAGCA
The DNA here is from genome assembly GCF_054136105.1 of Typopeltis vanoorti. NCBI lineage: Eukaryota > Metazoa > Arthropoda > Arachnida > Uropygi > Thelyphonidae > Typopeltis > Typopeltis vanoorti. Next base: position 22,887,861 of record NC_143561.1, on the reverse strand, counting down.
CTGAAAATATCAACTGCATTTTGAAAGAGATTCTACAGATTGCAGAGCCTACAGAACAAGTAAAACATTTCAGCTACCTAAGCATGATTTTTAGTGAAGATGGTATATTAAATAAGGAAATAGACAAAGAATTAACAAATCTGGTATCGTAGGAAGTCAAGTGAATAAATTTTTATGGAATAAAAAGAAATTAGTCAAAACACTAAATTAACTGTATACAAGACAGTATTCAAACCAATTTTAAATTATGGATCTGAGAGATGGGTTAGAAGTAAAACACTTGATCAAAGACTAGAGACTGCAGATATGAGAGTCCTGAGAAAGATTACAGATGGCATCAATGGCAATATCGTATTAAAAACGAGGATATTAAGAAAGAACTTGACATTGTCAGCATCCAGGAATGTGTTAGCAGAGCTAATCTTAGGTGATATGTCACTTAAACAGAATGGGAGAGGAAAACAAAACAAGTGTTCTCTGTCAGATTGTCAGGAAAAAGACCAACATATAGGTGGACTGATACAGTAAAAAGTGCCTTAGAATATAGAAATATAAGAACTGACATTGTTGGAGTCTTGACAGGTTTTCTTCTTCTTTGGTGCATCAATCCGAAGATTGGTAAATATAGCAGCACATCACAACATCCTGTCTTGTAACTTCCTTTTTATCTCTTCATAACTCTTAGCACCAGTTAGCATCATTATGTTATTTATATATGAAATTCATGGTCTGTCTTGTGGTCTTTTTCCTTCTACAGTCCATCTCCATTATTTCTGTAATCAGTCCCCCATGCCTCAGATGGTGTCCAATTAGGCTTTTTCTTCTCTTATTGATGTGTTTCATTAACGACTGCTCTGCATGAACTATATTCAGAACTTCTTCATTACTTTTCTTTTCTGTCCAACTAATTTTCATCATCTTTCTCCAGCACCAAAGTTCAAATGCCTCCAACTTTTTCATGTCTTGTTTTGTTAGAGTCCAGGCTTCACAACCATATAATGCAATGCTCCATATGTATGTTTTCACTAACCTTTTTTTTGAGTTGGATGCTGAGTCCTTTACTGGTAAAAATGTTTCTTCTGTTATAGAATGGTTTTTTTGGCTAGGATTATTCATGCTTTAATATCTGATTGGTTTCTTCCATCTTCTGTGATAAGACTTCGAAGATATTTAAAAGAGGATACCTGTTGTAGTATGTTATTATTTATTTCCAGGTTTATTTTCATTGGATTTGCTTTATTTGTAATTAATAATTTTGTTTTTTTATAATTAATTTTTAGGCTGTGCTGTGTGAAGATTTCTTCCATCTTTGTTAGGATGGCTTTCAGTTTGTTTTCATTATCTGCTATATCTGCAAACCGTAGCCAGTTAATATCAATTCCATTTATCTTAATTCCTGTTTCTATTAGTTTTTTCAGTTTATTTATTGCTTCAATGTACAGATTAAACAGTATGGGTGAAAGAGAGCACCCCTGTCTTACACCTCTACGTATTTTTGCTATTGCGGTTTTTGTTGTATTGCTGGCTGCTTCTATTAGGGCTTCTTGATGCTTGTAAAGATTATGAACCTTCTATCTCTCCAATCTACCTTTATTGCTTTTAGGAGGTGAAACATTTGATTGGTCAATACTATGGAAGGCTTTCTCCAAGTCAAGAAAGACTATCAGAGTATTTTGATTACTCTCCAATCTACTTTCAATAAATGTTCTTAGAGCTAGGATTACTTCTCTTGTACCCTGCTGTTTCCTGAATCCAAACTGGTCATTGCCAACATATTCTTCAACCTTTTTTGTTAGTCTTTTTTGTATAATTTTGAGTAATATTTTCGAAGCATGTGATATTAAGCTTATTGCTCGATGATTTTCACACTTGTTTGCATTATTTACTTTAGGAATGGATATGATAGAGCATTGTGTAAAATCTTTGGGGACGATCCCCGTTTCATAAATATCCTTTATGATCTTGAACTTGACAGGTAACAGATTGATTTGGAGGAAAATTGTAGATAGGAAGTTAGTAATGACATAAAATTTTCATGTAGTACTACATCATCAAATTCCTGATATGTACCCTTGAGGGTACATATCAGGAATTTGATGATGATGAAGTTGTTCCTTGTTGGGGATCTAAATAGCAGAGTAGGAAATGATTGTCAGACATACAAAAATATTTTGGGAAAATTTGGAGAAAAGAGCAATGCTAATAATAATGGCGAATACCTGTTTGATTTCTGCTCAGGACATTTACTTGTTATTACTAACACCATTTTCCAACACAAAAATGTGCACAACTTCACATGGAGAGAGGAGGCAAGGAATAAGAAAAGTCTCATTGACTATGTTATTGTTGATAGTGATATTTTCCCCCTGGTGCAGGACACCAGAGTGTACAGAGGATTTGAAATAGGAAGTGGTCACCATTTAGTCTCGAGCAGAATGAAATTGAATTTCATATTGAAAAGAAAAACATGTAAGAAAGTTTTAAAGTAAATAAAAGTTGAGCAGTACTCAGATGTGAACTATAGACTAAAATACACAAACATTATTGAATTAAAAATGAAAGAGTTTTTGAACAGAAACCGAACCTTGGAGATTTAGTGCAAAATCTTGAAGAATACATTGATTCAGCCAGAGAAGCATATAGTGAGGTTGTCTGCAAGGATAGAAAAATCGGAACTCCATGGTGGACATCTGAATTTAAAGAGGCAGTATAGGAAAAGAAGAAAGCATATCAAAAGTTCCTGGCAAATAAGTCAGCTTGTGCTGACTTATTTGTACTCTTAGAGAATACAGATGCTTTAAAACTGTGTAAAACTAGCTAAACAAAAGTCATGGGATAGAAAATAAATATCAAGAGGGTGCCAAGATATTCTGGAGGTTGTTGAGAAAAGTTCAGAAATGGAGGAAAGTGTCCTGTAAAAGGAATTGGAGATGATAAAGGTGACATGAAAACTGGAGAAAAAGATATCTTTGATGTATGAAGTAATTAGTTTGAAATATTGCTAAATGAAACAAGCAGTGACGACAGCACGGTGGTAAAAAAACACTCAACACGCATGCAATCAGGAATACACATTCATACTTGAAGTAGAAAAAGACATCAAAATCCTGAAATGTGGAAAGGCAGCTGGAGTAGATGATATTCACTAGAAATTATCAAGTATTGGAGGTATAAAAGTAGTGCAGTGGTTTCACTGCTTAGTTCAGAAAGCCTGGACCGAGGGACAAATTCCAAATGATTCGAGTAGAGCTCTCATAGTACCCATATATGCAATGGGAAATAAAACTGAATGGAGAATAATAGAAGTGTTTCCCTGTGAGTGTTCCTGGTAAGATTTTTGCAAGTATACTTGAGAAACAATTGAGAAATATTGTGCAAGGGAAGCTTGGGATAAAAAAGATGAATTCAGGCCAAATAGAGGCTGTCATGATCAGATTTTCACTTTATGACAAACATAATAGCTGAGAAATCATGGTAATATAACAAAGATCAGTATTTAAATTTTGTAGATCTGGAGAGGCATATGACAAAGTGGCGAGAGAAAAGCTATTCAACAGACTACAGTTGTATGGTGTCAGTAGGGAATTACATCAAGTAATGCTTAGTCTTTATTTGAGTTGTAATTCAGCAGTTAGAATTTAAGGAAGTACAGGAAGAGTTTAATGTTAAATTTGGTGTTAGACAAGGATGTACATTATCTCCTCTGTTATTCATTATCAATATGGATCCCATTATGAAGGAGAGTGCTATTAAACCTGATATCAAAATTGGACATGTTAATCTCCTCACTTTACTTTATGGAGATGATGTTATACTTCTAAATAAATCTGGTACAAGTCTGCAAGATTCCCTGACTAAATTGAATAACTGTTGTAATAGATATGGTATGAAGGTCAGCAATAACAAGACAAAGAGAATGAAAATAGGCAGAAACATTGAAAATATCAACTGCATTCTGAAAGAAAAAAATGATGGAGATCTTGAACAGCCTTTCAGAAAATGATCTGCATAATTGCTTTGAATGTTGGCAGCATCATAATGAAGCTGTGTGTCAACTCAGAAGGAACTATTTTGTAGGAGATTGTAGTTGATTTTCTCAATTTTTTTAAATGAAAAGAGATACAGGCACTGACTCATTTTTTCTCTGTCAGATCTCGTAAACAACAGAATTAATAAAGCTGGTATGGTAGGGAGTCAGCTGAATAAATTTTTATGGAATATGAGAGAAAGTAGTTAAAACACTAAATTAGCTGTATTCAAAACAGTGTTCAATCCAATTTTAGATCTGAGAGCTGGGCTAGAAATAAAACACTTGACCAATAACTAGAGACCACAGATAGGAGACTCTTGAGAAAGATTAGGGACATATGGCATCAATGACAATATGATATTAAAAACGAGGATATAAGAAAAGAACTTGACATTGTTAGCATCCAGGAATGTGTTAGTAGAGGTAATCTCAGGTGGTATGGTCACTTAAACAGAATGGAAGAGGAAAGGTTAGCAAAACCAGTGTTCTCTGTCAGGTTGGCAGATAAATGATCCAGAGGAAGACCAAGATATAGGTGGATTGATACAGTAAAAAGTGCCTTAGAAGACAGAATATAAGATCTGATAATGTTGGAGTCTTTACAGGCAAGAGATTAATTTGGAGGAAAATTGTAGATAGGAAGTTAGTGATGATGTAAGTTTTTCATGTAGTACTATCATATTCTGCACACCCCTTGTGATGTCAGGAATTTGATGATATATTGTGCTTCACTCCTTCTCATTCTACCGTGTTTACATTGCAATCAGAAATGTATTGCCATCTGTGCTTGCTGTTAACTGTATAAACTACTTTAGAAGTTGACCTTTACAATGATCATTGATACATGACAATAGTTTTAACCAAAATGACTAATAAGTGTTTCATATAAGTTATTCTATTTCTAGTTCTCATTATGTTAATGATTTATATTCTGTCAAAGGAAAGTAAATATTAATATTGAAACTAGAATTCACAAATGCAACATTAGGTTTTTATGCATCAGAGATTTTATTCAGTACTGGAAGTGAACCCTGTATGCAGTTTGAAAACACTAGCATTGCAAATTTTTTCAATGGAAAAATCCATCTAAAAAATTAGAGAAAATAAAATCTTTCTGCTAGTGTAATATATTCTATATTAGTTATGAAAAATAAACATTATCAATACTATGAAGATTTGCAAGGAAGATGTCTGGAAATTTTTATTAGTTTTTTTTTTTATAGTGAGAGTTGACAGCAGTTTTTTTGTATTGGTATTTTAGTTTATTTCTTTACTTGAATGAATTATATTGAGTGTTTTATACATATTTGTGAAATATGCTTTCCTTATGAGTGGTTATAAATAGGCATCACCAAATATGGTAAAAATTACATATATTAATGATTTCCACATTCCCTGAGTATAAATGTGAAGCATCTGTGGGAATACTTTAGCTTGATTTTCATCATCTTATGCACAGAGCTCCAGATATAAAGCTTAAATCTACTGACCACAAAACAATTTTACTTATTCAAGTTACCGATCCACTTTATATAAATATTATAGGTGAATTTAAAAGCACCAAACCAAATGTTATGTTGAGAAAACAAAGTAATACATTCTTTAATTCTCATTGTACATTACATGTAATTATACAGAAATGCTTTCCTTTAATGTGGGTTTAAAATGAACACCAGAACTCAGTTTTGTTTTCTTTCATTTATTGTTCATAATGAAGGCGAATAGGAAGGACAAATACCGAAATTCACGAAGGCAAGAAAGTAGGTAGCACTCGATGTGGAACTACTCAATTATCATGATGCATTTAATTACATGATCCAGTCTTTGAGTTGTCTTTGTAAGACAATTTTTTTAAATAACAGTATTGAAAAGCATTTTTTGGTATATAAAATATCGAGCATTTAATCACACTAAGCTAATTTATGTTGTGACCTGTGAAAATAATCTCAAGACAATACTATATTACAGTTGCACACTTATTTGAGGAATAAAGATATTGGAAGACTAAGATGTATAGATGTGCTACAATATTTAATTAGATTATGCCAATTTTAATTTGTTTAAAATTACTGGTTTATTTTGTTAATGAATTATGTTGTGAGAAAAGTATACTTTTTTGAAAAATAATGTCTCTTACATATATCATGCATACCGTAACATATGTGTAGGGTTAATATTGAACTAAATTAATGCATTAATCTGATTAAAAATTGATTGGAAATGATGACTAATTTGATCGAAACGTATTTATGATGTGAAAAACTTGCACATTTTCTTGCACACTTCAAGTGTGCGAGATTTATTTTCAAGTAAAGTGCCATAACTATAACATGTAATGGTGGCTCATTTTTCTCTCTTCACGACTGAAATGAAAACCAGAAGTGCAACTTAGTGGAGCATGCATAGATTGAAAAGAACACTATAATACTGCTGTAAGAGCAGTATTTTAGTGTTCAAAAACTAGAAGCGTGACGTGCGGCAGTGCATGTATGGTGTGATAAAAACACTATAATATTTTGTAATTCAGCAGAAGGTGGAATGCATCATATTTTGTATAATCAACTCTGTTCTGTTAAATAATCAAATCAATTCTGTGTTTGTGTGTGTGTCTAGAATAATATGGCATTCATAGTCAAATGCTTTGGGAAGTTGGCCATTCAACTTAGCATTTTAGCATTCAACAACTTATGGATATGAGATCATCAAATTCCTGATATGTATCCTCAGGGGGTGGTGTACAGGATCATTATGAGATAGTACTACATGGATTTGAGATCTAGGTTAGAATTAAAACAATTGACCAAAAACTCTGTTCTGTCAAATAATCAAATCATTCTGTGTATGTGTGTCCATCCATCCATCTTCAAGGCTCACCTTTCCTAATTGGGTTGTGGGGGCAGCAGCTGCAAGAGGGACTTCCAGTGGTCATGATCCTCCGCCACCAAGCTCAGGAGTTCTGGTAGAACTCTCAGACGTGTCCACACAAGGTTTTGGATATAATCTATCCAACGAGTCTTTGGTCTCCCACCTGACTTGGCAAAGAGGGCCTGCTGGGGGAGCCGCTCGTGGCATTCTGACCAGGTGCTCATACCATCGTAATTGTGATCTCTCAACATGGAGAACGGCGATTGAGTATTGAGAGTTTCCCGAATTGCAGAGCTGCTGTCCCTATCGAGTCTTGTCAGCCCTGTAAACCCCCCCCCCCCCCTCGAAGGAACTTCATTTCAGCCGCTTGGATTCGTGTCTGCATTCTTTCAGTCGTTACCTAGCTCTCATGGCCATAGGTGAGGGTGGGGACATAGACTGTATTGAAGACAGCCAGCTTTGCCTTCTGGCTTAACTCCCTCTTCAACACTACTGAACGGCCAAGCTCCCATAATATTGCACTTGCTGAGCCAATTCGACTTTCCATCACTCGTGAATATGGACCCAAGATATTTAAACTTCTCCACCTGCCTTCGTGGGACTCCACTCACATGTAGAGTGCACTGGGATGGTTGTCTTGAGACCACAAATGTTTCCATTTTGGCTACACTGATCTTGATTCCAGCTTCTGCACAAACAGCTACAAACCTGTCCAGGGTCTGCTGAAGGTCATCTGTGGCTAAGCAGAACTATATCATCTGCAAAAAGCAGACGTCCAATGCTACATCTTCCAATTTTGACACACTCACTGCCTCGGCTGTGCCTATCAATCCAGTCCATAAATATTATGAAAAGGAGAGTTGACAGAAGACACCAATGGCGGAGACTGTCGAGACTGTGAAAGGTTCAGACTTTGTGCTGTTTACCCTGACGCAAAACTCCGAGCATTCATACAGGGATTTGATGGTAGCTAATAGTTGGCCATCCAATCCATATTCCTGTACTACTTGCCAAAGCTTATCCCGAGGAACCCGGTCATATGCCTTCTCCAAGGCCACAAAACATGTGTAGACATTCTTGGCATATTCCCAAGATTTCTCAAAGACTTGCCTTAAAGTGAAGATTTGGTCAGTTGTACTTCTACCAGGACGAAAGCCACATTGTTCTTCTTGGAACTCTGACTCAACTATTCTCTTTTACCTTTCCAAGCACCTAGCATATACTTTCCCAGGCAGGCTGAGCAGAGAGAGATGCCACGATAGTTGCTGCAATCTCTCTGGTCTCCCTTCTTGAAGACTGGTATTATTATGCCTGTCTGCCACTGCTTTGGTGCTCGCCCAGATATCCAAGCAGCCTGGCACACTCGAGTCAGCCAGAGAACACAGTCTTGATTTAAGGCTTTTAGCATTTCGGGCCGAATTTCATCATCACCAGCAGCCCTGTCCGATTTTATTGCTAAATGGACCTCTTCTGCTGTGAGACTAGTCATTGCCCGATCTGCACTTCTTGGATGTCCACAGCTGCCAGACCACTGGGTTAAGAAGGCTCAAAGTATTCCCTCCATCTGTGGAGGATATCCTTCTTAGTTAAAAGTGTACCATCAGAGGCCTTGTTGCCCTTGCTGTGCACTATTTCCTCCCTTGAAGGTGGCGGATGGTCAGCCAGAATACCTTATTTGCATTTGCATAGGATGCTTCTAATCTTTCTTCAAAGGATTTCCAAGCCCTTTATACAATGTGATCACTTACTTGATCACTGCAGCAAGGAGGAAATTTCCCAAATTGAGTTGTTGCAAAGGTGGCATCCTATGATAGTGCCATGTTGAAAGTCACTGAACTCTTTAGTATGGCCTATTTTACTGTTATCGTTTATCTAGGAAGATTGTAATCTTTCTAGATAATCTTGCAATCTTCCTTTTATACCTATATGAACCATGGTTGTGATGTATATAGTGGATATTATTATTACGACACCTCCAGGGAATCCCAAGACTCATCGAGGAGGACATCTGCTTTACATCTCTCTGTCTCCACCAACTACAAAGAACGCTACCACTAACCACCACCACCACTAGTATTTTCACAGATGATCACATCTAATCTTTCATTTCATTACCACGAAAGGGTGCTTGGATCTTTTTGATGAGATAGTGAACTTGTGAAGACTGAACATTTAATGATATTTTTAACATTGGATTAATATTTAAATTATTTCTTAAAACAATTTTTTTACATTAAGTTTGTGAGAACTTTTTTTTTTTTTAATAAGAAAAAAAAATGACTAAATAATAGCATAATATTCAACCCTTCTTGATACTCAGGCAGATTAAATAAGTAAAACAACAAATTCGCTAATGCCTTTTTCACCTCCAAAGTAATTTGCATAAGTCCATCATCACCAAGTATAACAGCAGCCAGTCTGTCAGTTGTCAGTGGGAGAGTTCAGGACCAGGCAGTTTCAAGACTTTTGGGACTGCGAGAATATAGCAGACAAGCACTGCCATCTCATATTCCTAAACCCAAACTGGTATTATTATGTGAAATAATGAAAAGCAATTATTCTGATTTGTGGGATTAAACTCAAGTTCTCTGGATAAAATACATGCCTGTGCCTAATATAGACTAACATGGGAACAGCAGAAGAAAGACTAGAAAAGATTCATCTAGACTCTAGATCAGGGGTTCTCAACCTGGTTTGGTTGCAGGTGCATTCGAGATTGGGAAGAGAGTGGCAGGCACCAATATATATATATATATATATATTTTTTTTTTTTTTTTTTCCTATGAAAATTTATACTTATCATATCAAATAATAATTAACAAATTAACTATCAAAGTAGGATAAATATACATGTAACATTTATTATACAGCTAAATTAAACCATGACACAATAAGCAAAAACATTTATTTTTCTTTACTCTGGATAAAACGATAGTCTTCTTCCCAATCGTCAAATTTATAGGTTCGTTTTTTTTTTTTTAATTTGGATTACTCATTTTCGGGCAAAATTTTTAAACACAAGAAAACAGTTTATGGCCAAAGTGTGCCGACAACGCCAGTGAAGTGGTGACACATGAAGCGCATGGTTGCCAGTAGACTAAATACATAAAACATACCCACAAAATTGGCACTGGTAACATTCATACCCAAAGACAGAGGAATTACAAAATGTTTGTAATATAACATAAATGTTAACATTTTTTATGATCTCAATACATATTATTGCTAGGAGAAGACTTATATTTTCCAGTTTTAATTTTATTTTTTTGTTATTTAATAATTGCTATTGTTATTAACTGCTAAAATTTGAACCTATAGTTGTCCTTTTTTCTGGCAGTCAAGCATTATAGAAACAAGTGTTATAACAAAAGCAGTGTATCCTTTTTTCCTTTTGTATTAGAGGTGGAAATCAGTTTACTTGATACTAATAATTTCACTTATTCACTTTGAAATTCTTAATGAGCAAGTTTGTAATAAACTTTGAGAAGTTCAATATGAACAATCGGCATGTCTTATGCCTATGCATTATCTATTATCTTTAAGATTTTTACTTGTTTTTCTTCTTCCAAACACAAAACTTCACCCATCAGCAGTTTAGAAGTTTTATAAACATTTTAGTTTATAAAATGTTTATAAAATTATAAACAAAAAGTCATTTTAGTTTATAATAGGTAGATTATGGAACCAGAAATGCAGTGAAACTTTGAATCTGCGGTGATAGCTGTGGACTAACATAGAAAATTGAATAATCAGCTGTTATGCAATAGGCTGTAGTAATAACTTAATCTTATTTACATTGCGATTATAACATTTTTCAATTGTAATTTCTTATATTCTTAGCTATACATCTTGTTAGTGCCCAGAATGAAATAGTTCAGATTTTTCAAGGACTTACTCAAAGATATATATCGAAACCTGTACATGATAATCTTGTACCAACTGGTATGCTCTATGACCGAAGAACAAAAGCTCTAGTTATAAATGGCAAGCCAGGACATTTGCAGTTCTATTCCTTACATGAAGATAAACAGCTTTATAATGTAAGTCTATATTGGTACATATAAGAAAAATTAACTTATGAAAAACATTTATTGTCCAAACTTTTCATGTATATACCAAACTTTTTTACTTTTATATATGAAAATAGAACAATGAACACTTCCATTTTATTAAATAATTGCATATTGACTGTAGAGTTAGTGGGAGGAGAGAGAGACAAAGAAGCAAGAATTTTCCTGAATTACTTTATTATTAATGTTATGGGGGGGGGTTTAAGGGTCAAAACTATATAACTGAGGGGAGACCTCCACTATCCTTTAAAGGAATGCTGAGAAGCGACCATGGCTTCTGACCTAATGTCCAATCCTCACCTTCTCGTGGTGCAACCTGTTAGGTATCTACCTGAATACTGAATGAATGAGGATGGGCTGGCAATTTGGGATTTAGCCGACCATATTGTATTCTTATTGGCTTAAACCAAAATATCAAATGATGTACAACAACACAGAATTGCATGCCGGCTGGGGTGTCGCTGGTTAAACAAGGTCCCCATTGTGTTTGCCAGAGAATCAGGGTGAACACAACGTGGTGCTCTAAAAAGGAGTAGTCATATTATTCAACACCAAATACAAGGCTAATCTTGAATGGCAGGCAGTCTCCAGTAGAATGATGTGAGCAAATATGAGAATGGGGAACTGGACAATGAGTGCCTATGGTCCCACAGAAGGTTCTACTAAGATAAAAGTGGAGGAATTTTTTGAGGCTTTGAAGAAGGCAACTGACACAGTGACAAAGGAAAAGTCGGTCCTTATTGGGGATCTAAATAGCAGAGTGGGAAATAATTGTCAGACATATAAAAATATTCTCAGAAAATTTGAAGGAAAGAGCAAAATCTAATAATAATGGCAAATACCTGTTTGATTTCTGCTCAGGACATGGACTGGTTATTACTAACACCATGTTCCAACATCAAAATGTGCACAAATTCACATGGAGAGAAGAGGCATGGAATAAGAAAAGTCTCATTGACTAAGTTATTGTTGATAGTGATGTTTTCTCCCTGGTGCAGGACACTAGAGTGTACAGAAGATTTGAAATTGGAAGTCATCACCATTTAGTCTTGAGCAGGATAAAATTGAATTTCATATTGAAAAGAAAAACATGTAAGAAAGTTTTAAACCAAATAAAAGTTAAGCAATTCTCAGATGTGAACTATAGACTAAAATACACAAATATTATTGAAGAAAAACTGAAAGAGTTTGAGAACAGGAACCAAACCTTGGAGATTCAGTGGCAAGCCGTGAAGAAAACTGATTGATTCAGCCAGAGAGACATGTAGTGAGGTTGTCTGCAAGGATAAAAAAATCAGAACTCCATGGTGGACACAGGAAGTTAAAGAGGCTATGAAGGAAAAGAAGAGAGCATATCAAAAGCTCTGGGTAAATAAGTCAGCTTGTGCTCTTAGAGAATACAGAGACAAATGTAAGAAAGCGAAACAAAAGTCATGGGAGAACTTTGGCAAGAACATAGAAAATAAATATCAAGAAGGTGGCAAGTAATTCTGGAGGTTGTTGAAGAAACTCAGAAATGGAGGAAAGAGTGTTTCAAAAGGAATTAAAGAGGATAAAGGTGACATGAAAACAGGAAAAAAAGATATCCTCGAAGTATGGAGTAATTACTACAAAAATTGCTAAATGAAACAAACAGTGATGACAGCACAGTGGTAAAAAACACTGACCAAGAATGCATTCAGGAATACATATCCATACTTGAAGTTGAAAAAACCATCAAAAGCCTGAAATGTGGAAAGACAGCAGGAGTAGATGGTATTCAACCAGAAGTGCTCAAGTATGGAGGTATAGAAGTCTTACAGCAGCTGCACTGCACAGTTCAGAATGCCCGGACAGAGGTAAGAATTACAGATGATTGGAGTAGAGATCTCATAGCACCCATATATAAAAAGGGAAATAACATTGAATGTGAGAATTACAGAGGTATTTCCCTACTGAGTGTTCCTGGTAAGATATATGCAAGTATACTTCAGAAACAGTGAGAAGGATTGTTGAAGAGAAGCTTGGTGAAGAACAAGCTGGATTCAGGCCAAATAGAGGCTGTCAGGATCAGATATTCACTTTATGACAAATAGTTGAGAAATCATGGGACTATAACAAAGATCGGTATTTAAGTTTTGTAGATCTGGAAAAGGCCATTAAGGTGCCAAGAGAGAAGCTATTCAATACACTGCAGTTATATGGTGTCAATGGGGCATTATATCAAGCAATACCTAGTCTTTATTTGAGTTGTAAGTTAGCAGTTAGAATTGAAGGAAGTACAGGAAGGTGGTTTAATGTTAAATCTGGTGTCAGATAAGGATGTACATTATCCACTCTGTTATTCATTATCTATATGGATCACATTATGAAGGAAAGTGGTATTAAACCTGATATCAAAATTAGATATCAGGTTTAATACCACTTTCCTGATATCAAAATTAGAGATGTTAATGTCAGCTCTTTGCTGTAGGTGAATGATGTTATATTTCTAAATAAATCTGCTACAAGTCTGCAAGATTCCCTGACTAAATTCGATAACTGTTGTAATAGATATAGTATGAAGGTCAGCATTACAAAGACAATGAAAATAGGTAGAAACATTGAAAATATCAACTGCATTGTGAATGAAGAACCTATAGAACAAGTAAAACATTTCAGCAACTTCGGCACAATTTTTAGCAAAGACGGTAAATTAAATATGGAAATAGAGAACAGAATCAACAAAGCTGATATGGTAGGAAGTCAACTGAATAAATTTATATGGAATAAGAGAGAAATTAGCTGTATACAGTGTTCAAACTAATTTTAACTTATGGATCTGAGAGTTGGGTCAGAAGTAAAACACTTGACCAAAGACTAGAGACTGCAGATAGGAGAGTCCTGAGAAAGATTAGAGGCATAAACAGATGGCATCAATGGCAATATCATATTAAAAACGAGGATATTAGGAAAGAACTTGACATTGTCGGCATCCAGGAATGCATTAGCAGAGCTAATATCAGGTGGTATGGTCACTTAAACAGAATGGGTGAGGAAAGATTAGCAAAACAAGTGTTCTCTGTCAGGTTGGCAAGAAAACGACCCAGAGGAAGACCAAGATATAGGTGGATTGATACAGAAAATGTGCCATAGAAGACAGAAATATAAGATCTGATAATATTAGAATCTTGACAGGTAACAGACTGATTTGGAGGAAAATTGTAGATAGGAAGTTAGTAATGATGTAAATTTTTCATGTAGTATTATCATATCCTTTACACCCCTTGAGGGTATGTATCAGGAATTTTATGATGATGAGGATGATGATATAATATTATGCTATTATAAACTATCAAAAAAGCCCCAATGAAGTCTATAGCAGCATTGCATTCCAAATTCACCATTGCAGTTAAAGTTCAAAAATTCACTGCATCTAACTTTATTTAGCGAATTATATCATAAAATGTAGCTATTCATTCAGTGGATGCTGAAGTATTTGTTGAAACTTCAAACAGTACAACTTATATCAAAGAACATTTCCCAACCTTTCATGGATGGGAATCGCATCCCTGCCCCCAATCTAGTTTTAAAATTTCTGATTTCCATATTATGTTCATATAATTTCTGACAATCTAATTTGCAATTTAGGCATAATATGGAAATCAGAAATTTTAAACTAGATTTGGGGCTTCCCCTAGGTGGAGCTTATTATACCGTGATCTCACTTCATAATTTTGCCATGGCATCCTCACCCGAGCATTCAAAGAATTATCCGAAATGTTAAACCCTGATCAATGTAAGAAGAAACAAGGTATCCTACATCAGCTTTGGTTATCTTTCATTAAACACCTGGCACATGCTGATCTTGTGATGTTCATACATCACATTGCTAATCACCAGGGCTCGACAAATATGCTCACTCATTTGCCCGTGGCAAGCAGATATTGCCAGCTGGTGACTGGAATAGAATTTTTTTTTTTTTAATTAATGAAAAATAACTTTCTTTCTAAACAAAATCTTCTTTCAACTTTAAGAATACACAGAAGAATATGTATAATATATAGAACCATTCCAGTAACCAAAAGGAACATAATAAATTATATTTTTTAAAAAAATCAATGTTTTTGCTGTTATTCCTATCTTTATTGACCTCTCTTTCTTAGAATGGGTCTTACAATAAGGAAATGTTCTGCAAACAGTGCCATTAGTCACTTTATGGAACTCCTATTTAGTTACTGGAACATAACATTAAAGGGGGGTGGATCTTGGCAAATCTCTCTGTCTCTCTCTCTCTCTCTTTTTTTGTGTGTGTGTGTGTGGTGAGCATGATTTTACATAATTTGTTGAGCCTAGCTAATCATTATAATACTTAGTAAATTGTGCATGCATAAAATCGTTAGTCTGTTTTAAATATTCTATAAAACTAATACCATTAGTTTTAAAAGCATCAGCTGCATCCTAAATGGTGAATCTATAGAACAAGCATTTTCATGTAGGGTGCTCTTAACACCCTACACCAAATTGTTTGGACCCTATTTAGACACAATTTTTTCGTGAAGATGGCAAAATTAAATAGACAACAGAATAAGCAATTTTGTATTGCAGGGAGTCAACTGAATGAATTTGTATGGAATAAGAGAGAAATTAGTAAAAACATTAAACCAACTATATGCAAGATGGTTTTTAAAGCAATTTTAATTTATGGATCTGAGAGCTGGGTTCAAAAATGAACAGTGGATCAGACTTGGCTTCAGATATATGATTTTAGAAAACTAAGGGTGCAAGACCAGCACCATTAAAGACAGAATCATATTAAAAACAAAGTTATTAAAAAGGACCTCAAAATTGTTGGCTTTCAGGAATTTGCAACAGAACTACACTTTCCATAAAAAGGAACACAAATGACACATTAAATTTAACAATTTTGGTGAAGCAGGCCTCTCAGATCATGCTCTTAACACCTACACCAAATTGTTTGGAAAAGTACCTGTTCTTTACAAACTTGGTATGAACACAAATTTAAAGAACCCTATGAAATTTTGATTAACAATAATGGTGGCATAAAAATCCCAAGAATTTGGATGATATACATTCAGCCACTTAGTTCAAGTTATCCAGCAAACCCTGACTTTAGGACATTAAGCAATTATTTCAGCTTTTTTTGGCCACCATCCATACTGTTTTAATTTATATGTATACTTATATGAGTAATTATGTGTGAACATGTTGCTCTCTAGCTTAATTTATTTTTTGTAACCAAATAGATAATAATAACAGGACTCTAGTATTGATGTAGTAATTTTTTTTTTCACCAGAGGTCAGGCCAGTAGTTTTAATGGTTGACTAAATCAGTGTAACTTAGCATACCATCTAGATTGTAGTGCAGCTTGTTTCTTTGTATATACTCCTGATGATGACCTTAATATGAAGGTTGAAACGTCGAGTGGTTGTTTTGGTTTATATTAAACTGAAGTTTTACTATAACAGTAATTGTTTGTATAAGTTTTATAATGAATTATTTCAGTAAAACTTGGAAGTTACTTTTGATAAACAGTTTTTGCTCTACACGGAATTTTCATGTTTTTTTTTTTCTTTCTTCCCCATTTTTTAATCTTGTAAAAAATCTAATCCTTGATTAAAACTCTAGAATGAGATTAATTCATGATTAAAACACTGAAGGATGCAGTTCTTACATGGGCCATATTTTCACTTTTTATGGGAGTTGGGAGAAGCAAATCACTCCTATCTTTCTTATCTGCATCCATCATTTGTAGAGTTGCATCACTTTATTTATGATTGAAGTTTTCTTTGCCAGTGAAGTGATGCCATGCCAAAGCATATCAAATAAACACTGTTGTTTATTTGATATATGTAATATTTATATAGATACTGCTAACTTTAGTTCTCAAACTGATCTCTGTTTTCATGAAATGACCCTGTAATTCATTTTTTGGTAAACTATTCGTTAAGTGATTTTGTAGTTTTAATAAATTGTAATTTCTCGATGAATTCTAGGTTTTTGATGATTCTGTAACTTAAATTTGCAGTGAATTGACAGTGCTTTTTCAAGAAACTGCCTGTTGTTGAATTGCTGTTTCGATTAACTGTTCGATGAATTCTATATCCAATTGTGATTTTGGTAAATTGTCTTTCAATCAATTGTTTTAGTGAAATTTTTTGCATCAGCTCCACTCAGTTATGCCACTACTTTACTTTTCGCTGTTCACCTTGATTCCTTTATGAATACAAAGGGAGGTAGTGGGGGAAGTCTCTTTTTTTTTTTTTTAACTAGGAGAATCCAGCTGCCGTGATGACGTTTGTCCATGTCGTAACATGTTTGTGTTTTGGAAATTAGAAAGCTCTCTCATCTCTCCTTTAACTGTTACTCTTACATGATAATTCTGATATGGTTCTGCTAT
Organism: Typopeltis vanoorti; assembly: GCF_054136105.1. Lineage (NCBI taxonomy): Eukaryota > Metazoa > Arthropoda > Arachnida > Uropygi > Thelyphonidae > Typopeltis > Typopeltis vanoorti. Next base: position 22,870,516 of record NC_143561.1, on the reverse strand, counting down.
TGCTTTGATTATTTTCAAGGTGTGCCATAATAACTGAGAATTTTGAACATCCTTTGTCTGTGAAATGAATCTGAAGGCTTTTGAAAAATCTATGAAGTTTAAAGGAAGGATTTTATCTCTGCAACCTAAGGTTAGTGACAGCACTTATGTTTTTTCAAGAAACCTGCTTGATTTTTGAGTAGAAGAGGTGTTGCATATGGTTCAATTCAATTTAGAAGTCTTAAAGATTTTCAGTGTGATAGGAAGGTGCAATTCCTCTGTAATTTTCTATGGTTTTTTTTTGAGGTATTATTTTTTATGCCAGTACAGAATACTGTTAGCTTGGTCAAGTCCCAAACTGCCACTCTCATCCTCATTGGTTTGGTATCCATATAGATACCATTAACATTGAACATTTTGGGCTGACAATCTGCTCAGTTATCTGTATTCCTTAGACTCTGGGGGTCTTAGTTATTTCACTTTGATCCTTATGGATGTTGTTAATTTGAATAAATCATGGTAAAAAATATTCCAATCCTCAGGACAGTTCTGTTTTTCATTTTCTTATTGCTTGATTATATTGCAAAAGAGAACCTGAACTGAAGTAAGCATATTGAGGTATAATATGATAACATAAATGTTATCAGCTTTACACCAAATTTTAGCTTCGTGTTTGTAATATGAATAATATGAATTTCTCTGGGAAATTTCAATAATTTTCAATTATAACTAATCCATTGCTGTAATTTTGCTCCACTATAACTAATGAAATTGCATATGTGTCAGATTTTTTGGTTTACTATTGATTTTATATTCTATTTTAAATTATTTATAGTTGGATATTGTTGGTCAGAATTATTTAACCCAAGAGAGGAATCAAAATATCATTAACACAGAAGTTGAAAAAACTGACATAGATCATCAGGGTCTTTGGCTCGTTACTTTAGAACGTAGAGATGATGGCGAAACCACTCCAGAGATTCGCCTTAAATTTTGGAAATACGATCAGATTTCTCAAAGGTAAGTTATTGAGTTTGTGGAATGTGTAGATAAATTACATTTATAATTAATTTTCTTTTTATTATATATTTATACCTGTTCAATTTGTTTTACATTGCATTAAAAATTATGATACAATACAAGGTGCCCATTATATCATCCTATTATTTACTAGAAATGGAGTTAGTAGGCAAAGTATTTAGGTTTTTAATTCTGTACTGGATAATTTTGCTCCTGTGCAGAGTAAAAAAAATCTGAGATAAAAAATCTTCTCTTTATGATTATTTTTTAAATATAACATTGATAATTAAATATATTGCTTGTCAAAGGAGTGACAAAGTGGATGGCTTTATGATTTTTCACATTTTAAATACTAAACTTTTTTTGGCATATTATCTGCTTTCTATCCATATGGGTTTGAATCCCACCATAGGCATGAATGTTTGTGTGTGTGTGTCTTTAGATAGTATATGAAATTCATTGCTCAATACTTAAAACTGCCACCCTGTTTTTTGGAGGCCTGAAATAGTTTGAAAAGTTACATGGTTGGTCTCTAGAGTTTCCAGATTACCTAATCCTTGGGCCCACAATACTAATGTAATATAGATTCACATAAATAGATGCTTATTCATGCAGACACATTGTGTGTGTATATGTGTGTCAATACTGTTTGATATTAATGATTCTTTTTCTAAATATTCAGATTCCTTTTCTATTCATGCTACAACAAAACCAGGTTTATGGCTTCTAGCTGAATTATAGATTAAGTAAAAAGTTGTTAATAAAAGCATTTTGGTATTAATTAAATTCAGAGCAATTCTTTGAGCCGGTCTGTTCTTTCTGGAAGCTGTATCCAGAAATATTATGGGTAACAATCATGCTCATAGATCGCTCCTCCAACATCTCTATTAGCTGAAATTTTATCTCAGTGCCATTAGGGGAATCTTGATATTTCTCACAATAGCATAAAAACATATTGTAGTAGACCTTTGGCCACCATGGCTCATAAGATTTTCATGCCATGTGATCATGTAAGTCGGTATGTACAATAGACAGTTTAACCAGCAATAAATACACTCAAAAAAATTTAAGAATCTATTCGTAACTAGGCTAACTTATATCTTGCCGTTAGTCAAAATGAAAGAACAAAGTATAGCAGTTTAGAAAAAAAAAAGCTCGAGTTATTGTGATACTCCTTGTGTGAGAAAGCATTACTAGTTATTGGGAAACATTTTTATTAAGTATTATATATATTAGGTACAGTTTATATCTCATGTTATAGGAAACTTGAGGGATCACAGAAATAATTTGTTAAATCGAAATTCACAGGCTTCCTAACAAACACCTCACAGGCATAGCGTTGTGTTTATAAGGCTTTTGTTAGGACTTCTCAGTGGTTTGTTATTGCAAGTGAATTTATAATACTATTTGTTAAAGTGAGTTGACTGTAAATTAAAGCACCAGGAGTCTTATTGAATCGGTCCAGATGGTTATTCAATGCACTTCAAGAATGGATTCTATGAGGTATCATTTCATGGCTTTTTTTATTTTATTTTTTATTTGCATACCTGAGAAGTTGTGTGTCAGTAGGGTTTAAGAGAGAAGGAATTTGATCTTTTTCAAAGAGTTGGAGGTTGTAGTTTTGGAGAATTCTTAGATCAGATGTGGGTGGAATGAACGATGAATGGGAGTAGCAAGTTCGGTGGATAGATGGATGTTTTTTTATGGAGAACCCATTCACAAGAGGCTGGTCAACCTATAGTTCACTAGTACTATGAATAGGCTATAGGAACTTGTTCACATTTGACTTGAAAAGCTGTGGATCGTATTCCTTTGGAAACACACTTGGTGAGATTATTCCAGAGGACAGCAGTGGAAGGGGGGAACGAAGAGGAGAAATTTGTTCTATAAGTTTGGAGTTGAATTATGAGTATGTTGGGTGGCTTCTGCATGTGTTTCAATGGATTTACAAGATGGTGGGGAAATTTTTTAGAGGCTGAGGATACTACAGAAGTAATTTACCAGAAAAGGTCAGAAGTAATCATTACAAGATGTGAGTAATCTGATTTTGACTGCTGAGTTTGGTGATCAAAGGAAAGGGAAGAAGTACTAAGGTCTTTTGTGATTTAAAAAAAATAGACAAGGTTGTCATTACCCCATTGAAGAACAGTATGGAGATCAGTGTTTAAGGTACTGATTGGGATCTTGAAGCTTGATGTTTTTGAGCGCTGCAAAGTTTGTCATATGCATATTAGGAATGGAGAGCAGTGTCATTAGCAAAATCATGTATAGAGAATGAAGTCAGTAAGAGAAAATCGTTTATGTATATTAGGAAGTGCATGGATGATATAACACAATCCCAAGGAATTGCCTACATTAGTAGAGAAATCTGAAGAGACACCATCCATCATTACATGAGTAAACAATCTAAGAGAAAGAAATGCCAATTCAGTCACAAAGGATTTAAGGCAGATCATAAAATAACTTTGCTGATCAGCTCATTTTGGCAGAATCTATCAAATGCTTTGGAAAAGTAAATTCAGCAGCATGAGTTTCTCCAGTCCTTGCTATGGCACACGTCCAGAGGTGGATGATGTAGGTTGATCCTCTCTGGATCTTGAGTGATGAAATCCATACTTGTTGTAATTGATTAGCTGGCAGTTCTCCAAATAATAAGTTGAACATTAGTGACCTTTTTCCATTACTTTAGAGAGTATCAGGATGAAAGTAATAGGTTGATAGTTTGGTAGACATTTATCTCTTTTTGAAAGGCTGAATATGGGCTTCCATGTTGTTGAGTGGATGGCAGCTGGGTATAATAGTATAGAGATGACAAAGGAGAGGTGATAGTTCAGGAGCACATGCTTTAAGTACAGGTGTTTTTTTTTGGGGGGGGATTCTCTCTTTCTTTCTGAGGAATGTTATAGGTGGCATGCAGCATTTTTCCTGGAATAATTGGATATGACTTACTTTTGTCATCTCTGTAGGAGTTGGAAGAGAAAAGCTAAGGCACCTATAAGTTTTAAAAGAGGTAAACCGTGAGTAGACATATCGGTACACAATAAATAACGGAAAAAACTCACGTAGAAAGATTATTTATTAGTATAATTTTTGCCTGTGTGTCACAGGAAAGTTATTGACCTTTTTAGTTATCTTACACCAGCCACTTAGGTGGCGCTTTTTGGAATTGTCAGTTAGTGTTTAATTTTGAGCTTAATGTACTGAGGATGCCTGTGACACACAGGTGAAAATTATACTAATAAATAATCTTTCTACGCGAGTTTTTTTCCGTTATTTATTGTGTACCGCTAAGGCACCTATGTTTTTAGATGGAGGTTTTGCAATAATGCCATTTGGGCAAGAGAAAAGTGGGAGTACAGAGGAACAGAAATTGCATCTGCCTGCACAATTTGTCTTTGTTATTACTTCTTGCATTTTAAATGTACTGCAATCATTCTTTTAAGTTTGCTGAATACACATTGCATTGAAAATTTATTTGAATAGACGTTTGAGGTGGCTTCTGTGATGAACTTGAATCCATTTTTACCAAACTGCTCTGTTACAAAAGCCAGAATAGAAAAATGTTAGTCTAGATATTGAAATTGATTTTGGTGATAATTTGTGTTTATTACAGTTTTAAGTTTAGCTGCATTCTGGGGTGGGGGCATACTGGAGACATAATCTTGGAGCTCATTATTAATTGGAAATCATTAGTATAAAGAGTATAAAGTACAGGTGATGATGGTTTCAGTGGAGAATGTCAATAAGCAATAAAAACTCCATTGGATTACTCAAAGAAGTTGAGGAAAAGAAATAATTTATAAGGTTCCTTGATAGAAAGTAAGCATATGTACTAAAGAATATATGACAAATTAAAAAAAATATATATATATATATATGTATGCAAGTGCTGAACTAAAGTTATGGAAAAACTTCATTATCATTTCCTGTAATGTAAGGTACTATGATAGTTTGCTATTAACTTTTTTTTTCAAATCAGTTATACTTTTTTTCAAATCTGTTATTCATCCATTTACAGTATTGTAAGTTTGCACTTACAATATTGGGAGACTTTGGGAAGAATATATTCACGAAGGTCACAAAATATTTTATAGGCTACCTGCCTTAAAGTATTTTGTTTTGCAAAATATTTTAAGTGCATATATTACTCCAACAGAAATCAGAGGTGATTTAAAGACTGAAGATTTGAATATTCTGGATGATAAGAGTAATCATTTTGAAAAATTTAAAACATAAACAGTGATAATATAGTGATAGTTTTTTTTATCTAAGAGGCTAAAAAAAAAGGCCCTTGGAAATTTGGAGTGTGTAAAGAAAAGAGGAATAATGATATTCTACCTAAGTGTTGACATACAAGTGGTATAAGTTTTATATTGACTACACAGCATAAATTCGGAAGACTTGACAAAGGTCCAATTCCAAATTATTGGAAGAAAACTCTCATTGTACCAATCTGTAATAGCTGATAACAGAATACTGGGGTGGGGGGGATAGAATTTCCTACTGAATATTCAGGAAGATCTCTGCAAGAATACTTGAAAATAGTTGAGGATAAACTTGCAGACGAATAAGCTGGGTTCAGACCAAATTGGGATTATCAAGTCCAGATATTTATTGTAAAGCAAATGGTCAAGAAATCATGAGTGCTTTATATTTGACTTGGATCTGTATTTAAGTTTATAGATTCTTGAAAAGGAATGTGATAAACTGAGAAGGGGAAAATTGCCTGAAACACTGAAATAATATGTAAATAGATCCATAGAGATCACAGAGTAAATCCTATTTAATTTACCCTTAGATTAGTTTACAGAAAACTCGAGTTCTTGGGATATGTAGAAAGTAGATGTGTGAAAATAAGGAAACAAGTTTTCTGAGCTCCTGCATTTTTATTGTTTATAATTGTAGAAATTATTCAACTTTGCCAAATTATGCATAAAGAAGAATTAACTGTGAGTAAATTTACTTGGAAGTAGTTTACTGTTATATTGTTGTTAGTTTGTAATTTTTATTTACCTTGGCATATATAGGAAACTTAGTGGGGAAAAAATGACGGGAAGTAAACTCTGAAGAAATAGAATTTGGATGGGAATGAGTGTGTGTGTGAGAGAGAGAGAATTGTTATGTGGGAATATACCAACCATGCAAAGTGTGATGAAAGTAATGATAGGCTTATTTTTAAACATCATCAAATTCCTGAGCTGCACAGGAAACTGATAATAATACCACATGAAAAATTTACACTATCACTAACTTCTTTTAATATATATATATATATATAAATAAAATTATAACAATCTGGAAGCAGCATAACCCATTCGTATACAAATGACCCCTCAAATGAAGATAGATACACTACTATTTGCAGATGATCAAATAGTATTAGCTACATCAGAAGATGATTTACAAAGATCATTAAAATCATTAAATGATATCTCAAAACAATATAATATGACTATCTAAAGAAAAAAACAAAAATAATGGCATTCAAAGGAGAAAAGCCAATAAGTAAAATAGTGATAGGTAATAAAACTAGAACAAGTAAACACTTTCAGATACTTGAGATGTGATCTATCATATGAAGAAGAAAAAGATATAGACACTAAAATATCAAATTTTGTCAAAGTAAATGGCATAATAAATAATATTTTTAAGCCATCCCTAGTACAAAAACACACTAGAATCAGACTATATAATGTCTTGTCAAAACCAACTCTACTATATGGAAGCAAAACATGGACCATAAAAAGGAAAGATGAAAAACGAATTCAAACAGCAGAAATGAAGTTGCTCAGAAAAACAGCTGGATATACCAAGTAGGACCACAAAACAAATGAAGAAATCTTACAATCCATGAAAATAAAACCAGTGAATTACTACATAAGACAGTATAAACAAAAATTGTTAGAACATTTAAATCGAATGGACAACAGCAGACTACCAAAAATATTATACAAATACAAAATAAGTGGAAAAAGAAGAATCGGAAGACCAAGAAAGAGATGACATGAGATCGGTACAGGCCACTTGGCCTAAATTCCATCTTAAGAAGAAGACTAACTTCCTATTGACAATTTCCCTCCAAATTAGTCTTATTTGTCAAAATTCAGATCTTATATTTAGTTTTTCTAAGACACTGTTATTGTTGATAGTGATGTTTTCCCACTGGTCCAGGACATGAGAGCACACAGAGGGTTTCAAATAGTAAGTGATCGCTATTTAGTTTTGAGCAGGATAAAATTGAATTTCTTATTGAAAAGAAGAGTGTGGAAGAAAGTTTTAAAATAAATCAAGGTTAAATAGCTTTCAGAGGTGAACTGCAGACTGAAATATACAAACACTATTCAAGAAAAAATGAAAATTGGAAATCAAGTATCCAACAATTGGGGGTCCAGTCCAGTGGCAAATCCTGAAGAAAAAACTGATTGATTCAGCCACAGAGGTGTGTGATGAGGTTGTCTATAAGGATAAAACATCAGAACTAAATGGTGTACTTAGCAAGTTAAAGTGACAATGAAGGAAAAGAAGAGAGCATATTGAAGGTTCCTGGCAAGTAAGTCGGCTTGTGCTTTTACAGAATACAGAGAAAAATGTAAGAAAGCAAAGCACTGTAAGACTAGCTAAACAGGTCATGGGAAGACTGGTAATGACATAGAAATTGAATATCAAGAAGGTGGCAAAATATTCTGGAGGCTATTCAAAAAGCTTAGAAATAGAGGAGAAAGAGTACTGTAAAAGGAATCTGAGATGATAATGACATGATAACTGAAGATAAAGATATTCTAGATATCTGGAGTAATTACTGTGAAAGATTGCTAAATGAAACAAGCAGTGCAGCATGGTGGTAGGAAACTCCCAATAGGAATGCATTCTGGAATACATATTCATACTTTAAATAGTCATCAAAAACTTGAAATGTAGGAAGGTAGCTGAAGATTCAAGCAAAAATGCTCAGATATGGAGGTATAAAAATTTTACATCGCTGTACTGTGTTGTGTCGTTATCTATGGAATTTATTGTTCTTTGTACCCATTATACCTTTCATATCAATTACCCTTACTTTGCAGTCGTTCTATGTGAATGCTTAGATTCTGGTCCTGTCTCCTTTTCGAGCATAAACGAATTTATATTTATAGAGCTGCATCAGTCTATGTCCTATTATAGATTAATATACTACTCAGAGAAACAATATCAGTAATCCTACACATATATATATACTAGTTCTTTCTATTAGTCGTGGCGAAATTTCATCTAACATTTCAACTCTCTCCCGCTTTAGGTTCATATTTTTATGAGTGGTGAGTTGGTGCTCAATATCAGGCAAAACTCAATTTTAAGAGAGAATACATGTTTATTATCAACCTTATACACAACATACAATTATATCTAGATACACTTTCAATAAGTTAAATCACACATATCAGTACTAAGTTAAAGAAAGTAGATCATTCTAAGAACTGCACAGTGCATGCATTAAACAATTATCTAGCAAGTTGCTAACCATAGCTTTCAACAATACAATTCCCTTTTCTGTCTATCCCCTCTATTAGTTGGGGATTACTAAGTTAGTTTAACTTAAACCTAAGCTCTAACCATAACCCACATAATACACATATATGGTCCTAAATTCCTTCTAATAATTCGTCTAATTCAATTCGACAACTGAACGTCGGGTTGCACTTTATTGCATTAGTCACTTAGAGTTCTCTAATTAGTAATGTCCTGACATGAAACAATTTTCACATTAATTTTCTTACTACAAACTAGTTCTGATTTATATAATAAAGTTTTACATTGCCCTCACTGAGTATGGAATAGGTCTGCTGGTCTGTACTGTCTTTGTTGTTCCCAAGAACTGGATCCTTCCTTGTGCCACGTGCAGCGTTAGATTTCTGCTGGATAGGTCTTCCCTCATACGCACTATGGCTACTTCATTTCTGGAGATTATTCGGGGGACTTCTACGAGTTTACAAGCGCTTGCTAGGAAAGTGTCCGCCGACTTGCGCTGGAATTCCGTCTGCTGTATTTCGAGTAGACTACTTCATTTTTCCCGCCTACGCATATCTCTGCCTATCACACGACCTGGAACCTCTCCTCAATCAGACAATCCAACAACCCAGAGTCCGGAAAAAAAAGGCCTTGTATGTCCTTGTGCAATCGCTTATATTTTCTTTGCACAGTGCCCCCTTTTCCTTTTTTTTTTTTTTTTTTTTTCTGGATCTACATGGCGCTATACCATTCTTGTTCTCGTGATGATCTCAGCATTTTTGCTATGGCAGATTTCTCGGAACTGCTTATGCACTTCGCCTTCTGTGTATTATGCTGCCTCGGGCTTTATGTCAGCAAGTATTAGACCTTTGGACCTACTCTTACAAGTTGTCTAATGGAATATTCTTATTTAAGGTAATTTTAACTGAATGATATAATACAAATGATTTCCTGTTCACTTAACAAAATTTTTGAATAATATACCACTTTAATGCAATGCTATATCTCATCACCCTTTATAATTAATACATTCTTATGTGGGTTTTAACTAAATGCAAGCCTTTCCTTTCATTAAATTCTAAGTTAATCTGTTTAGCCCTGAATGATTTGTTCATGTTCTGAATCAAAATTCTATCAGGGTGCAACAACTGCATAATTCAGAAGACCTGGTCAGAAGGTTGAATTCTGAATGATTGGAGTAGAGCACTCATAGCAAACATGAAATTTTTTGTCAATTTTTGTGGGAGATTTTTTTTTTTTAACTTCAGAAATACTATAATTTTTATGTTGCCTTTCATATTAGAATGTTGGAAAAATTTATTGAATAGGGGTGAAGGACTTGCAAACACCACTCCCACACACAGAGTTCCCAGACTCCAGGCATGGTCTTGATAGCACCTGCCTGCAAGCTGCTGTGCTTGGTCTCTTTCTCCCTCCAAGCACAACCTGAGAGGAGGATACAGGGGTTTGCAGAAGCACTGTTGTACCCTTGAATGGTGGAAGTCTTGATTCTCTAGTTCAATAACTGGTGTGTTTACTATAGGTCACCATGGCTAGCAATGTCATCACCCACATAGAAGAAATGGAGTAGACATAAATCAGTGACCCCACTCTAGAAACAAAACCTAGCCATAACTACTTTATGCCTCCAATAAGCAGAGCAGTGGTGTTTCATTGGGTAAGTCATGTACCACCTAGAGATCTAGATGGCATTTCCTCCAGCATACAAAAGTATGCGTTTAAGATGGTTATATTTGCCTTGCCAGGAAGTCCCCATCTTTTGGAAACAGGTCATACACACAAGGTGTGGTTGACTTGGCTGGGAGAGGCTATATACAGGCAGCCCTCGGTTTATGCCTCAGTTCCGTTCCTGAAAAAACAAGTGTAAACCAAATTGGCGTAAAACGAACCCAATTTTAATGGGAGGTATGAAGTTATGTTCCGCTCAGTCAAAAAATATGCACATGAAGTATGTGTAACATTATTATATTTAAAGCTTTGATAATACATACATATATATTTGTTAAAATAAAATTATTAATAACGAAAACAAAACAAAATTATATACAAAAAATATGAAACTTTGAAACGATATTACATATTTCTATGTTGAAGTTCCTCGTTTTGGATCACCTGCATTTTTTTTTTTTTTTTAAAGTATCCATGTTAACTGCCTAGATTTTCTTTTTTTAAGGAGTTCAGTGTAAGGTCGAATAGATGCAATTACACTCCTTTTTACGTTCGCACTCTGTTCCCAATCGTGGTCTATTTCGCAGAGTTCATCAGTCAATGTCTCTATGCTTGCAAGGATACGCTGTAAATCGACCATTTTCATATCTCTCAGAGGACCTTCTTCATTTTCTTTCTCCTCCTTTGGATGTTGACTTAATTGTTCAGCTAATTCTTTTAAGTCTTCATTAGAAAACGGTTAAGCGGTTTTTCATGGCTCTCTCTAAGACTTCTGTCACATCTTCAGCTGTAATATCGTACAATCCCACCTCTTGCGCAAGCTTGGTAACATCTTCAATAACATTCTCCTTTTGCTCTAATTCCTCGAAGTCGTGCATAAATGCTGGAAGAAGTTTTCGCCATGCTCCTTTTAAACACTTTGCTGACATGTCGTTCCAAGCTGCCTCTATGCCCTTCAAAATATCGAATGACTGCCAATAGTCTTTAATATTTTTTCCTGAAGTGTCCAAAACTCTTACCATTTCCATAAATGTTATATGGAGGTAATAGGCTTTGAAGATTGATATAATCCCCTGATCCATTGCAAAAGCGATGTTGTGTTTGGGGGCATGTAAACAACCTTGACATCCAATGGTGTTCTTACTTCAGCAAGGTTTTGAGGATGTCCAGGAGCATTATCCAAGAGAAGCAATGCCTTGGCTGGCAAATCATTTTCTTTACAGAAGCGAAGCATGGTAGGACAAAAATAATTTGTGTACCAATCTATAAAAACATCTTGTGTAACCCAAGCCTTCTTGTTCCCTTTCCAATAGACTGGCAGCATGGCCTTTTAGACCCTTGAAGGCGCGTGGTGTCTGTGAATGGTACACCAACATTAGTTTTAGCTTCAAAGTTTTGGAGACATTTGCACCCAACAAAAGCGTAAGTCTATCTTTTGCAGCTTTAAAGCTTGGAGTGGAATGTTCTTCACAGGAAATAAAGGTTGCATGATGGCAGTTTTTTCCAGTAGAGCCCAGTCTCATCAACATTAAAAATGAGATCAGGAGAATAACTTCCTATTCTACACAGTCTTGAAATTCTTTAGGAAAAGCAGCCACTGCCGCAACATCTGAACTTGCCACCTCACCACATAATTTGACACTGTGGCACGTACTTCGAGACTTAAATCTCATGAACCAACCTTTGCTTCCTAAAAATGTCTCTTCACCTCCATCTGTCTTTTTAAGATCCCCAAAAATTGTTTTTGCTTTCTCAGTTATAACGGCCTGCGTCAGAGGAAAATGTTTTTCTGATTCAAGTCATTCACCCATAATGATAATAATTTTTTCATGAAGTTTACCCCTGCTATAACGTACAAGTTTTGCATTTAGTGCTGCTGTAGATTGTTATGCAGAATGTTTTATTCTATCTGCATTTTTCATAATTGTAGTAACAGTCGATGGAGGTAAGTTCATACTTCTACAGACATTAGCACTTGTCTGCCCATCTTCCATTCTTCGAATCACCTCCATCTTCTTTTCAAGTGTGATTGATTTCTGCTCCTTCTTAACACCAAGTTCTGCTAATTTTTCTGCACTTCTATTATCAGACATGGTATGTAATTACGTACTTTATCAATTTAAATACGTATGTACATAAAAAAATTAAATAGAACAATTAGGTAGATTCAACATTAAAACTAGGTTTGATACATATACGTTAGTAGCTCGGTAAACACTCAAATACTAGAGTGCCTGCTAGTGTCATTTCTCAGTCAACCATACTACAGTAAGAAAGCATGCACAGACAACTGGCATTATTGTGATTTGGCATAAATTGAACTGGCGTGAACAGAGGGTTGCCAGTATTGTGTGCCACCAATCCCTTAATGGCCCAGATAGAATTATGTCTCTTAGTAAAAGGCCAAAAACTAAGAATTTATATTAAACTAGGGGTAGAAAAAGCTGTGAAATGTGGAACAGCTGTTGGAGTAGATATTTTACCAAAAATTCTCAAATTATTGAAGTATATATGTTTTACAGTGGTTACGCTAGACAATTCAGAAGAACTGGTTATAAGATCAAATGCCAGTTGATTGGAACAGAGCTATCATAGTATCCATTCATAAAATGGAAATAATTCGCAAATTATGGAAGAATTTTTCTACTTGATTCCATGTAGGAAGCATATATGAGAAACTCAGAAGAGAAACTTGGGAAAGCTGACAAAGATATGTATTTAATATCCTTAAATCTCAAGATTTAAGGATCTTAAATATAAATCCTTGTATTTGGAATCTGGAAAATGTGTATCATTAGGTACCAAGAGAAATTGTTCAAATGACTTGGGGTAAATGGGACATTAAATAGAGGCTATATATAGCTCTGTACAGATTGCAAGTCAACATAACATTAGAATTGAAGGAGGTACAGGAAAATCGTATGTAAAATCAGATGGAAGACAATTTTGTGCACACTCCATTGTTATTTAGTGGAACTAAACATATTAAAATGAGAAGTATTCCACTCTTAGAATTTTACATCATGCAGATGTTGTTCAACATCATCTGTATTAAGTTAAAAAAAACTCAGTGCCTTTTTAATTAAAGAGAGTAACTGTTGTATTAAATATGATATGAAAATAAGTAATAAAAAGATCTCATCTTCATTATACCCTCTTTTACCTTGCGGTGTCAAAGGTTTATTAATCATCGGACCTCAAACCTTTCATAGGATAAGGTGGTCAGCCCTATGCCCTAGTGTATCCTATGTCCTGTAGTATTGAGTTCTCAAAGCCAGTTTTGCCTACTTTGCAGAATGAAAAACTCAAGGATAAACTGGGGGGAAATCCCTACTGTCCACGCCTAAGACTGGCTAACTTGGCTATGGCTGAGGAAGATCCTTCAGCTCCTCACGTCACTGACGGGAATCGAACCTAGGACACTCCTTCCCCAGGCATATGGTTGTGAAGCGCACAGCCACTAGGCTAACCGCATGACTGGGAAAATGCATAGGAATAATCATCAACTTATTCTGAGTGAATAACTTATAAAACAAGTAAAATATTTCAAGTATTTGGGCATTGGCTGAAATATTGCTTAAATAGCTGATCTTGTTTACTGCTCTAGTGCCCAAATCAACTTGTACTCATGGATGTGAGGTGAGGGTTGGGTAAGAAATAGTTCATTCAAGATAAAACCATTGATATGATATTCTTAGGAAATGGAGCAAAAGATGCTTTCTTGTTTAGTTATCATTAATAAATTAATAATAAATAAAGACATTAATAAATATTAATCCATCTGAATACAAGCAAGCACCTACACATCATCATCATCATCAAATTCCTGTTATGTACCCTCAAGGGGTGTACAGGATATGATAGTACTACATGAAAAAATTACATCATTATTAATTTCCTATCTACACATATGTTGTTTAAATTTTGTTTCAGGTATGTACTCATTACTGTGGTGCATGATCCTCATTATGATAAGGTGAATGCTGTTAAGTTTCGTCCTCCATTACTCGGACAGAATTCTGATCCAATGGCTGTTACAACTAGCAATGATAAAAAATTTAAGATTTGGGTGCTGTCAGATAATGAAGATGCAGCCTGTAAGTTTTTTTTAATTTTCCTTATACATTATTTATGTATAAGATGTGACAATTAAATTCCCAGAATTGTCTCGTACTATTTGCACACATTACAAATCAGGCACAGACATATGACGTGCATTGTTTGGACATGTCTATGTTTTATTGCCTTGAATCATATCTAAACAATAAAGCCAGCAGTTGACAAGTTTGCAAGTATGTTTGTTACTTCTTCTCTTTTTTTTTTTAAATAGTAAATTGAGTGAATGGAATTTAGAACAATTCATTAACATCAAGTTTTGTGCAAAGCTAGGCAAAAGCCCCTGTGAAACTCTAGACATGTTAAGAGTGGTTTATGGTTATGAGTTCATGAAAATCTAATGCCTTTGAGTTATATAAGTGGTCAAGAGAGAGAGAGACAGGAAAGACGTGAGCAAAGATGAAAGAACCAGGCAGCCACAAACTCATCAAACCTGTGGAAAGAGTGGACATTAATTTGGTCTGACAGATAATTAAGTATACAGTTAATGATAGATTAATTAACTTTAGATAGTAAAATAGTAAGAAAGATTTTGACCTATTTTAGAAATGAGAAAAAATTCTGCAAAGATGGTTTTGCAAATCTGCAGCAGTTCACATGAAAATGAAAAGCAGTTGTGGCTTGGTTTGTGTTTTTTTTTTTTTTTTTTTTTTTTTTCACAGTTGGCACAGTTGGATCAAGTCCTAAAACAAAATGCCAAAACATACAAGAAAACTTCTCATCTTTGTCAAGTCCCAAGAAAAAAGTGTAAATATCAAGATCAGAGATCGAGCTAATGCTTGCTTGTTTTTATTTTATATATAGGGGGCTATGTCCCCCCTCCCCAGTGTTCCGGAATGGTAGACCGGTTCTCCTTGAATTCTGACTTGAATTTTGAAGACTCAAAAGGGGCGGGGGTTGCACCCCCCCAGGCACCTATGCCGCCCAACCCCCCAAGTTCCGGACTGTAGGCCAGTTCTTCTTGATTTTGAAGACTAAACACTAGCCCCTGAGTTTCAAAACGTGACATAAAATGGCTTATCATTTTATATATATATATATATATATATATATATATATTTTTTTTTTATGGGCATAGTTCACTTCAAATTCATTAACGAAGGATAAACAGTGCATCAACATTGTTTAGAAGCTGGCATGGTTACATGAATCTTTAATAAGAATAGGCTTGAACTTTGGTGAAACACTCTTGGATCCTCCATCATAACAATGTTCAAGCACATGATGCTGTAGCTGTCTGCAAGTTTCTGGACCATCCTCTACATTCACCAGACTTAGCCCACTTTTCTAACACCCGCCATCATGCAGTGACATTAGTAAAAAGCATTCAGAAGGATTCCAGAAATGTTTTGAACAATTGTAGCACCATCTAATTAAATGCTGCGCATAGGGACTACGTTAAAGACAATAATATCACTGGTCTGCCAGTAAGCAAATAGTTTTTAGGTGTGCATTCTGGGAATTTAATTGTATTCACATTTAAATTTTAATTCACACCATGTATTATTTATTGCTGTAAGAAAGTTGATTAATATTTTAAAATTTCTTATCTTATTATTCTGTTAATTTTATTTCTTATCCTTAAAAATGGCTAAAGAAAGATAATTTCCCTACATTTTTTGTTTAATGTCAACTTAAATACTATAAATATACATTATTTAACATTCACATACAGATGCTGATCATGTTTAATAAAGGTTTGGATATACACTTTGGCTATATTTTAACATAAGTTGGTGGGGGGAACTTGAAACTAGATCAGTGCTGTCCAACATCTATAGAGCAATGGGCCAATTTTTTTAAGTTAAATGGTGGACCACTTTTTAATACAGTGGAATCCAGTTAATTGGACCATTGGTTTAATTAAATAACCATTTATTTGGGACAAATAAATGGTTATTTAATTGGTGATGGTGGTGGGGGGGAACTTGAAACTAGATCAGTGCTGTCCAACATCTATAGAGCAATGGGCCAATTTTTTTAAGTTAAATGGTGGACCACTTTTTAATACAGTGGAATCCAGTTAATTGGACCATTGGTTTAATTAAATAACCATTTATTTGGGACAAATCTTAAGGAATAAAACCAAATTGAGAAAATTCCCAGTTTTCTTCACTTAACGGGGGAAGCATATCATTTAATTGGAACAGGAGACTGCACTTCGTGATTACCACTCTGAAGTAATCGCTTGTAATGTATATATATACTTCATGTCAAAAAATGCCCTCTTGCATATGTAAGTACTTCCAAATATTTAAATAATTTTTAATTCCAACTCTTATGTTTGGGTAGAATTTCTCAGTGAAAAAAAGCTGAAACAATTCAGTCTCTCAGTGAAACTAGCCATCTGCTTGGAGTTCATATAATTCATTAACCGTATTTGATAATTAGAGTTTGTGCTTTCAGTGTCAGCATTCAGTGGATTGCTGGAAGATGTATACTTGGTTTGCGTTCATTAGGAGTTTATACCAATCATCAAAATTCTTAACAGTGTATGGAGCTTAAGGCACATGTATTTTAAAATTTATAGTTTCACCAAATATTGCATATTTCATAAAAATATCTCCTTGTGATTCGAAATAACTTTTATTCTTGCTTTGATTTTAGCAATGTCAACTTATTACAAAAATCAGCTATATGATTATAAAGATATTTTGGTCTTTTCCTTGCAGAGCAATATTTAATGCATTTGTTTACTGCTTGATAACAGTAAGGAAAGTGATTTCACTAAGACTTTTAGTTAGATCAAAATCACATTTTATTTCTTCCCCTAAAAAAAAAAAAAGAACTTTCTAGAATTTAAAAAAAAATCTCAAACATTTTCCAGCACGCAACCAGCAGATTTGATTGTGAAGCAAGTCACCATATCTGGCATGAAAAATGTTAGCTGCAGACATTCTTGTTTGTTTAGGAGTGCTACAAGTTTGTTATGTATTTTTTTTTATTTTTGGAAGTTTAGAATAATTGCGGAATTTTACCCAAACACACTTCTATAAACCAACTTTTGTTACGTGTAGAAATAGATATGTATGTATGTAATGCACGGAAAAAAGGTTCTGTAGAAGTTGGGAATGGGAAAATACTAAGGACAGTGATCGGAGCTTACTCCACGACTTGCCCCAGCATGTAATCTTATAGTTCGGCAAGTTCAAACATAATCTTATGCTTGGACTTGCCGAACTTTTAAAAGTTTCTATATTCGGCATGAAACTTTTAGATTTTTTATTTTTGAGTTTCTTATTCGACTAAGAAATAATGTTGGATTCAATATCCACTTAATTTGAAAAAAATTCTGTAGAAGGTTTTGTGTTCTCATCAGTTGGTTGCCAGATTGTCTAGAGAAATACACATACACTAGTTTTAAATATAATTCAGTAACTTAAAATTCTTTACTTAAATTATGTAAATTTATTAATGAAAATATAAAACTCCTTTTGTATTCATAAGTTTTGTTTTGTTTAAAATAACTGCAGCACAAGATTGTATACAGTGTTTGAACATACTGCTTGATTGCAGTATGTTCATGCCATTAAGCAGTCAGTAACAAGGGTATCAAGCTGAAAGTGCATACAATCATTTAAATAAATATTAATGCATGTATTAAAAATGTAAGATATTTTATAATCTTACATCATTGGTTGATAATGACTTAGGAACCACAGAATGTTCTGGTAGAATAGAGAAGAAAATTCCGAAATGAAATTTGGTTTATTCTTCGTTTATGGGCTGCACATAGTCTGGGGAATGCCAATTGGACAGCACTAAGCTAGATAATTTGGAGGGAGACTCATAATCTGTAAGGAATGTGGAAGATTGACTGGTACTTCTGACCTGATGCGTAATTCTCACTGTGTTGCATACCTTGTTACCAGTCTTCTTTTTAAAACCAAGTTATACCAACTAGTTTTGCCAACTGTGGCTGTTGGCTTCATCAGGGTAAAAGATGTATAAAAAATAAGAACACTTAAACGCTAAAAACTGTTTACACTAAAACCATAAAATGAACTGAATACAATTGCATTTTTATAAAAGCAGAAGAACGCGTACATCACATGCATAGCGCGTGTATGGTCTACTAGTTGCTATATAGAAACGTTCTGTAGTTGGCAGCAAAATTTAATTCTGGCATGTTGAAAGATCTAATGAGGGTCTTCCAGATCTCGGGCAAAATCAATCCTTGGTTTCTATTAAGGTTTTGTTTTGAACGGAGAACTGTTGTGGCTTCTTGTTGAGGAGGACTTCTGCTCCTGAATTAAAAACGAAGACACAAAAGTTCTTTGTTCAGAACAAAACCTTAACAGAAACCAAGGATTGATTTTGCCCAAGATTTGGAAGACCCTCATTAGATCTTTCAACATGCCAGAATTAAATTTTGCTGCCAACTACAGAATGTTCCTACATAGCAACTAGCAGATCATACACGCGCTATGCATGTGATGTACGCGTTCTTCTGCTTCTATAAAAATGCAATTGTATTCAGTTCATTTTATGGTTTTAGTGTAAATAGTTTTTAACGTTTAAGTGTTCTTATTTTTTATACATCTTTTACCCTGATGAAGCCAACAGCCACAGTTGGTGTAACTAGTTGGTATAACTTAGTTTTAAAATAAATTTGACCAAAAAAACCCCAAATAGTTCATTCATTCTCCTATACTCTAATAATGGCTAATTTTATTAACTCCAGTATATTTCCTCCTATTTTACAATACCATGTTTATGTAGACTTTGCTGTTCTGCTGAGATTAGAATCCAAGAACATCAGGAACTTCGTGAAATTCTTGGAATCTGAAAAGCTTGATTTTGCTTCCCATGCCAATGATACTAGATGCAGAGTTCTTTGGAATCAAATCAAGATTCTTCACTCCAATAGATTTTAAATTTTGATCATATGGTTCTTAAAACCTATGAAACTTAACATCATCCAAATTTTAACTATGATTGCATGCTTGTCTCAAAAGTTCAGGGAAGCAATCGTAATTGAAAGTTTTTTTTTTTTTCCTAATAATATGTTATGGAAATTTTTATTTGAATCCCAAAAGCTGACCATTGTTGTTTCCATTTGAACTCTAATAGCATATTCTCCTGTTTACTCAGCTGTGACCGGGAGACAAGAGCAAGTAAACACATGGCCTGGTTGGCCAGTTGGTTAATGTATTCACTCTCTCCATCCAATAAGTCTCTGGTTTGAATCCCAGCATGGGCATAGATGTTTGTGGTTGTCTCTAGGTGGAAAATGAATTTCATCACCTGGTGTGAGACCACTGCTCTGCTTATTGGAGGCATGAAGTGGCTTGAAAAAGTTCCATGTTTCAGCAGGGGTTTCTGGACTATGTAAAAATAAATGAAAAATTGCAAAAATAAAAGGGGAAAAAAAATTATTATTATGGGCTACTCCAAGGAGTCCTTAGACTCATCGAGGAAGACCCTAAACATCATGTCAAGAACTATTCAACATTTGTACAGTATCTATCATACTTTGCTTTGAACTCATTCACAGTCATGGTACCCACAGCAGACTCTGGCAATTTATTCCACTCGTTCACTACTCTCCAAGCAAAAAAAACTAGTTCTAGCATCTTTGTTAACTACATTCTTACTCAGTTTCCATAAATGTCCTCTAGTTCTCCCACCACCAGACATGTTCTGAAAAATTTCCTTTGAATTAATCTTGTAAAAACCTCTCAGTAATTTGTCTCAATCATATCACCCCTTTTCTGCCTAGTAACCAGTGTTTTTTTTTTTTCTTCATTTTCTCTGTGTGCTTGTAACATTGAACAGCATTTTGTAATGCTTGCTGAACTTCATTCAATGCTGATCAGTGGCCATAAGAAAATCAGCAATCAGAAGAAAATCAAAAGCTTGTTTAATGAGAATTCTTTTGTAGGTGCTTCAGTAACGGTTTCATTTAATATATCTTCCTCTTCATATTTGGTTCTAGTGTTATAGCCATTTATGTTTGTTAGGTTCACAAGTTGTATTTCCTCTTCCCTCAGAAGGATGTATGTAATAAAAAATAAAAATTTTGTAGAGAGACCACAACTGCTACACCAGAGTTGAAATAATACTAAAGGATGCATTGATATAGCCATTACTGTGGTATGCTAAATCACTATGATATTGTTTTAGTAGTCAGAATATCAGTGCGATTCGAATAGTATTATGCTATTCGTACTGCATTAAGAGTTGTACAATGCTTGCATATTTCAAATTGTTAAAAATTATAAACCATGCTATAGCAAAATCCTCGTTGTTTAAAACTGCATTCTTCATTCAAGATGCAATTGCTATTTCAATGTTCATGCCCATTTTCATAATCTGTCTTTTTATTACTGATTTTCTTACCAAATTTATTACATCAGTTATTCAATTTAGTTAGCAAATCATGCAGATTTGTACTGGGTTTATTTAACAGTACATCATCTGCATAAAAATGAGATGAGTTGACTATCTCCAACTGTTATTCATCAAATGGATGATTAATGTACCCTTGTCTCTAACTTCATATAACTTCAAACCAACTTCCTGTACCTTCTTCATTTGT
This sequence comes from Typopeltis vanoorti, assembly GCF_054136105.1. NCBI lineage: Eukaryota > Metazoa > Arthropoda > Arachnida > Uropygi > Thelyphonidae > Typopeltis > Typopeltis vanoorti. The sequence continues at coordinate 22,849,686 of NC_143561.1, read as the reverse complement.
AACTGCTGACCTTCAACTCACATATAGGCTATGTATTGCTCAATAAAATGTCCCATTATATAGTGTTTTGTTTTGTTAGTTAGGTGATAGATGACCTTCATCACCTATTCACCACCATTGCTTATTGGGAGCTTGCAGAAGTGGCTAATTCTGTTTGATCTCTAGAGCAAGAGTTCCTGTCTCTGTCCTTTCCTCTATGTAGTGTGAGTGATACTCTTCAAGGGCATGCTTAACATGCTTAGAGACCCAGAACCTCCCCCATTTCGAGGGTACATCAGTTAAAATGCTGATAACAGGCTGGCTGCCAGATAGCATACAGGCCTGAACCTGTCAGTAACGTCAGGTTTTCCCAGTCAATTGGTGCATAATCTCACTGCCATATATTCTGCTAGGAGCAGTTAGTCAGGGTTTTTGGGGTACACTGTCGAGATTTCAAATCAGATCTCATAAAAGAAACCCAAATTGCAACTATATCAACCACAGTTCACTTTCAATGCTCAAATTATACTCTTCATGAGAATACCAAATTTAGAATCCTCTACCTTTGTTCTCCACTGGCCTAAGGTTTCCATTTTCCACTTAATAATATTCATCTTCTGCATTTACTGGTCTTCAAACTCTGAAAACCTACTCAGATCTCTTCACCTTCCTCCCTGTGAAGCTTGACCATCTTCAATCCAACTATCCCAACAGCAAAGCAATCTTCCTAGGTGACCTGAATGTCTCCAACTCCAATTGGCTCCGCTTCTCTAACACTACTGAACAAGCTCATGATGGAGAAGCTTTTGTTATAAGCAATGATCTAACACAAATCTTATATCTACCTACCCTAATTCTCAATAATCCCCTTCAGTTTCCCAATACTTCTATCTTTTTTTTAACTAGGTCACCTCTCTTTTCGACAACTCGGACCATAATCTTGTGCAAGACACATCACAGGACATACCTCCTGTGACGTGTCTTGCATCAAGATTCCCACTTTCATACTTAGCCAGTGCTGACGCATACAATAAATGTGAAAAAAAAAAAAAAAAATTATCAAATCCAAAGCCATCATAGAGACCAATAGCTAAAAAACCCTCTCCTCTTGTCCAAATGGAAGCCATGCTTTCTGGTCTATTGCTAAAGCCATAGGATGCAACTTTGCTCACCTATGCTTCTATCTCTTTCTCATCCAGATGGCAGAACTGTTACAGCACCCAAAGATAAAGCTGATCTCTAGGCATCACTCTTTTCCTGTAATTCCTGCATAGATGACAAAGGTAAATCACTTAGTAGAGTCCTGTTTTCTAATAACATTCTTGCATATTTTTTGCTTAAATTGCTAGCATGGAATGAGGTAATTTGGCATTGCTTCTATTGTACTCAAACATTGTGCTCCAGAGCTAACACCTCTATCATCTCTTCAATCTTCTATACTCAGCTGGTGCCTATCCCATCACATAGAAGCAAGCATATATCCAACCCGTTCCAAAATACCTAGAAGCTTGTCAGTTAATTAGTGACTATCATTATGGATTCTATTAATCTAGATCCATGGCTAATCTCTTAGCCTACATCCACCCACCACTGAACATGCCATGGAAAGGTTCAGAGAAATGCACACTGTTGCTGTTGACATTTTCAGAACTTTTGATCATCATTGAGAGCTGCTTTGCAACTGCCTTCCTTTGGTCTACATAATGAACCTGAAATTGCCAACTCATCCTCAATTTTTCAGTATCTAGTAGATATACTTATTAATGTAGTTCTACAAGAGGAGGATTAGGTCAGAAGCCTTGGTCAGTCTTTTGCATTCCTTAAAAGGCTTTGTGATGATCTTCTTCCAGTTATTGAACTCTGACCCTTAATCAACCCCCATGGAGGTCATGGGGGGTTGGCTGAGTGTCACAATTTGACTATATTACATCAGCTGGAAGTTTTTTAAAGTCTTTAGTCAATTTAAGTAATTATTGTAAATGCCTCTGTAGATTGGTTGGTTTCAATTAATGCTCTTTAATTGTGAAGACCAAATCCCGTTTGTAATGCAAAGAAGATTTGAGGTCATTTCAATTGAAAACTAGTTAAGCGGTCTCATACAGAGGTGGAAGGGTTTTTCATCTTGCAAAACCAAAACTGTTTAGGCTATAAAAACACATGCAATTTATAGCATAATGCACTATGCAGGTAGAATTAACTCTTCTATTAGAACATTAGGTTTTAAAGTTGTTACTTGGTCCTAAACTAATTCCACTGAAATCAGGGATACACCACCAAATTCTCGAAATCAGTGTTGACAGAAAGACCTCCACCACGATAGCAAGACTCCAAACAGGATGATACGAGAACATACAGAAACTGCAATAACTGCTCTAATATTGAACTGACACCCACTCACATTTTTACCTGTCCAGCAATTACAGCAGCCTTGCAAACAATAGAATCTAATCCTGATCACCAGCTCTATATGAACAAAATCATCAACATAGCCAAAGCATTTCAAGGAGCACGTGGAAATATCTAAGACTCTTCAAAGGACAAGACAACAACAACTTGGTCCTGACAGGCCATCAAGCTTAACATGCAAGGAGAGAAAATGAGGAAATGTGTGACAAATTTGTTTTAAAAAAATGTGGCAGTAAGAAGACATCTTCCCATTAATGGGAAGATGCCTTCTTACTGCTCACCTGACTACTGATAAACTACTGGTCAGGTGATTTGGCTTTGTAGAAAGCTAATTAATGCTAAGATAGGAAGGTGAAGCCTCTAAGCATAGTCTACTGTACTGTACTTGGTTGACTTTATGATGCAAAATGTCAAACTCAAATCTAGAAATTGCTGCTCTAGTAGAGCACATAAAACAGTTATTTCTGTCCATTAATCCACAAAATGTGAGTTAATTTTATAATTCCCATGCATGAAAGATCACAAGATTTATAACAAAACACTGCCATGTGTGAGTAAGTAATTAGAGAAAAAGAAGTAATTTGAGATTTTTCCCAATGAAAGATGAGTTAGGGATTGTACTCAGTGGGAGAAACAGTATGGAGGAGATTGTTCTAAAGGCCAGAGGCTGATGGAATGAAGGAAGATAAGTTTGTTTGCTATGTTTAGAGTTGGACAGTGTATGGTGTTGGCCAGTGTTTGCTCTATTTCTTATATGATTAGAAGAAATTGGAGGAATGGTAGTGGTCAGGAAAGTACCTATAGAAAAAGGCATAGTGCAGAAACAGCTGTGGGAAAGTAACTGAAAACAGTCAGAATTCTTTCTTGGGAAGTTTTGGGTTCACCACTCCAAATCTGAAAACAATATTCCAAGAGTGGTTGGATCTTAGGTGAGTTAGGAGTCAAACAGGAGAGAAATAATTTTTCAATGAAAAAGAAAAAGTTTTATAGAGGCTATTAATGCTATGATAAGCTGGATATAACTTTCATCCCTAGAAGAGAACTGACGTTGAAAGGATATTAGAACATTATCAAAAGTGAGTGGGAGTGCAGTGGGAGCATAAGACAGGCCAGAATTTTAATCATCATCAAATTCCTGCCATGTACCCTCGAGGGGAATGTGCACCATCAATACAGACACCAACGCACTTAGTCCACTTCAAATTATTTTTGGATATAAAAGTATCAAGGATCTTGAACAAGTCTTGAGCCTTAGCACCAGCAGTGATACTTTTATAAAAGAGAAGGTCTTCTACTTATTGCCATCTATAAACCATACATAGCAAATCAAGTGAGCATCATTATTATTATCTGTGGCCTCATCCAGCTACAACCCAAATTCCTTCAGTTTTATTTTTTCAATTAATTGATCATTGAGGTCCTCAGCTATGTGCTGTATTCTACGACTGATGGTGCTATTGGACAAAGTCACTTTTGAAAGCATCTTCCCAGCAGACCCACCGATCATAATGTTCACCATATCTACAGCAGCTGGTAGAATGAGTTCTTCTGCGATGGTATGAGGCTTCTTATATTTTGCGACCTTCTTCTTCTATGTGCCTGCTAGGAAAGCATTGCGTAGTATTTGTGCCTGCTTATAAAAACTACCTTTTTGTTGATTTAACTTTTTTAACTTTCTGGTAAAGTAGTCACAAGATGTACTAACCATGCTGGGATGATTGGTTTCTAAATGGCGTTTCAACTTACTTGGTAGCATGTGCTCTGGTGCCAAAACTGTCATACACAGTACACACTGTCCTCCCTTCACCATTGATTTCTGTTGACGTAAAACCAAAGTCCAAATTATTGTCATCATATTTTTGATATTTACACTTCTTCATGCTCTTGCCACTATTTGATGGTGTATTCTCTTTACTTTCTCTCTCACAACGCTTTTTACTCTTTAGTAAAAACCTATCCATTATTAAAAATACATACGAGAAGAAATACTTCAAAATCTTCACTTGACTAAATCACAACAATATTCAGTTGATACAATCTCCGAAAACTAATTCAACACTAAGACCGAGCAAAACTGACAGCTATTTATATACAAACACAAAGTACCAAGAAAGTTTGAGAAACTACTAAAACAATCGAGAAACTTGATTATTGTAGAGCGCCATCTAGTAACCATTTGTAGAGGCTTCTGCAAACAGTGAGTTACTGGTTTGCATCAGGTCTGCTAGATGTCATGTCCTATCACATTGAATTGAAAATGGAAATAAAATTATGAAAATTTTGTAATCGCGGCACCCCTGTGAGGAAGCTGCGGCTCCCCAGGGTGCCGCAGCGTACACTTTGGGAACCACTGCTTTAAAGTATTGAGTGATCACATGGGTTTCTTCAAATCTTTCCATGGCCTGTGAGGAAAAGTGGTTAGCAAGAAGAATGACAGAAATCACATTGGTGATCACTAATTGATAATCTTCTCCAGGTAGTGAAAGAATCCAGTTGCTCATGACCTTCATCACTTGAGCATACTGAATTGAGGGCATGGGGAAAATAGTTTGATGCCTCACTTTTGATTTTTCCCTTTTTAGGTAGAGGTTGGATAAAGGCTTGCTTCCATATTGTTGGTTAGATGCCAGGTGAATATGGCGGTTTATATTGGTGTTTCAGGATGGGTGTTAATTTTGGGATGAGTTTTGAGTACAACTGGAGAGGATAATGCCTAGGATTTTCCTCATGTTCTTGTGGCAAAAGATCAGAAGAGGTATGCAATAGGCAGTTTGTGGTAGTGCAAGAGGTGATTTGCATAGTCATCTAAACAAAAGTTGGAGGAAAATGCTGATGCCAAGTGGTTTGTCTTGGGTGATGTTACCCAAGAATGTGAGAGGTGGGAACAAGGAAAGGCAGAAATTATGCCCAGGAGACCAAAAAGGCTTAACTGCTAGTTAAGCAGGAGGTAAGCTTATTGCATTTTATTCATATGAAGTCTGCTTTGGAATTGTGATAACTTTTTTACACTTGTTTTGGATTGTAGTTTAAGCAGAATGAGTAGCTGGAATTTTTTATTTATGTCATTGAACATTGTGCTTATTTTTATTTATTTATTTTTTATCATGGACTGTTTTATTGATAATGCATGTTTTATTGAGAACCTGGGCTTGGATAATGGTCAGGGGTTTGTAGTGAAGTGGGGAATGACTGCCCTTAATTCATTGAAGAATATTTCAGTTATTAGGTTTAGTTAGTTATTATTAGGGTCAATGCAGATCTTTTTCGATCAGAAAAGGGTAAATGGTAATTTGACCATTGAAAAAAGAAGTTCCAGATGTAATCCCACTTAGCACAATTGTAGAGCCATATTGTACGAGATTAGCTGGAAGAACAATCTGTAGAAAAGGAGACTTGGGTAAGATTGTGGTTAGAATTGCCAAGAGGAAATAGTTAAGAAGAGATGTTGGAATAATGATGAGGATGGCTTGGTATTATTTTGTGAGAGACCATGACTGACGACTTTTTACTTTTGAGAGAAACTTGTGACACGAAATTGTCATGCCACAAGTTTCTCATGTCTTGTCTTGTGTAAAAAACTATTTTCTGTCTAGCCACTGATATTTTGTTATTTTCAAACTGAAATATCTGGCAGTATATTAAATATACTTTTCTTGTGCTAATGCATAGATAATTCTTCATGACTGATGGCAAATGATTTGGCTTCCCTTCCAGCTTGATCTATGAAGTGGGAGAAGGGTAGTCACCATGTATTATGAACATTAGTTTCATAGGAAGTCAATTTCACAATTTGGATAATTAATGTATCAAGTGTATTAGTATATTTTGGGGGGGGGATTTAGTTATATTTTTATTCATATTTACAATTTTTGTTGTATTTTTTATATTATTTTTTAAGGAAGATTTTTCGTATCCACATTTAAAACACTAATATTTGTATGTCTTTTATATAAGAGCTGAACAAGGAAATTTAAAGAGAGAGGCATGCAGCTGGGTTGAGGAACTTGTGCACATAAATCCCACACAAGGTTGGGTCAGACTCCTACACAACCTGACGAGTAGGTAGCAGCAGGATTATTTGCCAGCTGATTGGGAAATCTCCAACAAATGTGTTACCATTGGATTTGGACCTCTGCACTATCTGGCAGTGACCCTGCTTAAAGCTACTTTATTGTTGTACCCTCAGATGGAGCAGATGCTGGCTCCTCAGTTCAATAATAAGCATTGAGCATGCCCAGCAAGGCCATTTCTAACTGCATGGGAAGAAAGGGGACATAAATCAGAGTCCTTAGTTTGGAAATAAAATGTGGTAGTGGCCACTGTGTACCATTTAGTATAGCATACAAAAATGCTGCTTTGTAGGATTATATATCTGCTCTAAAGACAGCTCTTGCTAATGGGCAGGAAATCACATCAAGAATACCATGATTCAAAGTGGCTACATCTCACAAGCCATTCAGAAAATAATAAACCTGTAGTATGTTTCTATTCTGGATGATTGCCAAGAGTTCCAGTTTTGTATATTTCTGATGTGAAGATTCCAAAAAAATTGCCAGCTACTTACCTTCAGGCCTTATAGCACAATTTTTGCTAATTTTCCACCTTCTCAAGGACATCCTTGTTCATTTATTTCTCCCTTTAGTATATCGAATTCCGTATTTGTGTATTTTCTCATATTTTGGTCAAATTGGCTGTTTTGGGAAAAGAGGTGTGGAATATGTGTGAATTTTAATACAGATATCTCTCCTATATCTGATTATTGGTCTCTGGGATGCTAGTAATGTAGAAGATAAACTCCATGTTTAGAGTTGGAGTTCCTAGAGATAGGCTTGTACATATATGATATTCTGGACTTTCTTTTGGTTAAAAGAAAAACCATAAAACCATAATGCCATTTTTTTTTTTTAAATGGATGTGCTGAATCATGTTGAATATATTGCGCTGCAAATGAAGGTTTACAATATACCAATCTTTTTAAAAGGACTCAAGAAAAGATTGTAAAAGGAGAAAGTCAAGGAAGCCTAATTTTCTGTCTTTTTATTTCTGGTGAATTTAATGGATGTAAGTTGTTGATATTTTGCTTGGAATATAGGAGATAAAACATTTTCAGCCAGAATAGGAAAAATGTTGTCTACTTCACATAGAGAAAGAAAAGATGGAAAAATTAGCTTTCTTCTCCTCTCTTGCATGTGCTCCATCTGGCATCCTCACAAGCTCAGTATATTGTAAATATACCTTCATAAGCTAGTGTATACAAAAATATTCAGCATGTGTCTCAAATTTTTCGCTATCAAAACTATACTTGGAAAAGCACACTTTGTCTACACCTTGACCTACTAAATGAACTTGGTCATCAAAAGAATGGTTTCAGCCTAAAGAAGTTTCAGAATATTATAGATATCTACACTTCAATTCTGAACATAGTTCTTATCCTCTGTTAGTGGCATCTCAGAACCAATTTCAAGAATGCTGGGGAGGAAAAAAAATGTAAAAAAAAAAAAAAATCTTATGTCTACTTTTTATCCTGTCAGTAAACTATCCTGTATATTGCCTTCCACCAAGGATGACCTTTTTACCACTGTCCCCTCCCTGGAGTAGGCCAAGTATAGAAGGCAAGATTTAATTCTCATCTCTCACCACTCTTGATAAACAGGACATTCCACTGAGACAATACTTCAAGAACATCACTCCTACATTTGTTATAAGAAATCCCAAAAGTCTGGTCTTGCTCAGCATGGTCAACACAGACCATAGCCTCCAGGTTGAAGACCTGTCTCCTACATAAATTCCATTTATATAGGAGACAGGTTTTACAGATTTACCTTAAAAATTTGCTATTTAGAATTGGATAAATTATTAAAATATGGCATAATATATTCAGCAACAAAGTTCAGGTATGTAATAATTAGCAAATGCTAGTAAAATTAACAGTGAAACTTATCAAAGCAGTTTGATTCTGAACAAAAACTAATTTTTTTTTTTTACATCTGTCTGATTGGTTTTGACATTTTCCTTATAAAAACAATATAGAGCAGACATTGATTTCTATCTTTTTGTTTATGCATTTATTTAGCTAAAAAGAATTCATGGAATTGTGATTTTGTTGCTTCTTATCGTGATCTGTCAGCCAATGATGCTTGTTTTTCTGATGATGGTTCACTTGTTGCTGTAACATTTGGTCATGTTTGCACACTCTGGGCTCCAGAGATTCATGTTAATAAAGCAACATTATGTCACCCAAGTAGACAGGATGATATTCAGTAAGTAAGATAAATATTTATTATGAAGTGTAATAACTTTAACATTTTAAATTGTAACTTCATTTGTAGATATAATTAAGGTTTGATAATTATGATAGATCATTTTTATTTCAAATTAAGGGTCATACTAAATAACTGGGAAGGGTCCTCCATATAACCTCTAATGAATGCAAAGAACCATTTAGAACTTCTGACCCAATGTTTACTCTTCACCTTCAAGTGGTTTATCCTGTTAGTCTATCCATGGATACTGAATGAATGAGAATAAGCTAGCAGTTTGGGACTTAGCTGTCCAAATTGTATTCTGCATTGTCTTAAACCAGAAACAAATATAATGAAATTTCATGCCAGATGTTGTTCAGCTCGATAAACCCCGCTGTTTTCATATGGAAACCAGGGTGTAGAAATGAAGGAAGCATAACAAAAGTTCCTAGCAAGTAAGTGTCAGCAGGTATCTTAAGAGAATATCAGCTGAATTACTTTGCTAGGAACTAGAGAAAACATCAGAGCTAAAGTATGTATTAAAAATAGCTAAACAAGTTCTGGGAACACTGGTAAGAATATAGAAGATAAATATTAGGAAGGTGGCAAAATTGTTGTAGAGGCTGTTGAAGCTTAGAAATAATGGAAGAAAGAGTACTATAAAATAACTGAAGATAAAGATATTCTGTATGTACCGAGTGAGTGCACTGAAAGGCTGTTAAATGAAACAAGCAGTGACTGAACTGTGGTAGAAATTCACTCAGGAGAAAATATATATACTTGATGTAGAAAAAAGCTATCAAAAACCTGAAATGCAGAAAGATAGCTGAAGTAAATGATAACCAAGCAGAAATGGTCAGATATGGAATGAGGAAAGGTTTTTCTCATTGGTTGCATTGCTTAATTCAGAAGATCAAATTCTGGATGACTGGAGTTTAGTTCTCATAATTCCTATCTATAAAAATGGAATTAAAACTAATATGAGAATTACTGAGGAATTTTGATGTTCCAGGTAAGATTTATGCAAGCATACTCGAAGAGGCTAAGAAGAATTGTGTAAGAGAAACTTGGAGAAAAGCAAGCTAGCTTTAGTCCAAGTAAAGGTTATCAAGATAAGATTTTCCTTTAAAAAATGGTTGAGAAATGATGGGAATATAACAAGAATGTGTATTTAAGTTTGTAGGTCTGGAGAAAGCATACATTAAGCTAAACAAGAGAAAAGCTATTCAGAAAAAAAGTATAATTATTATAGGTAAATGGAGCCATATATTTGAGTTGTAAGTCAGCAGTTAGAATTGAAGTAGGCAGTACAAGATGTTAAATTAGGTGTGAGACAATGATACGCTCTATCTCTACTCTTATTATTTATGTGAATTATTATGAAAGAAAGTAGCATTAAACCTGACATCAGATCTGGTGATATCACATTTAATTCATTGCTTTATGCCAATGATGTTATACTCCTAAACAAATCCAGTACATTTCCAGGATTCTTTAACTAAATTGAGTAACAACTGTAACAAACTTGGCATGAAAATTAGCAATAAAATGACCAAAACTATGAAAATAATCAGGAACATGGAAAAACTTCAATTGCATTTTCAACAGGGAGCCTATAGAATGAATAAAATATTTCAGCTATTTATGTGCAATTTTTTTTAGTGAAGATGGCAAGTGAAATAGCAAAATAAAATAAACAAAGCAAGTATCATTGGCAGTTATCTGGAATAAAACTTATCTGAAATAAAAGCGAAATTAATCAAATCTTAGCAGCACACAAGACAGTGTTCAGACCAGTTTTAAATTATGGATCTGTGAGTTGGATTAGAAATAAAACAGTTAAATACTAGAGCACAGATACACGATTTTTTTTTTTTTCTGAGAAAAATTAAGGACTGAATAAATAGCATCAGTAGCAGAATCATATTAAAAATGAAGATACTGGAAAGAACCTGACATTTTTAAAGTTCAGAAATATATGTAAGCATAGTTGATCTCATTTGGTATGGATACTTAAACAGAATGTGAGAGGAAAGGTTAGCACAGGTGTTTGTTGCCAGAATGGCAGGGAAATAAGATCAATGTCTAAGTAGATTGATGTAGTCAGAAGTGTCATAGAAGATAGAATATAAGATCTGTCAAAATATTGGAGTGCTAATGAGTGATAGACAATTTGAAAGAAAGTAGTTGACAGTTGATTAGTAATAATATACGAGGGACGGCCAGAAAGTAAGTTCCGATGGGCTGTCAAAGAAACAAAAATATACTTACAAAAAAACTTTATTGGAAATTAAAGTAGACATCTTTCACTACTTTTCTACATAATTTCCGTCATTGTTCAGGCACTTATCATAACGGGACACCAAGAGTTGTATACCTTCGTGTAGAAGGCTGCTGCCTGTGATGCAAACCATGTATTGACTGCTTCTTTGACCTCGTCATCATCTTGAAACTGCTGGCCACCAAGGAAAGATTTCAGGTGTTTGAACAGGTGAAAGTTGCTTGGTAGAAGGTCAGGACTATATGGGGGATGATGGAATTGTTCCCAGCCGAAGGTGGCGAGAAGTTGTTGTGCTACGTCGGCCATCTGTTCACACAGATGGCCGACGTAGCACAACAGACCGACGTGAGCAGGCGTTATCATGAATCAAAACAACGCCCCTGCTAAGCATGCTACATCGTTTATTCTGGATCGCACGACACAGTTTCTTAAGGGTTTGGCAGTACATGCTCGCGTTGATTGTGGAGCCTTGACCCAAGAAGTCTACCAGCAAAATTCCTTGTCTGTCCCAAAATACGGTGTACATGATTTTTCGAGTGGAAACTGTTGTCTTCAATTTCATCTTGACTGGTGATGAGGTTTGCCTCCACTCCATGGACTATTGTTTGGATTCAGGGGTTGCATGTGACACCAAAGTCTCTTCCCCGGTGACAAGTCTGCTCAGGAAAGCATCGCCATCCTCGTGGTAGCGTGTTCAAGAATTCCAACGCACTGCCCAGCTGATTCACTTTGTGTTGTTCTGTAAGCAACTTCATCACCCAGTGTGCACACAACTTCCGATAATTCAGTTTCTCTGACACAATTTCATGAAGACATGAACGTGAAACTTCTGGAAATTGCAGTGAGAGTGACGTCATAGTGAATCCCCTATTCTGTCGAATCTTCTCTTCAACTGAATGCACCAAATCGTCAGTCACTAAAGATGGTCGCCTGCTCTGTTCATGATCATGCACACCTGTCCTTCCTTCATTAAAAAGTCTTACTCATCTTTGTACCATTGAAACACTCATTGCACGTTCTCCATAAACCTCAATAATTTGCCAATGAATTTCATCTGCTTTATCGTTCCTTGCATTCAAGAAATGGATAACTGACCTAATTTCACATGCAGAGGGCGATTCGATTTTACATGCGGCAGGCGATTCAATTTTCTTAGACATTATAAACACACACCAAGAAGCTATGCACTGTGACAATGTCTGAAAATGGCACCAATGCCTTGCTAAGGAGTCAACAAACTCAGCACGCATGCATACCATTGTGATCGCAGCACTGCAT